>NC_137934.1:8476290-9201290 GCF_963969265.1 Rhamphochromis sp. 'chilingali' | reverse complement strand
CAAGCTCTGAGCACAAGATCCATAGAGGCTGGGGTCTATCACACCAGGCAAGACCCCAGGTGCAGGCTGTGTAAAGATGCCCCAGAGACAATCCAGCACATAACAGCAGGGTGCAAGATGCTAGCAGGCAAGGCATACATGGAACGCCATAACCAAGTGGCCGGCATAGTGTACAGGAACATCTGTGCCGAGTATAACCTGGAAGTCCCGAGGTCAAAATGGGAGATGCCCCCAAGGGTGGTGGAGAATGACCGAGCTAAGATCCTGTGGGACTTCCAGATACAGACGGACAAAATGGTGGTGGCTAACCAACCGGACATAGTGGTGGTAGACAAACAGAAGAAGACGGCCGTAGTGATCGATGTAGCGGTTCCGAATGACAGCAATATCAGGAAGAAGGAACACGAGAAGCTGGAGAAATACCAAGGGCTCAGAGAAGAGCTCGAGAGGATGTGGAGGGTGAAGGTAACGGTGGTCCCCGTGGTAATCGGAGCACTAGGTGCGGTGACTCCCAAGCTAGGCGAGTGGCTCCAGCAGATCCCGGGAACAACATCGGAGATCTCTGTCCAGAAGAGCGCAGTCCTGGGAACAGCTAAGATACTGCGCAGGACCCTCAAGCTCCCAGGCCTCTGGTAGAGGACCCGAGCTTGAAGGATAAACCGCCCGCAGGGGCGTGCTGGGTGTTTATATATATATAGATAGATATATATATATAAATAGATATATTTTTATTCCATTCAGCCTAAGACATCAAGGACATTGTCTCACAAATCCTGTTTTAAGTTCACATTTTCAAAGTAAGAGTTATGTGTGAGATAAATGTATTGTTTGGCATCTTTAAGTAGCACAAGAGTTTTTAGCTCATGGTATTTAACATTCAGTGTTTCTATTAACAATAAGTTAGCTCTGTTTTTTCCAGGAAGAAGATGACCCAGAACTCTCTTGTGCTTCAGATTCAAATTTGCAGCAGGGAGCGCTCTTAGCCACACTCCTGCTAACATACATATGCATACTGTATGCATATTGATATGCAGCAGTGGGACTGGTGATTCAAAATGTTTCAAAATATAGCTAGATAAATAGATCTACTCTGTACTTTCTTAGGTCAAGGTAAATGCAATAGTAAAATTATGTCTTTAAAAAAAAAAACACCCTTTGTGGAATGATGCATGACTGCATGCTGATGTCTGAAGTCTATTAACATCCAGGTTTGGTAATTTGAATGAACTGGCCCTTTAAACAGCCTAGAGGGATACATTACTGTGTATTTGAAAGGAAACTTACCTTCTGTGAAGCTTGAAATCCCAGACTCTAATATTAATAACCAAAATGATTTATTAGTTATCGAGCTAGCTGTTATTATGTTTTCTTATAAGACAGTCGTTGTGGGAGAAATGACTTCAGTGTAAAAGTGTGGCTCTTTTGGCAGCTTAACTGATATGGTGAGATGATCCTGTCTATGTCATTACTAAATGACTGTGGCCCTGTATTATGTCCCAGTAAAGCCCCATAGCTACCATGGCTGGGAACCAGATCCATTCTGTCTTTCAGTGCTGCTATAACTAGCTAACTGACGCTTCATTGTTAGCACTGGCTAACCTATAGTGACTATTTATGAAAATAACGAAATAAAGAAATTTAGACTCATTTCTAGCTTTCTAAATAAAATAACATTTTTTTATATTTAAAAGTAGTTTGCAAGTCTCAAACAGTATAACGCATTGATGTAGCCCAAGGATTAGAAAAGAGCCTTAAATCTTCATACAGGCTGAGGGCCACCAGATGGCGATATCTGTGACTGGAAAAAGACTTCTGGTCCAGTGATTATAAAACTTTTTTGCTTTGACTTGAGCTTTGTAAACACTTTCCTATTGACTTCATTGGGTCAATCAACTTGAAATGGTCAAGTCAATGATCAAGATTTCAGAGGCCCACCCTTGTCACATCTGTTTTTGACAACAGCAAAATGCTAAATTCGAGGTTCCACAACCGGACTTCAGAACCCAGTGGAGGACATCATCACAGCTAAAGCCTTCTTTTATATCATCTATTGTTTATTAAACTTCTACAATGCAGTGGAAAAAATTTGATTGAATAGATCAATGTATCAGCTGCCATGAAAAACAAAAATAAAACTGGATTCTTTCCAAAAAGACAGAATATTTATTTTATCAATAAAACTGAAATTTGCCAATTATCCTTTTTTGGTAATTTACTATTTAAAAGTATGTTTTGATACTGGTTATCAAAATACCATATACGTTATTATCTGCAATGATGAGAAATACATTTCATGTTAGAGCGATGACCGCAGGATGTGCACCAATAGTTTGTTTAGCAGTTTGGACTGCCCTAAGTGTATGACTAAAGTGCATAAAGAGTCTGTAAAAATACAGAATATTTTAACTGCTTTGACATGAAAGAATTTTCAGTATTTTTACTATTTTTAGATTAATTTTTGCATATTTTAATCTCACCCTTAATTATGACTTTAACCATTTACTGAAACTTCACGGCTGTAAGAAACTATAAGAAAAAACGAATAATGTACTGGCAGAAAATGGCCAGTAGAGTTTTAAAAAAAGTAATAAATACTTAAAGAGTGCCATGAGATTTTGTTTATGGTCTGTATAACACCAGAACGGATTTAGTTTATGTGATTATTTTGAATCACACTAGGAATCCTTGAAAGGCAAGCTCCCAATGCATTCTGTGCTATACTCCTGGCAGTGAAGTATACATGAATCACTGTCTTGGGGTGTCAACTAAAACTGCCAACCTTGACTGAAAAGTTTAGCATTTGGCTTATAAACAAGCTCCAGTGGGTGTAGGGTCATGTTACACATTTCAAGTCTTACCCAAGTCTTTTCCATTAAATAAACAGGTAGGAGTTTAGTATTTTGTTTAAGGCCATGTGGGATTTTGCAGTTAGAAAACAATGAAAAAGCAGCTGCAAAAACAATACATTGTGGGGGAAAAAAGGCCTCCACTACCAGGTGTACATTTACTGATTTTTCTACACATACACTTTGTCATCAAGGGAGATTTCCACGGCTTTCAGAAGAAACAGCAGAAACTACAAAAAGTATGAGATCACTATTTCAGGAATACACTTGGTAAATTTCACACCTTTTCTTGTAACATCTGTGTGTAGCGCACACCATCCTCCTGTAAAAGGTGTGATTTGTCCTTTCACTTTGCCTTCAGCAGTATTGATTCCCCCCCCCAACAAGAATGGATCTACTGTAGTGATGCAGTTGACTGTTTTTTTTTTAGTTCTCGTGTATTTCTGAAGGCTGGACATCAGGTTGTTGTCTCTAATATTTATCACTCAATAACTTTCACTCTCCTTTATCTTCTGGCCCATTTTCCAATAGCAGAGAGAAAAAAACACCCTTTTTCTTTCAAACTCATTTCTGCATTTTTCAAAAGCATGACAACAAAATCTACACATTTGCAAAACATTCCTTTATTATAAATAAATCTCCTTTTTGTATAAAAACTGGCATGCTTCAACCATGGCATTTTACAGGTTCACAACCCAAGGCTACAACCCGGATAGCCAAGACAGGAGGAAACACACTCATCTCATTATGCAAGGGCGATCCATCAGACAACGGTGAGACAAGAATGAAAAAATCGTCACGACCACAAAAATACCTACAAGTAGAGAATAACAACAAACATGTTTGAGTCTCATAGATTTTCTCTTACATTTCTCTTTTTAAATATTTTTTAAAATTTAATTTGTTAAATCTCTTTTTTAGCCCCACCTTTTGCCCTTTTGATATAATTTCTACACATTTTTTTGAGTTTTTTTTATGACTTTTTTCTCTTTTAAAATTTTTTATTTTTGTTTTTATATGTTTTAATAGTTACTCTTTCCACCACAGTCTCCTATGGTACCACTTTTTTTCATGTTGTTTCTTTTTTTTTTCTTTTTTAAAACAGGTAAGTTCATGGTAGGACCAATGAGCTGTGAACAGCAGGAAAGCAGGCACACTGACTGGCTGTTTATGTGGTCCCACCTCTGTGATTTGATGGGGAACAATACAAAATGTCTCATGCTTGAATTCCATTGGGCGCTCTGTCTGTTTTCCACTTTTTCAGCCAATCAGCTGAGTCACAGCTCTTCCTTCCCCTTGGCCCTGCCCCCACAACACGTCCCCCTCCTATTCAATCCCCCCCCCTCTTCTCCATCGTCATCTTCTTCTTCTATGGTCCCTTCACATGGCGTGATTACTGTAGCTGACATATGTCATCTTAGTTGATGAAGCTGTGTAAAGAGTTAAATAAAATAAGATGAAAGAGCGTGCGTCATGGGAACAGAATTGCCAACAAAAAAAAACATGAAGGGAAAATTGGCAAAGAAATGTAACAAGCAACAGAATAAAAGTAAAGTGACAAATATGAGGAATGGAAAAGGGCAGGGAAAAAAAACAAAGAAGAAAGACCAGTTTAGAAAACAGTGTCACATCAACAATCCACTGTAGTTGCTGGGGCTTTTTGTTAAACCATGATGTCTTCTGTCCCCTCAAGCATGCTGCGGTAAATGTCAATATTTTTGCTGCAGAGCAAGCCTCTAACAGCACCACCGTTACACACTGATGGAATCGTTTTGGGTTCTTTTCCGCTCACTTGTTTTCACACTGCCTTAGACTGCCTGGATGATAGTTAAAGTAATAGTAAATAAAAATAAAGCTAAAAATTGAAATAACAATAATAATAATAATAATAACTAGAACACTAACGAAAATGGTAAAAACAAGCATCTAGACACGTTTGATAATGCCATCTTTCTGTTCAAACTGCTTCCTGGAACATCAAACTTTTTTCTAAACTTTTTGCAAACAGAAGCATTTAAATAGATGACTAAGCAGTTCAACCATTTGCTAAATGAATGAACTGTGACCTGCTTTCCTCACTGATGCTAATAAAGTGCTGACAGAGGGGCAGGGCAAGGTTTAGCTTCACTGTTCTGGAACCTATTATCCACGTGCACACAGAACTCACAAACTGCACACAAACAACTGTTAATAATTCCTTAGTATGCTCACGGGATTTCCTGCAAACGCACACACACACACGTGCAAACCAAGAGTAACTGATACGTGCGCACTGCAGGAACCTGGAACAAAACCACCTCGATATAAACACTAAGCTTCTCGTGCACACGCACATAAATCCTCCCTCATTTCATTTTATCTGCAAATTGTTAACACCGGGACACAAAACAGTCTCTAAGTGAATTTAACAGTGCTTCGACTACAACATGGTGAGTACAGCAGGCATGCAAGAAACACATTTTCAGTAAAAGAAAACAGTATCTAAGGTTAATGTACACGTGGAGGAAGATTTTATTTGTTTGATTTTTACAGTGTTACTCCATCACAGCGTGCAATTAACAAAATATAAATGGATCATCCACAAGCTGGGTGGTTGGTAAATTATTTGGTTGTTTCTAAATGAGCTCACATAAATGGCTGCCAGGCTGCTTCATAAACACATTATGCTATACTTGATGTTTTTCAATTACGGCTAACTCTATACTGATTCAAACCAGAAAATTAGCCTGAAAATGATGTGTGTTTTTGAAATCACGTTACTAAATATTACTTTGTTGTTTTCTATTAATTTCTTCTCTGCTATTTGCTCATATTCTAGATTTCTAGACCAATCTACATGTATTTGACCTTGGTGATGCATTTTTTTTCAATACAAGTGTGTTGTTTACTAAAAAACTGATGTACGACTAAAAATTTATTTTTTATTTTAATTATATAAAGCTTGTCTCTTTTAAGTTTATATGTGTAATTATAAAATTTTGGTGTTCTCTTACTCACTGTTGGTCTCCATGCTCTCACACAGTTCAGTCTTAACTTCTCCATTTGGCCGGTCTCCTCCCTTCTGAGTCAGTTTTCCCGACATGGTGGCTGCTGTCACGATCGCCTGTGTAGTCATTTATTCATAATGAGAATTTTATTAATTATAAATGAGGAAAATGGTCTTAGTATACCTACGTTCTTCTTTCTCCCTTTGTAATTTCATAAAAATATTTTCTGCTTAACGTCAGCCAAAATCAAAATATATGGATTTGGAAAGCATTATGAAAACATAAGAGTAAAAGCCACGTCACCTTGAAGCTCCGTTTTCGTTTGGGTACGTTCTGCTCGGGGTGGAAGAGGATGATGTAAACCTTGGGCATGTAGAGCATCCCCAGAGAAACAGATGCAGACAGGCTCAGAGAGATGGTCAGGGTAGTAGTTTGTATATACATCTGCAATGAGAACGAGAGAAAGAGTCATTTATTACATTTTGAGTTGTCAGAAATAGTCTGTTTAATCATCCAGTGTCAGAATACATTTAATCAAAGGAAGACAAGGAAGTCAGTTGGGAAGTGGCGGGGGTAAGGAAGTAGAGGGTGGCCTAACAAGGGTGATATGAGCAGAAAATTTGTCAAGTGACAGCTACGACGACACACAGGCTATAGTATATAAAACAATAACATGAATGATGGCACCAATGAAGTTGCTTAATTGCCCGTGTGCTGCAGAGCTCGTCTCCTTGTCTAGAAGTCGAAAGTGATTCTCAATGTTTTTGTCAGAAAACACTAGAGAAGTGGGTTTATGGCATCAGTTAAGAAGATGGTGAGGAAAATTACACAAAATTCACATTCAGACAAGTTTTCCTGAGAGTTTTGATAAAATTTTGTCTGATATCAGATACAACTGTGAACTTGCTTTACTCTGTTCCCATCCTCGGTTTTGCAAGTGGATAACATCCACCTGAAACAGATATTGCTTGGGTCAACACTGGCCTAGCCACATTCTCATTTTATAAGAGTTTTTGAAGATTAGAGCAATGTCGAAATGATTGGTGAATCTCTAACTCTTTCACAGGGCTGGATTCTTTTTTTCCAGTCAAGAAACTGTTCTTCATCGTGCAATGCCAATTACAGTATATATATATCAAAAAATCTGCAGATAGCAGGATGAAGTTTGGCCTGTATGGCATTCTATAGGAGTAGAACAGAAAACTTTAGATTTCAGAGACTGAGTTGTTGGCAAACTAGAGTTCCCATCCAAAAATAAAATCTGTGCATTTCTATATTTATTCAGTTGTGAGTGTGCTGAATTACCATGTAGACAGACAGGCATCCAGAAACTGTCCTAGGTGGCAGGTACTAGTGGACTGAAGGACAGATATGATGACATGTGCTTTAGGTAGAGAGTCACCTACCAAATTTCAGTGTTCTATTAGAAAACAGCGATTCTGCTAAGTAAGCTAAGGTGCAATTATGATGAAACAGGAGGGGAGTTCAGGCAGAGACATTAACACACTGAAACATTCCGCAGTGGACTAAGCACCAGTTCTTAGTGGATCCTTAGGGAGTTTCATAGTGTAGTTTGGAGGAGGACAGATGTAATGACAGGCTTCACCCACGGCCCTGACACAGCTGACAACATCTCAAGACAAAGGCCTTATGAGGCAAGCAGTGTAGTGGAAGGACTGGTGAAGGTAGAGCGCAGTAAAAATGCAACAAGGAAAAGTAGGAGACTCGTGGAGACAGAAGGGACATAGGGAGGCAAAAACATGACAAAAAACTGATGTTTAAGAATGTGGCAAGAAAGAAGATGAGAAGCGTGTGCATCACAGACACGATGATCAAATGAGAAGGACAGAGTGACCAGTGAGACCACAGCAGTCACCGCTGTCAAGAAGAGGACCGAATCAGGCAGTAACTACAGCCTGACAAGAAGCAGAAAAACAACAAAAAAAGTAAAGCTGCACAGTGTGGTAAACACCATGCTACTACTGCAGAAAAAAAGTGTTTGATCCAAAGCAGCTCATTTCATTTCACTGTGAGAACAAAAACACCTTTCATGCCATACATTTGCAACACACAATCATAATATGAATAATAAACAGAAAGCCTGACTTACACTCAATAATAAGAAGTCATTCTTTTAATATCCCACTGCTGGAAAGAAAGCAACCAAGCCAACATAGAAGTACTTAAAAAAACATATTGAATGCATCCATGAAAAATGTCCTGAAAATGTATAACAAGAAGCAGGTATAGAGTTTAATTCAGTTTCACTGTTGGCAATAAAAGCCTCTAGAACATGCAACTGTCAATTGGTCAAAAACAACTGGAACTGGAAATGCACACTACAAAAAATTAAGGCTAAGCTAAGGCTGTTCTCTTAGTCAGAAAGGCCCCAGCTTGTCTTAGCGTACCCTTACTAGATCATTTTGTGCTTACAAAAAGTAAGGACAGTAAAGTCTGGAGTAACACCGTCTTTAATAAGGAGCATCTCATGTCCTATTTCAGTTGATATGAGCTCTGGGTTGTGACTGAAAGAATGAAATCACAGATACAAGCAATGGAAGTGAGCTTCCACTACTCCTTCAAAAGAAGCCAGTCAAGGTGGTTCAGAGATCAGACAAGGACGCCTCCTGGATACCTCCTAGGTGACAGGTTTTAGGCATGTCCTACAGGGAGGAGGCCCTGGGGCAGACCCAGGACACACTGGAGAGATTATGCCTCTCGGTGTGCTTGGAAACTTCTCTGTGTCTTCCTGGATAAGCTGGAGGAGATTGCTGGGGAGAGGGAGGTTTGGGTATCTCTGATTACATTGCTACCCCGGACCAAGATAAGTGGCATAAAATGGACTGATGGTGTTTCTTGTCTAAACAAAAAACCTGAACAGATCTCTTGACTCTGATATAAAAATAAATCATTGCTTGAAGGGGTTTAAGTATTAAACAGCAGCACAAATCTAATTAAATACTTTAGGTGATAAGTCTCAACGCTGGCTTCTTAGATTAACAGCTGACTTTAAAATAGTCGATGACCTGGTGAAAGAAGCTCACAGAGACGCAATAGTATTATATTTATGAATGTTTTCGTAGGCCCCTGATTAACACCAAACCCCTATGAGTTTGCCCTCAAACATGTATTTGAAGACATTTAAAAGTATCCTTATACTTATCTGCAGCACCATGCTTTTATCCATGCACCCTGGTTGAGTAGCTTTGCATAATTCATAATTCAAAATTGTCCTTTTTTATATTATACTGGGCCTTGGTGCAACTCCTCAGTTCCTCCTCCGTCTAAAATGAGCCATTGTGTCTCAGAGCCTAGAATAGAAAACCTGACTAGACAGTGAACCTGAGCATTTAAAGAGGGATTGCACAGATAACTTGTGCATACTTTGATCTCATTTGAAACTTAATATGAGCATCCACTAATAGCACAGTATTATACTGCATGTAAAAGGAAGTAAGGAATATCATAATGGAGACCCTTTAATCGTAATGGCCCAAACTTAAATTAGTCTACAAAAATATACAACAGAGGAACAGACATGCCTGCCCGAGGGTTTGAATTAATTGCAGTGACAGTAGCTAAAGCATAAGGGGACTGCATGGTCAATAAACTGGATGCAAGCGGATGCGTGCAAAAGCACAAACATGACCTACACGTGTAAACTAAGAAATAAACTCACATGAACAGAATGTAATATTAACATCACATGGGAGTTATTATTCTTCTGGGTGACCTTCCTTAAAAAAAATAGACCCTGCCTGCAGCTTCATTATAGCCTCTGATTGCAGTTATTACCCCACAGCTGCACGCAAACACTCGCACACAGCAGAGCGTGTGCAATCAGGACCAAACTTCACAGTCGTGTGAGACACATCGTCACTTAAACAAAAGAAACCTGATCATGAAAGAAATTTGCAAGAGGGGAATTTGTAGATTCATTTACACGTTGCCATATTGTTTCTTTTTCAAATCTCCTGCCAACAAATTGTCTTTAATTGAATTGCACTGATACAGGGAACAGTAATTCGCTATATCTGAGAAGAACAGATGGAGAAGGAAAAAACATATTTTCACTAGGAGAAAGGAATAACTCGAGAAAAAGAAATGGCTGAAAGAGCGAATGACGAAAAAGGAAAAGCCAGAGTAACTGCGAGAGGAAAAAGATTTATTCCCTTAAGCGGTGAACTTGCTCTTACCGAAACAGCAGCAAGTCTGCTGATAGCCACTTCCATTACATCTAGCCTTTGGTCCAAAGTTGTGACCTCCTGCTGTTATTTACACAAAGACTGAAACACATACACAAACACAAACTGAGGGCTGAAATCGTCATCCTCCACCTTGTTGTTCACACTTGATGCAGGCTGAAATGCGTGCCACGGAAGAGCGCGCTATTAACTCAAAAGACCCACTCAAAAAATAAAGCAATGACCTATGGCTGGCTGTATTCAGCGTGCTCCTTTAAGGTTTAAAACATTTATAGATGTGTAATGAGATTCAGGATGTGGAACAGACAGATAGAGCAGATGTGTTTAACGCCTTGGCAGACAAACTGGAGTAAGGAAGGTCACGAAAGAAAGAGAAACAATTGAAAGTTTGGATTCATGGTGCCCTTTTAATGTTTTTTTTCCAGTTTATTTTTCACTGTCTACAAGTAATATGGACCCACGCAGACTTTGAAGTGCTGGGTTGATTTCACAGGAGCCTTTTTTATGGAAACCTCATGACTCATATTTACTTCATTATTTCCTCTAAAGGAAACTGCTCATCTAAGAATGATCGTCTTCTGCAGAGCTTGTTACTTTTCAATTAGTGCTTCAAGGATAGTTCCACTGTTATTCAACCTAAACCTTATTGTATTGACTACAGCCATTTATAACCACCTATAGATTTATTACATTTCTGAAGAACACTTTTCATTTCAACTATACATGAAAAAGGCTCCCAATAGGCCATAAATAGCTAAACTGTATTAGAAACATGAATCTAGACGGAGACAGTTCGATTGTCTCATAGTTATCGGGCGTAGAAGTTCAACTCCTCATCATCACTGTGCAACCTTGAATCTACACTCAGTCGCTGATACTGAATATCTGTGTAACAATGTAATTCCTGGCCAATTGTGACAGTCTGGCAGCTTAAAAGTTCAATGACACGTCAGTTGGTGCAAAGACGGCGACTTTCTTTTCGCAGCAAACCCATATGATAGCTGAAGCATGACAGTTCATCTAAAAGGCTATTCTGAGTTCACTCGGCTGCACTGTGAGTGACACTGAAATGGAATGTACTTATCAAGAATACATTCTAAGTAAATTAAGCAAATTAGACCCATCTCCTTCAGGCTCATTGCTTTACACAAAAGACCATGTACATATTAAGTTTATCATGTTATATGAATTGAAAATGACATTGTAATTGGTGTATTTCAAAGTCCATATAGGGTGTCAAACATATGGCTTGAGGACCAGAATTGGCCCAGGAAAGACTCCAATCTGCCCCGTCTGCAAAAGTAAGTACATCCCTGATGTAGAGTAATGCTGTTGGCAGTAATTTTGGGTGAAGCAGCAAAATGCAGGTAAAATTTTTGGTGATTTATGGTGAAAGCTGTTCCACCCACAGGCTACACCTTTATTCTTTCATGCCATGCTTTCATTTACTGCCCATTCTACATGATCAGTGCTTCTCTCTCGTCCCACCGCAGAATAACTGTAAGTGCACATGCTTATTACAAGTAAACATGTTTGCCACAGCGCAACTGATAGTAGAACAGACAACAGTGCACCTGCCATATGCGTTGTCCCAGTTCAACTGTTAAAAAGCAGATGATTGGCTCTTTAGGGAGAGAGGCAACACAGCGGCACTCTTTGGCATTGCAGGATTCATCCATAAATTTCGATTCGGGATCCTTTAGGTGTCATTCCTCTTGCATTATGTCATCTCTGGGTTTTTATCTGCACCTTTTGTTTACTCTTCATCCCTTCACCAATACCGCTCAGCTTTCAGAGGATTTCTATAGAAAAAAGAAGCCAATCAAAGAGAGGTAGTGATGTCGTTTAATCACTGCTGTAATGTAGTTTAATCAATCGATGCGAGTGGTGACGGAAAGAACGAGATTGCAGATTTAAGTGGTGGAAATGAGCTTCCTCCGAGGGGGTGTCTAGGCTCGCCCTTAGAGACAAGATGAGCAGCTCAGTCTTTCAGGAGCAAGCTCAGAGAAGAGACTCTGCTCCCTCTGGTCCCTTGCATCAAAAGGAGACAGTTGAGGTGGTTCAGGAATGTGTCAACGATGCCTCCTGGAGGTGTTTCAAGACTTGTGTCTCTCCGATGGTTTAGGAAAGCCTCAGCATCCCCCTGAAAGAGCTCTAGGTGGTAGTTGGGGAAAATGAGGTCTAGGCAGTTCTGTTTATTACCGCTTCCGCCCTCTGACCCCTACACATAAAAGCAACAGAAAAGACGGATTTGACATATGTAGGGGTTTTAAGAAACACAAAAATCCCAGCTTATGAGGCTTGGTGAACCATGACATGAAAGCTTCTGAGTCATTACATGGCATCTGTGATTATCGCAACTCCTTTCATACTCCAAAACAAAAAAAGGGTAGTGAAATCAAAGAGTCCTGGCAAGCGACTTATCTAAAGAGAGGGAGGGAGAGGGAATGAAAGAGAAGGAATTTGTATGAATATGAAAGACATTGTGGGAAAGTGAACGAGAGAATAAAGAAAATGCGAAAAACAAACAACAAAGGAAAGTTTTGGGTGAAATTGGTGGAATTGGAGGAGTAACGAAGAGTGATGAAGGAAAAACAGCAACAAAGAAGCAAGAACCAGTGAGTGAACTGAAGAACAAAGTCTTGTATCTCTCATTGCCATGGGCATGTGGTTTGTGATGCAATAGCATTTTCTTTTGGGACGTTTACATTGAGGTTGCACGTCTTAAAGCAAACAGTGTCACAAACTTTGCTTCGTATTACTATTTTAATTTTACAGTGATTATGTTT
This sequence comes from Rhamphochromis sp. 'chilingali', assembly GCF_963969265.1. Classification (NCBI taxonomy): domain Eukaryota; kingdom Metazoa; phylum Chordata; class Actinopteri; order Cichliformes; family Cichlidae; genus Rhamphochromis; species Rhamphochromis sp. 'chilingali'. Next base: position 9,188,463 of record NC_137934.1, on the reverse strand, counting down.
TTTCTTAGTTTTTTGGGGTTTTTTTCTTTTACACTGATCACTTGCCTGTTTTGGCTTGTTGGTATTGTTTTGTACAATGTGTATTCAATTCAGCTTTAATTCACCCTACAATATTAGAGGGAAGACTGAAACAATCAGACGACCCCTGTATAAGCAAGCACTTGGTGACAGTGGAAAGGAAAAACTCCCTTTTAACAGAAAGAAACCTCCTCCAGAATCAGGATCAGATCGGCAGCCAACTGCCATTACTGATTTGGGGTGAGGGGATAGAGAAGAGAAGGGCCTATGAACATACTGGAAGTGAAGACGGGAGTGGTGGAGAAATGCTCAGTGCATTATGGGAAGCCCTGCAGCATCCTGAACCTATAGCAACATAACTTCATGGTCACCTGGTCCAGCCCTAACTTGAAACTTTATCAAAAAATAAAGATAAGTCAAATTTCAAAAGTAGCTGATGGTGCTGCCTCGCATTCCACTTTTTATTCTACTTTTACAAACTACAGGAATCACAAGTGAGACTTCAGTCTGAGAGCAAAGTGGTCTGTTGGTGTAATATGGTTCTATTAGATCTTGAAGATATGATGGGGCTGATCATTCAAGCCTTTTTATGCATTTAAAACATAATCAGATGTGTTTTAAATGCATGCACTGTTGTTTAAAACCATAAAACTGAGAAGAAATCTGTGCAAACTTTAAGATGAATATCAAAATCTATTTTTAGGCATATCAAAATTTAACAGGAAAAAGCTTGTCTGGAGCTTTAGGAAAACATATTTTTATTGAACTATCACCTGCCATCATTTGGACGCTGCTGTACTAAATTACTGGGCATTTACTTAAAGCTGAACTCATGTTCAACTTTGTGCTGTCACAGACTCACTAAGATCTTTAGCCAAAAATCAGTCCATTCTCTCCATGGAGTGATGTCTCCCAGCTCTCATTTGAAATAAATGACCACAGGCTACTTTGTTTCTTGTATCGAGTCAGGGAATGGTCAGAGAGAAAGATAGCCAAGAGAGGGGAGAAAAGAAGGGTAGTGAAAGCATTGTTCGAGACATTTTCCATTTCCAAAGACATTTCTGTTTTTTTCTCCATCGTTCCATCAGCCTCTTTGCCATTCCCTCACTCCTGCCCATACAATCTCTAATGATTGGCCGGCACTCTTCACTGCACTCCAAACTCCCTCGTATCTCTCTGTGGAATATTTTCCTCTGTCCTCACTACTTCTTTTTCTATCCTTCATTATATCTGTCTCTGTTGCTCTCTTCTGCTTCATCTTTCTGCCTTTTCAACCTTCTTATGTTTTACAGAACGTCGCCCTGTCATCTCCTTTTCTCCACATATCATCTCTGCATGACTTAAAAAGCTACCGCCTGTGCATGTTGATAGGGAGTTAAAACGTCCTTGACGGGTACCTGTCCTATATAAATATTTTGGCGAGCAGAATGACTTTTTCAAATTGCTTAAAGGTCCTGAACTAACTTCACAATCCCATTTAGAGTCATAACTTCCTCGGTATGTGTGTCTGGGTTCCGCTGTGTGCTTAATTGACCCCGCCTGTTTCTCTCAACTCACGCCATGGGACCACTCATCATTTTAATCACCTAAGCCACAGGAGGGTGAAGAGATTTAATTCTTATTTATATATTTAAAGTAATGTGAGGAGTCAGTATAGAATGATTTTTCCTATTGGGCAAATGTTAAAAATATAAAACACAGTATATATAAAATGAAAATTTTTTTTTTTAAATATTGATGTTTTTCTTTTATTTTTAAATATTCTGAATATTCAGAATTTTAACTATGTTCTCCCAGATTTATGGACTATAGTTTGGCTCACTAATATTAGATTACATTTCTTTTATGTATTGCAACAACATGAGAAGCTGCAAAAATTGACTATGCCGTCATCAGCCAGGTGGGCAAAGCCTTAACTATACTACAATGAATATAACCAATCTGGGTTTCGTCTTCTCTAAAGTCAGCTACAAAAATATGTCTTTTCATTCAAGAGTTCTGCCTTCTGCCCTGCACACATGCAAAACACGGAGGAAAACAAAACACCTTTTTTCCAGTGCCTCAACGTACTACAACAACATGGCCTGTGAAGGTTTTTTAAGATTTCTTAATAGGACAGCGTTACCATTGAGGAAGTACTTCGATAAGCAGGGATGCACCCCCTTCCTATCCCAGTTTCAATTCACAGCATACATCCTTCACAAAGACTCAGAACAATGTCTGTAAGCATCAACAATCATCATCATCAAGCATCAACGATCATCATGCATCATCAACTTGCTAAAGTTAAAGTTCAGCAAGTTGTGTTGGTTGTGTCTGCTGAAGTTTAAACAGAGCATTAGAATGAGGAAAAAGGTGACGTAACGTTGAATGTGGCATGGATGTTGGTGCCAGACAAATTTATCTGAATATTTCAGAAACTGCAAATCTATTGGCATTTACATACAAAATCATCCCTAGGGTTTACAGCGTATTGGCCTGAAAAAGAGAAAATATCCAGTATGTATCAGTTCTCTGACCAAAAATGCCTTGCTGATGTTTGAGGTCAAGAAGAAGGGACAACAACTCAAATAACCACTTATTTCAGCCATCGTATGCTAAAGAGCTTATCTGAGCACAAAAAGCCCCACTGACCCTTCAAGCAGATGCGATACAGCAGCCAAAAACCACAACAATTTGCACAGGCTGACCAAAATTGGACAACAGAAGTCTGGAAAAATGTTGCCTGATACGAAGGCTCAGAATTATGAGTAAACCACATGACAGCATGACTCCATCCTGCATTATATATATATGAAGTTTAAACTGGTGGTCGTGGGGTAAAGGTGCAGAGGATATTTTCTTGGCATACATTGAGCTCCTCAGTACCAACCGAGAAACTTTCAATTGCCACAGCCTACATGGGTCACACAAAGCAGCGACACAGGACATTTCACAATCATATTTTAACTTTGTGTCAGAGCAGCATAATTGGGCCCGAGCTCAGTCGGTCCCTGTTGTCCACCAAGTGCCTCATTACATTCTACAAACAGCACTTAGAAACTTTCTTTCTCCATCTAATCCATACGGGTGTGGAGTCTGTGTGTGTCATAGAGGACATAGAGTATTTTGTGAAATAATGTTACAGCTATATTTGGAGTTGTGTAGCTCTTCTTGACTTGCAAATCTTGCAAAGTTCAGCCAGTAGCCCCGAGTCAAACAAATTCCGAGCTATATGTAAAAAAATGTATTGTAATGCATACTGTGAGGTTGGCCTTGTTGTCGATAATATGCTTTCCTTTTTCTCTCTCGCTTTCTCATAACTGACATAACTGTGTCCCACTGTGCACAGCTCCAACCAATTAAAATGCCCAGCATGGACTGATGTGGAGTATCATCAGGCAGCAGACTGCTGTCCAGGCTGTGAAAAAAATAACGTGTTACACCTTGAGGAGGAGGATTAGGAGTAACTGTGTCTGTGCTCCACTACCATGAATGTTAAATATTCTTATTCCACTGGCTGATGTTTTGCACTCTTAACAGAAATCGGGCTGGAATTTATATGGAGTACACTGCAGCTGTGAACTACACATGCACAGCCCCAATCCTCTTTTGTAATTTTAGAGGAATTAATAAAAGAAGAAGGTAATAAAGTCCCTTTCATTTGGGGAGTTTATTTAAAGGAAAACATAAAAGGCTTTCATATTGTTTCTTTGGTCCCTTTAATTAAAGTTTTTATTTACAGAGTAACAGCTCTGAAGAGCAACTGGAGCTAATGAAATGTTGTTTGATAGTTTTCCTGGTGTTTTCACTTTCTTATTGTGTCCATGTTGTCATTCCGGCAATTGCTAATTCGGAGAACCAGAACCAGACCAGCTCTTTAGTGATAAAAATGAGCAGTAAGCAAATAAAAGTGCTCTCCTGATTAGAGACACGTGAAGAATCTTTAGAGTTCATGAGTGTTTTTGTAGTTTGTGTGCATCACAACAGCAAACACAAACCTGTTGTTCTCCTGTAGTGTTGGTATGACTTAAAATGCACAGATATTGCAATGACAAGCTTGTTTATTTGACCAAATATAGAAGCAGAGGTGCTAGCCGGTATTTTCTGAATCACAAACTAGTAAAAGCCTGTCTTTTTTGTTCCATCGGCTTAAAATATGCAAAAAAGTTAATGAAGGAAAATTTTGCTCATCATTAAATTACAGAATTGGAATAAAAACTCAAACTCTATGCCACTACCCAACAACTCTTTTGTTGACCGAGGATTTTCATTCCAGTGACAGACCTGAATGGTTCCTGCCACGATTTGGGCTAAGCGAGCTCCAAAAATTCCCAAGCTAAGTATCTCCCATCTACTGCCAGCAACCGGGTGCCAGTTTACTGCATCTGCACAGCAACAGCTTGAAAGGCAACAAACTGAATTTCTGTTGGGATCAGCAGGAGCTGCACCATAGCACTAATTAAATCGGTGCTACATTTATCTATTTCTAGATGGCGTTTTTTCCATTTTGCCCAAAATTACCATCCTTGTGCTTAATTAAAGCAGCACGACTCATTTGAAATACCATTCAATAAACATACCTTATATGCACTGTCTTGAAAAGTTAACAGTCATCCAAACAAAAACAAAAAGTGACTTTTAACACAATAGAGTGCCAGGTCTGAAGACTTTATTTAGTTCTTAGTTTTTACTTTGTCATTGTGTTTGTTTCTCCACAGTGAGGCATGTGTGATGATGAAGGAATGACAGTTACAGTGGAGGTGGAAGATAGAAAAGTGAATAAACAACAGCATTAGTCAGAGATGTAATGGTGACGGATGTTGCTGTGGACCTTAAAAGAGAATTTTGATGAAAAGTTTGGATTTATAATGTTCTTTGCCTGCCTCTACTGCTCCCCTGGGGAGAGCCTGCGTGCATCTCACTGAGTGTGCGTGAATTCCAGCGTGCACGTGTGAGTGTTCTTAAACGACCATGTTTGTGAACGCAAAAGACGCATGTGCAAGTGTGTAAGTGTCTGTGTGTGTGTGTGTGTGTGTGTGTGTGTGTGTGTGTGTGTGTGTGTGTGTGTGTGTGTGTGTGTGTGTGTGTGTGTGTGTGTGTCCGTGCACGCGTGTGTGACTGCGAGCATCACTGTGTGAGGCGGCCCCCCTTGGGCATCTCCCCCCATCCTTCAACATCTCACTGTTTGATGTCGGGATCTGACACTTGCTGTCTGTCTCTCCCCATTCTCAGTCAAACGACCAAATCCCACCAGAACCCTGGAAAAGATTGCAAAACCCATTCCTTCAAAAATAAATGAAAGATTTTACTGTTTGTTGGGGGGTTTTTTCGCACACACACAGCCTGCTCAGGTTAATCACCCCAAGGATTGGGATTGGTAAAGTCTGTCAGGATGAAGATGGTGATGTCTAAATCCAAAAAAAAAAAAAAAAGGAAAAAGAAAAAAGGAAAACATTGTTCAGATGTGATCTGTTCTCTGTACGTGTTCCGTTGATCCCGCATTGCGACTGCGGGAGTTACAAGCTTGTGATGTATTTTCTGGTATATTACCTCACCCATTTTTTTACTTAGCCTCAAACCAAGAAAGTTTTAAATTCAAAATGTACACTTTTAAAGGTGCAGGCATAAGGTGTTTGTCAATCAAAGAATGCATCACCTGCCTTTGCTCTGATCCCATTAACAAAACACGGAACCTACTTGCAACCAGCCACAAATGGGCTTCACTAATAACGTATATCTGGTGGAATTCAATAAGGGATAAATTACCCCCTAACGCTGCTTCAATCCTTAATGAGTGAAAATATATTCTGCTTACATGATGCTTGCTTACAGGAGACAGCATTAGGAAGCGCCATCATCAGCATAAAAAATGCTTTGATTACATTTTGGCCACTTGAGTTAGTAAATTGACCATTTATGCAGTTACTGATGTAGTATTTTATTTAATTTTTGTATTTTATTAAGAAATCGAGTCGATGGAAGTGGATATGTTTGAGTAGCTGGGGTCAACAAGCAGAAAAAAGGGCAGAAGAGAGGTGAAGAAGAGTTTGAGAGCAGGGTGGAGTGGGTGGAGACGATTATCTGGGGTGATTTGTGGCAGGAGGATAGCAGCAAAAGTGAAAGGGAAGGTTTAAAAGGTGGTAGTGAGACTTGCTATGATATATGGTTTGGACATGATAGCACTGAAAGAAAGACTGGAGGTGGCACAGCTGAAAATGGTAAAATTTTCAGTGGGAGTTCCCAGGATGGTCAAGATCAGACATGGGTATAACACAGGGACAGGTCAGTTTGGGAATATTGTAGAAAGGATGCTGAATATGGAGCTGGAAGGCAGGAAAAGGAGCTTGGAAAGAAAAGACTTGTTTAAGTTGCTTTAAGAAGCCTCTCATCAGAGAAGCTTCTTCAGTTCTAAGCATCAAATGGTGGAGAGTCCCAGATTTAAACCCAGTGGGAGTTTCCCCCAAAGAGGGACAAAGGACCCCCTGATAATCCTCTACCTAATCACATGAGCCGAGGTGTGAAAATGGGTGTGGGTCACAATCAGCCAGGGTTTCGGGTGAGCTCATTGTGAAACCTGGCCCCACCCTATCATGCGATTTCCTGAGGTCAGATGGCCCAGGATGTGAGTGGGCGTTAAGGCATCTGGGAATGGATCTCAAAACTGGATTATAGATGGCAGACAGTTGGTGTCGACAGATGGTTTGAAAGAGGAGTGCAAGAAGCCATTTATGTCCACTGTGAGCGACCATCTTTGAACAGAGGTGGTGGTTTACGACACCAACTGAAGAAGCTTCTCGGATGAGAGGTGAAATGTCTTCAAGCAACTTAAACAAGTCCAGACACTTTTCTTTCCAAGCTCCTTAGACTGCGACGACCTGGATGACTGAGAACCTTCACAGACAAGGCAGGAAAAGAGAAACCACAAAGAGGATTTGCAGACTTAGTGAAGGAGGACATGCAGAGGGTTGGTGTGACAGTGGAGGATGATGGGGATAGGGTGAAATGGATGAGACGCTGTGGCGACGCCTAAAGAGAGGAGTCAAAAAAAGAAGAAAGAAGGCAAATTTCAGAAGCAAGAAAAAAGCCAAACACAACCTTTTTACTATTATCTTTAAAATAGGATCCATGCTGAATTTCACTTAGACGCCAATAAAATAGCACCACAAAAATGTATTTCTGCTTTTTTGGGTGAAAAAAAAAAATCCATTTCACTTCAGATTTTTCTTCCTGTTGTCTGATAGTGCTACTGCTGTACAGAAAGAAAGTAAAGTGCATGCCACAACTCTGCGTACTGTATTGTGGTAAATGCAAACCATTTTCAAGGATGAAGGTCTGGAAAACTGATATAAGTGAATCAGCTTCTGGCCAATCAGAGCAGGGATATCAATTAAATGCAACCCAATAAATGCTGAAATGTGATGCCGTCGGTGGTTGAGAGAGATCCGTGTCACAGAGAGAGATGCTGGTGATGCTTAGATGGTCATGAGTGCATGAGCACAGCTTTGGTTATCTGTCTGGTTCCACAGTGATTCAGAAACGTTATTTTGTTTCCCACATCCCTCTTTATCCCACTCTCAGCCTCTTTGTATCTCTGTTTCAGTTTTATAGTTTCTCCTCTTTGATGTACATTATAATCTCTCTCTTTCTCCGTCTTTCTCTCTCTCTCTGATGTTGGCTTGTAACTTTCCTCCATCTTAATGTTTGATGGCTGTGTCAGTCCCACCTCTTTTGAGTCTCTTTATCTTTTATAATGTCTCTCTCTCGCTCTGCTCTCCCACACTCTCTGATTCACTGCCTCTCTGCAGCATTCTGCCTTGTATTTTCACTCCTTCCACTTGACATTTGTGATCTTTTCTACACCCCTGCCTCCACTTGCTTCCAATCTCTTTTTCAGAACTGTTGCCACCCTCTCAGCCCACTCTCTCCCCTCTTGCTCCGTCTCTCACATCCTTTTCTGATTACTATAGATTGATTACTGAAGGTTACTCCTAGTAAAGATCTGGGCGGCTGCTGGTGCACCACCGGGATCACAGTTACAGCCATAAATCTATCTTTTGACGTTGAGCTGCGACACTGTGTGTGTCTCAGCGTGTGTGTGTGTGTGTGGGTGGGTGCGGTAAAGGACAGAGATGGATTTATAATGCAAAGAGATTGATAGTCTGCGCTTTACACTCCTGAAAATCAAACATAATCACCAAGAAAAGAACAAAAATGAGGAATGTTACTGCAATATTTCACTTCCAGTGTTGGGTATTTTTAGGTCAGGACTCCTTCTTTTCTCCTGGGTTAGACAGCAGAGTGCTTATGTACTTATGTGTGTTTTCAAAAAGTGAGATGAAAAATTTATGATTAAAAAGTAGAATGATGAGGTGAAGGGGAGGCCGCGAGAGACAAAAGGTGCATAGGTGTATACGAAAAGGAGCCACAGTGATTGAACCTGCTGATTCATATTATTCAGTGCATGCAGCTGTGTCCTTCTATTACATCACAGCATGAGTCAGTCTTTTCTTAGCCTGGATTTAGGCTGTATCACATATCTCATTGTTTTACTCTGTAATGTAGCCCAAAGTTTTCATGCCTAGAGAAGAAAGAAAAAAGAAAATCTAATGAATAAAGTCATATTTTAGCAAAGAATTTCTCCTGGGCCCCGCAAAATGGCTTAATTCTATACTTACACATGTAGATATTTTAACTCTTGGCAGCTCCTCCGTTGGTACTAGGATAATTAAATAACATAAAAGTCACTCAAAGATGTCTCTGTGCAAGCAACTGGTGTGCACTTAACGATTCAAAAACAAACCCACTAAAAAATATCCACCTGCTGTGAAAAAGACACACTCACACAAACATACACACACACAAACACACAGCGAGTGGGTTTGTGAGTTGAACTCGTATGGTTGCTTCTTCCTCGGTTGGAGGCAGAAAATAACAAGTTGGCCATATTTAGGACATCTGGAGAACAAGAGAGCCGGCTCACATAGAGGCACAAAGAGACGTACAGATAAAGAGAAACAGACAGAGACAGGAGAAAGCAGAGAAATGAAAGATGGCCTTATGTCGATAGAGTCGGGCAAAGGAATGATGAGGCGCACACTGAGAGAGATAGCTGCAGAGAGGATGTACCATGTGGTTAGGGCTCTACAGCAAGCAGAGTGAGGTAGAGGGAAGCGCACATGCAACGTTCGCACAACACAACCTTTCACATTTCTGCAGGGTGTGGCAGAAGCTGTTTGGAGCCTCCATCCTCTGCATCGATGCATGACCTATTTCATAACAATACTTTTTACCCATCTGTGATGGTTAAGAAGCTCCTTCTTTGATGATTTATCTCTCACATCCTTAGCCTGTATCTCCCAGTCCTCCTGCATCCCTCCATCTCTCATTATAAAACTCCCTTGCAATTTTTACCTCTCCATCTACATGCTTTTCCCCCACCCTTTGACTTCTTCCTCTTCCCCTTTGCCTGCTGTGGCTCTGAATCTCGAATCTATATTTGTCAGTAAAAGAACTACATAAAGCAGTTCTAAGTATACACACAGAGTACCATGAAAATAAAGAGAGTCTAAACTTGCATGTATTCTTTTTTAAATTTTACACAGGCCCCTTACAGTATCACAGGAAACCTCTAAGGTTCTTGTCTTCTGAACATAGATATCCTAAAAAGTGTGTGACGTATGATGCAACATCTTCAAAAAGCAGCAGCGAAATGGCTGCAGACAAGAGGCTGGCTGAACAGCAGAAACAGACAACAGCTGCCTGTAAACACCAGACCAAAAGCTGAACACAGCTTGGTGTGTGTGTGTGGGAAGGAGTAAAGGTCATTAAATGAGAGTCAGAGGATCACCGCAGAAATATCAAGAAGGCCATTTACTTTGAGTGCAAGAGCCAGTCTTGAGCAATAAAACAGAGATTTTAAAATTTGCCTCATAGTTAACACACAGTCCACCGGAGTCTCACAGCACAAATTTTCGGAATAATGCTGATGGACAATCACCTATTTTATCCTCTGTATAAACATTAAAAACGACTACACTGACATCATTTTATTTACTAATGTTGTTCATGGACACCAGCAGTATGGAATGGAAGTGCTATTGGACACCAACAGCAGCGATTCTTTGCAGACTAGTTTTGACTTATAGGGCCATTTTCCATATATATACACATGTGTATATATATATATGTATATATAAAGCCAATGTGGAAGTGCCTTAAACCTGCATTCTATCTCAAAGCCACCAGATGATGATGGATTGTGGTTATAACTGTCCTGTTACCTGCATTACAGACATCCCAACTATCATACAGAACCAAAGGAAAAAAATTTAATTGTCTGCTTTGATTTTAAACTAAAGCTCTACATTTCCACCAATGTCTTCGATCCATCTTGTTACCATTTTCTTGGAGAGGAGCATATTAGCACAGAGTCCACCAAACACACTCTGACAAACTTCATATCTCATGACTTACTGTTTTTTGTGATTCTGAGGGAAATCACAAATCTGATCTTGACAGTTCCATCCCTGGATGTGTAAAGAGTGGTAAAAAAACAACAACAACTTGTTATTGCATTTGCTCCTTTGCTAGCAATAGTTCAGAAGTCAATTTCTCTATACATTTAGTTTTTTAATGTTTATTCAAACTCAGTATTCAGTATTTATTTATTCAAGGATTAAACTTTAATAATTATAATTTTATTTATGGTCTTGGAAAAGATCAACATTGCACATCAATCTCTCTTTGTTTTTTAATGCGAGCCGACATCTTTCAGGGCTGGCAAATTCACATGTCTCAAAAACATTGATTTCAACCAGGGAAGTTGCCACTTATAAGTAGAGATGGACCGATCCGATATTACGTATCGGTATCGGTCCGATACTGACCTAAATTACTGGATCGGATATCAGAGAAAAATAAAAAATGTAATCCGATCCATTAAATATCACGAAAGCACCTCACAAAACTTGCAACACGCTGTAACTCACCTCAGAACGTTAGCACGTCGGAGCAGTATGCATCACGTGATAGAGCGGCTGTGGCATGCGGGACCTGTCGGTGGTCTGGATAGCATTTGGAGCTTCGCTAGCAACCCGGCATTTCATCTCCGACAAAGTTATCCCGAGAGAAGTAAAGCAAGTGTGTAAGTCCATCTCTGAATGTTTGTAAAGCATTCCTGCGTTAAGTTTAACAAGCGACTGCCTCTCCTGCTGCTACTTCAATCATGAAACTGCTTAACGATCAGCTGATCGGCTTTTCTGTCACGAGTCCGTGTCTCTAGCTTGCTTTTGGCCCACTTTGCACCAGAAAGAGGAAACCAGCGGCTGAACAACAGCAGCACGTTTAAGCTTGATCAGCTGTTGTTAGAATGTATTTAATATTACTTTCTACTTGAGGATCTTTTTCTACGTAGCTGACGCTGGTAACTGTGCAGGGGCGGATCTAGCAAAGTTTAGCCAGGGGGGCCGATAGGGCATTAACAGGGAAAAGGGGGCACAAAGACATACTTTTCTTTCTTATTCTCATTTAAAATAGCTTTTAATAAATAATTATCTGACACCCAAAGTTTTAATTTGATGTAAAATGAATAGAAGTCAATTACTGTATATAGTAACTATTAAGTCTAATATATATACCCTAGTAAGCTATAGTACTTTTTCCTTTGGGAAGGTACCATCTGTGCAGTCTGCAATTTTGTTGAAGAAAGATGTTGAATCTATTTAATATTTCTTGAAAAATAATTGATTTCTGTGCATTTTTTTTTCACACTGCATCAAATTAAGGTTGATTACGTCGAGTAAGCATCATGAGGTGGAGCGTGAGGGGTGGTTCCCTATTTTTTATTTATTTATTTTTGTTGTTGCTGGGAGTTGGAACCCTATTAGTTAGGTTGCTTAATATTTATGCTAAGTACTCTTTAAAATACCAGAATAGGGAGGATGGTGTAGGTTTAAGTTTATTAGATTGATCAGTATTGCTGAACTATGAAATATTTTTTTTTGCATACAGGTATAACAGAATAGCTTTAGTGTAGTTGTTGTTTTAAACTTGAGTATGAACTTATACAAAATGCAGCAAGATATTTAAAAAACAGTTTTGTTGATTAAAAAAACACTATATCAGATTCATATCGGTATCGGCAGATATCCAAATTTATGATATCGGTATCGGTATCGGACATAAAAAAGTGGTATCGTGCCATCTCTACTTATAAGTAAGTTATTCTCTGATAGGGAGTTCATCAGCCGGTCCGGGACAGCCAACAGGCTGGTTTTGGGCCACGGCCCGTAGAACACCCATATCTGGTATATACTACCTTTAGTTAAACAACAGTTATCATGAGTTTCAACGCTCTTTCGTCATGACTTGGTGGTCATCAGAATCCCATCAGAGTTTTAAGAGCACGTGTGGTACAGGCATGAAACATACTTTCAAATGCAGTGAGTTACTTTCATAATCTGACTGCTGAGTGCAATGAACAAATGCCAACTTGTATCAATGTGCACAAACAAACTGTCACATTCTGTAACTGCTTCACACTTAATGCAAGGGGCTGTTTGATAGAATTGGTTCTTGTTGGTTTCTGTTTTAGAATATTTTTACCCAGAGCACGAGGAGCAGATTCTGAGCCATAGCACCACACCACACAGACAATAAATGGCCAACAAAGCTATCTCCATGACAACTGAGCAAACTCTGTCTGCCAACATGGGCCCTGAAATGTGGTTGAAGAATCTGAAAAGATGTACGCCAGTGGACCTTGAGTTAAAGATTTTCTTTTGTTTATATAAATGTTTAAATGCTCCCATTGAGATGTGTTCCCCAACACTGACTGTGAAAAGAAGTGCTGAAGCACACCTGCTGAAGAAAGGTTCTTATAATCCAAGCTCTCATACATTTGAAATGTTCCCACAAGGCCAGTGTGAAAGTCACTGTATTGAAAGAAGCCTCCACACAATCCCAGAGCCAAGAACTAACTGCAGTAAAGTTTTCAGGTCCCTGTAAATTTCACTGACGTCAGCATTTCAGACGAGGTATAGCACACAACAATGTAACTGTGACTTTTCTGAGCATGCCGAAGCATCCAGACTTGATTATCACTTGCTGCACTGTGGTATACTTCTATTAACTGTGTGCATAGTCATACAAATGTTAACCCTTATATCAAGATACCAGGTGAAGCATGATAATCACAAAGTTAATCATAATGAGAGTCATGCTGTCACCTAACCTCCAACTAACTTCACTGCAGCTCCATCGCCCTCCCCTCTGTCTGAAACCAAACCTATGCCCTTGGTAGAGCTCTCCTCATTAAAGTCCCATCAGCAAGTCACATCATTACCTGTTTACTCCTTTCACTTCACTCTCTCCTCCCTCTATTCTGCTTTCTCTGTTAGCCAGCCAGCTGCCACACACTCCAGAGGATATCCCAATTAGAAACAACATACAGAGACAAGCGAATGTGCGCTGGTGGATATTCCAATTAAATACAACCCATCGGACAAACATGCTAACACAAAATGCACACAAAATTGCTGGTGGACATTCTAATTAGCCAAGCAAACAAGGCATGGACGCTGCAATGCCCGTCCAGTATGACAGGATGCTATGTCCGATAGAATTCACACATAGATATGGCCTCATGAATATGCACACAAATTACTTTTACAGTCAGGGATGTGCAAAATCCTGCCATGAAACATTCGGCCCCTTTAAATGGTCACAAGCACAAAACTTTGCATGTAGTCACAAACACAGAATTCGCATAACATGAGCAGCTTGCCTGTCATTCACACACAGTATCTTGATGGATTTGAGAAGCTGCAGTTATAAGAAATAGTCTCCTTATTTTGGTATAACTGTAGAGTAAGGTTATTCCTGGGGAAAAGGAGAAATACTGAACTTACAGATACACTTAAAATGTATTGCATCAACAATTACTCTCCGACTTCTTATGGAAAAAATGAGAGTGCATGAAACATCCAGCAAGAGTATGATTTCCCTGATGTGTGATTAGACGGGATCACTTTGATGTCAGCTCTCTGCCATGTGACAGAGGCTGGCACCCGTCTTGAAAGGAAAATGGGCTTAGATGTAGAGAAAAGGAGGAAATGAAAATATCCTGACTAACACTCCAAAATAGGAAGAGATTATTAGAGCTGACACGTTTTTGGTAGAGGTAGAGGAAGAGAAATCTGGAATATTCAGCGGACACAGGTCTTGGACTGTTTATAAAACACTTGATATAGCTACAGCGATGTTATCCTCTGGAATCTGGAGCCTCAATCTTAGCATGTTGACATGTATTTGAGTAGATACAAAACTCAATTTTTAAATGATAAGTTTATCACGTCACTATGGAGGAATTTTGTCCAACTTGAATGGCCCATTTAAGGTCATGTCAAAGCATCTCACTTGGATTTACATCCAGTTAAGTTTAAGTTAACGACTGTGTTGAGTCTGTTCCTTCCCATTCCATGCAAGGCCACCTGGGTTGGCTGGAAGACTGTTTACTTAGCCTGGCAGGGCGAAGGACACTGTCTCAGCTGAACTACGGACACGCACACACATACATATACTGACAAGCACTCACTGACGCATCACCCTCCCTACCCCGGATCCAACGCCACCTCCAACGCTTACCTCCCCTCTGATGTGGACATCGGGTCAGCTGGAGGCGCAGTCGAAGATTGCAGCGGTCCCAGATCAGATGTACACACTGGAACACTTTCCCATGTTGCGTGTGTTCAGTCCTCACTTGAATTAGTTATGGTCAGTGTTTATTATTCAACAACAAAGAGACTGAGAAAAAATGGCGTCCATGGGAGAGTTGGTGAAAACCACTGCTGACCAAAAAGACATCTTGATGATCTCTGAGATTTTGGGAAAATATTTTGTGGACTGATGGGACAAATTGAATTTTCGGTGGCAGTGGTGTGATGGTCTTGGGCCGCTTTGCTGCTTCACTTTCTGGTAGCTCAGCTCGCTACCAGAAACTCCTGAAGGAGAATGTCCACTCATCAGCTCAAAAAAGAAAGTTAAAAAAAAGCCTAGTCAAAGTCTGAACTTAAATCCAATTGAGATGCTTTTACATGACCTATAACAGGCTGTTCACAGCAGGCCAAGTCCTCCATAGAGATGTGACAAACTTTTTACCAGTTATCGCAAACTGCAGTTCTTTCTTAAAATGTGTTTGATGATTGGAAACACGCTAATGAGACAAATACACAGAAACATGAGAAATCAGGAAGCTGGTAAATACTTTGTCACAGCACTGTATATGCCTGTTTACTTCTATTGATCTAGAGTAATGTGCACATTTTCTTTATACAGATGTATAGAGTGTGTTTAGCACTGTGATGTAAAAAATGTGACTTGGACAAAAAAAAAAAATCAATGACCTGTCATGAATCTCAATGAGTGTATAAAGTGTGTTATTGTTGAAAGCAGCATATTCGCACTATCAAGAAATGGAATTAATAGACCTCTGCTGCTTTAGCTCGAGTAAACAGTACGCTTCAATATGTGTACGGTCTTATGAATCAGATTAGCTATATTGGTGTTTACGTGCGCATTCAAACCCACTGTTTCTAAGCTGATAAGATGAAAGGACACTGTTTAAGAGCCAGTCACGCTATCACTCATACCCTCACACACACCTCACGTGGCTTTTATTCTCATCGAACACCCATTAAGAATTAACTACAGGTAGGAAGAATAAGCTCGGCAGTATAACTCTCTATAAGCCCAGACCATGGCACGGTTCCAGTCCATCAGACAGACAGTAAATCCTCTTGTACTCACGAGGGATTGTCGGGAGATTTCTGACTCTAAGCCAATAGTATAGCTACAGTTGTAAAACACTTCTGTACTTCAGTGCCAAGAGATACTGTTTTGATTTTGAGAATTTTCAGGGAGGTAGTAAAAGGACACTTTTTGCCAAAGCAATACATCAAACGTATGGCTCAAAATGCAATTTCAAAACTTGCTTTAAAATCTGCTTAGGAGTTTTGAACCACGTGAAGCAAAAGCGCACTGATCGCACAACCACCTTGCACCTGCCAGAGAAGTTTTGTATTTTAAAAAACTATTGCACTTAAATATAGATCTAACTTTGCTCAAGCACAGCAACATACAAATTTGCCCTGCTGTTCACAGTAGATGGAGATGTTCCAAGAGGAATTGATTTGAATTTTAAAGCGGTGATATAAAGGGAAAACAAACAGTTAAGCAAGCAGACACATATTACAGTTTGATCCTCAGAAATCTTGCAGTTGATTGGGGTTGAAGGACAGACACCAACAACACACTTTCCGTTTTCTCAGGATGTAATAAGTGTCATCCAAAATATAAACACACTCACCCGTTCTGCAGACTGGGACGTGCCAAAAAAGATGGGTATGAACGCCAGCCAGATGATACAGGTGGTGTACATGGTAAATCCAATAGGCTTGGCTTCGTTGAAGGTTTCGGGCACGCCTCGCGTCTTGATTGCGTAAACCGTGCACGTAACCATCAGCAGAATTGAGTAACCCAGGGAGCAGATGAGAGACAGGTCTGAGATGTCGCACTTGAGGACACCACGTGCCGCTGTGGGGTCCTGGGTCCGCTGCTCGCCGTAGTCCACTACAGTATGGGGAGGGTCCACGGCAAACCACACAAAGACACCCAGAAGCTGAACTGAGATCAGGGAGAAGGTGATGACGAGCTGGGAGGCAGGAGAGATAAACCTGTAAAGAACAGGATGGTTAATTAAATTTTGATTTAGCAAGGATGAAAAACTGCAATTAATGCTAGAAAATATGCACTCATGGTTTACATTTCTCAGGTTGCACCAACTTCTTTTCATGAGCTGAGAGCTTGTTCCACCAGCTCCCAGTTTGCGTTCAGGAGACAGTCCCCCTCTCTTTTCTCTTTCATAAGTTACCTTGAACAATCCTTTAGTTTGCTGATATATAGGCTGTAGCGATGATAAACGGAGTACCTCTGCTTCACTCAACTCTTTTCACTATTTTCATATTGATATAGCACAATCGCATCTCATTAACTATTTGTTAGCTGGTATTTTATCCTGTTTCTTGGTCGTGGTCTTTCTATGCCGCTCTTGTCTGCCATCTCTTTCCTCAGAACCCCTTACTGGTTCAGCAGATGGCCACCCTTATCTAAGCCTGGTTTTGCCAGAGGTCTCTTCCTGACAAAAGGCAGCACTTCCTCCACCACCAAGTGGTTGCTCATGGGGGATCAGTCACTTGAGTTTACTCTTTGTACGAGTAACACCGTATGCTCTTTACCGTTCAATATAAAGCTCCCTTAGATTAATGTTGTTTTGAATTCATGCTAAATTTTTCCAATAGAACTAAACTTAAACATTGCTTCAGTGTCACATGGTTAGTTAAATAGCAGTCTGGTAATGCATTGGCCAGTCTGGTGACTTAACCTCTGGAGGGTATTTGGCTGGTGTAGCCAACAAAGATTCAGGCCAAGATTTTCTGTTTTGGCAGCCAGAGATTGCTTATGAATATAGATAAATGCAGAAAGGGTACTTGTTACTGGACAATAACTATTGTTCAAACATAATTGAGTAACAGAATTTAGACTATTTATTGAATAGAATAGAATTTTCCTTGACTTCAGATTCTGGATATTCAAATACAGATATACATTACTCAGTTAGCTTAGTTAGCTAATGCCAGAATATCAATATCTGGCATGTAGGGCAGTAATATACCTTGTTCACTTTAATCTGTCTTGGGTCAGGAATGCATCTGCACACAGAGGTAGAAGCCTAACCCATAAATAGGCTCTCAATAACCATTGTGTGATCTGTAAATACATTTTATCTTTTCTCTTTGACCTACCAGGAACGGGTGACTCCAACAGGTATAAAATTTCAAGCAGGTTCAGTGAAACATCATAATGCAGTGGCTGACATGGTGATCCACTGAGATTCACCATAAGACTAGATCTATTCTATTTTCCACAGAATTTGATTTTTCATAAAGTCTTCAGCCAGTACGGTCCAAAAATAACTTAACAAACACTCAAAAATCCTGTCCCAATAAGATGAAAAGAAAACAGTTTTATTAGACTCTAAAAGGTTGAGACAAGTCTCCCACTTGACAGCGGCAATATATTAAATTTCTATAAATGCGACCATACACACTCCAGCAAATCCACGCTGAGAGCTAGAGCGAGATCAGGGAAAATATAATGATGGGTTTTGCAGCAAGAAAGAAAGGGAGAAACAAGGATGAGCAGTTGCAAGAAGACATAGAGCTGAAAAGAGAAAATGTGATGATCATCTAGGATGACAGAGATATCAAAACCGGGGTGCAAATCATGGCCCAAAACAAAAACTATATTTCCACTTGCATCAGAATGAAAGAAACAACCCACTCCTTCAAGCTCTCAAGTTCAAAGGACGCTCAGTGCTTGACTACCTTAGAGTCACTACTGTAACCTGAAAAGAGCCTCAAAATACTTTGTGTAAAAAGTCTGTAGCTGGATGGGAAAAAAAAGAAGAGGAAGGAAAAAAAGGGAAAAAATCTAACTGTCTGGATAGCAGGGCCATGAACCTGAGCACTATTAAATCCTGCATTAACAATTTAGCCACTTAGTGGATGCTCTCTCCCAGAGTCACTCACACTGAGTGCAAGCAGTACAATAGGAAATTGTTAGTTCATGACTCTCATAAATAATGTATGAAAAATAAATGATGAGTAATGACCGCAAGTATCTGAAAAAGTAGGGTGCAGGTAAAGTCACACACCTGAGTGCAAAAAAGCCACACTTATAGCAATATTAAGTGCCACTGAACCCATCAAAATCTGCACAGCCCAAACATGTACGCACAAAAGGGCCAAGAGCAGACGTAATGGCATTTTTACCTGGGTGCTGTTACAGACTTTTTCCCTTGTTCAAAGATGCGGTGTATCCTGTTGGTCTTGGTGAGCAGCGCAGCGTAGCTAAAACACATCCCCAAGCCTAAGAAAATCCTCCTCAGGGAGCACACGCCCACATCCGGCGTCGCGATCATCAGGAATGTGATGGCATAGCACAGGAAGATTCCAGTAAGCAGCACGTAGCTCATCTCTCGCCCCGAAGCTCGGACAATGGGCGTGTCATTGTACCGGACAAAAGTGACGATGACGAAAGAGGTGGCGATGATACCCAGCATGGCGATAAAGACGGGGACGATGGCCCAGGGTGAGTGCCACTCCAGTTTGATGATCGGAATGGGAGTGCAGCCAGTGCGGTTGGCATCAGGTCGCTTCTCGTATGGACACAGCTCACAGGTGAACTCTGAGGCCTAACGGGGAGAGAGGTTTTAGAACATGCATTAGTTCATTTTCCTTAAGTAAACAGATTTTTCTAATGATAATTTGACTTTTAAACACCGATTCAACCATGAATTGGCTGATTGAAAAACCATCTGGCCATCTGGCTGTTGTGGTGTGCCTTGATTTCATTTTGTTGTCTTGTGTCTCTCTTCCTGCAGTCAGACCAATGCATTATTATCTATTGGACTGCCGGGGCCAATCTAATCTGAACCCACAGCAGAAGGAAAGGTGGTGTGCTGTATCTCACTGAGGCTGCAGAACAGAGCAGGGAGTACTGTCACCATCTCATACATCAGAAGGAGTCTGTTCACAGAATGAGGACCTTATTGGAGCGGGAGCTGACTATTACGTCATTGACATCATTTATATGGTTTAATTCGTTAATCAATTTATTTTTTTGCCAAAACATGTAGAAAAAAAACTCTTTTTGTGTAAATATATGTGTGCCTGATCTCCATAAGACACAATCTAATATAATTCTGAGGAAAAGACTTATTATCAGTTATGCTTTTGACAACTCCACAATTACTGCTTGTTTCTGCAAAATAACTATTGAGTGCTCGCCCTCATAAACATGAGCAGCTGCTGTTGTACAGTGGGGCAAAAAAGTATGTAGTCAGCCACCGATTGTGCAAGTTCCCCCACCTAAAATGATGACAGAGGTCAGTAATTTGCACCAGAGGTACACTTCAACTGTGAGAGACAGAATGTGAAAAAAAAAATCCATGAATCCACATGGTAGGATTTGTGAAGAATTTATTCGTAAATCAGGGTGGAAAATAAGTATTTGGTCAATAACAAAAATACAACTCAATACTTTGTAACATAACCTTTGTTGGCAATAACAGAGGTCAAACGTTTACTATAGGTCTTTACCAGGTTTGCACACACAGTAGCTGGTATTTTGGCCCATTCCTCCATGCAGATCTTCTCGAGAGCAGTGATGTTTTGGGGCTGTCGCCGAGCAACACGGACTTTCAACTCCCGCCACAGATTTTCTATGGGGTTGAGGTCTGGAGACTGGCTAGGCCACTCCAGGACTTTCAAATGCTTCTTACGGAGCCACTCCTTTGTTGCCCGGGCGGTGTGTTTTGGATCATTGTCATGTTGGAAGACCCAGCCTCGTTTCATCTTCAAAGTTCTCACTGATGGAAGGAGGTTTTGGCTCAAAATCTCACGATACATGGCCCCATTCATTCTGTCCTTAACACGGATCAGTCGTCCTGTCCCCTTGGCAGAAAAACAGCCCCATAGCATGATGTTTCCACCCCCATGCTTCACAGTAGGTATGGTGTTCTTGGGATGCAACTCAGTATTCTTCGTCCTCCAAACACGACGAGTTGAGTTTATACCAAAAAGTTCTACTTTGGTTTCATCTGACCACATGACATTCTCCCAATCCTCTGCTGTATCATCCATGTGCTCTCTGGCAAACTTCAGACGGGCCTGGACATGCACTGGCTTCAGCAGCGGAACACGTCTGGCACTGCGGGATTTGATTCCCTGCCGTTGTTACTGATGGTGACCTTTGTTACTTTGGTCCCAGCTCTCTGCAGGTCATTCACCAGGTCCCCCCGTGTGGTTCTGGGATCTTTGCTCACCGTTCTCATGATCATTTTGACCCCACGGGATGAGATCTTGCGTGGAGCCCCAGATCGAGGGAGATTAGCAGTGGTCTTGTATGTCTTCCATTTTCTGATGATTGCTCCCACAGTTGATTTTTTCACACCAAGCTGCTTGCCTATTGTAGATTCACTCTTCCCAGTCTGGTGCAGGTCTACAATACTTTTCCTGGTGTCCTTCGAAAGCTCTTTGGTCTTGGCTATGGCGGAGTTTGGAGTCTGACTGTTTGAGGCTGTGGACAGGTGTCTTTTATACAGATGATGAGTTCAAACAGGTGCCATTCATACAGGTAACGAGTGGGGGACAGAAAAGCTTCTTACAGAAGACGTTACAGGTCTGTGAGAGGCAGAGATTTTCCATGTTTGAGGTGACCAAATACTTATTTTCCACCCTAATTTACGAATAAATTCTTTACAAATCCTACCATGTGAATTCATGGATTTTTTTTTTCACATTCTGTCTCTCACAGTTGAAGTGTACCTCTGGTGCAAATTACTGACCTCTGTCATCATTTTAAGTGGGGGAACTTGCACAATCGGTGGCTGACTACATACTTTTTTGCCCCACTGTAACTGATATTTTCTATTTTCTTTGCTAAGCACATTTTTTGACATATACGTGCGTGTTCAAGTATTTTTCCAACTAAACAGGAAGCCTGATAGACTTTGAAATGGTCCCCAATGATAATTTAATTTTCACATATATGGATATATGGTTATGGCTCAAGTACATCTAATTTTCCATGGTGTACTGAAGATCATTGTTCACTTGCATGGCCCAATTTCAGCCATGCTTTAGCTGCTGCATATTCTCATATTTGACTACAATATACTTTTTTCTGCTCTTGCTCTTGACGAAGACGGTCGCACTTTTCTCCTCTCCTCCTCTCCCTTAGATTCCCTGCTTAGCCTCTTATGTCCTTGTCTAGTCTCATGTTTTTTCCTTTCCAAACGCCTTCGATGCTTGTTCCCTCCTGGGAACACGGCGGGTCTGAGCCCGCGCTGGAATGGTAGCGCTGGGCAGGATGGCTGCTGTGTTTGCTTCGGATTACTCCTCACCCCCCACCCGACCCTGTGGCTTGTCACGTGTTTCATAATGTTGTGCTGTGGACATTTATGTGCTTTTTTGTGCAGAGGAGTTCTTTTTGTTTCCTGTTCTCATGCTGTCCTCCCAGGAGCCCAGCATGAGTAGAGGTCACTTTTTTTCCTCTTGTACTTTCCCATTGTAGTGTATATTTCAGTGTTTTTTTTCTGTAACGCTACCGATCTCCGACCTGTATCCCCATGTGATGTCTGTGTTGTGTGTGTAAGGTCGGGGGGGGGGGGGTCCCTATTTCACTGCAGGGCAACCTGCACGTGGCGAATAAAGCTTTGATTGATTGATTGATTGAGTATACATTGTTTATGGTCGACTCAGTGTGTCCAGGCCCTTTGACTGAAAAACGAGCTCAAATCATCACCCCTCCATCACTGTGCTTGACAGTTGGTGTGAGGTGTTTGTTCTGATATGCTTGAGTTTTTCAGCAAACATGGTGTTGTGCATTATGGCCAAGCATTTCCATTTTCCTGTCTGCTATCTCAAGGACATTGTGTCTTGTGGTTTGTTTGAATGCAACTTTGCAAACTGAAGCTGTGCTGCCATGTTCTTTTTTTTTTTTCAAGAAAGAGAAGAAGTGGCAGCATTTCCAGGCAAACTTCAGTTTCAGATTTTTTCTTATTCTACTTTCATGAATGTTTTTCACTTGTGAATAATCTTTGAATGGACTTTTTTTTGGAAATGGCCTTATAACCCTTCCCAGACTGATAACCAATAACAATTCTTCCTCAGAGATCACTGCTAATCACTCCTTGGCCTCGTGTTAACACATACCTGAATGTTTTAGACCAGCAAAGTGACAAAACCTTTGCTTTTATAGAAGTGCTGCTGCTGATCAGTTAATCAAATGCTTTTGATTAGCAGCACCTAGACATCCCTGACTCTCTTTATTCCTATAGAAAAAGGATGGCTATATTTAGGCAAAACTAGTTTTTTCATACATTGATTCTGCATTTTAGCTCAGTATTTCTAAAATAAATGATGACACAGTGTAATATTTTACCTGCTGATATTTATCTACCTAATTTGAAGACCTGATAAGGACCAGATCATTTTATTATGTCCTGATATGTAAAGCGTTACAACTGAAAGAGGCTGTGCTTTCTTTTTTATCATTAATGCAGCTTCAAAATGTGTGATCAGGGCATTTCCCTCTCCTCAAATTAGATACTTTCTCTATATAGAAATTCAAAATGGACAATCTAAGTGCCTCACTTTTTTAATTGCCTAAAAAAAGAGCAGGAGTAAGCAGACAGCAGCTGTCAACAAGTCGATGTGTGCAGAAGCTAACACGTTTACAATGTCAAACAGTTTTTATTGCAAATAGGTCTTTCAGCTGATTCTTTTTAAAGCGTTCCAACAAATGCGGTTTCATTTGTAAAGTTGGGAGAGGGTGTATAAGGAATGTTAGACATTTGATTAAAATCCACATTTTTACCTCGTTTTTTGACAAGTCAATTTCACACAGATGAATTGGTTAGGCTAAGAAGTTCTGTGAGCCTCTCTAGGTTTGAAAACACAAATAATCAGTGCTGAAATCAGACTGACAGAGAAACTGCTAAATTGATAAAGGGTTGATGCATGATTTTTGTCAAACACAAATCAAGATCTAGCCAGATTTGTATGTGACCTGTGATGTCACAGTGTTTGTGATATTTTAATTTCTGGATCACGCTGACGGTTTTGGATAGCTGATATTTTTCTTCAGAAATCTACCTGAAAGTGGTATCCTTCACAGCGCTCACAGTGCCAACAGCACGGCACCCCTTTCACCACTTTCTTCCTTTCACCCGTACGGCACGGGAGGCTGCAAACGGAGGCAGGGAAAGTTGGGTCACCCATCCTCCAACGCATGGCCTCCACCTGAGAGAAGAGCAGTGTGTTGTTATTTGTGTGTCAAAACGGCAAAATGAAGCTTCTTATTTTCTCACAGGATATCTTGGAGCATAAGGATTGGCAGCCATCTGCAGAAGCTGACATAAACTGTATGTTAACAGTCCTTTAACACTCAGCTTTCTCTCTACCTTCAAAAAAAAGTGTGTCTTCAGGGCATCTCGCAGAGCAATTAGCACAAGCAGATCCTCTGATCATTTTCCTGAGTGCTGCCAGGCACAAAACTAACACCAGCTAGTCTGGAAGCCAGCAATCAGACCATAATCAGATTTGGCACAAATAGGCCATCTGCATTTCCTTCTGTGTGTGTCTGTGTGTGTGTTTATTTGTGAGTGTGCACACGCATATGTTTCACCATGTGTGCATTTTGTTTATTTGTGTTTGTGTCATGCTGGCATTATAGTGAATCCCTGAGCTCTCCGTACGTCCTCTGCGAGTGAGTTTGAATGTGTGTGTACTAATTTGTAGTTGTGTGCGCGAGCAGTTGTGAGGAAGTTTGTCATTACCGCGTTCCCTGAGGTTTAACCATCGCCGAGGGTGCTGCACAAAATTTAATATTACTGTTTTAAACACAAAAAGTACCAGTCCTAAAACAACTAGTTAGAAGGGAAAATTCATTAGACTTAGAGAGGGTGGATTTGAGTTAATTACTGACACACAAACAGAAAAAAGTTCTCATGGAGTTTAATATGCAAGAATGGGATAGTTGCTGCCCACAGTGTTGTACATATATCACTAAGGAGAAACTTTGTTTACGGAGAAATTTTGCTCATTACTTATTCATATCCCCCATTTAATATCTGTATACTATCACCTTATTTTCTATCAAAAGGCATAAATTAAACAACACAGACCCATATTTTATTAATTACAGTGCAGTGTCAGCCTTCATTTTATTTTGTCAGGAAAATAGGAAATTGGTGCAGTGATTTATTGAAACATATGAAAGCATACAGGGAAATATAAGGCAAAGAAACAGGGTTTGTATAATTTCAAAGATTTTGAAAGTCAATTTTTGGCATGGCCACCTTTATTCTTCAACACAGCCTGAACTCTCTTAGGCAGCTTTCTTGTCATGTCTTTAAGTAGTCTTCAGGAATAGTTCTCCAGACTTCTCGAAGAACATTCAAAGCTCTTCTTTGGACGTTGTCTGCCTTTTGTTGCATTTTTGGTCAAGATGATCTCACACTACTCCAGTAATGATGAGGCCTAGGCTTTGGCGAGGTCAATCCATGACTGATGGTGTTCCATTGTGCATTTTTTCCCATGGATATACTTTAATTTTATTTGCAGTGTTTTTGGGATCATACTGAAAAATGAAACCTTTCCTGTGTTCATAACTCCATCAGTTTTGACAAGATCCCCAACATCACTGGCTAAAATGCCAAAACAAGACAGTGGCTGCAGCATGTTTTACAGATAGCTGTAGACAGCAGATGAACAGTCTGTCGTCTACAGCTATCTCTCCTGATCTCCTCTGATCTCCCAACGCTGATTCAACTCAGTGTTGCATAGCACGACAGTGCACTCAAGGTAGCCAATACTCAGTTTGCACAGGGTTTGAATGTGTGAATTCTTGAGACTCACATGCTGTACATTCTTATGTTCCACAGTGCTGTCTTGTATTTATAATGATGAACATTCAAACTTTTTTGTTCTTAATAAAAACTACCCCCTGCTACCCTGCATACTTTCAGGATTTTACCTAATTAAATATGTCTGTCTATTTAGAAATTGTTAAAGTGCCAAATCATGTGTGACTTCAGTTTCTGTGTTTTATACTTCTGTACTGCTGTACAAACACACACACTGACACACACAAACACACCGTCCATCAGCCAGAAAGCGTTTTGTGTCTATTCGTTTTCTCATCTGTCATCTGGCCTTTCTAATGAAGTCCTTGGTGGATTTATAACACCTAGCACTGCTGCGTGCTCAAAGATTTTTTTGTGCATGTGACAGTGAGACAGAGAGAGCGAGTGGGACAATGGGAATTCAGTTTGCTAATGCATTCAATTATCTGTTTTTCTGTGGATCTAAGTAGGCACTGTATATTCTCCAGGTTCTGTAGCATTGGTTATTATGTGTATTCTGTAGGTGTGTGACCTTTCACAGTTGCGAATGTTTGCAAGTCTCTCTCCTTCACAAAGATTAGTATTCTGAATAGAAGCAAAGATCTACACTTGCTTGAAAAAACTAACTTTTGCACCTGAATAAGAGCAATAACTCAAACGAATCCAGCCCGGTAACAAGGGATTTTGAAATCATGGCAGCTGCTCATAGTCATGTTGAATTTTCATTCTTCCAAGGTGTCTGATCTATAATGCCTCAGAAGCTTCAATGAGGCACTCAAATCAAAATATATGACATTTTTCATTAGGACACAGACGTGTCATGCTAAAATACTAATAATGAGACAGTTCAACATATGACAAGCTGGAAACACATCTGAAATATATACTATGGTAAATGGCATAGAGTATGTTC
Organism: Rhamphochromis sp. 'chilingali'; assembly: GCF_963969265.1. Classification (NCBI taxonomy): domain Eukaryota; kingdom Metazoa; phylum Chordata; class Actinopteri; order Cichliformes; family Cichlidae; genus Rhamphochromis; species Rhamphochromis sp. 'chilingali'. The sequence goes on along the minus strand of NC_137934.1, from coordinate 9,162,025 downwards.
TGTACTGAACAACTTTTTAGACCATAAAATGTTAATCATTGAAAACATATTTCATAATAAACTAGTATTTTTCACTCGAGCTTCACTTTTAAGTTGATTTTCCAAGTTTTTGCCTCACTTTTCCTAATTTTTTTCCATTGACTTCATTCAATTTATATGTGTGAAAAATATGAGCAGTTTTGTCAGCTTATAAACTGTAAAAACCAATTAGGTACACTGGTATACGTGTGTAAAAATCTCACCTTGAGGTGTAATTTATTGGTCCAGGAGCCGATGACTCTGTACTCAGTAGTCGATCTGTTGGTGATCTGGTACTGGAATATGTCGTATCTCCCTGGAGCATCTCCATTCTCATTGAAAACCACTGGTGTACCAGCACTTCCTAAAACAGAAACAGGTTTTGAAGACGGCGTCAATTTAGTAATTTCTTGTGATGCTCTTTCACTTTTCTTGATCAGGCGACTACTCCTGAAAAGCATAAAGGTTCAATGGAATGAAATGTGAAAAGTTCTATTTTCTAGCTTTACTAAAGACATTAAAAGTTCGGAAAGTCATCATTTCTTCTTATTTTAATGTGTATCAAAGAGATTCTACTTAGTGGCGGTATTACAATGCTGTGTGCGCAATTTTAAAGAAAGGAGTATAATGACAGTTTGATGTACTATGGATGAAATTTTACAGAATTTGTAGTACTGTGCAAAAATCTTGAGCCACTCATCTTTTTTTTGTGTTTGGTTTCAAAGAGCCAGACTTTCCTATAATGTTTTTAAAGTGGTTTTGAGCCAGTTTTCCTTTAGACATTGGCTGCTTTTTCACTCATTCCCCCCCCCCTTCATTACCAGTGCTTGCACCTAAACATTTTCACCGGAATGTTTTTTGTTGTTGTTGTTGTTTTATTAAGCCATTACACACTGACCTTTGAAAGACCTAACACAAGAGGTGTACCGGCATTTGCAGAAAAATGTCAAAGACAACACAGTTTGACGGACACAAAAAGGTATTTTTAACCCAGCAATGTGATTCACAAAGAGCTACTAGTAGACATCATGGCATATCAGCATGGTGTGCAGTGTGTACGACCGTGTCTACAACCATCTGTCAAAACAAGGTGGAGGTTCTGTCATAGTTTGGGCTGCACCTCAGCAAGGGAGGATCTTGTCAAATCTTATAGAGAATAAAAAGGCGCAAACCTCAAAAGAAGAGCTTTGAATGAGAACCATTCATGAAATTTACTTCAAAAAATGACAAGAAAGCTTGCTTAAGAGGCTGAGGTGAAGAATAAATATCAATTTTCAAGCTTGTTCAAACTGCAAATATGCATTTCCATCTATGTTTGCACATTACAATAAATCGTTGCACCCATTTCCATTTTCCTATCACAATATAAGGAAATAAAGTCTTTCTTGAAGACTGTGCTACCATTATTGCATTCTTACTATTTTACAGCACCAGAATAAGTTATCAGTAAATCAGCTATATACACACTGCTTCTCTCTGTGCCAGCATTTTAGACACATTTTGTTTTTTCACCTGTATTTCATAAATGTTCTCATTGCCTACTTCTGTGAGCCTTATATTTCAGTCTAACTCTAACCAGGACTACGATATGGATACTAACCAATCAGAGGAAAAGTAAGGGATGATTTTCACAGAGCATCTCTCCATATTAGAATCCTCAGAGCAAATCCAGAGACAACAAGCAAACCCCACAAAGAAAGTGTCAGGCAAACCAGGAGACTCAGTAGAGGGGTGTTGTAGCAAGGCAACATCCTCCACCAGTTAGTTCTCCACCACCTTTGAGGTTTAACACAAACTTTTTTTTTCCTCTTTCGCTCTCTGTCTTACTTGCTATCTTGTTTATGTAGCAATGCAATCAAATCAAATTACTGAAACTAGCACAGCATAAAGGAAATCCAATTATAATCTATATGTGGAAAAAGCACTACATTATGGAAATTGCACCCCAGGTAAAATAACTCATTAATGCTGATGGAGGAAAGATGAGAAAGACAGAAAAAGTTATGCATTTAAAGCAAGAAAAGGTAAACAGCGTACGCCTGGAAACTGAGTAAGCAGAGAAAAGCATGTCAGAGAAAAAAGAAAACACCGAAACAGAAAATATCAACAAATATATTTAAAAAGAAGGAAAAGTTCTTGCGATAAAAAAGAAACCAAGCTGAACAGAGAGACGCAAGAAGGAGATCAAGTGTGATAAAAGAGTAGCGTGGGTAGAGAAATGACTTTACGATATGACAGAAAGAAAACCAATCACGATGACAGAGAGAAGAGAAGATGAAGGACAGAAGAGACAAACTCAAAGACAAAGAAGTAGAAGTGGCCCACTGTGAGCAGAACAATGAGAGATATGCACATAATGGGTAAAAGAAAGAGAGAGAACGTCGTAATAAGTAGGAATCTTACTGAGAGAGACTGAGGAAGATGAATGGAAAAGGATTGAGACAATAGATACAAGTTGTCATTGATGTCATAATTATTATAAGGTCATGTCTGCATGTGAGAAGTATACCCATTAGCCCTGCACAATGAAAAAGAACACTCACTGTTTCCTGCTGCTTTTAAAAGTGACAAGGGGGCCTTGAAAATCCTTCATATCTGACAAATTGAGAGTGATACCCATGTCAAGACTACAACACCCCAGCACTAATGCCAAAGGACACCTTGCGTGTATCTTTGAGATCCTGGCAGCTTTGACAGAATGGCAGGATTTGATATTCAAAGAATGAAAACAGGCATCACTGTCTTTACTACAAACAACAGACAAGGCCGGCGATTTTACTTAAACCTGGAGATGCTTTAATGGACGGCAGGAGGCGACAACACTTGTTCCCAGAGGATTTATTAACTCTAAACAATTCTCTGATTAATTTATGGTTTTATCTACTTGTTTAAGTCTCCTTTCACTACTAAATGGCATTAATCTTATAAAATGTTTCCACATTTGGAGTCTGACACACGATAAAGACGATCATATAATGGAGCGATAACACTTTATAACAATGACACACTATTAAGTGTTAGTAAGGTTTTAGTGTTTATTACTCCTCCATATTATGTGATTTATAAACACAGGTAAATGCAACAGGTATATATTTTTATTCTTGAATAATAAGCTCATATATAATATGTTCATGGCATATAGATAGTCTAAGTAAGTGATTCGGCTGTTTAGATGCGCATTTCTGTTTATAATGATTAAGATATGAGCTCGTTGTTTGTTTGTGTTTTAACAGAGGTTTCATAAATACTAATTTAATAGTATACTTTGATGCTTAATTCAGGCAGTTACACATTTGTGTGACATCTACAATGAGAACTACTTTTGCCTTATACAGGTTTAATAATACACACAATGGAATAATGCTTTATAAATGATGAATTAATTACTACTCCTTTAGTAATGCTTAATAATGTGTCATTTTGATAGTTGTTTTAAGCGTTACCAGTAGAGCTTTCAACAAACTTTCCACTGACAAGATGCAAGTTGCATGTAGTATCCTTGGGTCAGATCCTCCACTTTCTCTGGCTTTAGAAAGCCAGCATAGCAACAGCCATTGCCATTCTTAGTGGAAGTGTAAGCTCAAGGCTTCACAATGAGAGGCCATATACCAACGAGCAACACTGATGAAGAAAAAAAAAAAAACAGAGCCTACAATAATGAATGGGTTGACAGATTTACAACTGCATTGGTCTGCATGCATCTAATATGTTCATGCATGATTAAAAAAAAAAAAAAAAGTGCATCCCACCCGACGATAAGCATGTCATTTTTCCTCCCTGCTGTATTGGTTGGCTTTGCTCTGTAATATTCGATCACACCAATCATGCCTCTTTAGGGCTGCTTTGCAAAATTCAGCAGTTAAAGTTGTTGCCTGGAGTGAAGACGGAGGTAAGGCAGGCTGTTTGTCATGAAAAAGGCAGTTACCTTGATTATTCAGTCACATAGAGTTTGCACCTTTTGTTGGAAGTTTCTGGATAAGGTGGATAAAGACACAAGAAACACAAAACAGGCACAACAGAAGCTTGCGTGACGAATCCAGTGCATGTTGCTTACAAACCGATATAAAAATTTCACACCATTTTTAACCTTTAAGGATACTTAATCACATTTTTTAGTCTCTTTTGCTGCCGTGTTGATGTATTCTGTCATCAACGTACAGTAAGGGGCAGTGATAAATCAGCTTTTACACTTTCAATACTTCTCGCTTTAGTTGCTTTGACCTTGGAAGGGGAAAAAAAAAAAAAAACACGAAATATCACCTGTTGCCCTAGCAACACACCTCCACCTCATCCATAGTGACACCCATTATGAGCTACTTTTCAAAGCAAGATGCTGCACTGCAGAACATATTTGTCATAATGTGCGAGTAAGTGCTGCCCGAAGACACGTTTTTCTCCTTAAACATCCATATGCCACAAATATTTTTGTATATCTTGTAAACCATTTGTTATTTGGGATCACAGTTTGTCACCTCTCCTGTTTAGCATGTGAATTATTTGCCTGTGATGGATTTATTCTGCATAACCCAAAGCTGGCATGCTTTGGGTTATGCTAATTGACACAAAGTGCTTGAAAAAAAGGCCAGGGGGAAGATGTAGGTAACATAATGCATTGTTTCACTTACTGTGATTGAGAAAAATACTGAATTCTGAAGTCTGAGTCTTTCATTTTTGGAGGAGGATTTGGGTGCTGCGATTGTGCTGCTTGAGCACAGTGAGAACAGGTAAAAATTCTACTTGAAGGCAGGAAGAGTGCGTATGTGCAAGAAAACATTTTTTCAGGGCTTATTTTAACTCTGCAGGTCGCCTCGCAGCACCAGATAGACATCTAAAATGACAAAGGCCCAACTAAAGTGTCCTATGGCAAAATACTGTTTCCAGGCCTGCCAGCAACAGCGCTCTGTAGCTTCCCCACAGAGTCGGAGGCTATCCCTCTGGGTATCAACAATACACTACAACTTCCCTCTAGATTTGTTAAAAAGAAGATCATGGGTCATGACCTTTTACTTCAGTAATCTAATAAAATATCTAATAACCAAGAACTCAAAGAAGCCAATGTGAATTTCAATTTGGCTGAAATGAGCTTGCAGACAGAGATACACTAACAGAGGTGGGAAAGGGATGAAATAAGAGGGAATCAGTAATACTGGCACAGGAAAGAAGACGGAGAAATGATTTGGTTTCCACTAGATTCAAATATATTCAATGTCAGTCATACAAATCTGAGAGAGCTGAAAAGAAGACAAAAAATGAAGGTAAGGAATACAGGAGTGAAAGTAAGAAACCTTGGCTAGCTTAACCCTTTACGGGCACGCTCCGTTTTGTGTAATTATTAGAACCTGAGCACAATAATTTTTTTTGCATATGAAACCGGAGGAGTTGTACTTACATCTTATACCATCAGCGTGTCCTAGGTCACGGTTTCCTTCCACATATAGCTTTGGAAAAATTGCATAAAAAGCGCTTGCAGGAACAAAAATATAATATGCCAGAAACACGCTTTGCCGATCCCATCAGCTGTTCATAACACTTCCCACATTGAAACAGACGTCAGCACGAACGATCGCATGTCCGCCATTTCCTGCCCGAAACCGGAAGTGACGTCATTTTTGCGTAAAATGTAGTTTTTTACTTGTAGGCCTTAAAAGCCTATACTGGTGTTTTTATAAATCATGTTTGACTTTATGCTTTTCTGAATAGTTTCTGGGATGCTTAGAACTCGAATTGCACTGCTGGAAATAGTTTATTTTGATGCACATGCTGTTTTCTTTGCAAATTTGCATCATAGGATTGTTTTTCGTTTTTCCTGCAGTATATAAAAATTGCTGTATCTCAAAAATAAAACTATGAAGACACTCAAAATAAAATTACTGTTGTTGTGAACTATTTTTTGCAACTTTTCTGTATTTAAAGTTTTGAGGGATAAGCCTCTTAAATTTCTCCAAGTAGAAATATATATAAAAAAAACAAAAACGATTTTCAATTTTTTTGTAGTTTATTGCACTTTTTTGCAATTAATGTAGTTACTATGGACTTAATGTATACATATTATTAAAATATGGGCTATAACAGTTGTATTGATGTATAGCAACTTGAAATGCTCCCAAAAATGGCTCTACAGCATGTAAAAATATAAAGTAAGCTCTGGCGGACTTGGTTCTATGGTAGGTCTTAAAGGGTTAACAGTCAGAGAAAAACAGAAAAAGATACAAAGGAGAAACGATAGAGTAAAATTAATGATAGAGGAAGAACAAGGTAAAACATGACGGATCCGGCATGCTGACAAGTACTCGATACTGTCTACTTCACAGTCAGCTGCAGAGAGATATCAGTCCACTTAAGAGCAAAGAACGGTAGGTGAGGCAGATGGAAGTGGTGCAGCAAAAGGACACAGAAAGTATACAAAATGTTTTTTACTTAAACTTAAGATAGATGCAAAGATGGCAGAAAAATTAAAGAATAGAAGAGCTGGTAAAAAAGCCTCAAGTCTTGCCTGGTACACTTAATAAGAACCAAGGAAGAATAGCAAGTCTTCATACCAGAGACTAAATTTATATGAAGGGAAGATGCAAAAGCTACACTGCAGCATGCATTAATAAAACATAGGTCTGTGTGTGTGTTCTTTGCCAACAGGCTCCCATCTGTGTGCTATGCATCGATAGCACTAATAGGGGAAAACGACACAGACAGACAGGGAAAGAAACACAAAAAGAGAATAAGAAATGACAGAAGAAAAATAATGATGAAACCTGAAGTTATGGAAGAAAAAAACTGTCATTTTCACATTTTCGCAGGGAAGGCGACTGTAAAAGAGCAGCTGGTTAAACAGTAGTTCTCATGGCTTTTTTCTACTCTTTTTCTGTCCTTTCCCAATTTTCTGTCACATAATCGGACATTTTTGCAGCCACTTGCTGTACAACTTTCCTCGTGGCCAATCATTTCATCCCATCTGGTCACTCTTTACCTCTAAATCTGTTTGATCCAACAGCAACTATCTCCCCTCCCCCTTCCTCTGTGCATTTCCAAAGCACGCTATACCCATCCCTTCCCGTGGAGTCATCTCTCCTCTCAGCATCTCTGTTATCACCTCGCCTTGTCTGTGCAAAAGCAAAACAACCATGAGATAGTTTGTCTGAGGGAAACAGAGCTGATAATGGAACATGTTTGAAGAGGATCCAGATCTAAACGATTCTCCGTGTGAATAACAATGAAACACTTTGGCTAAAATAAAATACAGTAAGAATCTTTTCTACTGAAATGACATGTTTTTCATGACTTATGTCGAATGATGCACACATGCAGGGCACAAGAAAATATATACATATATTTTTGTACGGCAGTCTCCCGTAATTACAAAAAACTAATTTACTGAGCCAATATTTGTGTCATCATCTGCATTCACTGCAGCCTTTGAGAAAATGGAAGAGAGAAGAGTAAGAAAAGCGATAAAAACCGTGGGAGCCGGCCATATTAAGCTGATCAAAAGAGACAAAACAGCCTGAGCCGGGGATAGAAATGCAATTTGCAGGGAATAAAAGCGGGAGAGAGGAGAAATAAACAAAACAAGAAACAAGGAGTTACATTAACAAACTTGGCAGAAGAAAGAGGAAAACAGTCAAGGAGAGAGCTCAAGTGTTACTTATAGCTACACTGCTTACAGTTTCAACTCTCTGCTTGACTTTTTTACAGTCAAACAATTTTATAATATATAAAACCTTTTTTCAGTTTAACCCTGTACACTAACTTGCATTTCAAAAGGCAAAAATCTCACAAACATACACACGTATAGCATTGCAAAAGTCACTTAGCATTGCCCCATGCACTGTCCAAATATAAAAAGACATCTAACTTAATGGGATGAACCTTTATTTTGTCTACACATAACAGGCAACCTAGAAAATAACACATTTTACATTGTATCTTTAGGCATTTTGTTGCTAATAGCCTGTTGAAAAAACTGTTCCCATTTCTTTTCTTGTAACTATGAAATATATCAATGGTAACACAGTTTATAAGCATAGAACAGCGTTTTTCTACCAACAAGTTGCTCTCCAACCAGCTATTAGCCAAAACCCAACCATATCTCACCATGGTCCATAAAGTTATATTCTTCAGAAACGTTATGGTTCACGTCTTGGCTTCAGCCAGTGGTGTTGGGGATCAGTCAAAATGTCTGAAGAAGCCTAGAGAGCTCCCAAAGACTAGAAAAGTTGCCTAAAAGTGTTCAGACGATTACAGCAAAGTTCACCAATACCTGGGCTCCTCTGCCAGCTAAGAGGTTTTTATCATAATATTTAAGGACAGTTTTTTGGCCATGCCCAACCAAGGTATAAATATAAGAAATTTATATATGGAGGCTAGGACAGGCCATACCACTCTCAACACTGGCACAGGAATCATAGAGTCATGAGTTTTGCTAAATTAGGTTTAGAGACAAACAACTTTTTCTGCTCTTGCTCTTGACGAAGGCAGTCGCACTTTTCTCCTCTCCTCCTCTTCCTCTCCCTTAGCTTCCCTGCTTAGCCTCTTATGTCCTTGTCTAGTCTTGTATTTTTGTATTACTTTTCCCTGGAACATTCTCTCACAGTCTGTTCTCTAAAACCTAAAAGAGGAATTATGGATTGGATCAACTGGTCCCTAAATGCAATTGACACCCCTTTCTCAACGAGAAGTTTGGGCTTGGGTGAGCCTTAGTGCTGAACAGAGACGCGTTACTGTAATCTGATTGCTTTTTTCAGGTAACGAGTAAAGTAAGGGATTACTATTGCAAAAACGGTAATTAGATTACCGTTACTTTCCCGTAGGAACGCTGCGTTACTGCGTTACTAAAACCGTGATCTTTTTTGCGAGAATGTCTCATGACAGTGACGTAAGCGAGTGCGACGTTCGTGACAACAGCTGTGTGCAGATCAACAGTGCATCATATATTGAGTGCGGGAGAGAGTATGAGCGTGCAGCGTTTAAAGCGTGGAAGTACGGACCTTACTTTGAGTTTGATTCCATAAAAAGTGACAAAAACATTAGCGTCCATTGTGCGTGGGAAGAAGACTTCTTTTTAAAGCGAAAAAAACCCCCTAAACTTCCAAGCAAGCACCGAGTGCGCTACGGCGTAATGGGAAACTCACAGAGAAACTCGCGGATTCTTCCACTGACCGCTGCGGCACACCTGCACCAGAGCACCCCTCCGCCTACCCTACTCCTGCTTTACAGGTGAAAATAGAGCAACAGGACCACTAGTCTTTGATGTTATTTATTTTCTGCTGTGTTTTACTTGCATCTATTTGAAAGAGTGAGTGTAAACACACACAAAAATATTTTATGTGCTGGAATGTGCAGAAAATAGGTTTAAATGTTAAACAAATTTCTTCCAGTCAGAAAATGTTGCATATAATTAAATTTTTCCTTGATGCATAAAGTTAAAACTAATAAAACAAGTTTTAAAAAGAGACTTTTCGATTTGATTACATTTTGTATGATGGATCATGCAGAAAAAGTAGAATTGGGCTGAAAGATCTATCGCTTTATCACCTATTCAGGTTGTAAATCGTGTTTTTAAAAAGTAACTAAGTAACTAAGTAATTAATTACTTCTGAAAATAAGTAATCAGTAAAGTAACGGGATTACTTTTTCAGGGGAGTAATCGGTAATTACTGATTACTTTTTTCAAGTAACTTGACCAACACTGGTGCTGAAGATATCTACCTATTCAGAACCATGTTAACAGGGTTCTGGCAGATCGGAGCTGGCTTGGCCCTGACTTATCAAAGAATTAAGAAAGCGGAACCGGCTGTTCAAACCCCCACAGAGCTGCCCGCTGGGATTGGAATGATGGGAGAGGCGTGAGTTTCTCAAAATGGGCTCATTGAGTGCAGCACGGATAAGATCTTGGAAAGGCTACGGCTGCTGTGAATACTCAGAATAAGATCTTTGACTGCAGACTGGATACATCTCGGAAGGGCTAGCTCGGAATAACATCTCTGGGCGCAAATTGGATGACATCTCGGGGAGGCACACTGCCGTGAGTTCTCAGAATCGGCTCCTTGAGCAAAAGAAATGACAACATCACAGAACGCAAGTATGGCGAAGCTCATGGCTCTCCAATGGGAGATTGAGAGACCAGTGTTGGACTGTAGAACTGCTTTGAAATTCATATGAGCTGTTCGCACTAAAGTAAAAACCACCATCACTTCATGCGGATACCCATTTGGCACCAGCTGCGGTCTCAAGGCTGGAGCTGAACAACAACACCCTGATAACGACTGTGTTTAGTCTGTTCCTTCCTATTCCATGCAAGGCCACCTGGGTTGGCTGGAAGACCGTTTACTTAGCCTAGCAGGGCGAAGGACACTGTCTCAGCTGAACTCTGGACACGCACAAACATACATATACACTGATATGCACACACTCATCCCCCCCTTCCGATGCTGACGGTGGATCAAGGAGACCAGCGCACGCAGGCCCGGATGTACTGTCTAATTCGGCTGTCTCTCACCCTTTACCCACCCCTGTGGCTTGTCATGTGTTTCTTTGGTGTATTAAGAGTTTTTTCATGTGCTATGTGCAGAGGTGTTTTTTTCTGTTCTCAAACTGATCTCCCTGTTGGAGCTCAGTCTGGGGGGAGTTATTTTTTTCTCCTTATCTTTCCTCATGTGGTGCATTTTCCATTGTTATACCTCTCTGACCTGTCTTCTCCATGTGATGTTTTGTGTAATGTATGTATGGTCGGAGGGTAAGATGGCGCCGCCATTGCGTGCAATAGGTCGGCAGCCTTATGAAATTTCCCCTTGTGGGACTAATAAAGGTATATCAATTCAATTCAATCAATAAATGTCATAAAAATATGCCCATTTTATGATGTAAAGCACATATTACAAAGCTACATTTGCTAGCATTTATCAGCAGACAATGTAAGTGTTCTTCTTCACATGACTGCTAGAAGTATAATCTGTGCTGCTCACCCTTTATCACTGATTGCAATGGATGATAACCAACCTACTAAGCCTTCCAAGGTAGAGGAGAGCACCCACAGGCCAAATGGGTATGGGAGTAATAAAACTGATTAGATGGGTTTGCATCGTCCTGTCCAACAGACCTGCACAATAGTAGTAATAATTAACAAATTAATTAATTAACAAAAATTATTACTCTATTATCCTTGCCTCTTATTTTTCTGAATTAAATGTATTTCCAATAGTGGTTTGTTTTTGTGCCCATGTGAGTGTATATTTGCCTCTTTGCTGCACTGATTTGGGCTCTCTGTATGATTGCTTTTATACCTACTTAGTTTCTACCTATTCTTACTCATTCCTCTTATCTAAAATTATATTCAGCTAATGATCCTCTTTCAGAACTTAGCTCATTGCAAGAGAAAGGGGTAATGTATAATATTGAAAACAATAGCAAGAGGATAGAAAATGCTTTTATATGCACAGCCTATAGATACACAGTAGCTGAACAAGGTCTACTTTATACGATGGCTGTTTTGCCCATTTGTCTCTCACAGTTTACACTGACATTATTCAACGGCCAACTATATACTGCATATGGCTTCACCAAACAATAAATAAGCACTGTAAGAGAGCTCTTCTACAGCAGGCAAGGTGACACTACCTGTACAATAGGTACTTCCAGCTGCTTCTTCAATCGCAAGAGGTCACCACAGTAGGTAACTCCAGTAAAGTTGACAGATTTTTCCATGGGATGCCCTTCCTGAAACAAATCCCAATTGGGGATAAACTAGGGAGTTTACCCTTGCTAAGGGAATGTGTAAACCATTACACTATGGAGCTACCATGACACTACCTGTAAACACTTGGAAAATGTGCAAATAATCTTCTACTTACTACCTGCTGCTTGTAAGTGGACAGCAGGTAGTAAGTATGAGATTATGTTTGGACCTGAGGAGTCTATATAGAGTGAAGCACTAAGTACATCCCATGACTCAACAGCTTTGTTGGTGCGCTTGACTTTCCAAATTTAGACAGAGCTACTGTAGCTGTTGAGTTACGTTCTTTAGAGAAATAAGATAATTTAATAAGACTATAAGTCTTGTAAAAAAATCTAAACATCTAAAGGTGGTGGTGTGTTCACAGATTACATAATTTCATAAATGATTACCTATGTTACATTGTGCATAATTAATTGCATGAAGTTACATTTCTGTAGCCTTTTAACTAAAAGGATCTTTACACTCCTGCTATAAAGAGTATTTACTAACTCAAGATACCAGAACAATTTAACCAGGTGCAATTCAAGAGACCTCAATGGGAATAATAGTAATAGTAACAGTGGGTAATGCTGACTGGGAGTATTCTTAGCCCAGTGGGCGCAACCAGCCTCAAACTGATCCACTGATCCATACTGGAACCATTGCCCAGGATGCCAGAGGATGTAGGGGTCTGGAGAATGTGGATGACATGAAGGATGGAGGCCTTGGTGTTCCAATTTCCAGCTACTGAAACTGGCTTTTGGGACTTGCAAAGTCACCTCTGTGGTGAGGAAGGAGTCCTAGCTTGAGACTGAGAGTTGTGCTAAACTCATTATGGAGGACTTTAAGAATCTCAGGGTTTTGTTCATGGTTGAGAGGAGAATGGAATGGGGGATAGACAGATTGGTATGGCATCAGCAGTGATGTGGACACTCAACTGGTCTATTGTGGTGACCATGAAAGTGAAGCTACCAATTTACCGGTTGATCTATGTACTGTCGAAATGATTGTGATTGCAGAAAAAACAAAGCAACTAGAAGCAATGTTTTTGCCACTGAGAGGATTCTGAAAGGATCAGATTGTCATTCTAGCTATAAAGACGCATCTCACATCTAAGAGACGTCTCACTTAGTGAGAAGTCTTAAAAGTTTTATCAGCGTTTTGGAGTTGGAGAGAGCTATTTGGGGTAGGAACATAGACATATTGCAGAGATGGAGTACAAATATGTTAAGAAATAAATAAAAAGATTTTATTGGTTTACAGGTGACCATTTCTTAATTGTGGCAATATGATTATTAAAACCTTTCAGAGAGTATTTTTAGGCTGAAACTGTGTCTAGCTGAGCTACAAATAATGGAAGCCCTCCGGTCCACACATACACTTTGCCAGACTCTTATATTTGAGTGACTGTTTTGACCAGGATAACTAGAGCCAAGGAATTAGGAAAATAAATTCTGTACTAAAACCCATAATTCTGAAGAATGCTTTTCCAACATTGGCGATAGAGGGAGGACAACACAATTCTAAACTTAGAACTTGGCCAACTTGACATCAATACATGTAAAAGCAAAGGGTGATAAACTTAAAAACAGTCAATACAAATCTGAGCTTGTCAGTGGAAAAAAACAAGCACTTTAAATTTGCTATGGACAGTTTCCTCCTGGGATTATATTGCAGCCGTTCACAGCTGCTGGTTATAGTGTTCTCACTCAATATTGTACTACATCCAAAAGATTTTGTCTCCATTAAAAATTTAGGAATAAACAGACCTAAAAGATGGGGAAAGGGTTTAAGAATACCTGAAAAACAGCTGTTGAGGTATTAAACTGACAATAAAGAATCAACATCAGGTAGATGCGGATAAAAAGGTTGTTGTTAAATATATCACTGATTTTATGGGGATTGAAAGGGCATTACCTTTTTCTTATTATTCTCCCCTTCCACTTACTTGAAGTTTGAATAATAAACCAGGACAGTTCCCTATGCATTCTTCCCTTCTTATGGTTGCCCTAACCAAAGAAAATTTGGCATATTTGCCATTATATGTTTAGCATGTTCCATGTTTCTCTCTTTTTGTTCTCTTGTCATTTCTAATGTCATATTCAGTTTAACTTTAAATTCATGCTTCTCTTTGTCTTTTACAGTTTCTTTTCTATCCAAGTCTACGAGCTGAACATAAATTTGATATATCACTGTCAGCTCATCTTGAAGGTCATTTTACGCAGCCCCTAAAGTAAAAAGAAAAAAAAAAGTTTGTTTTTGGGGTATTTTTTTTACTTTTACTATGCCCTGGATTTCCATCCATTTTTCTTCCTTGCCCCATGGATAGACTGAAGATGACTCTTATTTCGCTGTTTTCTTCTACCCAAAGCTGTTATTGACCAAGCAAAGTTCATCTTTCTTTTATCTGTCTTATCCGCCCTAAAGCACTGCCCTTTTCTCATTGTCTTTTGCACTCTCTTTGCCTTTTCTGCTTTTCAGCAAGCTCTCCATCTTTTTTTACCCCATTCATCTCTCTGATTCACTTTCTCTTCAACCTCTACTCTTGTCTGTTTTCCATATCTTCTTTCTCCTATATCCCTTCAAGGTCATATAGCCCTAATAGACTTTCTACTGGGATAAGCTCTTCTGACTCCTTTGCTCCCTCTTTCTTATTCCAAGATCATTTGCGACTGTTCAAGTTCATCATGTATAGGGAAGCTAGTTCTCCAGAATAATACAAGTACTCTTTCTCTCATAACAGGTGGCCTTCATCCCCCAAGCCAGTTCCTTTTGTAATGTCATTAACCAAAACCTTCCCTTTTTTATCCTTCTCTCTTTCTCCTCAAGGCTGTTCAGCCAGGTATAGAGTTCTTCATATGAAAGTCAAGCCCCTCTAATTAGTGCAAGCCAGTTCAGTTGTGAAAGTCCATCTTGTCTCTCTGCATGGAATATAACCACACATAGTGAAGATCACAATGAGAGTTACCTTGCATGAAAAACACATCCACATATAAACTTGTGTAAAGGACAAAAATAGGCCCTTCTTTTCCCTACTAGAGGTGGGAATAATTGTAAATCTCACAGTTCAGTTCAATTTAATTCAGTTCTTGGTGTTGAGAATTAGTTTTTTATTGAAAACAATTCTTGATTTACAGGAGGAAACACTTGATTTTGGCTCTTTGTCATGCTATTGTCCGTACAAGTAACAGTTAAGCAAACTGGTTTGATGACGATCGGAAAAATTAAAGATTATCAAGAAATGTAATTTGAAAAATATTATATTGGACCGGTCTTTGACACAAAATAGATAGAATAAGAATATATATATACACATAACGATATATATATTGGTAGCGCAGTGTTTCATTTGTATGTATTCAGTAAGAATCACAATTCTTATCCCTTTTTCTCACCCACCCCATATTGTTTGTGAGCCATATCCAAATTGCATTTAGCCTTAAACCACTCAGTCTGAAAGAGAGCACATATGGTCATGAACAGAATAACATTTTATTCCCAAATCAAATTCTGTGTTTGAACATAAACGTGGGTGCTTTGAAATAAGTAAAGTTTCACTGAAAATCTGCCGATGAAATGTAAAATGTGAGCTGAAGGAAAGAGAAGCAATAATAATCATACTGATGGTTAAACATGGTATATTGCTCCCAGCTTAGCAAACAAACAAAGCAGTATGCTTGACACAGAGCGAGTCAGACTACATATATAATTGTGTACTTGTTTCAAAATAAACATTTGTTTTGATGAAACTTAATACAATTTCCTTACAATTTGTGGATAACAAATCCTAGGAACAAACAAAGACTTTATAAAGCCTATAGTGCCATGAGTTGATGACTTAATGGCTTTAGGGTGTACGAGTGGTAGGAGTGCAGAGTACAGAAGAGTAACAGAGAGTCAAACAGAAAGCTGGGGGGAAAGAAAGAAAAATAGAGTTGGTGAAAAGAGGACAATAACAGTGAAGCACAAACAAATGAAAGTATGCTAAAAAGGAAAGAATGAAACAGAAGAGCAAAGAAGGGACAAAAGAGAGTGTGATGGAGAAAGAAGCATTAGAAAGGACGTCATCTGAAATGCTTTTCTGGGGGAGTACTTACAAGTAACAAAGCCAGTAGAAGTAAAAGCAAGTAAATGTATGTATATCTGGATCTGTTAATACTTTGACCTGGTCTGAGTTAAGTTCTCAACATGAAGTGAAACAATCAAACAAACCAACTCATTTTGTTTTCCTGACGTTCCTAAATTTATTTCAGTTTAATATTTTATTTTTGTGCCTTGGATCAAAACTGTACAAGTTGCCTTAGTTTTCATTATGCATAAAATCTGTGATATACAGTACTGTGCAAAAGTTTTAGGCAGGTGTGGGTGTGGGTGGGAGGGGGGATGCTGTAAACAAAGAATGCTTTCAGAAATATAAATGATTGTTTTTTGGCCCCAAGTGTATTCTGCAGCAGGACAATGACCCCAAACATACAGCCAAAGTCACTAAGAACTATCTTCAGAAAAATACAAATTACTGGAAGTGATGGTATGGCCCCACACAGAGCCCTGTTCTCAAAATCATCGAGTGTGTCTGAGATTAAATGATGAGACAGAAGGATGTGAGGTAGCCTGCATCCACAGAAGATCTGTGGTTAGTTCTCCAAGATGTTTGGAATAATCTACCAGCCGAGTTCCTTCAAAAACTGTGTGCAAGTGTGCCTAGAAGAATTGATGCTGTTTTGAAGGCAAAGGGTGGTCAGACCAAATATTGATTTGATTTAGATTTCACTTTTGTTCATTCACTGCATTTTGTTAATTGATGATGAAAATAAATGATAAACACTTCCATTTTTTAAAGCATTCTTTGTTTACAGCATTTTCTGACCTGCCTAAAACTTTTGCACAGTACTGTATGTGTGCATTTACCTCTGTTTATCTGCATGAGCTTTTCTCTGCAATGCAAATAGTGCAAAATAGTAGCAAATGATTTTCCGGCAAGGTCAAGCAAACACTGTTTTTATATAATAGTATGTAATCAAACTCAGTAATACTTCTGGCTGCAGCCTTGTTAAAAAGGGTTCACGACAGTGCCACGCGTTTGATTTGTTACACCATGGCCTTCCTGACACAACCCCAAAGGGATTTGTGCCTCTTCCTGGGAGTGAACCAAGGCTCTTTCCTTTGTAAGGCAAATGTGCAAATCACTACATGAAAAATCAGTCTTGCTGTGTTAAAGTGGCTTGGAGCTACATCTGGGCAATATCATGTTAAAAATTTGAGGTGTTCAGAAATCCTGATGGCATGAGAAACTGAGAAAGTAAGAAAGTGGATGACTTTGACTTGTGTGGATAGTGTTATGGGCTTTTTTCTAGGTGAAAAAAGATGAGCAATAAGCATACTGCTGTTTACTGTATTCCTGCATCCTGAGGTGACCTCTTCTCAAAATACAAATGCAGTAACATAATGAATGTGAGAGTGAATGAATAGTAGTATTGTAAAGCGCTTTGAGGGGTTCCGATAAGCGCTATATAAATGCAATCCATTATTATTATTATTATTATAATTTTATTCAATTGCCACCATAAACCATACGTCATCTCTGCAAGAATGTATAAAAGAAAACATTGTGGCTTTTTGTTTCTGCCACAATGCCAAGTGATGATAGTATAAGATACTGCTTAGACTAGGCAACCATGTTTAACCATGTATAACAAATTATTCAGTTAACATGGCACTCCAGCTGCCATAATCAATCATGTGTGAGGCAGACAGATTACATGACAAATCACATCAGGTAGACGTGATTTGTCATATGCTATTGCAAAGGCCAAAACACGGCGAAAAAAACTTTAAATACTGTCCTATAAAACTTTGGAATGAATTACCTTTCAAAATAAAAAACAAACTTTTTAAGTTGAGATTCTTAATAGAATGAGGTGTATATATGGCTGTAACTTAGGAGGTAGAGCGGGGAATCAACTAATCAGCAGGTCTGTCTTGATCTTGGTTCCTCTAGCTTGCATGTCAAAGTATCCTAGGCAAGATACTACACGACAAGTTCGCCCTGATGCATCCATTGGGGTGGGATTCTATCAGCATTAAGTTAAAAGTGCTTTGGTATTAAACAAAAACACTTTAAGGAATGGGTCACTGGGACTTGCATTAAGAAAGTGAATTGAGTGCTCAAATCAGTCGAAAAACACTACGTAAGTACCAGTCCATTTACTTCTTTCATTTTCATCTCAGCTTTCATGGCTGTGTTTTTGTTTCAAATTGATAACATAGCATATACCCATTGAAAGGTCACAAGGTATGAAAGATATGAATTCAAGATATACCTGTGTAGATCCAACAGGACAAGAGTCCTCTTCATCACCTTTTTAGCTAGATTAAAGCCTTAAAAAAAAGCCCATGCCACTCTGATGCGAATGGAATCATCACCTTCATGAGTGGATGTGTACAGAACCCATGAGAACAAATGAGAGAAAAAAAGAGTTTGTCCTCTGGCCATTAAAAAAAACTTGATTTTTAGTGTTAACATGGACATCTGCTGAAATTCTGTTAAGGCTGTACTCAAATTGAATGAAGAGGTTGCTAAACGGTTGGCTTTTTGCTGAAGTTGAAGTGCACTGGTTTTCTACATTGATTCTGTGGTTCTACAGCAACAGCAACAACCAAACTGGTTTTCAGTTGGTCAGAAAGCAGCCCATTCTCTCTCTCATTTTGTCATGTAGCTGCTCAAAAGGCAAATGGATATGGATCCATAAGGAGCAACAAGAAAGAAAATCCATGCTCCATCATCACCTCTAGCTTATTCTCCTCCATGCCCATGATGTGCAATTAACACAGGCAAGACACACGCAGGCCTTCAGTTTTTCCCACATTTCTCCTTAAGGGTTATCAGTGTAATGGTGACCCTAACCACACTAATAATGAAACTGTTTTTAATCAGAAAACACAAATGTATCCAGACACACTCATAAAAATACACACACACAAAAAAGTAGCCAGAAGAAGCTTCATTTCTTCAAGGCATCTGACCAGATGTGAACAACCCCAGCAGATCCACTTACTACAAACAACCACCCAGCAAATGAAACTCATTAGTTTTTTAAAAATCAAACTCAAGTACTTACAGTGGGAAAACAGACTGACAGAAAAAGTGATCAACTTTCTTTTTTCCGGGGATGGCGGTCCATTACACCACCACTAGCAGCCTGAACCACTGATACCAAGGATGGTATCAGTGGCTCTGATAAGCCAGGATGGAACCCTGCTTTCATCTTGTTTACACAAAATTCTGACCCTATCATTCATACGTCACAGCAGAAAGTCGAGACTCACCAGATCAGTCAACATTTTTCAGTCTTGATGAGCCCATGTGAAATCTGGACTCAGTTTCCTGATTTATTTGGAAGAACAGGACACAGTGTGGTCTTCTGTTGCTGTAGCACATCTGCTTCAAGGTTCGATGTGTTGTGTGTTCAGAGATGCTCTTCTGCATACCTTAACTGTAACTAATGGTTATTTGAGTTATTGTTGCATACCTATTCTCCAATACTCAGACAACCAAGCTACATTCAAAGTCCCTTAAATCACCGTTCTTCACCATTTTAATGCTGTTTTTCAACATCAGCAGGTCATCTTAACTGTGTCTACATGCCGAAATGCATTCAGTTGCTGCCATTTGATTGGCTGCTTAGATATTTGCACTAACCAGACAGTTAAACAGATGAATCAAATGATGTGGCTGGTAAGCGTGTAGGTGTTTAATTCCCATCTTCGCATAACCCAGACACTGGCAAATTGATTGATTCCACCTATTAATTTTTTTATTTTCTGTAATCATGTCATGCCTCAATTCAAGCATTCAAGTGCACTCTTTCTATATTACTCCTTCAAATTTTCTTTTTTTTTCTTCCTTTTCAAAATACTGGAGGGTAGAGGTGTGTCTGGAGTAAATTATTAGTTATTTAAAGTCTGTTTTTAGTTTAAGTATTCCCCTATTTCATCAGTAAATTATACATTTGTAGCGTTCTCACTTTTATGGATGCAGCATGTGACCTTAAAAGGATAACACAGCTGTAAATTAATTGCATTATAATTTATTGTAATTGCCACTGTTACCCATAACTTTCTGTAGTGCCATCTACAAAGTGTCAGAGGCTAATGAAAGAATTTAATAGCTCTAATACAAGCTTGTATTCCCATATCATTTCAGCTCCATCTTATCTAAAAAAATTTTATTCCGTCTCAATGTCTGGTCAGGATCACTTACAGCTCATTCTGTCTGGGCCAACTTTTACTAAGCGAGAAGGATTCGGTGATTCATCTGGGGATAAAGTTTGCGACCTTGTAGTTATGGGAGGATTTCTCTACCCTCCAGGCCAACAATAACTGAGAAACTCACTTGAGCGCAAATCTGCCGCTGCTGTATGAAACAGCAATCATTGCCTGCCTGTGAATTTATTTCTGACACTTTTAGCAAGGGCAGACACCGACAGAGCAGGAAGCATCAAACACTGATACATATTTTGGGCACATTCCTATACAGACATATTCAAGCAATTTTAATCGTTCCTCTAAATCAGAAAAGCATTCTTGTAAACCTCACAATGCAACCAGTCTCACTCTGCCTCTTGCTTTCACAGACATTATGTATTCCACACAATGCTGGACGAAGGAACACAGGAAATGAAAAGGCTGACAGAGAAGCAGGTACAGGCGCATCAGGGAGAGGAATGGAGATTAATAGTAGAATATTCAAATGAGGTGTCTGATGCTACTTTGAAATGAGCAAATGTGTTTTTGGTTTTTTTTTATCCACTTAAAATTTGTCAACACTTGAGGAAGTCATGCAAAGAGAAAGAGAGAGGGGAAATTACTGAGCAGTACAAAGTGATACAAGGCTATTCGCAAAAAAGCAAAATGTAAAAAGATTACATGTTTTGAGAAAACACAAACTGAATCTAATGTTAGGTGTGAGAGGTAATGTGACATGTTCTTTGATAAGGACAAATTAGACGTTTCGTTTAGCATTGTTAAAATATGAATTTGTTGAGTCAAGTTGGGTAAAAAATACTGTAATGTGTCTACAATTTATTAAAAATGTGATACTGTCCAAATGTTTACACAAAAGGATTAACACACTATTCAAAACCTGATGTTGACTAGCTATAACGTATCAATAATACAATAATCTACCTTACATGGTAAACGAATCTCGTAGATACCTGATGTAAATGATGTGGTCTATCAGAAAGTTTACAAATTTGCTGATAAGCTTAGTGTTACACTGGGCTACAGCCCTAGACTAAGTTCATTTTAACTAAAATTTAAGGGTTACACCGGTGCCACACATCAGAAGGGTATTTCTACAACGTAAACTCAGGATAGCCAGGCCTTCTTTGCATTTTCTGGCTTGACAAAGTCTAAAACTGCAGCAGAAGCTTTGCTAATTCAGGTCTCCTGCTTCTGGAAATAAGCATAAAAGTGGACATTTCATGCATCATTTAACTCTCTTTCTTCCACACAAAATGGGTCAATTGAGCATTGCCTACTCCAATCAGAGATATTGTCAAAGGAACAGGTTATTTAAAAAAAAAAAAAAAAACTTATATAACAAATAAAATCATGATGCTGTCATGATCCTGGGCCATGTTGGCCCAGTATTCTTAGTTTTCGTGTGTTTTGTGTTTTATTCTGGTTTCTAGGATGTTCTGTTAAGTTGTTCCTTGACTTCCCCTTGTGACTTTTATGCCCTGTGTGCCCCTCTGTGTATCTGTGAGCCCTCGTCTCCCCTCCTTGGGTTTCATTCAATGTTTTCCCCAGCCCGTTTTGTCTGTGCTCTCTCTCTCTCTCTCCTCCTGTCTGAACCTCTGTGTACTTCCTGTTTTACTTTGACAGTCTCTCGTCAGTATGCGTCATGTTGTGTTCACTCCTGCCCTGTCTCGTTACGATTATCTGTGTCAGCTGTGTTCCCCGTGTGCTCCCACTTCCCTCGTTAACCCTCTGTGTATTTATGTGCGCGTCTCCCTCAGTTCTGTGTCGCGTTCTCCCTCATCCGTGTGTTTCTCCGTATAATTCTAATTTGGGGTGTCTTGGTTGCCAATTGGTCCCGTTCATGTCTTTGTCTCTTCTCTGTTTCCTTACCTCAGTGTCTCCCAGTTAAGTAAGTCTTGTCTTCATGTTTGTTTGCCCATCAGTCTCCAAGTTTAGTTGCCTGTTCTCTCAGTCATGTCTCCTCTCATCCCTTGCTCTTTTGCCCTCACTCTCTCCTCCCTCTGTTTCCTGTATATAGTCAGTCTGCATCTCAATGTGTGTATTTCTTGTACTTCCTGTTTTACTTTGACAGTCTCCTGTCCTGTATGCATTATATTTAGTTTTGTCCCGTCTCATCTGTTAGATTGTGTCCAGCTGTGTTCCCCAGGTTGCTGTTAGTTTAGTTTTCTAGTTCCTTCCAGTTTGTTTTTATTTATTTATTATTTATTTTTAATTTCATAATCCAGCAATAAAACTGTGCTGATTGTAGTTCCACCTGCAAGTCTGCATTTTGGGTCCTAATCTTTACCGCTTTAACCACCACATGACGGGTCTGTTCAGTTCTGACAGCATCATGAACGAAATGTGGAAATTGTGTTAGCTTTTCACTAGATCAAAGTGAAATTAATTGGAATGATTTTATATTGTCATTAATAAACAGCCTACAACTATAACTGGTCAGTTGTCTAATCTGTGCTTGTAACATTTATAAATTTTCTGCCACACCAGCTGAATGTATGCGTTCTTGAGAACCATTCAGTGGTTTTTGTAAGAATTTGTGATAGCATAGAGGTTCCAAATGATTTTAAACTGAAGCCCTGAAAATAACCTGCTCCCAAACAGGTTGTGTGTTCAGCATAAGTTACCATGGTGATCCAGCAAGGCACAAAGACAGCCCAAAGTGAGCCACCGGTGTGACACTGAAAACTCTGGCTTTAAGTTCAACATACCTCACTAATCAATTAATCCCACTTCATAATACAGCCCTCAGGGCTTTAGCCTAATGTCACATTAGGGCAGCTATGGATAAGCAACCACTTGTGTGCAGCATTGCTGTGGCAAGATTTGCATGGAAGTGAGACAATACACACGGAGGAACTGGAGACAATTAAACAGAAAATGTTTGGAAAATATGGAAATATGTATTTTGACATAAGTGGTTTAAACCTTTTACTGACTTAAAAGGTACCCCCCCACCCAAGAGTTAGAAAAGGAAAAGGTCATTCCACGAAACAGTGACATCAATAACATCTAATATGAGCCATGTAAGCATTAAAACGACAGGAACAAGGATTTTAACTCTCAAGAAATCTGTGCCGTGGAACAGATCGGACGAATGTACATAAATCCACAAGCACTTTGACCAGGAGACAGGAGTTCATGTTCCACTAAAGAGAGCCTGTTTTTAGATTCAATTCAGAAACTCTAGAAGAAAAAGGAAGTAATAAAAGAGCTGATTGATTTTACTTTGCTCAGAGATGTATTTTTTCTCTGTCCCAAATGCTTACCTATATCAAGAATAACAATGCAAATTAAATTTGTATTTATATTTATATAAATATATTTACATTTCTGAATTAATTTATATTTAATTTGAGTTCTTCACAAGGCAGATGTTAAAGGATAAGTCTTAAGATAAAAGTGAGTATCATTCATGATTTTAAAGAGGCTGAAATGTTTGCAAGGTGGTGATCTGAGTTCATAATCTCCTATATCTCTCTTTATATATTCTAATTTCATTGTCAATACACTCATATCTGATATTAATTTAAATGATTTATACATGCAAGCTTTAAAACACAGGGAAGAAGATAGTGTGGTGTGATTTAAATGTGTATCTGAATATCCGAAGGGTACTTGTCATATTTGTGCAATATATATATATATATATATATATATATATATATATATATATATATATATATATATATATATATACACACACACACACACACACACACACACACACACACACACACATAAATTGCAGTAAGTATTACTGGAGGTTAGCATAATCTAAGGCATTTTGTTTGAATGGTCAGCATGTAATTTTTTTTTTACTAGGATAAGAATGCTTTTAAAAGCATATGCACCTGAAAAAGGTTACAATCGTTGAAAAAAAACAAAACCCAGCATTATATTGGATCCTATACATTTAAACCAAGTGGAAAACTTACCATTGAAGTTGACAGCGCGGATGTGGTTGAGTAGCTCTTTACCATCGATATTGTTGGCCATCCGTGGACAGAGGCCTGGGTATCCGTAGCAGAGCTCCCGGTGCATGCGGTGCAGAGCGTGGGCCATGGCATACACTGCATCCATCACAAACTGAACCTTTCCCTCTTGTTCATAACTGGAGTCACGGCCAACTTTTTCTAAACCTGAACAAGAAGAAGAAAAGATGTGCTTAAAAGGGAGAGAAGGAATATTAGAAGTAAGATAAAGCACATTAACTCCCAGGGGACTCGTTTTAGGTAACAATCAAGGTATGGAAATCCATAGCAACATACATTCCACCTGCGTCTACCTCTCATAACAGATCAGCGGGGAGCTATAGGGAAAAACTTGTGTGCAATGATATAAAGTTACAGCATACAGAAGTAGATTTCTTTAGGCCATGTATCATCCATCACCCCACATGAACTGAAAAAAGGAATCATATGCTTCAGGTACGAGATGCTACGGTTGTGTGGTGAATGGCATTTGATGCTTTGGGTAAATGTGAAACTTATTCATGGCCTTAAATGACTTTATGATAATCATTCTGCAGTCTCGCCTTGAGTCTGTTCTAATAGGGAAGCCTGGCACCTGACCTGTATAGCCAGTCGTGTGCCTACTGTCGTCTTCACAGTGCCAGGCCATCACCATTTGTCACAGCTTTTGCTTCTGTTTGTGCTTTGTCTTCTGTATAGCCCATTTATGTCCTATTATATTCCATGTACACCATAAAAAAGCCAATAGTCAAGTGGTGACAGAAAAATAGAAATGTATAATGCAGGTGAAACAAGATCTACAATAATGGCACCAAAGCACGTAGAGGAAAGTTGGCAGCGGTTGGCTCCAGAAGGACTGAAGAAAGAGATGAAAGAAAGACAACAGGTAAGAAATAAAACGAAAAAGAGAGTTTAGATGAAGAGAAACTTTAAAGGAATGAAGAGAGACCAAATGAGAGATGAAATCTTTGTGCAAGACAGGTTGACCAGTAGACAGACAACGGGGCACTCAGCATGACAATGACAAATAACTCCTCTCAGTCCATTCTCGCCCTGGTAGCAAAGAAAGAACAACATGTTCCTTCTTTACATCTTCTGAACCACTGATAATGGCATTTCTGTGTATACAGGAAAGGCAAGAAAGTGTCTGGTGGGGACAAAATAGACTTTATCCTCTTTCCGACTAGTCACACAACCATGTGTTGAGCCTTGACATGTTTAATTTACTTATAAGTCTCTACTTTTGGCTTCACATACAGTTATTAGTCTTCAGTGTATACTACCATTTAGCTCTGCTTTCTGAGCTTATCTTACTGCTGCAGCCTTATTAGTTACTGCAGATTAATGTTTAGGTTCATAAGCTGCTGATGAATATTTGAATACTTACATCTGGTCTTTATGCTTGCATGCATGTACAAAATACATGCATGCATACAATCCCTGCCCTGACATAAATATGTGCCAATGCTCAAAAGCATGCAAATGGTCTCCCAACTGCATTTTCTTTGAGCGGATTTTATGTAATGACTCATTAGCATAATGAGCTAATGAAAAAAGAAGAGAGTGAAAACCTCCTTGATGCATTAAGATGAAAATCAGTAATTGAGTGTAACATTCATTTTCTCTGTTTTCATCAAAAAGTTCAAAGAGTGGAACCACATAACATCCTACGTTCATTATCTTCCTTTCTCACACGATATCTGACTTTATGTGATATATTCTTTGTTCTTGTTTCTCTATCCTTATCTCTCGCTTCGACCACATTCTCTCATATTCTCTCTTTCTGTCCTACCCCTCCGTTTGGTTACTAAATCTACTGCATCTATCTTGGCTATGTTCACTCTTTTTTTCCTTTTCTTTTTTTCTTTAAAAGCAGCAGTCACCTTCAGGCAACACAAACTGAATCAAAACCCATCTGGGCTGAGCTGAATTAACAAGACCAGAGGCACCCAGAATCAATATGAGCATCCATAAGGAATTAATGGGGTCCCCTGAATAAAATCCAATCCACAGTTATGGAAGGCTGTAGGGTGCTTTGTATGCATGTCCTTATTCGTGTGTTTGTTGGTGCCTGTGGTGATGGGTAAGAACCCCAGCAGGAAATTAGTTAGCATTTTCTCCGGGCCACTGTGGTCCAGCCATACAGCTGATCACAATGCTGGCCTAAGAGTTGAACTTTGATAGTAAACAGGAGCACTGTAATGTGTGCATATGTGTGGAGAGAGGAAAAAGACAGAGAACAAAGTACGCAGAAAGTACAAGTCTCTATCTTTCAACTGTAACGAAAATCTGTTCTTTTTTGATCCTGCAAAGAGGGCTAACACAATACATTTTTTTTTTTGGGGGGGGGGGGGGGGGGGGGGGTGTTTCTGCAGCACCCTGTTTTCTGTTACCTGTTTGGACACTCTCCCTCATGCTGAGGCAACTATTCAAACCTGTGGGTATTTATTTCATGACCTGTACACTGCTGGGTGGAGGAGGGTGCTTTCGGCAATATTGATTTTGTGTGTACATACGATGATGATCCGTCCGGCTTGAAAAAAATGCACATGTGGACAACTACCTGCCTGAGGTGTCAGACTGAAACTGGGGGTAAAAACCCACTGAGTTATTTCCTAAAAAGTATGGGGAAAAAAGGAAAAAAAAAACAACTTGTTGCTCAGAGCTGGCAGATATGCTGTTATGTGTATTACTGCCCTTAATTTGACATTTCATTAGAAAAGCAGCTGCACAAATCACATAACCTTTATTTATCCACAAAAGCATTCACCTTTTGGCCAACAACCTGCTCAACATTCATAAATACACACATTCACAGCTCAGTAGTCACTGAAAGAGAAGAGAGCTTTTCTCATTAGCATCTCAAATTCTGGCCACAAGCCCAGTTTTTGAATCTCACAGCCAGAGCTACAGTCCTGTGCAATAGTCCTGAGTCACCCCTCATTTCTTTATATTTTGCTTCTAAAGAGTCAGACGTTCTTGTAATTTTGAAGTGAACAATGTTTCTCCAGGCTTTCTGTCTGCCTTTCAACACTTTTCTTTGGACATTAGCTGTTTGTTTAGTCCAGTCCTTGTATTTTACCATTGTTAGAGGAATATATGTTTTTTGTTTCCTGAACCACTTAACAATGTTCTATGAGGACAAAAAGAATCCCAAACTTAAAAGATGAACCAGCGTTGTGTCTACACATCAGGCAATGAATGACGAACCAGTTTAAATCGTATACTTAGGCACAGCCTGTTGCAAAAAGTATCTACAGCGATCAAGAGTATCTGAAAGATCCAGTAACAATCTGGCACAGGACCTGAGAGATGCATCTGGCCCTCAGATCCATCTGCTGTTTACTGAAGCTTCATCAGGAATGGTTTCAGTCAAAGGGTGGCTGTCAAGAAGCCAAGTACCTAGTACCATCAGGTTTTGATCCACCATGCAATATCATCTTGATCTTAAACACACTGCCAGTCATGGACACGTACACAGAAAAACACACAATTGAACATTGCCAGTCATGGATTGGCCTCCCTAGAGTCTGGACATCAACATTATTAAAGCAATGTGGGATTATCTTGACGGAACGGAACAAAAAGGAGCCAACACCTGGAGAATGTCCTTAGGACTTTGAATGTCCTTCAGGAATCCTGGTGAATTATTTCTGAAGACTAAAGAAATGACAAGAAAGCTGACTTACTGAGTTCAAGCTGTGTTAACAAATAAACGTAGTCATACCAAATCTCAACTTTCAAGCTTGTTAGAATTGCATGCATGTTTGAACATGTTTCAATAAATCATTGCACCTATTTCCTATTTCCCAATTTCTTTTGCTGATTTCCCTTTCATTTTGTTTGCTAAAAGAATATTTACAAATCACATTTGATTGGTGTCAGGCTAGTATGCATCAAACTATACTACTAAAACCCAAAAGTTTCTTAGAGCTTTTAAAGTCTTGTCTTGCCCTGAGGTTACTCTGGTAACAGCCTCTGTAATGTGACTGATTCTCGTAAGCTCACTTGAATCCTGATGTGTGCAGCAGGGTGAGGTACACCACATTCAACTGACTGTGATGTCTGTGAAAACAAAACCCAAAAAGAAAAGTGCACCAAGGTGAAACAAATGTATCTGTGTGGCTAAGTGATGTGATGGGAGTCCATTTATTGTTCTTGTAACCAAATTCAAGGAAATTAGAACAGAACAGAGTGAAAATTGATTCAACATTAAATAGAAACACTGTAAGTTAAAACCCGATTGTATTTTATCCACTTATATCCACCAGGTAAAAAGTACAAAAAAAGTATATCATTTAAATTACAGGCTGACATACAGTGTATGGCCCAGCTACACACAACACCTAGAGAAGCTGCTCAGGCATGGAAGCCCATGCTATGAGAAGTGTGTGGTGCATAGTTTGTGTGCTGATGTTAATGCCAGGAGAAGTCTGGAACTCTACAGTCAATCAGCAGTTCATATAATGGAGTCCATATAGTGTAAGTAAGCACTTATCGGGGCGGGGTTTTGTTGTTGTTGTTGTTGTTGTTGTTTTTTGAATATTCACTCCCCATACTGCACATATTCAATTTTTTTAGGTTTATTTACTATTCCTAACATTTCCTCAGCCAGCAAGGAGTGCAGAAAGGTGAATATGTTCAGCCATAGTGCATCAAGATGACTTTAAGCAAAGGAAAGACAGACAGAAATGCCATGTTTTATTCATTCCATTAATCTCATTGGTGTAGTGAAAAGCTGAATCACTCATTAAGATGGTTGGCAAGCACATAAACAGCAACGTGTATACATGCACAGGAATGCAAAAAAGAAAGAATAGAGTCAAGCGCCTTTAGAACTGGTCAGCTGTGAGATACAGTTAAGAAACCTGTGTTTCTAAGAAGAGTGCATTTTGAAATATACCTAGACAGCCTCCCAAGTCAACAAAAGTACCTTGAGCTGTCTAACGTTCCACCATAATTACAGATCTAATTATGCTAATAGTCTACAAACAAAGCTAAACAAGACATTAATTAGTAAGCCCTTTCACAGCAACATACCTTTAAATAACACGTCTGGCAGTGGTGCACTGAAAGTACATCTTTTTAGCAACAGTTGTGCAGCTCTTAGAAAACAAACTGTGGTCAGTGACCATTCACAAGAAAGAAGAAAGACACCTGAAAAGGGCAAAGAGTCTTTTCAAGTGGTTTCACAATTTAGATAAAAATAGCGGCATGTTTTTTAGACGCTTTGGCCTTTAAAAAAAATAAAAAATGAAATACAAGACTGCTAAATGCTGTCTTTTCTTCTCTCCAGATTTGTGCCTCATTGCATGTAACTTGTGTTTTATGTCTTTCTGAACATTAAAACATCTCCTTTTAATGCATCGCTACAAGTACGCATGCAGTTGTTGGCATTCAGCATTTGTGCAAATTCTCATTCAGAGAAAAAAAAAAGCACAACCAAGTAATGAAAGTATTGTACTTTGAGCCATAGATCAACATGCCATGTAATAATGAGAATTTCTCTCTGCTGTTCTTATGAGATGTGAAATGACACGATGCATCATTAATCAGTATATCGCAAGAAAATGCAATCGTGCCTTGAGACAGTTAAATGACTGTTGCTGTTATGAGTAGTGCTAACTGGGAAAACACTACCGTGTCTGTTTCCTGGGATTGCGTCAGGTGTTGAAACCGGAGCAACGGGTGTGTGTGTGTGTGTGCGTCTGAGTGTGTGCAAAGTACAATACAATACAGCTTTTATTGGATGTGTCTGCCCATTGTCTGCAGCCAGTAACAGTGTGTGATATGTATGAAATCCACCCATTTAGTCTCTGCACGTTATGTGAGCAGGTGCAAAATCAGAACTAGAGATTTAGCTGAGGCTTTAAGACCCAATTACGATATTCAATATTTAATGTAGTGCAGTCTTGTTTTTGTATCAGTGTGGAAAACAGGAGACAACAATAAAGGTGAAGTGGAGGCAGAGAAAGTGATGACTGGACAAAATGTTTGCTTGCTGAAGTGAATTTGCACACTTTATTCCATTTTGTAGCCAGCAGCTGCTAAATGCAATTCAGCCTTTCTGTTCACTGTTAATGACATCAGAGACCACAGGCAACTTAGTTGGTTGGCGCCTTGGTAAACGAGGATTTGCACTGAAAACTCTGGGAGGCAAAAGGACAGATAAAAAGTAACTTTCGTGTCTCATCCAAGATCTGCAATCCGAAAAGAAAAAACAAAAATGCATGAGCAAGCAATCTCCATATCTGCCTCCAAGTCATTTTCATATTTCGTGGTTGATTATTTGTTCTTGTTACATAGGCACTCGGGCCGACTGCTGTGATCTGATTCTAGATCTGTACAAATTCATTACTCATCTTGGTTCTGTTTAATAAAAGCTACAGGCATGTCACGGCAAAAAAACATGTTCAAAAACCAATTTTATGATGAAAGTTTTGTTTGAAATTGAGATGATCTGCTATTTGTCGATCCTGACACCTGCTATTACAAACTGAATGCTAGCATAAAAATGTAGGCTTTAAAGTCTCTAAACTACAAAAGAAAAGGAGTTTTAATAGTCAAGACCCTGCACTTTAAAGGGGCCTTTGAAGATTAAGTTGTGGTGATATATTTCATCATTTTTGTTTTCTTTTAAATTGATACTGCATTATAAACAGACCTCTCCAAACAAATCTTAAACTCGGCACTTCAAAATCAATGCAGAGGTGGTGATACTTTGAATTCTCTTATTAGTAGTGCAAGTCAAAAGACAAGATATATATGTATTTCCTTAGGAGTCAAAGTAAGAAGCTTACAAATGAAAACACCTTTTTTGCAGCATGGTCGGGGATGATAGTGATTTGAAGGACTTTAGCATCTCTTCTGCGACAGATTTTAACATAATAACAGGCCGAGAGATCGGCTGAAACCTCTGGTCACCAGTGTTGGGAAGGTTACTTTTGTATGAATGAATGTATTCCACTACAGATTACAGAATACATGCCCCAAAATGTATTCTGTAACGTATTCCGTTACGTTACTCAATGAGAGTAACGTATTCTGAATACTTTGGATTACTTAATATATTATCATGCTTTTTACAGCTACATGAATGTACCATTGCTGTGTGATTTATTACTATTACTGAAGGTCCGCGGCTCCGAAGCGTAGTAGGGGGACCTCTGGCTAATACGTCCGGTTCGTGTCGGGCTCGTAGCTGAAAAATAGCTTTACTTTTTGTTGTGTGGGTCAACTTTGCTAGCGAGAGACAGAGAGAGGCGTTGAAAGGCTGCTCCAGAATTTACTGTTTCGGAGGAAAACACGAACACAGTGTACAGTCAAGTCTTGATAGCGTACTTACAACTGGGCTCGTCAGGCACTCTTTTTGGCTGCAGTGGTTATTATTATATTTACATGCTTCCAGCTCCCATTTCTGCTCGATGACAACTCGTACTTTTCCTTTTTCTCCCTCCCTCGCTCACAGACACACAATGGGTATGACCATTCTCCCTGCAGCACGGACTACACTACCAATGAGGCTACATTCTTTAGCGCTATGTCTGTAACACTCTGCCTATTGCCTTTATATTAAATCATTTTTAAAAAAAGATTTCCTCATTATGAGACGCGAGATTGAGACACGGGCATTAGGGCCTCTTAATGCGTGTTTTGTTTGGGTTTCCACCGGAGTTTTGGAATTACCAAAAATGGACAGACAAGGAGGAGACAGAGGTGTCGTTTGGTCTTGCTTCCCTGAATTGCCAGGGAGCACAGCCGTTTATTTTCCAACAGAAACACACCACCGCTAACCAAACTGCTCGGCATAGCTTAGCACAACAACAACAACAACAACAAAAAGGCGCTCTCTCACCCAGGAAACACACAGTCGCAGAGAGAGTGCGTCGCCCTGTAACCATGGCAACCGTAACGCTGCCGCCTGGAACAACCAATGACTGTAGAAAGCAGTCATTGGGAACAACAGAACGTAGCTGTCAAACAAAACCCAAACAGTCCTGACCCGCGACAATATGAAACAGGAAAATACCGCCGTGTAATCCATTTATTTCAACAAAGTAACTGTATTCTAAATACCACCTTATTAAACGGTAACTGTAACGGAATACAGTTACTCATATTTTGTATTTTAAATACGTAACGGCGGTACATGTATTCCATTACTCCCCAACACTGCTGGTCACTATGGAAAAATGTGTATTAGAGTGTGCTTCACCAAAAACCTACTTATAATTTCTTTGGTTACTAGCAGGTTGTGGTGGTTGTCAGTACTTAGCATAGAACGTCAACACTCATCAACTTTGTTGAGCTACAGTGAACCTGTGAAAAGTGGGACAAACACGGGAAATAGAGATCGTTGCACCCTTCAAAATGTTTTCATTTCAGCGCTATAGTGTGCACCGCGTGTTTCACAGTTTCACTACTGCTCAGCAAGGATCTGCAGACAAGTTGGTGCCTTCCATGCAAGCTATGGGTGCAGCAGTGTATATCTCTTTGTAACCATTTTTCATCTACCAACCACTAGCTAACCATTTGGGGAACAGACATTTTTTATAGTGATCTACATATGGTTGCCCGGAGTGTTGCTGACCGACTAATCTCTTGGTCTCTGTGACTGGGGCATTAGCAATCAATTTCACAGACAGCGAGCAATCCCCAACAACCACTTGCTGACCTGCCAAGCAATATAACTTGCTAAGCAGTTGCTAGCCCTGAGTGATTGGAGTCTTTAAAAGGCAATTATGAAATAACTTTATATCGCACTATTATATTATACTGTTTAGTTATACAAAAGTAATATAACTATTCACATTGTGAAATGACTGCCGATGTTTTGACTGACTTTCTTCCTGACAGCTAAGGAGCTACTGGCTGTATCGACGGCCATTTTTCAAGTCTGCTTTGTGGGACTTCTTCACGATTACATGTGTGATTATCCATAATATTCAAAATTGCAATAAATATTAACATACCTACTTACTTTAAAATTAAAATCCTTCTCTACACAAGAAGGATTAAGATTACAACATGGGGGGGGGGGGGGGGGGGGGGGGGGGCTGTATCTTTTATCCTACTATTTTCATGATATGAAATAAAATAAAAAAAATTGGGAACAGCAAAACCTCTGAAATGCATGTTTCACTGCCTTGCTAGTGAAGCGAGTTCCTTGTCTAATACAAACATAAAGCAATACATGAAATCATCGAGGTGAGACTAATGCAAGAATGCCAACTGGCTAAATGCTTTGTTGGATGCCTTCATAGACCAGTGTGCTGGGCAGATTTTCTACATGCAGTGATTGATGGCAACACAGCTGACAGACAGACTAATGATGTGAACAAGCTCCTTAATTAAACATCAATTTGCAGCACATATTCAATTCCCTCCTTCTAAACTCTCAACAGCTAGCAAGTGTTTTACTCTAGCTTTCTTTTCTTCTCAACCACCACCTGACGCCCCCATCCGCCTTTCCTTTTCTGTAGGCAAATTGGCTTATAAAAATATATGAGAAGGAAATTTATTTATGAGCCCTGGAATGATGCAACCTAAGTTCAGATGTTCATGAATACATTTACATAAAGGTTGTTTAATTAGCTTTTCTCTCATTTATCAACGATGGCTCAAAAACATCACAAAGATGACAGCATAGAGTGATGCTGCCCACACACACCATAATTCAGAGACATTTATGAATCAATATTGTTAAAATATAAAACTACCACTCTGCTTAAATGCGTTTCTCATATTTCTCATATTTCTTAACATACAAAAACCATGCAAACCACATTTGACTGGCTTAGATCTTTGAGGCTAATCTACCAAGGAAGACATGGCTAATCAATAAGAAAAAAGAGCAAATGAGCATCAGACAGAGATCTGCTCTACATGATTTGACAACAGAGCACTGAAGCCAAGGCTTGTGTCAATACACTGCTGCATAAATACCAGTCAGTGGCTTCAAGCCTGAGTGCAAGTATGTGTCTGTGTTTGTACAATTACATCTAAGAGTGTGTGCGCCTGTGTGACTGTGTTTGTTTCATAACTAGTGCCTCGTGTGTGGGATCGAAGCTTGATGTCAAATGTTATTTGACACATGTCTGTGTAGACTCTTCAAATTTACTGTATTGATCCAACAACAAATAAAGAAGATGCATAGATGAATAGAAAAGTATATCTGTTTAAAAGTTATCAATACAAAACAGATAGAATAAGAGATAAAGAACTTGGTTAAAAGTCCCATCACCAGGCTGGCTTTAGGGTGGATGACTAGATGAACAAGTTCCTAAAAAAGACATTTCAACCTCACTACAGTTTGGGAAGCATTCTAATAGCTGAAGTCTCAAATTAACTTATTAATAATTGCACCTTCGTGCAGCAATGCTAACATTTTTAGAAGTCAATTACCTGATCAGAGTTTACTCGAGCAGCAACCTGTGTGAGTGAAAGGGTGAGGGTGACATGTCAAGCATGAAGTGACATGAACTGCACTTCCTGGAAGAACAAGCCAGAGCTGGCTCCAAAAACAAGTAAATCCCCAGAGACCTCAGTGTTAAAATATTTTTTGTTGTTGTTGGTGGTGGTGGGTTTTTTAATTGCAGATTGGCAAATTGGCTCTTAAAGCTGTACTGGAAATGTCTTTAGTTTATGTAATAATCACATCACTTTAGTAATAGTAGTAACACTTTCTGTACTTAGTATAGAAAGCTCACTCTTGACATCAGTTGTATGCATGTGGGATGTGATCACAAGTGGGGCCCAAGTTTTATTGCACCTTCACAGCAGACTCGTTTTCCTCTTGAGGGCTCTGGACATCCTGTTGCAGAGGAGATGACGGTTGGTCGGAACTGTTCCTAGACTGAAGAGATAAGGATTTCTCAGGATTTGTTTGGGAGGTATAAAAGGGTTCAGGGTGATGTCTTTCCCTCAGAAAAACGGGTTAGGTGTGTGATCTGAACGTTTTTCTCCACTGCAGTGTTTTTCTTTTCTTTTCTAATAAACCTCACTTCAAAAGACATGCTTGTTTGTTGGTTGCAGTTTTATTAAAGATTTTCCATAACAAATCATAAAAGGTGTTAAGGTTTTCAAGGAGTCGGGCATCTGACTGACAGGCGGCCTTCAATGCCACTAATTTTTGTCACTGATTAGGACTCTCTACCCAGTTTGTGTCGGTGCCTTTTGGAGTATTTTGTATTGCAATTATCTCAAGTTGTAAATCTTGCTGTGTCCACTCTAAAAAATCAGAAGTTGAAAACTCAAAACATCAAACAACTTGAGTCAATACTTGAGTTCTGACTGTTGTTGATTTTACAGGAGTTCTGGGAACTTTTCTTGTTAGGGTAACAATAACATTTTTGGTTTGGTGGAGACTTTTACACAAGATATATTTCTTGATCACTCTTATCCAGCTTTTGGACCACCACACCTGCTTGTGACCACCTAGCATGACCTTGAGTTTGAGTTGCCTCCTAGTTGCAAAACAAGGACTTTTAGTGTTTTAGGCAAACATGTTGACTCTTACACTATTGAAACCTATACGCAAACCTTTCAAGGATATTAATGTTGCTTGTACTGTAACTAAGGAAATGTAAATAAATAAAATGAAGAGGCCACAGCTCATATTTTTCCGCAATGTAAGGGTTAGCACATTCACCTCACAAGTATAAAGATCCTTGTTAAAACTGTGAGAAAACACACAGCCGACTCCAGGTTGGGGAGGGTGTCACAAGTAACTGTCAAGTCCCTGCTGGTCCCAACCCAGGATAAAATAAAGGATTGCATGTGGGGTCAGAATTTCGCCCAAACCAATCATGCAGATCAGTCTGCTGTGTAAAGTAAGGGGGCCAATGAAAGGCAAAATGATGCAAAGCTTTCTGTGACTGACACAAAAAGTGTTTTGTTTAGTTAATGTGGCAGAGTTTGGTTTGTAGCTCAGCTGCAGGTGTCATGGGAGGCTGAGCTCCATCACCTAATCACCCGTCTTATCCTTCTCAGGTTTGCAAGAGTGCTGGAGCCTATCCCAGCTACCATAGAGTGAGAGGCGGGGTACACCCTGGACACGTCGCCAATCTGTTGCAGGGTTAACACAGAGAGACAGACAACAATTCACTAATTAAGCTAACTCTACTAACTACATGTCTTTGGACTGAGAGAGGAAGACAGAGTACCTGAAGAAGAATTCATGCAAACATTCATGTTTTCTGTTTTTTCATCTTTTTCTTTTAACAGCATGTTTTTTTTTATCAAATGAGTAAACACAGTAGAAATTAGATGAAGTACACTAAAACCTTTGTGTTCATTACACTGCTTGTGTGCATAAGCTTGTTTAGCCATCTCCTTACTAATGTCACAGGCTTGCCTGTTCTCGGTAATTGACTTGCTAAACTCAATATCACTGTTACTTTTACCGGCAGAAATAGCACCAGAGCTCAAATGAGCAAGCATTTATTAGATATGTGGCATTTTGATCCTGCTGCTGCTCCTATTCTCATCTTTCCCCTCTCTCTTCTCAGACCTGCTGTCAGGCTGCAGTGAGAGTGTTGTCTGTTTTATAAAGAGCAATTCGTAGCAGAGCACCCTTTTTCATGAATAATGTGATGCCATTGACATATGTGGCTAATATATATTACACTCTACATTATTGCTGGTATATATTACTGCTGATGGTACACACAGCTAATATAAATTATTCATTGGTCATTATTCATATCTTGCTGAATCACTGTCCTGGCATAACTTGGCTATGCACACTAGCCCTTCCTCTCTCTCCTCAACTTTTTAAATTTCCTTCCCTTCTTTTGATCTCTCTCTTGCCCAGCTTTCACTTGACATATAAACAAGAATTTCATGAATGTTTTTTTTTTGTTGAAGGGATGTGTGCTTCATGTCACCGGACCTTCTCCCTTCCCACCCTTGAACAAGCACATTTATAAACACACTATAAAACACTGAAAGGGGAAAGCTGTGGAACAAAAGAGGCAGGTGGCAGAGAAAGAGCACAGTAAAGCTAGCGAGACAGCAGAGAAAATATATCAAACAAAACAGAAGGATGGTGGGGGCTAAAAATAAAAGCTGGAGTGAAAGATGATAGATAGACTTTAGGTTTATAAAAGCAAGGTCAATAAACAACAGAATAAGAGACGTGAATAGCTTTAAACGACAAATACATTGAATATAATGCTCTGACACACAAACATACTTGCTGTTAGTTTTTATATTTACAGTGCTGGTATTTGTGTCACACAATCAGAAACAAGTTTGCTGTGAATCTGGATCAGTAATATGATTAGGTGCATTTGATTCAGCTGGGTGACATTAGCACTATTAAAACTTCTCAGTTTTCCAAGACCTGTTTTAAAAACTTGGGCCTAATTTTTATAGTGTTGACCTTCATTCTTATCAGCTGTGTCAGTACTAAGCAACTACTGAAGAATTGAGAAAATGACAACGACACAAAAACTTTGAGAAATGGACAAAAAAATACAGAAAAATGGCTGCTGTAAAATTAAATTGCTGATGGTTATATACTTAGAAACAGTATGGCATAGATTATATAGGTAGCAAACAAGTGGGCAGGTAGCTAAAAAGAGAGAGAAAATCTCAGACTTCCACTTGTCTGGAGAAATATAACAATGTTAAAATTAGGCACATGCTGTCTCAGAGATGATGAAGAAAAAGGAAAAAATGCGTTGACTAGTTCTAGTCTTGACTATTGTAATTAAATATTATCTTATAAAAGAAGCATCCCTTCTTTTAAAAGTTTCTTGAAAAGCTTCCAGTTAATCCAAAATACTGCAGTGACAGTACTGCCAGGAATGAGAAAGAGACACTTTTTCCCCACCATTAGCTTCTCTTCATTGGTTCCCTGTTAAATCTATTCATCCATCCATTCATTTTCTTCCGCCTATCCAATTCAGGATGGCAGGGGGGCTATAGGCTTTCTCAGCTGCAATAGGATGAGAGGGTACACCCCAGAGAGGTCGCCAGTCTGTCCCTGTTAAATCCAAATCATCACATGCAGACTCTACAGTACTATATCGTCCCAGCTGAAGACTTTGTTCTAAGATAGCAGGCTTGCTTGTGCTTCCAAGAGTTTCCAGAAGTAGAATGGGAGGGAAGAGCTTTCAGCTCTCAGGTCTCTTTCCTGTGGAACCAGCCACCATTTCATATTCAAGAGACAGACACTCTTTCTACTTTTAAGATTAAACTTAAAACTTTCCTTTTTTGATAAAGCTCAGAGTTAGCAACATCACATTGCCCTGAAGCATCCCTTCTTTATGCTGCTATAGGCTCAGGCTGCAAGGGGACTTCACATGATATACTCAGCATTTTTCTATTAGTCTTCTCTTTTTACTCCCAATGCATTGCTGCTGCATGTCTTTAAATTGTGTCTTCACTCCCATAGTTTGTCTTGTCTCACTATGCTTTCTTCCCTTTCTTTTCTTTTCTCTCATCCACCAACTAGTCACAGCAAATGACTGCACCTCACTGAGCCTGGTTATGCTGGGGGTTTTAGTTTAAGAGGGAATTTTTCCTTCCCATCGTTGCTTGTTGAGCATGTGATTGTTGGGGTTTCCTCTCTAAAACTGGAGGGTTTACCACACAGTAAAGAGGCAACTGTTGTGCTGTGATTTGGCATAAATAAATAAACTTGAATTGCATTATAACCTCATGTCAATTTTGTCTTTATAGTTTATGTCCAAAACTCACTTCTGCATCTTTCCATTTTCTTCCATAGACAGACAACCATTTGTGCTCACATTCACGCCTATGGTCAGTTTAGAAGCGTCATTTAACCTAACCAAATGCATGTTTTGGGGCTGTGGAGAAAGCCACAGTACTCAGAGACAAATCACGCAACCAGTCAGCTAGTGGCTTCAAACTCAGGACCGTCTTGCTGTGAGGCAACAGTATTAACTTCTGCATCATCGTGCTGGCCAACATCTCAACTCATGACATGAACATGTTGAGGTAACAATGATCATACAAATACATTATATTTTATGTGCATACTCCTGCCTCCTAGCCACATTTTTTCATTAGTGGACTTTTTTTTCCTTCCTCTACAATGAGATTTGGGTCTCATCAAGATGGATTACAGTTTGTGTGAGGCTGTGATACAACAGTGGCAAATGTGCAGTTCTCTACTTATTTATCCAATGCCAAAGTAGTGGCTATGATTGCAGCTCACCCATACAGTTTCTCAGTATAAGAATCGAGGCACATGTTACAAGCATGCTCTCTATCATAGGACTGCAAGTCATAAATCAGCTACCACATATGCACACAGAGTGCATCATTGAGAGCTATAGATAACCATGTCCTCTGCAAGAAAATGAAAAAGGATCATTTCACTGCAGCTAAATGACACTTCATCTCACCTACTGAAAACTAATGTTGGAAGGAGTCATATAGCACTGTCTGTTGCTGTCTCTGTCTCACAGTCTGCAATCTGTCTGTCTTTGCCTGTCTGTCTCTAATTGTCCATCAAGCTCTCCATCTGTGCTCGTCTCCATCCTTCAGTCTGTTCAGTCCTTAGGCCTTTTCACAGGGGAGGGAACAGTTTATTCAGCCTGTGAGCCTAATAACTCTCCTTCCCCATCGACCTCGTTAGGATATGGTCTATTTGTAGTGAGTGAACATGTGTTTGTACGCAAGGGTAAATGTGTGCATGCTGGGCTAAGTCAGGATCTCATTAACTTCTGGAATGGTACTGTGCTTCTCCCACAGACAGACACATGCACACATCGCTAGTGTTGGATGAAGGCTCTGTGTCTTTAAAAGCATGACTTTTGTACCAAGTAAGAAAAGCATTCATGCATTCAGAAAACAAGGGCATCAAACTAGCCAAGGAGCCTTTAGAAGATAAATTCCTCATCAACAATACTCTATAAAGTATTAATTATTTATGTTAAACTGAGGAAGTATAAAGCTGTGTGTGTGTGGTGTGTGCAAGCATTTGATAATCCTCTGTGTTTGCCTATTAAGTAGGAAGGAAGTTAGAGCATAACCTTCATTAGGCAGCTGTAAAAAAAAGCTACAGCATTATGGTAATTTTGCTAATCAGGAAAACGGGCGAGAGATGAAACTGTTATTCTTTTGTTTTTTTCCCCTCACAGAGTACTATACATGCATCTTTTTAAGCTTTTCAGGCTTCTTCTCACCTGGGTAAGAGTTTTGGGCTCTCTTCACTGTGCCCCAGCAAATTCTTATAGATGTGACCTCTAGTTGTTTAAGATACTGAGTCATAAACTTCCAATGTATCAATATTTCTTATAATCAAGGTCTTTTCCAGGTGTAATGTGAGGCAGAGGGAACTCCAGGAAATCACAATATTTTATAAATTCAGATCAGTTCTCCATTTATTGCACATTTATATAATTAAAAATTGGTTCTAATAATATACCTGGTGTGTATTCATTGAATTGTGCTTTGCTTCATAGGGTTTTAACTACCTGCATTTGCACAGCGGGCTTTGCCCTCATTTAATAGAGATAAAACATCTCTGAATGAGTTTTCCTGGACCCATTAAAAACAGCATGCATGCAACTATAACTTCACGTAAAATAATAATAAGCTAATATAAGGAATGAAAGTAGAAACTACACAGCTGCATAAAATATATATTATGTATTGCTTTGCAAATAAATACTACATAGACTAAGA
The DNA here is from genome assembly GCF_963969265.1 of Rhamphochromis sp. 'chilingali'. NCBI lineage: Eukaryota > Metazoa > Chordata > Actinopteri > Cichliformes > Cichlidae > Rhamphochromis > Rhamphochromis sp. 'chilingali'. The sequence continues at coordinate 9,121,402 of NC_137934.1, read as the reverse complement.
TATTACTTTTATTTGCCATGTTTACAGTGTAAACAATGCAGTAGATTAATTTTCTGGCCATACAAATTAGGATGAGAACAAGAGGCTGCAAGACGGTGAGAGTGTGCAGAGGAAAGGCAGGCTCAATTCAGAAAAAAAATAACATAATTTAAAACTGTTATTGATTTGCAAAGGGAGAAAATAATGTCAGACTGGACTCCTACAGGCAAAAATAATATTGTTATTTCCATCTCCGATAATTTATACTCGGAAGTATGGCTCTATTCTGGGACCTCCTCACTCTTCCACATGCTGAACCTGAAAGCCAGAGGCAGGGAGACCAGCAGCAGGAACCTGTATGGGGCAGACTTCAGTGACACATGCATGACATTGATTGGGTCAGAAACAGCATGAACAGCAGCTGGAGTCAAGATGGATTGCAAAATGGTTTGTAGATATGCAGAATCTGTAAGCAAGCTTGCCAATTAGACAGGTAGAAGGCTACTGCGCTTGACCTGAACTTATGCTAGGCTAAGGAATTCAAAAACCCACACTGAGACAGCATTACTGATTTTCACCTTTTCAACGTTGACAAAAAAAATAACACTTTAAACTTGGATTTTATAGAAGAGAAAGAAATGACAGATGCAAGAAATGGAAAGACGAAAAGACAGACAAGGCGAGATAAAGAAGTTTGATGGCTGACAAAGTAGAGAACGATAACAAACCGGTATCATTCCCTTGAGAGTGACACAAGTCAAAATCCACTCAGACAGAAAGGCAAAGAAATCAGAAGTATAGAAATCAACAGGATAACAAATGTCCAACTGTCCACAGTGCACTTTAATTCTTCTGAGTGTACCTGAGGCTTACAGCTCTAGTCAACATCCACTGCTATGAACAAAGTCTGATGGCGGCTGTGGACAGAGATGCTAGTGGTTGTGCTACCATATCTTGTTTTATTAAACATTATGTTTTTGCCTATTTTAATGTACGTTTCTCCATATGAAAGCAGAGAAATGATCTAGAATGTATGAAAACTTTAGAGATTCATGTGGAAATTAAGAGATTCACCTCCAAGAGCATTACTGTATGTATGAAGGGAGAAGTGGGTAGACTCGCTCTATAGATCTGCATTTTGTCATGCATTTTATCTCAGTGTGTCTATTTCAGCCTTCTTCACTATGGTGCCACATTACTCCAAATCCTGCTCAGATCCAGTCTACCTGGCAAGTCAGTTTGAAACAACAACCAAATGCTAAACGCCAAATGGATTTTCTGGGTCATTGACACTGCCTGGTCCTGCTGTGTTTGGTCTAGCTTTAGCAGCTGTGACAAAATGGCATCTTTAGAAAGACGTGCGATGAGTGTGCCTACTTGGGTTAGAAACAGAAAAAGAACACGCATGTTTTAAAGTAACACACATATAGTAAGAAATGTTGCATTTTCCTTCTTGATGATCTACAAGCAGTATGCATGGGAGTTTCTGGCCATGTAAGCGTGTAGTCTTATTTGTGATCTGGTGTCTGCCTAAATCAGTTTGCCCTGAAGCATTAGTTTTACCTAAATGTATGCCTTCAACAGAGCACACTTTTATTCCAGCATCCGAGTTGTCGGCTGATGTCCTCATGAGCCATGTCTCAAAAAGAGGCTTTTTACACTCAGCAGCCTGAGTGCCTTGGATTTCCCCTTTTTTGTATACTTACTATTCTCTTCATGAAAGATGAAATGATGAAAGCTGAAAGTTGTGGTAATGCACTCTAAATAAATCATTAAAATGCATTTATTGGACTGAAGAACCGATGTCTGGCTGGTCGTAGTAGCTTTAGCAGCAAATCACTGGATATCATGTAGCTACTATGATGCTACGTATGTTGTTTTAAATTATACAGTAGGCTGGGGATATTTCTATGAAAAATGCATCATCTTCATGTAATTCATTTTGTACTGACAATAATAAAGGAAACAATATCTCCCAGGTTAAATTAAGAGAGTAGAGAAAGGAAGTAAAGAGAAAATGACGCAAGAGTGATTAGGTGATGGGGCTTCATTTTCTTTATTTGTCAACGGCCTCTTTCTGACAAAAGCCATTTTTCTTTTATGCAGCATAATACAGCAAACAAATGCTGCTTGGGTTATAATGTAACTGAACTACTCAAGCTGTTCCATTGCACAGTACTTCACTGCTAAACCTCAGAGGAATATGCTGTAATTTTTGCACACTCATTTGGAGCAATTAAATGTGCAGCAAAAAGACTAAATACAAAGACGAAATGAGTGCTTTTATAAAATATAATACAAATACTTAAAAAAGGATTTATTAGAACCATGCATATAACTTTAAAATATGGCAGACTTATTTGGTTTTCTTTGATTACACCAATATATAGAGCAAGTCATGGATAATAAATATTGCTTGATAAATGGACGTGAATATTGAGTGTATTATATAATATTATATTACAGTATATTTCTATTTAACCACGCAGCTTGAAAGAAAGGTAGATTAGAAATGTAGGAGTTAAGTTAGAGGTCAAATGCAACATGATATTCGGATGCAAACTATAATGTGATATTTGTAAACCATGTATACCAGTATCATTTCCAGAATGTTTCCAAGTGCAGTAGAATTTTAAGCACAGTTTTAAAGATAAAAGTCATTTTATGAAAATTTCACCTTATTTGACCTTGACAGAGAAGTCATAAGTGCAAAATCACGTGATATTTAGAATCACCATATATCATTCCCTATATGCATAAAAAAGTGCAGTAAGAAACATGGTTCTATATAGCTCTATCTATCATTATTATCATTTGGACCTCCAGGTCGAGCTACTGACCCTGAAGGAGAGGTCAGAGGTCAAATGTGACATGATGTTTGAAATCTTTATATGGTACTTTCTATATGTTGACAATAAACACCACACTTGGAAGAATCATAGTTTCTAAATTACAAGGATTTTTGTCAATTTTTAACTGACAATCCAGTAAACTGACCTTGAAGACCTTGGAGAATGTAAACTAAGTTTGGATGGATTGTTAACACGAGCCCATGCTAAACCCCTACAAAGTTTTACCAGAATTCAAAAAAAAGAAAACGAAAACTTTGAGCTGTCATGTTCGCAGACACACACACACAACCAAAAACATAACCTCCGTGGCAGAGGTAACTATTTTGGAGTCCATCATGGATTTTCAACCTCCTCTGATAATACATATGTGATGATGACTATTCTCACTCTCAAATGAGCACCATCAAACACTCCAGGTCATCACCTCATCCAATCTTTTAAGATTAATAGGTTAAACCTCAAGTTCTTCAGACTCAGAACTGTTTAATTCCCGTATCCTTTTCAAGTCTTACAATCTACAATTAATTTGCCCACACCCACTTATCATATTTCCCATGTTACTTGAATATCTTATTATGCTATCTTTGTCACTGTTTGTGTAATTTGTTTCCAGCTGCATTTTTCAGTTTCTCTAACTGTTAATTTTCTGTTGACATCATCTCACCGCTCCCCCACTCCCAGCCCAATCACGTGCAATAATCACATACATTTCCACATCCTCCCATCAGCTGTCTCACAACAGTGACCTTGAGCAGCAGGCTGCTGATTGGCTTCTGTGTTGATGATTTGGAGGTCACAAACCCCAGCACTTGGAATTAATGGACTCTGCTTCATGACTACAGGGCCCTCGACACATAGATGCCCACATACACAGATGCCACGGCTAGTAATAGACGGTCAATGGGAGTCACAGCCCTTACAAACCTAATTATGTGAGCCAATGGCAGGCATCAGCCAGGGAGTACAGACCCGATCACGGCAGCACAGAGATATACCTACAGGTCATGTCCACTGGCATTGCTAACTCTTCTAAAAAGTATAACACTTTAGCCAGTGACAGGTGTAGGCAGTGAAAAAGTGCACACACAGCACCATCTGGATCACGTGCACACGAATGTGACGACAGCACAAGACAAAAATCAGCTGTAGCGTTGGGTCGTTTGTAAAATAACAAGCTGCAGACAATTTGGACTAGGACTGAAAAATGCAGGTCAAACCACCATAAATCATATAAAAGCAATGCAAAAAAACAAAAAAATGACACCAAGAAGTGCTTATTACAGAACTAATACCCATATATACCCTATGCACAAACACACAAAACAAAACGCACCGAAGAGAGTGCACTGCCACATTTACAAGCACATACTCCAACAACTATTTAATTTCCCTTCAAGCTTCGAGTACACAAACAGTTGCTCTTGTTGAGCTATATTGCTTCTTAAATCCCAACAGCTAATTTGATCTGGGGTTTAAGGTTACTTATTACAGCCAGCAGTGCACTCCACAATATATATCAAATCAAATCAAATCAAATCAAATCAAATCACTTTTTATTGTCACATCACATGTGCAGGCACACTGGCACAGCACATGCGAGTGAAATTCTTGTGTGCGAGCCCCACAAGCAACAGAGATGTGCAAACACAACAACACAAACGAGCAAAATACAAGAATGGCCAACCTGAAACTAATAAATATATGTACAATATATAATAGTGTATGCATTTCTGGATGTGTATACTAAATATTTTCCTACGTGTGTGTGTGTGTGTGTGTGTGTGTGTGTGTGTGTGTGTGTGTGTGTGTGTGTGTGTGTGTATACACATTTTTACAAATTAAATAGTAAAAAAATAAAATAGAATAATAATAATAATAATAATAATAAAATATATAAAATATACAGAGTTGAATATGTGCAAAACAAGTGGCATTTATATACAGTGTGGAGTGCATAATGTTGAAGTTCCAGTAGTGAAGCTGAGGTGTCTATGATGTGTTCAGCAGTCTGATGGCCTGATGGAAAAAGCTGTCTCTCAGTCTGCTGGTACGGGACCGGATGCTGCAGAACCTCCTTCCTGATGGAAGCAGTCTGAACAGTTTATGGCTGGGGTGACTGGAGTCCTTGATGATCCTCCCCGCTTTCCTCAGGCACCGCTTCCTGTAGATGTCTTGGAGGGAGGGAAGCTCACCTCCAATTATCCGTTCAGAGCACCGCACTACTCGCTGGAGAGCTTTGCAGTTGTAGGCGGTGCTGTTGCCATACCAGGTGGTGATGCATCCAGTGAGGATGCTCTCAATGGCACAGTGATAGAAGGTCCTGAGGATGCGGGGGCTCATGCCGAATCTTTTCAGTCTCCTGAGAAAGAAGAGGCGCTGCTGGGCCTTCTTCACTGTTTTGTTTGTGTGTACTGACCACGTAAGATCCTCAGCCAGGTGTACGCCAAGGAACCGGAAGCTGCTCACTCTCTCCACAGCAGCGCCGTTGATGGTGATGGGGGTGTGTACTTCTCTGCACCTCCGGAAGTCCACTATCAACTCCTTTGTCTTTGCGACGTTGAGGGTGAGATGGTTGTCTTGACACCAGTGGGTCAGGGCGCTGACCTCCTCCCTGTAAGCCGTCTCATCACCGTTGGTGATAAGACCCACCACTGTAGTGTCGTCCGCAAACTTCACAATGATGTTGGAGCTGTTAGTGGCTGTGCAGTCGTAGGTGTAGAGTGAGTACAGGAGAGGGCTCAGTACACACCCCTGTGGAGCACCAGTGTTCAGTGTGATGGGGGATGAGGTGATGCTGCCCAGTCTGACCACCTGGCGTCTGTCAGACAGGAAGCTAAGGATCCAGCTGCAGAGGGAGCTGCTCAGTCCTAGATCCTGCAGTTTCCTGTCCAGCTTCGAGGGAACGATGGTATTGAATGCTGAGCTGTAATCTACAAACAGCATCCTCACATACGTGTCTCTCTTCTCCAGGTGTGACAGGGCAGTGTGTAGTGTCAGGGCTATGGCATCATCAGTGGACCTGTTGTGGCGGTATGCAAACTGTAGAGGGTCCAGTGAGTCGGGTAGTGCAGAGCAGATGAAGTCCCTGACCAGCTTCTCGAAGCATTTGCTTACGATGGGGGTCAGGGCTACAGGTCGCCAGTCGTTCAATGAGGAGATGGTGGAGGATTTGGGTACAGGGACGATGGTGGCCATTTTGAAGCAGGCTGGGACTACAGACAGAGAGAGGGAAAGGTTGAAGATGTGCGTGAACACTCCAGCCAGCTGAGCCGCGCATGACCTGAGGACGCGGCCGGGAATCCCGTCCGGACCAGTAGCTTTGCGTGCGTTCACCTTCCTGAAGCACTTCCGCACATCCTCCTCAGACACAGTGTGCGCACTGACGTCATCCGCGGTGCGCACACTGTCCGGTCTCATGGTGTTCGCTGTGTCGAATCTAGCGTAGAATACGTTTAGATCCTCACACAGAGAGGCCGTGGTCTGCGGTGTGCTGGTTTTCCCTCTAAAGTCTGTGATCGTGTTTAGTCCCTGCCACATACTCCAAGGGTTGTCAAACTGTTGTTCCACCCTGTCCCTGTACTCACGTTTGGCTGCTTTGATCGTCTTCCGGAGTTGGTAATGTGCGTGTTTGTAGTCCGATGTGTTCGCGGAGGCAAAGGCGGTGTTCCGTGCCGCCAGTGCCGCGCGAACATCTCCGTTAATCCAGGGTTTTTGATTTGGGAAGGATTTGACTGTTCTGGATGGGACGACATCTTCCACGCATTTCCTGATAAATCCACAGACTGAGTCTGTGTATTCATCAATGTCTCTGGCGGCCACGTGAAACATTTCCCAGTCCGCGTGATCAAAACAGTCCCGCAGCGCAGACTCCGATTGGTCCGTCCAACAGTGCACCGCCCTCCGGGTTGGAGCTTCCTGTTTCAGCTTCTGCCTGTAGGCGGGCAGGAGCAGGATGGAGCAGTGATCTGATTGGCCGAATGGGGCGCGGGGGAGGGCTTTGTACGCATCCCGGAAAGAGGTGTAACAGTGGTCGAGTTGCCGGTTTCCACGTGTGTTGAAAAGGATGTGTTGATGGAGTTTTGGTGAGACTTTCTTCAGGTTTCCCTTATTAAAGTCTCCGGCTGTGATAAACGCTGCCTCTGGGTGTGCGGTTTCCTCGCTGCTGATCGCGCTGTACAGTTCCCTGAGTGCACGGTCAGTGTCGGCTTGTGGGGGAATGTAAACAGCCGTAATAATCACTGCTGTAAATTCCCTCGGTAGCCAGAATGGCCGGCACTTAATCATCAGGTACTCCAGGTCCGGTGAGCAGAAGGATTTGACCGGGTGCACGTTCGCATAATCACACCAGCTGTTGTTGATCATGAAACACACACCACCGCCTCTGCTTTTCCCAGTAAGATCCTGTGACCTGTCCGCGCGGTGCACAGAGAACCCCGGCAGTTGTATTGCGGAGTCCGGTACTTTGTCCGATAGCCAGGTTTCTGTGAGGCAGATCACGCAGCAGTCCCGCATCTCTCGCTGGAATGAGATCCGTGCCCGAAGCTCGCACAGCTTGTTCTCCAGAGACTGCATATTAGCCAGTAATAAACTGGGTAACGGTGGTCTGTAAGTGCGCCGTCTCAGTCGAACCAGAACGCCAGATCTTCTCCCTCTGCGTCGGCGTTTGCGGCCTCCAGGGCCAGAGAACAAAGGCGTCTCAGGTGAGATGAATGGGGGGTCTGCAAACGGAGCGTCCGTGTTGCAAAACTTGAACTCCGGAAAGTTATAAGAAAGACCGTCTTTTATGTCCAGTAAGGTTTGTCGGTCGTACACAAGGAGACAAGTGCTGCTCATGAAAAAATAAAGGAAAAGTAAAATTAAACACAGAAGAAAGCCGTTGCTTGGGGGAGCTCGCGACGAGGCTGCCATACTCGGCGCCATCTTGATCGATGTATATATATATATACACACTAATTAGAAGACAGTATTTGTCTCTGTTGACAGACTTTCAGAGCTACGATGTTCTAATGAAGACTTATTCAATCTAATGTGATGTGCTTAATCAGCTGGCAGATGTAATATGAAAAGCTGGGCCTGCTTTTAGGATAAACTGGTTTCCCTGAAAACTGTCAGTCTGGTGTGCCTAGTTATTGTTTTACGCTGTACCAAAATAAGTAGAATGTCACAGGCTGGGTCTCCGACCCAACACTCTGAGTTTTCTTTGTATTTTTTGATATGTTATTAGTTTGTGTTATTTCCTATTTGCCTTTAGTTTAGGCAGTTATTGTTCCTGGGTTTTCTATGTTTTGGGGTTTTCTATTTATTTCATCACGTATTAGGTCTGTTAAGTTGTGTTGTCATTTCCTGTTTTATTCTGACAATGTCATGTGTTCTTTGTTCATTGTATTTAGCTTTCCTCTCCTGGTCCTGTCATTAGGTTTATGTCTGTCAGCTGTTTTCCCCCATGTGTCGCCACTTCCCCTGATCACCTCATGTCTGTATTTAAGCCTTTTGTTTTCTTCATGCCATTGTCAGTTCGTCTGTTTATCTCACCAGAGTTACAGTCATAGTCATAGTCATAGTCTTAGCCTGTTTATTTTCCACCTCAATCATAGTTATAGTTTTTGGTCTTAGTACCTTTAGTGTTTTGTTTCTTAGTGTTTTGCCAGCTTAGTGTTTTGTTTCTTAGTGTTTTGCCTGTTTGCTTTGGTCACTTGGTTCATTTCCTGTCGTCATCGCAATAAAGGTTCACTTTTCTGTTAATCATTACTATTCCTCGTCATCATCTGCTTTTGGGTCCTGTTTCCGCACACATCGGCGCACCCCGCCATGACAGAACGAACTGACCAGTCATGGACCCAGCGGATTCTGCTCTCACCGAGTGTCTGGAGGAGACTGCTCGGATCCAAGCGATCCTCGACCGCTTCTTTACAGCGCCCGATTTGAAGAGCAAGCTGGTAATGATTAACGTTGCTGAAGCTATTATGGAGAGGGATCCCCGCCTTCTCCAGCTCCCGGACTCACCTGCCATAGTTGATGCCTTTACGAGGATAAAGGAGATGCTGCAGGCCCAGGGACTGTCGAGTCAGGAAATGGCTTCCAGCACCCACCAGTCACAACAACCCCACAATCAGTCATCTCCATTGCTGCCTCCGGAACCTGAGTGTGTTCGTGTCGGTTCGCTGAGATTCGCCGCAGCGTCACCACCTCTCAGCTCACCAGTTTCCACGCCCTCATCACAGTCTCGCCATACTCCTGTCACAGTTCAGCGCGAGGAAGCGCCGCACACCATAGACTTGGACGACGACGAGCGCCAGTCTATATTCTGCGCTCTCTTGGAGGAGGAGCTCCGGTGGAAGCCGTGGCTCATTCCGGAGCACGAGCACTCTTTCCGGGGAACTCGACTGGCTCTCGGGGGACCTCGGAGTTACCAGGGACTTCCACCCATCGCTCCGCCGTCTTCCACTCCTAAGAAAAAGCGGCGTGCGCGCCACCGACGCTCCGTATCACAAACGCAAGTGAGTGATTACATTTTGGCTCCTCATGTTTTCTCTCAGGAAGTTGTTGAAATTGACACTACTTTTCCGGTTAATGAGCCCGGCTATACAGAGACTGTTTGCCCTGGAAAAGCTAGCCATCAGGCTCAGCTAAGCTGCTGTGGGACTGCTATCCAGGCTGGTTTGGAGCCGGAGACGGAGGTACAGCTGGTGCAGCCAATTTCAGTGTCAGCCGGAGGGCCCGGGGAGCCCGTCCGGCCTCAGGTTTCGTCTGCTGGAGGTTCAGGAGAACCCAGCCAGCTTCATGCTTCGTCTGCTGGAGGTTCAGGAGAATCCAGCCAGCCTCATGTTTCGTCTGCTGGAGGTTCAGGAGAACCCAGCCAGCTTCATGCTTCGTCTGCTGGAGGTTCAGAAGAATCCAGCCAGCTTCAGGCTTCGTTTGCTGGAGGTTCAGGAGAATCCAGCCAGCTTCATGCTTCGTCTGCTGGAGGTTCAGGAGAATCCAGCCAGCTTCATGCTTCGTCAGCTGGAGGGCCCGGGGAGCCCATCCAGCCTCATGCCTTGTCAGCTGGAGGGCCCGAGGAGCCCATCCAGCCTCATGCCTCGTCAGCTGGAGGGCCCGAGGAGCCCATCCAGCCTCATGCCTCGTCAGCTGGAGGGCCCGGGGAGCCCATCCAGCCTCATGCCTTGTCAGCTGGAGGGCCCGAGGAGCCCATCCAGCCTCATGCCTCGTCAGCTGGAGGGCCCGAGGAGCCCATCCAGCCTCATGCCTCATCAGCTGGAGGGCCCGAGGAGCCCATCCAGCCTCATGCCACGTCAGCTGGGGGTTCAGGAGAACCGCACCAGCCTCATGCCACGTCTGCTGGGGGGCCCGAGGAGCCCTTCCGGCCTCATGCCACGTCTGCTGGGGGGCCCGAGGAGCCCTTCCGGCCTCAAGCCACGTCTGCTGGGGGGCCCGAGGAGCCCTTCCAGCACCACGCCACGTCAGCTGGCGGGCCCGAGGAGCCCGTCCAGCCTCACGCCACGTCAGCTGGCGGGCCCGAGGAGCCCGTTCAGCCTCATGCTTCGTCAGCTGGAGGGCCTGAGGAGCCCGTCTGGCCACCTTCTGCTTCACCACCTGTGGCTGCAGCGCCACCTCCTGCGGCTCCCGTGCCGCCGCCTGCAGGACCACCACCTGCTGCGCTACTGCTTGCTGCTTCTACGCCTCAGCCTGAGGACGACGCCTCACCTGGTTCTGCCACACCTCAGTCTGAGAACTCATACAAACTCATTTCACCCACTATAGACTGTGTGTTGCTGCAACTTGAAAAGCAACCTGCCTCGTCAGCTGGAGGGCCCGAGGAGCCCGTCCAGCCTCATGCCTCGTCAGCTGGAGGGTCCGAGGGGACCATTCAGCCGCCATCTGCGGCCGCCTCGTCATCGGCTGGTCCAGCTTCAGCCTGTGCCTCGCCAGGCCCAGCCTCATCAGAGCCTTCAGCCTCGCCAGGCCCAGCCTCATCAGAGCCTTCAGCCTCGCCAGGCCCAGCCTCATCAGAGCCTTCAGCCTCGTCTGGTCCGGCTTCGTCAGAGTCTTCAGCCTCGTCTGGTCCGGCTTCGTCAGAGTCTTCAGCCTCGTCGGGTCCGGCCTCAGAGTCTTCAGCCTCGTCGGGTCCGGCCTCTGCTTGTGCTTCTGCTACGCTTGGTCCGGCCTCTGCCTGTGCTTCTGCTACGCCTGGTCCGGCCTCTGCCTGTGCTTCTGCTACGCCTGGTCCAGCCTCAGCCTCTGCTTCAGCGTCACCTGGGCCAGCCTCTGCTTCAGCGTCACCTGGTCCTGTGCCCTCCAAGCCTCGGCCGGTACGCCTGACACTTGGGCGCCGCCGCCGCCTTCCGCACGGCCGGCCCCCTGAACTGTTTCCACGCCGTCGCCTTCCGCACGGCCGGCCCCCTGAACTGTTTCCACGTCACCGCCGTCGAGGTCGGCCCCCTGAACCGTTTCCGTGTCGCCGCCGTTGCCGTCCGCACGGACGGCCCCCTGATCACATGAACTGTGGCTTTCTGGACCGTCACCCCCCGGGCCGGCCCCCTGATCACATGGACTATGACTTTCTGGACCGTCACCCTCCGGGTCGGCCCCCTGAGGAGTCATGAACTGTTCCCTGCGCTCCTGTGATTTTGATGGACATTTTGTTTTGTTTTTTGGCCTTGTTTCTGGCCCTCCGTCCTGGACCCCCACCGCCCGCCCTTGGTGGGTTGTTTTTGGTTTTGTTTTTCGAGGTTTTAGGGCGTCTGGAATCCGCCCTTAAGGGGGGGGGGCTCTGTCACAGGCTGGGTCTCCGACCCAGCACTCTGAGTTTTCTTTGTATTTTTTGATATGTTATTAGTTTGTGTTATTTCCTATTTGCCTTTAGTTTAGGCAGTTATTGTTCCTGGGTTTTCTATGTTTTGGGGTTTTCTATTTATTTCATCACGTATTAGGTCTGTTAAGTTGTGTTGTCATTTCCTGTTTTATTCTGACAATGTCATGTGTTCTTTGTTCATTGTATTTAGCTTTCCTCTCCTGGTCCTGTCATTAGGTTTATGTCTGTCAGCTGTTTTCCCCCATGTGTCGCCACTTCCCCTGATCACCTCATGTCTGTATTTAAGCCTTTTGTTTTCTTCATGCCATTGTCAGTTCGTCTGTTTATCTCACCAGAGTTACAGTCATAGTCATAGTCATAGTCTTAGCCTGTTTATTTTCCACCTCAATCATAGTTATAGTTTTTGGTCTTAGTACCTTTAGTGTTTTGTTTCTTAGTGTTTTGCCAGCTTAGTGTTTTGTTTCTTAGTGTTTTGCCTGTTTGCTTTGGTCTCTTGGTTCATTTCCTGTCGTCATCGCAATAAAGGTTCACTTTTCTGTTAATCATTACTATTCCTCGTCATCATCTGCTTTTGGGTCCTGTTTCCGCACACATCTGCGCACCCCGCCGTGACATAGAATGACACTGGTTATGATGCAAGGAGGTAGCCGATGCAGGGATAAAGGAAGACCAATTATAGCTGACCTTCTGCTACACTTCTCAGAAAGTAAAACTTACAAGCTCGTATAGATCTGTAGAATTACAGCTAAACAAAACAATCTGTTATACCCTCAAGTGTAAAACTCCAAAGTACCTTGGAGCATTTTCATCTCTCTTTGGATCTCTAGTCAAATAACAATTTACACATTTAAGCTTTATTGACTTTTTCCCCAAATGGTTGATAGCAAGTGAAATAATGGAAGAAGTCAAATATAGTCTTACCTGTGCATTTCTTCAGGCTACCAGGCCGTTTACCATGCATTCCCAGTTTACAGTTAAAGTTTTCCTCCCAGAATTCAGCAAACCAAACATTTCTTCTGTTGTTGGACAGCGAACGGCTACGGAAATACCGGTCAAATGCTGTGTAAAAGACAGACAGGGCAAAGGTTAAAAAGTATGAAAATGAGTTATTATTTTTTTTGTTTTTCTTTTTAAAACTCTACTGAATACATCTCCCTATTTATTTTGTTTAGACGAGCTGCTTTCGACACTTTCAACCCAGATATTGTTAAATGGCGTAATAGGAGAGGGCACTGGTGCTTCAGGGGTTATTGGCTTCATTTCTACTGAGCCTGTCTGTGCTAGAAAATTAGGTGTTCAGCACAATGTAATAGATTTTGACACATAAATGCGTAGGTTATGAATAGCCCACGTATGGTATGGCTGAAAAGCTATTTTGGTTGAACCGGTCAGTATTGGAGCTCCTATCAAATACTGACGTAAAGAGAAAGAAAAGCATACATTTTAAAATAAGCTTCCACAATAGATTGGATACTTGTCCATTTTAATAACAAGATAAGAGGAACTAAAAGAGGGGAACATGTTTCTCTACTCATAGGAATGAAATACCTGTCAGCAAGTGGCAGGGTGGAATAAAGATACGGGCAAAAGAAAAGAGACGTGCAGATGAGAAAAAACTACTTTCTTCATGCCATAATTAAATGTGAAAGAAGCTTCTTAAATGCATGGCATTTTATCTGCCACATGAACCTTTTAACAATTCATCAGCTCATCGGCTATCTTTCTTTGTTTCCGTGCAGGGTTAGACTTTCATTTTAGCCGTATGCTACAGTAAAACTTTTACAAACTAGGGGATTTTAGCTTTGACATGAACTCTCTGATATATATTTGAGAAATTTAGGTTTTTGGTTAATGGATTTTTTTCTTTTTTGGATGTTCCAAATATGCAAAAATTCTCTATTGTGCAAAAGCCTCAAGCCACCCCTCATTTCTTACATTTTGCTAAAATAAAAACTCAGTGCAGTAATTTATTTAAAAAAGATATGCAAAAAAACAGAAATACAGCATATAAGGCAAAAACAGAGTTTTTACATGAGCTTTAAAGTCAGTGTTTGGTATGATCGTCTTTACTCTTTAACAGAGCCCGAACTTCTTAGGCAAGCTTTCTCGTAATTTCTTCAAGTAGTCTTCAGGAATAGTTCTTCAGGTTTCCTCAAGGACATTCAAAGCTCTTCTTGTTGTTGGGTGCCTTTTGTCCTGTGCTCTGTCTCATGGTCCAACATTGCTTCAATAATGTTGAGGTCCAGGTGCTGGGGAGGCCTATCCATGATTAATGGTGCTCAATTGTGTTTTTTCTGTCCGGGCATGCTTTTGCTATACTGCCATGTGTTTGTGTTTGGGATCATTGCATTGTCATATTGAAAATTGCTGCCAGTCAGATGCTTTCCAGATGGTATTGCATGATAGATCAAAATCTAATATATGTGTTCATAATTTCATAAATTCTGACAAGATCTCCGACACCACTTACTGAAATGCAGCCCCAAACCACAACAGAGCCTTCACCGTGTTTTATAGATGCTGTAGACATTCACTGCTGTACCTCTCTCCTCACCTCCTCCATGCACATTTGGTATATCTCATCCTTACCATTTCCCTTCCTTAAGAATGGCTTTTTGACAGCCACTCTTCCACTGAGACCATTTCTGATGAGGCTTCAGTGAACAGTGTCTGTCAGGTCTTTACTGATTTTTCCCTGTTCCTTAAGGAGATGACTTTCCTGAACTGTTCAGCCACTTTAGATAGTTTTAAGCCTGGCACATCTTCTTTCGTCTTCTTGTCTTGCAGAGTTTGCTGAAAGTAGAGTGGACTGAACATGAGTGAAAAAGCAACCCATGTCCAAAGAAAAACTCTGGAAGGCCTTTAGAACATCTGGCTCTTTGGAAGCACAATTTAAAGAAATGAAGCATGGCTCAAGACTTTACACAGTACTTTAAAAGGAGTAGGCTTTTCTCTAACCCAAGTCCTACATCTAACCATAGATGGCTTGTGACCGGGTGGGCAAGAAGAAATGACTGCAAAGAAACATTTACACTTAACTAAGAAGGCGCAACACATGCTCTGTAGTTAAGTGTAACACTGGGCACGTGAATGATTCCATGTGAGGTGTGACAGCCTGTGCCATGCCAGATTCACTGTAAAAGCTAAAAAGATCTCTCCTGATTAATTCAATGTGCTGTTGTGGAAATGGGTAATGTGTGCACCTGGGATGCTCTACTGATATTTGACTGCTGGAAATATTAGTCTTACTCTTTTTGTGCCTCAACAGTAAGATGTGCCATGTGGAATCACATGCTTCCCATTGTGATAACATTACATTCCTAAAAACAGAAATATAATCATTTGAGGTACTTTGAGGGTCTAAAAAGCACAAACTTAATTCAATGATAATAGAAAAATAGAAGTATTGCTACCAGTTGGGCAGTTGTTTGGAAGCACACAGTTCCTATTATTACATTTTAGATTATATTTTGGTACATCTCATGCACTGCTTTCTTATAGACTGTAAAACAATAAGTTCATATGACATTTTTAGTGTCCTGTGTAATAATACATAGATATAACCAAGCCAACCTTTCCTCAGTCTGAATCAGTGTTGAAACTGAACTCTGTGAACAATGATATATTCATTTAAAACTGCATTTAAGTACTGATGAATAGAGATGAAACCATGTAGACTTTAGTTCTAAAGTTCTTTAAAGGGTAATACAATTTCAGGTTAGTAAAAATAAAAATAAAAAATAAAAAAAATACTGTAGCATTTATTAAGCCTCTTCCAACCAGCTAAGTAAAGTAATATATCAATGTCTGCCCAGACTCATAATATATGGAGTAAAAATATTAATGGAATTTAATATGTGGCCACCAAAGATTAATGTCACCACTTTAGTATCTGACCAAATTGAAAGTGCTCAACATCTCTGCATCTACTCTTGAATTATGGTGTTGAACAGCAGCCAGAAAGGGTGTTTTTGCAAAACATTAGCATGTCACAGTGAAGCAGAGCTCTCCCCTTTTGGATATAAAATGACACCAGCTAATCATTTTATCCAATTAGATATCTGTGTAAAATTTATTCAAATGAATCAACTTGTGGCAACCCCCCCCCCCCCACACACACACACACACAAAAATAATCATGATGTCACCGAGATCTTTGACTACCAAATTCTGATAACTATGCTTATTTCCAAGAGAACATTTAAGACAGGTGGAATGAAATTTCCTCCCAGTGTTCCCGAGATATTACATTCACAAGAATAGCACAGGTTGGGTTTGTCAGCTTTGTCTACCTTCAGAAAATAAATGTGTTCACCAGAATAAGTTATACATATGGATTATTTATGTAAAAACATAATGCCTCTGGCCAGGACTGTCGCAGGGCATAAAAAAGTACCTCTGAAATCAACAAAGTCGCTCATATCAGAAATGTTATTTGATGCTTCTGCCTCTAATCTGCAGATTAAATGTGAAGCCTGAGCCTGAAGACAGTTAGCTTAGTTCAAAGACTACTGGATGGGAAAAACAGAAAGCCTTTTTTCAAAGATACAAAAAATATTATCTGGTGTTATATTCCTTATAAAAAATGTAAAAGTGACTCATGCACTTAGAGTGACTTTTGTTTTTCCTTTTTGTTTTGTTTTGTTTGAGACTAGCTGTTTCCCTTGTTTCTGGCAACTGCAATAGCAAAGGTAAACACAATGTGACACTGTTGAGGGAATTTGTGGCATATTAACACAATTTAAAACTGCTGCCTCACTGCGTTAAAAACAACATTGTGGTGTTTTTGGACCAGTTGTGAAGCAAAGTTTTGCCTTAAATTATTAAAGTTACAGCAAGGAAGTACTTCCAAAGTACAGGCCAGAGACATCTGTTTTTAGCAGGAAGGCCAACAATTTCATTTACTTCTCTTTTGTTTCCTGTGGAAATAAAAGCTAAATTATACAGCATTGGGAGCCCAAAAGATGATTTCAATGAGCTTGTTATGGCATCAGAATAATTCTCAATGCGTGAGAAAACATTTACCTCATGTGCAAAAAGATCCCATGTTTGAGTCTATGTACTGTACTATACTATGTCACTATAAATTACAGTTTAGACACATTTTAAGCTTTATATAACACATGTTGCAGAATTGCTGCATTATACTGCATTCTCTTTCTAGGTGTACCAAAAGAAAAGTCTAGTCATTAATCCTCACTCACATCTCTTCTGTCATTTCTTTAAAGTCGACATAGCCTTTCTTGTGAATCTGCCAAAGCTCCCTTTGATTCATTTAAAGTTCTATTTCTCTCCCTCGCTTCCAGTTTATATCTTGTCACCTATGTGGCCCTCCAGGAGTCAATTATCTAATAGAGAGCTCTGACAGAGAGCAAATGAGGATATTCTCCCTGGTGTATTGGCAAAAACTTGTTGCCCACTGGGATCAAAAGTGAGAGAACATGAGTCCATTTCATTTCTGTCTCTGGTCTTTCCCCTGAATCCTTAATTTGATCTATCAAAGTTTGAGCAGACGCTGCTTCGGCTTTCTTTCATTTGCCACAAATCCAGTTTCAGTGCAGGTGAGAACTACTTTTATTATTCCTCACATCTTCTCAGTTATTACCTGCACGTGTGCTGACAGCTTCGTATATGCTTGTTATTATCCTTACCATCCACAGATGCCCTTTTGGGAAGAATTGTGATGGCCCCCTCGGCCACCCTCTCCTGGCCAATCACAGGGGAGATCTTGGACCCCCAGCTGTCTGAACCCACCCACAGGAAGTGACCCGTCTGGTTGTTCCTTTTAGCTGCATCCAGAACTCGTCTGTTTTAGAAAAAGAAAAGATAATTCAAATATCTGAAGATAGACTACAGCAGACAAGTCGAGCAGTGGGGTATTGATTTAGGCTTAACCCTACATAAAGATCACTGCAGCTTTTTTCTTGTACCACTGCTTATATCTATAACTGATGCAGCAACAGGCAGCATCCGTCTTGCCCGTGAGGAGTGACTCCTTTTTTTTCTATCCATAAAATGTGTGAAAAACATGTCATCAAGTATTTATTTCCAAATCTCAAGCATTCTGGAGCTTAGCATTCTGGACAGCATTTATCTAAAAAGGCTTTATTCTTCAAGCATTTTTGGCAGGACCCAAAGACAAGAGGTCTGATTGACCAGTAATTAAGCCATTTCAGGGGGTCGTATGAGTCAAAACTGCATTTTATAATATTTGAATTTTTTTGTTTAAATCTCAATTTTCATAACTGCCTAATAATTATGTACATCATCATTCAAGATGTAAATGCAATAATTGTGCCTGTAGTATAGTGCGAACTCTTGTCGGTACCACAATGCAACACTTCTAACCAAGTGAGTTGCTAAAGAATAGCGATATGAAAACCAGGTCTTTTCTTCTTCAGAATAACATAATTGTAATCACAGCGAGCATGTAGGTGTCAAAAGGTTTCTATTGTAAAATATGTTGAAAATGTCACAGAAAATCTTATTAAACAAAAAAGTACACCTGATAGCAGCGGGAAAGTTGACCAGCAGGGTTCGTTTTTAAAGTGCACAACACGTACCGTATGTCATCCTCATTAGCGAACATGATGATGGCCCTGGCATTGGAGGTCTCCAGCAGGCGTCTGATGATCTTGTCAAACTCCCCTGGCCTGGGCTCCCTGGGGATCTTCAAGGACTGGGCAATACACACACCACCTGAGACAGAAGAGGGGGGAAAAGCAAAAGGAGGGACAGATTGCATCATCTATTTTAGATTCACTGATTTGCATTTTCCATTCTGTTTTCAACACTAATTTCACTCTCGGGTCGGCTTGTACACATTTCTGAAACTATTCAAAGCACTCTGTGTCGAGGCCTCTGACGAAGGCTTTAACACTTCGAACACCCTCACAGCTTTGAGATAAAGGTAAGAGTAAGTGGTTGGTTAACATGGCAGCAGAGAAAGAAAGCAAGATATTCACTAAAGTCCGGGAAGAGACATGACTGAACGTAAAATAGTACTGGCTGTTCAATACAATTTGTTCTCCAAAAGATTCAAGACAAAAAACATTTGAAAAGATTAAACAAAAACTGACAGGTAAGATCGGACTAGGTAGGAAGAAAGTAGAGAAAGGGTAGGAGGAATCTGGGGGACTGGGAAATTCTAAGAGAGGAACGCTGAAGAAGAAAAGGGATGTTAAAATTGATACCGAAAAAGACTAAAAGGAAGAAGTGAAAATAAACAGTGGGAAGCTGAGGAGGGGGGAACGAGCATTAAAAAAAGAATTTGCTAAAATGAATTGAGATGATGGTGGAGGTAGGTGGTGTTGATCACAGGAGAGAAAACTGTAAGAAACAAAGGAAAAGAGGAATGGGGCATGAATGATTTAAAATCACGGCACTGCACAGAGTAAGTGGCAAGAAATATCGTCTGTACCCACTTCACCTCCTTAATTTACTATTGTCGAGTGCAGCAATATTAGTTATTTCACTCACAATATGAGATAATGAAGATTTCTGTCTACCTGGTTCCGCCTTGATCCCTCAGCCCTCTCACACACACGGACACACTGTTGCATACTGTTTTCAGCCACCTCAGGAGGTGTTTTTTTTTAAGCTGTTAATTCACTCTGGCTGCATTCAATCATTAGCTATTGTGTAAATTCTTTTTAGCAGTATGTGTGTGTGAGTGTGTAGGATTATGTTATTGTTGTACATTGCCTTTGTTATATCTGTACAGAATTTATGATGGACATTGTGTATCCATGTCTTTAGTGTGTAAGTCTACACATTCATTTCATTCACGTCTCTGGGAATGTCTGTGTGTGTGTGTGTGAGAGAGAGAGAGAGTGAGTGTGTGTGTGTCTGTATATAGAAGTGAGAAAGTATGAATGATGTCCCCTTTCCTCCCTGCCTGTTCCAGACCATTTATTGAACATCTGTACAGTCTGTCGCTTTCACTATGTCACAGCCCTTAATCACACACACGCACACACACACAGACGCACACACATCCACATAAATGCGCACACCGGAGTGCATGAGCGCTAAAACAAATACTCATTAGCCTCAAATTAAAAGCCTCTCAAGGATAATCACTAAAGTGACAAAATCTGCACAAGTACCCACCTCTACCCCGCTCCCCTACACACTCGCACATTTACACTCATTCTCACACAGACACACACAAGAAGCAAATATTTAAATGTTCAAAATACGTTCTCAAGGATAATGACCAAGTAGACATGCACTTTTGCATACATATACAAAAACAGCAAATCATAAATAAATTCAGCGTGGCATATGTACACGCATACACTCAAATACACAAGCGCTGATGATTGCATTCTCCCACCATTGTCCTTGGAGCAGCATAAAAGTGATTAAATCGCTGTTTGTTTCACAGCCTCACAACCATCATTAATAACTGTCCCTGTGGAGAACGAGTTTCCCAGATAAAGAAAATATCAAATATTGTCTGTAAACTTAAGAGCTTCTCCACACACGCGCGTGCGCGCACACTTGGCTGTCACTATCGCAGCCAAACACTTCACATATTTGATGGTGCAGAAATGGAAAAAAAAATTGACGGCATGTTAAAAGTGAACGTCAGATATTAGCGCACACCTTTTGCTTCTCAGCTAAAAGCACAGCTGCGAGGCAGGTCAGGAGACGCATCAACATCTTCTTTTTTAATCACTCCCAGAATGTCAAGTTGAAAGCTTAACAGGAAACAAGGTTCAATATCCAAATCCTTGCACAGCAGGGCACAGGAAACAGAGGACTGGGTTCACGTTCCAAACACAGACATGCATAAAAAGAAAAAGTCAAGAAAAAAATTTGCTAAAAATATCCTGAATATATGTAGCCTATATTTCTGCTCTTTGTCAAAAACTTCTAATATGCAAAAATATTTTTAGTGTATTCTGTAATCTTTAAAATCAGCACCTCAAGTAGTCTCCAAAGCAAATCAAGTCAGAAGCGTGCTGCTGTTTCCCGAGGAGGGAAACTGTGCCTGAGAGCATTAGACACTCATTATCCTCTGGATAAACAAAGCAGTAAACACATTATTTACTGGCATTTGTTATGTCAATAATGTTCATCATTATTGGATTAAGTCGGAATTAGTGCTATATTTAGAGAAATCAAAGTGTGAAAAGCTGTTCAGTCAATTTTAACTTTCAGCTGTTCTTGTCTTATAGTCAAAGGCTCGTAATTTGGCTGATTGTGTGTAAACTGTATAATTAATTGTTTGGAGACATATGCTCACACGCTGCGCATGCTAATGTGGAAACCGTAAGAAAATCTCTTCATTCACTTCAGATAACAGCTGTATTGTGTCACTGTAATAGTCAGTTTTTGTTACATAATTTGCCAGTTGTAGCACGTTCATCTACAATGGGCTAATTGAATTATGAGCTCTTTATCCACTGAGCACCAACACACCGAGCTCTCCGTTTATCACTAATAACCTGATTATTGAGCCTTCGCTGTGGAATTGAATGTCACTGAATCTTAATTCCTTGAACGTGTGAGTGCGCGCTCATGTTTTTCACATCTCTGGGCGCAGATGCGAGGTGTAGCATTGTGCCCCGTGAATACCTGTTTTTTGTATGTGTGAATAGGAATCAACCTGTGGCCACGAGGAATGAATCAATGCACTCAGCTATCTGTGGAAATACATGCAGTTTAATGTGCATTTTTGTGTGCGTGTTACACGTTACTATGCATTTGTATCCGCTTGTCCCCTCTGCAGCTGTTACAGAGAGAGGCAGAGTGCAAGCTGTGATGATAAATCCAGAGGTGCGGACTCGAGTCACATGACTTGGACTCGAGTCAGACTCGAGTCATTAATTTTATGACTTTAGACTTGACTTGAAAAAATGTTCTAAGACTTGTGACTTGACTTGGACTTTTACACCAATGACTTGGGACTTGAATTGGACTTGAACCGGTTTACTTGAAAAGACTTGATATTTTACCCCAAATATAAAATTTAACATGCATATTATATAGAGATTGAAAATGTGACGTCATTCACGGGTAGAACCGCAAAGGATTCTGGGAACTCGTGGCAAGCGGTACTAGCGCACGCAGGCTTTCAATTAAAATCAGTTATACAGCGATAAAAAGAAACACAAAAATGTCAAGAAGCTGTTGTATTATTAACTGCAATAGCCGGTCGCATGACAGCCACGGGAAGCCGACGGGTAAAGAGATCGGTTGTTATCGGATTACGTCGTTGAAGAGAAATTGTTCGAGCCATGTTCGAGTAACAAAGACGCGACTGGATTGCAGCCATTCAAAGACCAAATATAACGTCCCAGAACACTCCAGCTCACATGTTAGTCTGCTCCAAGCATTTACACGAAGGTCAGTGTTTTTTAGTAGTTAATACGTCATTTTCATAACATAATTGGTGATATAGGTTACAAGTAAGTCTGGCGCTGAACAGAAATTGTGGCGCTATGCTCCTTTATTTATTGTGCATAAATAGTGAATTGTCCTGACACAATATTGCGTTTCGCTTATGTTATTATGGTACATTGACAAAAACATATACGTTTATTCACAGGATAAAACAGTTGTTTTGTATCACTAATTGTCCAGTGCGATTACAGCATACAGTATTGTTGTCACTGCTACATTTCTGTGATGAACCAGAAATTATTTCCACTACTAATTAATTACCGTTGAGCTCAAAGGTTATATTAATAAACGGTTAAGGAATGTGTATTTATGACGACCATTTGTGAGATTGGTAAACTTATGATACGTACGATGGTCTTTCGTTCTACACGGTGCATTTCAAGGTCCTGCACCCATCCGTCGGTAAACTGTACCTGGACTTGTTGCAGTGACCGGAAGTTACTAAACTTCATGAGTGTATGCACTCACTCCAAGAACCGTATGATTATTAATATGCATATAAATAAAGAAGCTATTTTGTGCAAAGATGTCAACTGTAAGAATGCTGTGCATAAACATGTACTCTGCTCCATGTATGATGATATAGTGACTGCTCTGTATAAAAGTGGCACACTGCTTGATAAACAATATAAGCATAAGAAACCTAACATCAGACCTGGCTGGAAAGAACATGTATCCATGTACCATGATGAAGCTCGCATAGCTTATAAATGTTGGGCCATGGCTGGAAGACCTAAACAAGGCCCAGAATTTGAACAGAAAAAATGTGCGAATGCCAGATATAAGTACGCTGTTCGCTTTATAACTAAAAATGAGCAAATGCTAAGAGCAGATTCTTTGGCCAGGAAAATGCTGTGTAATAATACGGCAGATTTTTGGAAAGAGGTGAAAGCTCTTAATAACTGTAAACCATCTCTACCATCAACTGTTGAAGGTGTTTCTGGGGCAGATAACATTGCAGCATTATGGAGACAGCATTACAGTGCGTTGTTTAACTGTATAAAAAGTGAACCATATGAGGACAATCTTGACATGAGTAATGACACAATAAGTGTAAGGACACATGAAGTATATGAAGCCATTCATAGGTTGTCTGATAATAAATCCTCTGGTTTGGATCACATCACTGCAGAACATTTAAAACATGCTAGTGTAAGGCTAGCTCCTCTTTTAGCACTCTGTTTCACTGGGTTTATGATTCATGGCATATTACCAGACTCAATGCTGTGTATTTTACTGGTACCAGTTATGAAGGACAAAGCTGCAAAAGTGAGCTGCTTGGATAATTACAGGCCAATTGCACTAGCCAGTATTTTATCTAAGGTGTTAGAAAGAATCTTGTTTGACAGAGTTAGTGTGTTCATCTCTTCTCTGGATAATCAGTTTGGCTTCAAAGCACGGCACTGACATGTGCATATATGCACTCAAGGAAATAGTCAGTTTGTACAGGGCTAAAAATTCATCTGTCCTCATGTCTTTCATTGATGCCTCTAAGGCTTTTGATCGAGTGAACCACAGAAAACTTTTTGATAAAATGAAGAGATGGGGAGTTCCTCAATACATCGTGAGGATTCTCTCTTACTGGTACGCTCATCAGAACATGCAGGTTAAATGGGGAAGCAGTATTTCTGCCCCCTTTGGTGTCAGCAATGGTGTTAGACGGGGTGGGATTTTGTCTCCAATTTTATTTAATTTGTATGTTGATGATTTGTCCATACAACTGAGAGCCTGTAACACTGGGTGTATATTAGGTAAAGCACTGATAAATCATCTTATGTATGCAGATGACCTGGTTGTTTTTAGTCCAAGCAGTGCTGGGTTACAGGATCTTCTTAATGTCTGTACTGAATATGGTGTGCAATATGACATTGAGTACAATGCTGCTAAAAGTGCTGTTTTGATATGTAGAACCAAGCAGGATAAACAGCTAAATTTCCCTTTGTTTAAACTGGCACAAAAAACTCTTGAAGTTCATAAAAAGGTGAAATACCTCGGTCACTTTATTACTGAGCAAATGAATGATGATGATGACATATACAGACAACGGTGTAAGCTCTATGTGCAGGCAAATACTATTGCACGCAAATTCAGCTTTTGTTCACTTCCAGTTAAAGTGGCTTTGTTTAAAGCGTATTGCACACCGCTATATACTGCCCCCTTGTGGTCATCCTACAAACAATGTAGCATGCAGAAGCTGCATGTTGCATATAATGATGCGATGAGAATCCTTTGCAGGATACCTAGAAGTGGTAGTGCCAGCCAGATGTTTGTAGCTGTGGGTGTTTGGACTTTTAAAGCACTTTTAAGGAAGCTAATGTTCAATTTTAGAGAACGACTGGATGGTTCGAGTAACAGTATAATTTTAGCACTCACAGATCCGACAGTGAGTGGTTCCCGTTACTCATCCAGTCTCAGAAAGCACTGGTTAAAGTGTTTGTGTATTTATTGATTTATTTTAAGTAATTGTGTTTTATGTATATTATGGTTTTATGTTTTTACAAATGTTTTAGATACTTATTTATATACATATATATATTTAATGGTGTATACCTTGTGTTGGGGGGGGGGGGGGAGTGTTGTGTGTGTGTGTGTTTTTTTTTTTTTTGTCTTGTTTTTATGGACATGAAGTCTGCCAATTAAGATTGAATTGAATTATAAAGATCCATTAGAGTGTTCATCATATCGTCCTATATCACTCTTAAATGTAGATTTAAAAATACTGTCAAAAACACTTGCTCTCAGGCTAGAGCAACATCTACCATTGTTAATTTCTCCAGATCAGACAGGTTTCGTGAAGGGTAGGCATGGTTTTTTCAACCTGCGCAGGTTTTTGAACATATTACACACCAAGTCAACTACAACCCCTGAAATTGCCTTATTACTCGATGCTGAGAAGGCATTTGACCGGGTGGAGTGGGATTATCTGTTTTATACTCTGCATAAATTTGGATATGGCCCTAATTTCATTTCATGGATTCAGTTACTTTACTCCTCACCTATGGCACGTGTTAGAACAAATTCGTTATTCTCTTCTTATTTCCCACTTCTCCGTGGTACGAGACAAGGATGTCCCTTATCCCCTCTTCTTTTTGCATTATCAATTGAACCACTGGCGATTAAACTGCGAGCTGACAGTTGCATTAAGGGCATCTTCAGAGGTGACCAGGAGCACAAAATATCCTTATATGCTGACGACCTCCTGCTGTATATGTCAGAGCCTTTATGCTCTCTTCCCCGTGCTCTTGCCATTTTTGAATGTTTTGGTAATATTTCAGGTTACAAGTTAAATCTGCATAAAAGTGAACTTCTCTGTGTCAACTCTATAGCCAGAAAGATTTCATTTTCAGGTTTTCAATTTAGCGTTAAATCAGGGTATGTGACCTATCTGGGGGTTAAGGTTACCCACTCATACAAAGATCTTTATGAAAGAAACTTTGTCCCGCTGCTTAAAAATACTGAGACAGATCTTCAGAGGTGGAACAATTTACCACTGTCATTAATTGGCCGCGTCAATTCTATCAAAATGAACATACTTCCCAAGTTCCTTTACTTATTTCAATGTATCCCATGCTACTTACCCAATAAGTATTTTATAACACTGAATAAGCATATCTCTGCATTTATTTGGAATGGCAAAAGTCCACGAATTCGTAAAGATTTCATGCAGAGGACTAGGCCAATGGGTGGATTAGCCTTGCCAAACTTTCAGTCTTATTATTGGGCAGCAAATATTCGTAATATGCTGTACTGGATGAGTAATGTTACTACAGAGACTCCAGCTTGGCTCCAAATTGAGTCATCCAATTGTGGCAAAATTTGCCTATCAGCTTTGTTGAGTTCAGCTCTCCCATTAGAACTATACACCTATAAACGTAACCCTTTGTTGTATGACTCGCTCAGAATCTGGGTGCAATGTAGGAAAAGGTTGGGGTTACACTTAATGTCAATTAAAGCACCTATCTGCTCAAACCATATGTTCCCACCCTCCATGATGGACTCTGCCTTTAAAATATGGGAAAGTAATGGCCTTAGAAATATCAAAGACCTTTTTGTAGATGGGATTTTTGCCTCATTCACGCAGCTCCTGAAGCAGTTTAATGTTCCTCGGCAACATTTTTTCCGCTATTTACAAATTCGTCACTTTGTAAAGAGTCGATTTCCTTCATTTCCGGAACTACCTGAGGAAACTTCTTTGGATAAAATTATTAATATAAACGTTCATAAGAGAGGGGCGATTAAAGAAATCTATGCTATACTATTAGATCTTCAATCTCCTTCTCTCTTCATCCTTAAAGCACAGTGGGAGAAAGACCTTGGGATGACTATAACAGATGAGCTCTGGCAATCTTTTCTCCAGAGGGTACACTCTTCTTCGATATGTGCCAGGCATGGGCTCCTTCAATTTAAGGTCCTACACCGATTACATATCTCCAAGGAAAAGTTAGCCAAGTTCTATCCAGGAGCTGACCCTCTGTGTAACAGATGTAAAGCAGAAACAGGTTCGCTCCTTCATACCTTTTGGACATGCCCCAATCTTCATACCTATTGGGTGTCTATATTTAACACTCTGTCAGAGATGTATAACGTTAAATATGAGCCTTCTGCTCTAACGGCTATCTTTGGGGTGATACCTCAAGACATCACTTTGCCAAAATGCTATTCGAATTCTATTGCCTTTGCTTCACTTATCGCAAGGCGCCTTATACTTTTAAGATGGAAGCAGGAAGCTCCTCCCACACATGAACAGTGGCTTGCAGAGCTCATGAGGTTTTTACATTTAGAAAAGATGAGATATACACTGGCAGGTTCAACCACCAAATTTCTTAGGGCATGGCAGCCATTCTTGATGTACATGGAAACATTTAAAATGACCACCTTATCATGACCAGATACCATATCTCTATATCGCTATCATAGCTAACTGTACGCTGAATGTCCCTTATACATTTTATTTTTCTATTTGTTTGTTGTTGTTTGTTTGTTTTTTGTTGTTTTGTAGGGGTTTCTTTGGTTTGTTTGTTTGTTTTTTCCTTCTCTATTTCTGTTATCTTTTGGGGTATTGTAAATACTGAACAGCAAACTACTGTATGTTCAATGTTTTGTTGTTAACATGCTGCTGTGACTGAAAATAAAATTTATAAAAAAAAAAAAAAGATTGAATTGAATTGAATTGAAATAAATATGCTAAGATGAGATAGCTGACTTCATCTAACTAGCAAATGTTGTCCAGGCTACGTTGGTGATACAGTTTTTTTTAATGTGTATGATATTTTTGTCATGCGATTTTAAAGCTGGTCCTACAACCGCATCCAAGAATAACATGCAGCGTATCTCAGAACTGTCGGTGAAAATTATTCTTGGAGCTAGGTTTAATTGAGCTGCATTTTAAAGAGGTGCAATTTCACAATTTGTGTATATTTTCTAAGTTCACTATTTTGTCATGTGTTGAGAAAAACACAGATTTTAAAATTACATGGTCTAATATTTACATTTAGCATAACTGCAACATTATTTTTTTCGGGTTTTTTTTTAAAGACTCGAAAGGACTTGAAATTCAAAATTTCAGACTTGTGACTTGACTCGGACTTTTACACCAGTGACTTGAGACTCGACTCTGACTTGCCTGACATTACTTGAGACTTGACTTGAGACTTGAGGATAAAGACTTGAGACTTACTTGAGACTTGCAAGACAATGACTTGGTCCCACCTCTGGATAAATCCAATGTTAAGTGTGTCCAGCGTCTCTCCAAACGAAACCCTGGCAGTCGGTAATTAACTCCATTCTGTTTAGAGGTTGAATTTTTTCAGTTGCAGGAAGGGAAACGCCGCTGTCTCAGCGTTTAATTAACAATCTGCTTCCCTCCCACACGCCCTTCTCTCTGCACCATTTCATCTATTATCCAACAGAGACTTGAATGGGGAAGAAGAAAAAGAGAGAAATTACTCATCCTTCTCACTGTGTGCGTCTTGCTTTTGTCAATTTCTTCTCACCTGTAGCTCATCAAACTTTTCCTAATACCTCCAAAGTATTTAGACAATTTCAGGAACGAACTAGCTAAACTTGGGGCACTGCATCCTGAAATAATTACCTAAACTCCTTACACATCAGACAGTGCATAAAATGCAACAAGCAAATTTTTTCTTCTTTTTTCATATGTTGTTTTTATTAATCCCTCAAACCTACCTTACATGAATTTCACAGCAGTCATTTCTGCTTCTGCACAAACTGTGGTGTTGACTCTGTAAAGGTTTGCACACATTCACTGATAAACCCGTGCATTTTATAATATTGCTGTACTAGATGAATAAAAGTACAAGGTCACTTAGATCTTACACTTGTATGGGCTGCTCAGCCATGGAAACCCATGCCATGAAGCTCCTGGCTCACAGTTTCATTGCTGATGTTAATGCCAGAGGATGTTTGGAGCTCTGCAGCAATGCAGGTTGGTGACTTTATCACACTATGCAATCAGTCCTGATTTGGTTTGCAAATGCTTCTACTTGGCAATAATACCATTTGTTGATTGTGGAGCATCTAGAAGGAGGTGGCCTCCTATTACAGTACCAGACTTGAAATCAGTGACCTCTTTAGAACACCCCATTCTTTCACAGATGTTTGTAAAGTCAGACTAAATGACCTGATTTTAATCACTTGTGGCAGTAGAACTAAAAACACCTGAATTAAAAAATTAAGAGTATACGTGGTTCAAAACTTTACAGCCATTCCCAAAAGTCAAGAGTACTGCAGCCCACTTAAAAACCAGAAAGTCCCATTAAAGCCCACCCAATCTTAAGTCTTCACGACAAAAGAAACTGATGCATTTACTTGAAAAATATAGTAAAAAACACATAAACAACACAGGCTGCTGACTATAAATCACTACTGCTACCCAGTCATATGCAAAGTGTTAAGGCCAATGAATGAAATTTCTTCATGGCTAGTGACTGGTGTGTGTGTGTGTGTATGTGTGCGGGTGTGCATATTTCTGGGTTAAACATGACTGGAGTAATAAAGTGAAACAAAGGCAATAAAATCCGACTCCCTTTCTGTAATAATTATTCCATTACAATACAGTCGCATTATCCTCCAAGCAGCCTGCAAGTGTGTCCTGATAATTTTGAGAGACACACATGCCCTATCAGCTGTTACTATTAGCACAGGATTAAACATGGTTGGATCAAATGCGAGGCTCTGTGTGGTCTACAAATCCACAAAGGAAGAAATTAATTTCTTTCTCCAGCTTGGTATTTCCTTGATAAACCCTGTCTCCGGACTCCCACTACATAAACACTTGCCAATGGATTGTTACTATGGAGAATACTTAGACACATGCACACACTCTTTCTTTCTCTCCAAACCTCATTAGCACACACTTTAAAATTAGAAGTTGCCCTCTGCTTCTGTTCATGAGTGGGGGTACTGTGATATAGGCCCTTTGAAGGCAATGATTTTTTTCTTTTGTGTATGTGTGGTGGTGCATGTGCACTTGGCTTTTTTAAACAATGCTTGTTTAAGTTCTGTACTTACTAACATGGGATCTTACCAATTTTTTATATGGTTTTTTTTTTGTGCTGTTTTTCATGTGGTGCGCAAATTTTTTTGTCCCACACAATGTGTGTCTTTTTTTCAGCCTCTGAGGTAAATGTCCTCTGCAGGCTTCCTAATGAATCATTGACAACCCACAAACCGCTGTCCAAAGAAATGTGCATCCTCCCATTAAAATAAGCCTTAAAGGATGCAGGTCACAGAGCCTCAGACCGGCTTGAAAATTCAAAGCGGCCCAAACCCGAACCCAAAAAAGATGCTGCTCAGACCTGAAACCACCCTCAGGTGAAAATGTTTTTCTAAACTTGTAACAGGTTCAAGTTTGGTAGCTTATAATTTGATGATAATGGAACACCGGTTGGTGCAGGGAGCGCTAAAAAAAACGGGCAGAGTTTCTTCAGTTTTCAGAAAAAGAATGTTGTTTTGGTCAACTTTTGATTAGCGTAGCGTGAATACACACTGAGGGAAAATTACAACCCCACACCAACATTTGGAACATTGCTCATTATGTTAGAGTTCCCACTGTATAAATGAAGGCACTAGTTTGCATCAGTGGGTGGATATTGAATATTTGCTAGATGGCACAGCATAAACAGCTTCGGGTGATGCTCAGACAAAATACAATAATTTGTGGTATCTATCTAAAAACCTCATTTACAATCTAGTCTCAGTATATTATAGCAGAATTTAATAATATAGTTGCAGGAGTTATCTTTCAGTCTGCATCTATATTGTATTATTATAATCCTAGGCACTGGAAAAATCTGTCTTTTCTTTAGTGTGCGTTACTGTGGTTTTTGTACGCAAGTGAAGAATGGAAAATACATTGCAGAAAACAAAAACATCTTTCTATTTAGTATCTATAGGCAGCATGTGAACAGCAAGAATTGGCTAAAAACAAACCAGAGCGTTCATTTTTTGTTTTTGTTTTTAATAATGTTTAGATTAATTATTACATACATAATTATTATGTCTATTTAACTATAGATTTTGACTATTTTTCACAGCATGGATTTAACAAGGTGCTGGAAAGTTCCCCGGAGATTTTGGTTCATATTGACATGATTGCATCACACAGTTGTTACAGGTTAGCCGGCTGGACATCCATGAGCCAAATCTTCTGTTCCATCATTTCTCAAAAGTGCTCTGTTTGACTGAGTTCTGGTGACCGCAGAGCCCATTCAAGTACAGTGGAATCAGTGTCATCTTGTAGAAACCAGTTTGAGATGATTTGAGTTTTGTGACATGGTGCGTTTTCTTGCTTGAAGAAGCCATTAGAAGATGGGTACACTGTGGTCATAAAGGGACAGACATGGTCAGCAACAATACTCAGGTAGTCTGAGGCATTTAAATGATGCTCAGTTGGTACTAAGGGGCCCAAAGTGTCCCAAGACACCATTACACTATCACCACCATTCTGAACCACTGACACAAGGCAGGATGGACCCAAGCTTTAATGTTGTTTACATCAATATCTGACCCTAACATTCAAACATCCCAGTAGAAAGGGTTGAAAATTACTAGTACAATCACTTGAAACTTTCTGTGCAACACTAATTTAATTGATATGAAAATAAAATAGAATAAACTTTTAAACACATCAAAACATAGTTGTGAGCAGATGGGAATTAACTGTCTCTCCTTCTGTGGGCAACTAAAGAGAGGCTACTGGGTGATACTACAGTAAATTACAGTTCTAATTATCTAAAACTTGGAAAATCCTGTACATTAATAAACATTAAAATATGTACGTATAATTAAACTGAAAGTGTCATATGTGCTAAAAATAAAAATAAAAAAAAACTAATTTACAATGTGTTGCAGGGTAAAGTAACGGTTTCTATGTGGTGCAAAAAGCCAAGCATGTTAATGCATCAATCTTTATGCTGTCCTGTCACAAACCCATGCAAGTCCTTTTACTTTTCATCTGTGAGGCAAATGTGAAGGACAGAGGCACTGACTGCAGATTAAATGAAAAGGACTTGAACTTGTCACCTATACTTATTTCATACATAGAGGTCAGACTGTGCCTTGTAAAGTAAATCTTGGCCTTTTAGCATCTAAGTTTCACTACCGTCACACAGAAAATGTCTGAGTGCACTGTGTAGCAACACCTGACGTGTGTGTGCGCGCGTGTGTGTATGCGCGTGTGTGTATGCGCGTGTGTGTGTACATGTTTAGACATCTTTTTGGGGACAGAAAATTGAAATGCCACTATACTTGTGGGGACCAATGGTGACTTATGGGGACGAGTTTGAACTCGTGGGGACCTCCTCACTAAGATATGAAAACGAGTGTGTGGGTGTGTGTGTGTGTGTGTGTGTTGGCAGAATTGTCATCACCACAGGAGTCAGACAGTCTAGCTGAAGTCAGCATTTGCTCAGGTCTAATGTGGAGACAGGTGGACACCTAATGCACGCAGCACTGTGCATGCATCAGACGAATGTGCATCACAGGCAAAAATGGAACCCATCTAACTGCTGCAAGTATTTCCATGAAAAAGCAACATAATAGCACATTTAAAGCACTTTAAAAGTATATATATAAAATTTGGGGTTGCACTGAGCATTTCTTCTTCTCTTACTTCTTTTCACTCTATGTGTTTATATGCAATTTTGCATTTAATGTGTGTCTTTTGTCCTGTCTCCCTCCCCTCACCCACAACCAGTTGTGGCATGTGGCTACTCCTGCCTGATTCTGGTTCTTCCAGAAGTTTCTTTCCCTTAAAAAGGAGTTTTTCCTTCGCACTGTCGCCATGTGCTGACTCACAGGGGATTGTCTGTATTATTGTGGGGTCTTTACCTAACAATACAAACCACTTTGAGATGACTGTTGTTGTGATTTGGTGCTATATAAATAAAATTGCATTGAACTGAACTGTATTGAAATGAACTGTGTGAGTTGGCAGGTTTGTCATCACCACAGGAGTCATGAAGTCCGGCTGAAGTCAGCATTTGCTCAGGTCTAATGTGAAGAAAGGTGGATGCCTAATGCACAGAGCGCCATGCACGCATCAGACGAGTGTGCAGCCTCTTTAAATGCTGTAAGCATTTCCATTAAAAAGCAATATGATAAGAAAACATAAAGAACTTTGGAAAATATAAGAAATTAGTGGTTAAGAAAGACTGACAAAATTAGTAGGAAAGCACAAGCTATACATGTTGCGTATTCATTTTTCCCCCCTAATTAGTGGCTGTGAATGGAACCTTGAGAAAATACTGGAAGTAGCATTGTAGTGATAATTCACACGAGACCCCAACTTACAGCTGTATCTGAATCATCTTGTGCAAATATATATCTGAGTATTTACATTCTTTTTGCTTTTCCACAGAATTTGGTATAACACGCGTCAACCCACATCTAAAACCCATAAGAAAAGGAAACAGAAAAAGATTTTCCATTTCTAAATCTGCACAAGCCAAAACCCAAACAGTGCTCGAAAGTGCTGACTAATAAGCACTTTTCGTACTTTATTCTTCAATATCAGCAAGTATATAGAAATTCCACTAGCTTTGAACAAGTTTCTGTGAGATCTGACAACTGCAACGGGAGACTACTTTTGTGAGGCAGGAGACAAGTCAGTCTCGATGTCTCCACTGAGTCATCTGACCTTCCATCGCCAGTCGCACATCACCAGTACTTCTAATCAATCAGACTAATCCCAATGGCTTCTGCTGGGTGGTGGGAGGACAGGATCGGCAGTGGGCCAGACAAGAGGGGATAGATGGCGAAGACCTCAAACGAAGAGACGGGATAAGGGATTGCAGGATGATAGGCAGGACGGGTGGAGAAATGAGAAGATAAGTAGAAGAGGAGGATTCTGGAACTAGGGAAGGAGGAAATGGAAAAGGACGGAAAGATG
The DNA here is from genome assembly GCF_963969265.1 of Rhamphochromis sp. 'chilingali'. NCBI lineage: Eukaryota > Metazoa > Chordata > Actinopteri > Cichliformes > Cichlidae > Rhamphochromis > Rhamphochromis sp. 'chilingali'. Next base: position 9,087,936 of record NC_137934.1, on the reverse strand, counting down.
AAACGATGTAGCATATAAAGCAAGGGGGAGGGAGATAAGCAAGGGATGATTGGATGCCAGACAACAGATAAAAATCACAAGGTCAACGTTAAGCTCAGAAATCACAAAGAGAGAACATGCCCACTTCTCTGTCTGATACTCTCTGTATGACTTCTGAGTGTTGATCTCTCTTGCTTTAACTCTACTGTTGCAACAGCCCTCTCTTTGACATAGAAATGTGCCCCCACCCCTACACACACAGAGAGACACACACACATGCACACACGCTATCTGACAGTAATCAGACATCCAATTACAGCAGTGCCCCCGGAGTAGGGCTGTGTACATGCATGTGACTGTTTGTGTATGTGTGCGTCTGAGAATACATGTGTTTGCTTCTTTGCTGTCTTTTTTTTTTTTACTGAACACACACTGATACTGCATCAGATGCCTGCTGATGTCTGATACTCCCCAGCCCGGGATGTCCTGCTGTCCCTCTAGCTCATGTTTTATCTGAGGATGAAGGATCTTTCATGTAAACACACACAGACACACACATAAGCAAGGCTGTTTCTAACAAAACGCTAGACTTGTAGAAGAATGCAAGGAAAAGGGATTACACAAAAACACTCAGCAAAATATAGTGAAAATGGTCACGGCAGGGAGCAATTCTGCTTTTACATTAAAAATGAAGAATTAAAATATATCAATTAACCATATTCTAGACCAAAAAACTACATTTGTGTTGTGGATTGTTGATTTTTTTCAGTGCCAGGGTAAGATAAGATAACCTCAAGAGCAGTTTATGCATTGTTAACGTTTTAGGGCAAATTGTTTAGTATTTCACACAGTACGTAGCAAAATTCTGTAATCTCACCTTTCTAACAAGTACAACAACCAGTACCATCCTTGTATTATACAGAAAATTAGTGCACAGATACAAAACGTATCCAAAGAAATATTTACTATAATACAAAGTGTTCAGGAGAAGTGACAAAAAACAGAAAAACAAACTGTAAATTGTCCTCGCTGTCTCCTAGGCCTCCCTTTACCCTGACTAGTCCTCTGTGTTCATGCTGCTCCATCTTCTTGCCTAACACCTGTATAAGTCCCTAAATGCCTCTTTTAGACTCTGACACACGATTGAATTTTTTTCTAATCGACGCTGAACCGGTTCAACATGAGTGAGACTAACTGGTAATCAGTGTTTTCCATTTTGAAGGCCAGTGTTCCCATAGGTCAACAAAGTGTGCTAAATGATACAATCTGTTTTCAGAGATTTACAAAGCTGTGTTTGAGAATGACATTTGAACCAAAGGAGACCAACAGAGCTTAGAGTTTATTAGTTTGGAGTCATGTTGTTGGTAGTTCCACTTTGTGTGAGTGTGTGTGTTTACAACCTGGAAAAACTGTAGCAGATCATCATAATCTTCAGTCTTTACCATATCGATGTTTGGTTTAATCAGAATCATCTTTATTTGGGCACGTTTGTGCACACAAACAAGGAATTTGAGTCCGGTTGACTTTGCCCTCTTCGTGCATATAAAAAAAAAAAAGAGATCACTTTGTTTAGTTGTTTGTCTTTTTACTTCATATTTGTCATGATTTTTGCAGACTTCCAAAAACAGACAAATAAAGAAAACACCCAAGTTATCTTTTTCAGAACCTTTTTTTTGTCTGATGTTGTGAATGATCTGAAACTATTCTTTGAAACTATTCTGTGGTTTTAATCAGAGAAAACAATTCTGTTGAGTTTTCTGACGTGTGCTTTATTTTTATTTTTTCTTGGTTTCTTTTTTTTTAAAGAAAAGATGTGAAGGTTTCACGAAGTCTGTTAGCAATTGTGAAAAAAAAAATCTTGGCGCTTATACTCCTCATGTTAGACTACACTGTTTCAGTAGATGGCTCTACAACACAATACATAGATGTCTTTGACAACTACTTTCTATTCTTTACGTTCTTTTGATACTTTGCAGTCATTTATGTAACCAGTTTTGAAACATGCAGTCGTACATAGTGGACTTTTTTTAATGATTAGTATATGACTCTACCACTTCCAACCTCCATTATTCTTCCAGGATGCAATCATCCATGCTTTTATTTCTTCTAGACTTGTTTACAGCCATGCACTTTACTCGGGCATCTCCTATCATAAGTGCGCATGCGCCAACCAGCGTGCAGCCTGTTACAGTCGCTCCTGCTTTTCTCTTAGTTTAGCTCTTTTTTCTTACGTATTCTTTTTTTTTCTGACTTGTATTTTCCTCCGTTTTCTATCTCTTACTCAATCATGTGGATTGAGAGAGTTTTTGTTCTTCTGGTGGCCGTGGAACTGTTACTTTTATCATGGAACGGGACCGCGGCACATCTCCTACACGCACGGACTGTTTACTCCAGAGATCAGCTGATCGCCCTGATGCCGGCCGGCTCGCTGGCCAGGCCCGCAGAAGTGCCCGCAGAAGTACCAGCTGAAATTTGGAGGAAAACACATCGGGGATGCAGAGGTCAAGGACCGAAGAGAAGAAAAAAGGTGACGGTGAGACAGCGGAGGCTCGAAGCGAGGAGGAGGTTTAAACCGTGTCTGCCGTCTATCGTGATGGGAAATGTGCGATCGTTGGCAAGTAAAATCGACGAGCTCTCAGCACTGGTACGGAGTCAGAGGGAATACCGAGAGTGTAGCCTGATGTGTTTCACCGAATCATGGCTGCACCAGGTCATTCCCGATGAGAATGCTTCCGTGGAAGGCTTCCACACTGTTCGGGCGGACAGGGACAGCATCGCTAGCGGTAAGCGGAAAGGAGGTGGGCTTGCTGTTTTAGTTAACAACCGGTGGTGTAACCCTGCCAACATAACAATCAAAGAAAGGATTTGTTGCCCGGACACTGAACTGTGTGCTGTTGGACTCAGGCCGTATTATTTACCCAGGGAATTCTCTCACGTCATCTTGGTGGCTGTTTATGTTCCCCCCTCTGCTAACCCCACAGCTGCATGTGACACTATCCACTCTGCCATAGCTCGGCTACAGACTCAGCACCCGAGTGCCTTTATTGTGATCTCGGGTGACTTCAACCATGTATCACTGGACAATACACTACCAACATTCAAACAATATGTGGACTGTCCCACCAGGGGAGAGAAAACTTTAGACTTACTGTATGCTAACGTCAAGGATGCATACAGCTCCTCCTCCCTCCCCCCACTTGGTAGGTCAGATCATAACCTGATTCACCTCACCCCCCGCTATGTGCCAATTGTGAGGAGGGAACCTGTGACCACCAGGACTGTTAGGAGGTGGTCAGAGGAGGCAATAGCGGAACTACAGGGCTGTTTCGAGGTGACCGACTGGGAAACACTCTGTGAGCCTCACGCCGAGGACATCAATGGGCTTACTGAGTGTATCACAGACTACATAACTTTCTGCACCGACTCCATTGTTCCAGCTCAGACTGTTCATTGTTACCCAAATAACAAGCCGTGGGTGACTAAGGACATCAAAGCCCTCCTCAACAACAAGAAGAGGGCTTTCAGAGGGGGCAACAAAGAGGAGGTGAGGAAGGTCCAGGTGTTACTAAAGGACAAGATCAGAGAGGCTAAGGACAATTACAGGAGGAAGCTGGAGTGGAAACTCCAGCAGAACAGCATGAGAGAGGTGTGGAGGGGCATGAAGACCATCACTGGATTCAGGCCAACCAACAGCAGGGGAGCTGAGGGAGGTGAGAATAGAGCCGACGAGTTGAATCTGTTTTTCAATAGATTCGACACCACAGTGTCTGCTCCCACCCCCACAACCTCACCTGCAGTCAGCCTGGAATCCAGAGCCACACCACTGTGCCAGCCTCTCTCTTCACATGTTGCCTCCTGTGAGATTCCTGACACCCCTCCCCCACCCATCACCTTCACTCAATACCAGGTTGAGATGCAAATGAGGAGACTTCACTCAGGCAAGTCTGCTGGACCAGACGGAGTGAGTCCCCTTGTCCTCAAGGCCTGTGCCCCCCAGCTGTGTGGAGTCTTTCATAAACTGTTTATGCTGAGTCTGAGTCTGCAGAGGGTCCCGGTGATGTGGAAGACATCATGCCTCGTCCCTGTACCAAAGACGCCTCGTCCCAGTGGCCCCCAGGATTACAGGCCCGTGGCACTGACCTCCCACATCATGAAGACCCTGGAAAGGCTCATCCTGGACCAGCTGCGACCCATAGTAAGACCACATCTGGATCCCCTTCAGTTCGCTTATCAGCCTCGTCTCGGAACAGAGGACGCCATCATCTACCTGCTCAATCGTGTCTACACCCATCTGGACCAGCCGGCGAGCACTGTGAGGGTCATGTTTTTTGACTTTTCCAGTGCTTTCAACACCATCAGGCCGACCCTCCTGGGTGATAAGTTAGCAGCGATGCAGGTGGATGCTTCTCTGGTGTCCTGGATTGTTGATTACCTGACAGGAAGACCACAATATGTACGTCTCCCACAGTGTGTGTCTGACAAGGTGATCAGCAACACAGGGGCACCACAGGGGACTGTCCTCTCCCCCTTCCTCTTCACCCTCTACACCACAGACTTCAGCCACTGCACAGAGACCTGCCATCTTCAGAAGTTTTCTGATGACTCTGCGGTGGTTGGATGCATCAGCAGGGATGATGAGACAGAGTACCGGGCTGTGGTCGACTCCTTTGTCACGTGGTGTGAGCAGAATCATCTGCAGCTCAACGTGGCAAAGACCAAGGAACTGATCGTGGACTTCAGGAAGACCAGGAAACACTTGACCCCTGTTTCAATCCAGGGGGTCAGTGTTGACATTGTGGAGGACTATAAATACCTTGGAGTACACATTGACAATAAACTGGACTGGGCTAAAAACACCACAGCACTTTACAGGAAGGGCCAGAGTCGTCTCTATTTTTTGAGGCGACTGAGGTCCTTCAACATCTGCCAGAAAATGCTGAGGATTTTCTATGAGTCTGTGGTGGCCAGTGCGATCCTCTATGCTGTTGCATGCTGGGGGAGCAGGCTGAGGGTCGCAGATGCCAACAGACTTAATAAACTGATCCGTAAGGCCAGCAATGTTGTGGGGATGGAGCTGGACTCCCTCAAGGTGGTGTCGGAGAGGCGGATGCTGTCCAAGATAAAGACAATGTTGGATAACACCTCCCACCCACTCCATGACATGTTGGTCAGTCACAGGAGCTCGTTCAGTGAGAGACTGAGATTACCGAAAAGCACCACTGAACGACACAGGAAATCTTTCCTGCCTGTGGCCATCTCCCTGTACAACGCATCCACTTAACACACTGTTTGCTGCTACAGCTACACATGTTTCTTTTCCAAATATTTATTTATAAGTGACTTATGTATGTATGTATGTATATATATGTATATATTGTACTATTCTTAGTTAGCGTATTGTCTGTCTTGTCTTAATGTTGGTTTAAAATGGAGCACTGTAACAAAAAATAATTTCCCCCAGGGATCAATAAAGTATTCTGATTCTGATTCTGATAACATGCACAGAGATCTTCTAGCATGGTTAGTAGTTCCAAAGGCTCGTTTAGTCATTGAAGCTGACTGAACCTTTGTGTTCCCCGCCCCATGACTCTAAAATTCCCTTTGATTTCAATAACTGCTAATGCCTTTATCCAACCATTTTCAGTATTAAGACCCAAGAGTGTATATGCATGGTCTTTCCTTCCTGTATTTACTCTTGAGAATTTTAAATTGTTTTTAAAATTGTTTTTTTTATCCATTTTTAATTTTTACCTTCAACTTTACTGACATTTGTTGCTTTTATTATTAGTACTGTAACTTGGTTTTGAAAAGTGCTTTATAAATACAAATAAAGCTATGTAACATAAGAATGCAAAAAAAATCATGGCTCGTGTCTTTAGTGCCGGAGTTTATCACTCTGCCAAATCAAAAGAATGAGTCACCCTGCAGCGCACAAACAGACAGCCATGTTAGCATTTTAATGGAGTCATCGGGAAGTGACAATTATTGTGTTAGATGAAATATACAATCACACATGCATTAAATATTCAATAGCAACTTCATTGATACGTCAGCGCAACACAACACACAACTAATCAGGCAGCCCACAGAAACTTCAGCCAATGATTTGCTCCTGCTAGAATCTGCCAGGGAGCAGAATATATAGACAGCATTATGGCATCTGAATAGCAATGACCACGATGGCTTATTACTGTAGATAGCATCCACATAGAGAAACATGATGCATGAATGAGGATGAAAAGAAAAAAAAAAATCTGGCAGTCTGTGAATACATGGTCGGCTGTGCACGTGCCCGTGTCTGTCTGTGCTCGAGTGTGTGCGCTCAGTGCAACAAACGCCTGACACTGACAAAGAAGACTAATGTGTGCTACTCTGCTTGGCAGTTAGATGTGTGGGACGCAGGTATATGAGAAATGTATGAAATAAAATTACATAGCTGAAGTTAAAATAACTACAACTTTGGCTGTAAATGTTATTTTAAAAAAATAAAGAAAAAAACCTCGGTCACGCAGGTTAGGCGGGGTGTTTTTAGACATATTCTTGATGGATTATAATTTGCTTTAAGGTGGCTAAATCAATGTGTCTCCAAATGTAATTATGTGAAGGCTGAACCTCTTTGAGAAGTACATTAACTTTGGGTTAACTTTTACATTACATTAAATGTAATCACCTTTTAATATAATATTAATCCTACCTTCAAGACATCAGCCACCTCAGCATTCTATGAATCTCTTTCAGGGCATTTCTGTTGTGTTCATAGGTAATAGAAAGAGTGGCTCATGCTCTGGCCTGGTGCTGTGAATGCACTATTGCTTTGGCCAACAAAGTCCCATGCATAGATTTCACCAGATCAATATGACTTCTACATGAACTATTCTTTGGGTATTGATGCATTCGCTGCTGGCCTAGGACACGGTGTTTACTGCCAAAAGCTAAAGTGACAAGGTGAAAAATAAATAAATAAAGCAGTGCTACGCAGACGTACATGAGTCAAAGGGCTCCATTTTCATGACAGAGCACAGAGAGGCTTTGCACAGGTAAAATGACATTTTTTTGACAGACACACAGGGGTCTTAATCCCAGCTGCAAGCATTTGATATTTTGGCGATTTTTCCCTTTTTTCCCCTCCCTCTGAACTTGAATTACCTTTAGTAGGCATAACCGTTCAGCAGGGGTGTGATAGTGGTGAAAATGCAGCAGAGCAATTTCTGCTGTTCGGGATTATGGTGATTTGAGGTTATGCTGCGTACCTGCTCAGACCATTTCACAAGTACGCGGAGCAAAGAGGAATGAAATGTATTTTTCTGAACACGAAAACCACTCACAGATGGACCACAATATTCTTTTCTGTGGAAAAAAAAACAGATGTCAACAATAGCACTAAAAGACAATGACCATCACCTTGCTACTGAGATATTTGTTCACATGACATCCCCACATCCACACTGCCCCTTTGACATTCTCTCTGCCATCTCATCTCATTATTATTCTTTTCCGTTTCTCCCTTCTCCTTTATTCACTTCCATCCCATTGCCTTCCCTTCTTCCTCTATACCCTGGGGGGAGAGATCAGCAGCATGGTGTTCGCCTCCCTTCTATCTACTCTTTCCGCCTTTCCATGCAGTGCATCCATAACCTCGCTGAAGCCTCCCACCACACGCATCATGCCTCCAATGTTGCCAGCTAGCCTGTGTCTGTGTGATCATGTGTTTTCTATCCATCTATGCCCCGACTTTATCTTTCAACTCTTTACTCTCAGCGGCAGGCTTTGTTGTGCACATCCTGTCTAGTCTGGCCTGCCTCAGTGCTCCCAGCAGGCAATATGAGTGTCATGTGGCTTGTCTTTACTCCATGTCAATTATAATTCCCACTACAAAACACAACAGCAAGGGTGAGAGAGAGTGAGAGAAATTGAAACACTCTGGTTTATCCATCTTATCATGGCCTTTCTATCACCAGGACCAGCAATCAGAGCCACCACAAGTTGTTCATTGATCTCATAATCAGACAGTGGTTGTAGCGCAATAAGCTAACCATGGCTAAACATGTGAAACTTTATTTCTTTTAATGGAAAACGTCTTTTATAGTTAATAAATACACATATGCACACGAATATGGGCACAGAATACATTCACCCATCTTTCGCTGCACTTGGTTTGCCTGCTCGATGAAATGCCGCTTGATGTGTCTGTTTGAACGCGTGGTTGTGTCGAATTGTGAAGGACAGCAAGGCCTGTTGAAAAAGGTTAGGGAGGCAGAGTCCATTGGCATTTACTCAGCACTTAATAAGGTGAGTGTTTCAGAGACAAAAAGGATAGAGGACAGAAATATACTTTGGGTGAATAATCACACAAAAACACACAGAAAAATATCCTCTGCACCAGCGGATAAACAGGAATTTACACAAAAAGACACACACAGTCTGAACTCCTGCCAGTCAAGCGTGTTAGCAGGAGAAAAAAGGGGTCAGTGATGGCTTCACAGTTCAGTTAGGAGAGAATTTAACAGGTTGATTGAACCCTGACTAGAGATTACTGATGGATCACTAAAGAGAAGAGAAGAGAGAAGAGAAGAGAAGAGAAGAGAAGAGAAGAGAAGAGAAGAGAAGAGAAGAGAAGAGAAGAGAAGAGAAGAGAAGAGAAGAGAAGAGAAGAGAAGAGAAGAGAAGAGAAGAGAAATTACAGGCATTCTCTAGAGATGGAATCGGGACCTCTTTTTTCATAATTTGAAAAATGGTGTAATGGAAATGAACACTTCATTTCAATTATGCAGTTGTAAAACTCACTCCTGTTATTTGAGGATATTGAGCCAACATTTTTAAAAAGGTTCTACCAGTTGGTAGTTCCCTTGGAGACAAGAGAAAAATCTCACCACATATATAGATGTTTTCACACATGCACCTGAGCCCCCTGGCAAAGCTGTTTGGTAGAAAGCAAATGTCCAATTTCAGATTTAGCTTGATCGAACGTTAAATGGTCTCTAAACTGCCAGTTACAAACTGCAAAGTGTGTGTGATGTCCAAATGAATAAAGGTGAGGTTATAGAAAACGATTTTCAAAGTACAGTATGTGGCATGTATGTCTTGTACACCCTGCCCAGTCACCGCACATCACCAAAAGCTAAATAGGGTATCTTCAGAAGTGAGACTTTATCTGACACATGATATGTTTGTGCTTACATGCTGTGTTTAGTTTGTGCCAAAATGTTTGCATCATGGCCAAACATCTCTGCCTTGGTCCCGTCTGTCCAAAAGACTTGTGGTTTCCTCAGATGCAACCTTGCAAACCTACGCTGCGGTTTTCTTTTCTTTATAGAGAGGAGAAGCTTTCTCCTAAAAACACTTCCAAGCATACATGTTCAGTCTGTTTTTAGAAATTATGCTGTCATGATCTTAAATATTAAAGGCTGAGATGTAACCTTTGGGTTTATTGCAGGTCCATTGAGCACTTCAAGGTCTGACTTTGGGTTGGATTTGCTGGAATGTCCACTACTGGGAGGACTGCCATTGTGTTAACACACATTTGAATGCTCCAGATCAGCAAGCTGCCAAAACGTCTGCTTTTATAGAGGTGCTCACACTTCCTGATGATCAGTTAATCAAGTGCTACTTAGTGTACTTAGTTTTCTGAGAGAAGAGAAGTGCATAAAATCCTGTAAAAACCTTCTTTTCCATATACGGCAGACCAATAGCAGTTCAAACCAGGGCAAATTACCAATAAACTGATAAAAAAAAAAAGTATAGTCTGTGCTGAGAACTGGGGGCTGGAAATGGGCTGTTTTCCTTCCAATATATCAGTTTTGATCAAATACATCTTGAATAAAAACTGTAAAAATCAGTATTACCACTTCCTTTGTGTGTTTTTAACCCAACAGTTTCTATGTTCTTATCAGCACTTTATTTTCATCTTTCATTGGTGATACTTCTAAACACGAGGCAGTGAATTAATTTGTCATTTGGTGCACTTTATACAGACTGTATGCAGCTCCACTTTTGTTACTGTGCTAACTCATTTTTAGAGAGCTTATGTTGTATCCTTGATCTGCAGTCATCATTATTGATTTTCTAGTCAGGACTGTTTCACTGCCCAGTAAAAACATCAAGGATTTACAGGCTGTTCCAAAAGTTTATTTGAAAAAGAGTTTAGCCTGCTGCATAAATGTAAACCTGTGCAATTTGTGAAGAAGAAAGTTTCAGTGCAATATATTTGGGAGTTTTGTGTGTTTTCCCTTTGCTGCCATTAAAACCATCTAAGGTGATCTGTCTCACTGCTGAGTGCCCTTTGACCCTGTAATCTAGGAAGTGTGAGACTGAGCTGCTCCTCTGTGGGCACCCATGCTGTTCAGGTCCAATCAAGTGGCCACATAACACCATTATTTCAGCCTTACCCTCTGCAGGGGTGTCAGTGTCCATCCATCGATTCCCTTCTTTCTTTAATCCCATTCTCTAGCTATATTCATCATTTCGTTCTCACTGTCAACCCCCTGCGTTTTCAGTCGCTCATCTCGCCCTCTCTGCTTCACTTCTTCTCACTTTGTGCTACTATTGACTTTGTCCATCTTATGCTCCACACCTACCTACATCTCCCCCCTGTCCCTCCCTCCATCCTGATCTCAATATTCCTCCTCTCTTTACAAACTCTCCATCCATCTACTCCTCTATAAAGGCCCTTGCGGCCAAGGCTCCATAATGAAATCTCAGCAAGCCTTATTGTGTTGATTAAAGCTGTCAGAAAGAAACTAAGAGAGGAAAAATACAGTGGCAACAGGGGGAAAACAAGGGCTCAATGGTGCATTGCGAGCGTCCTTGTTTGAGCTATTATTTTTGCCTTCCTCCCTTCTATGTTTCCTCTCTTTTTTAGTTAACATATACACAATAATTCTATTAGTCTTCGAGTCTTTCAATCCTTCAGCCTCTCTCCTTCCATCCATGTCACTATAAGCAGAACCTTTTGAGGTTATGTTCTGCCCCGACCTTAACGTAATGCAATTCTGTCAAAACACATCTGCCCCTCAACCCTCTCTCTTCAAGCTGTTTCTCAAACACCGTCCTACATAATATGTTATGTACACAACTACACAGTAGCAAGATGCTTAATTTGTTTTTAATCGAGCTGTACCATTCAGCGATGCACTGATGGATCAGCCAGCGACTGGACTCATGACTGATGACTGCCTGATCAGAATCACATATACAGCATTCAAAACGATGTGCTGTAAATTGATGTTTACCTGTTCAGCTCCAGAGCAATTAAATGTGGAAATGATGGGCTCTGCCCAGCTCAGTCAACACTGTTTGAAATGCACGTAGAAGCTGTGCACAGAATAATAACTGCACTGCCATCGGCACATATAATTGCAGATATAAAGCATTTCATATATATATATTTTTTTTTAAAGTTTAAAATAGATTTATGCTGTCAAATGTGTTCTTAGGAAGAAAATCCAGGTTTGTCCAAAATCTAAATCAGCCAAGAATGCAAACAGTGTCTCTGTTTAATATCAGCACTTACTCAATGAATGTCCCATGTTGCAGTACTAAAATTATGACTGACTGGGTGCTGTGTGTTTAATTCTCTAGCATAGAATTAAAAAAAAAAATGTAAGTACTACTTTTTTTTTATTCTTTTACCTGCCCATTAGGGTACAAGGGGAAAAAAGGTCAGGAACTAAGCAAAAGCTATATGTTCAATCACTTAGTAATGTCTTTAAACTGCCAACTACAACTGACATTGATAGGAACGTGCTAATCTGTACTAATCCTGATCTGCTTAATATCAGCAGCTGATTAATTAATTGATCACAACACTTTGTAGAAGCTATTTAGAGCCAATCATCCAATGTCTGTGAAAAAAACCACACACAAAAACCAAAAACATAATAGGAGGGGAGATCAAAGTAATCAGTGAGGGGAAATGCCAGAGTGGGTCACAGGGGGTCAAAATGAGTCATATACATCTGAAACCAACCAATGCTATGCCTCACACCCTCCGCTAACTTCCTGAGAGAAACTCTGAAAATGTAGCGCCAGAAAATCCTAAAGAATTATACCAATATAAAAAGCCATAAAACTGGAAGCAAATGTTGAATCATTATTGCAGCCTTGTTATTATCAAAGCAGGTGTAAGAAGTAAGAAGTATGAAGCACTGGATGTAATTTCAACTAAAAGATAAAAGCACATTAGACCAAATAGAGGACAACAAGCGTGAGTAGAAGCAATTCAGTGCAGAAAGCGAGCCATTTATATTTTTTCTCAGCTGTGAAGTTTCAAATTCATATGGAAGTCAATAAAATGGACAATTCAGCAGAGCAGGACCAACATACTGAATGTGTTTACAACACAGAATATTGACATTAGAAATGCAGTCTGAAAATCGTGTAACCTAAATATCATGAAGAGCTTTAGTATTGAATTTGGATGTAGATCTCCCAAGAGTACGTGTGTGTGTGTGTGTGTGTGTGTGTGTGTGTGTGTGTGTGTGTGTGTGTGTGTGTGTGTGTGTGTGTGTGTGTGTGTGTGTGTGTGTATATATATATATATATATATATATATATATATACAGTCACATACACACAGTATATAAAACACAGTTGTGTTTAACATATGTGTATATGTGCATACATATATTTGCTTTAACAGCAGGTCCAAATGACAAGCACAAGAAGTTCAAACAAATTACAGAACAGTTTTTTATATTACTTATTTTTTTCTCACAATTTAAGCCCAAAGTGTCATGGTGAAAGATTTCTTCTTCTACTACAGCAGCATTTCTTTATCATGTGGAAAAACTGATTTTCTTTTTACTTTCTTGTGCTGAAGTTTCTGAGAAATTAAACGAGTAGTTAAACTTCAACTTAAGATCAAAGTAAGCTGTATGTGACCCATGATAATAAACGAGGTAAACACGAACATGATACGTGTAAATATTCATAAAGCACTTATATACGTATGTGTCACCACACACACAGCAAACCCCACAGCACAGAGTGATAATCAAGCACCATCAGGACCAGGCAGAACGGAAGGCATGTCCTCCAGAGTGCAACCTTCCATTAACATTACATTACCGGAGAGACAGGTGAATGACAGCTCAACAAGACTGAATATCAACAGTTTCTTTTTCAATTATGAAGATGACAGAGAAACCACAGGGAAACAAGCCGGACGTCCACTAGAAGTACTCTGAGGAGATTTTGGAAGCAGCCTGCCTGTATGCAAGATCATCTAGCAGCCAGTCCAGCGATGTGCATGAATAAATCAGAATTCCCTGGTGAGTTTTCTCAATCTGTCACTAACTAAATCTCAAAAGGTTTAAATTTAGGATGTGTAGGCTCTCAAATGAGAAGCATTTCAAAAGCACGTTATTCTGAAATTCAAAGATTTCAGCATTCACATTAGCATTGATAGTCTTCTAATTAGAATTAGAAACAGATGCTTATCTATACTGCAGATGACCCCACTGTAAGAAAATCCACTAAACAGAAATGGAAAAATAAAATATTGCGTGGAAAGGAAAATACAACATTCTGCAACTGCAGAAATGGGTTTAAAGTGTCTGTTTAAGCAGCGGTATAATTGTTCCACATACTCCGTGTGCTCTCATTTACATTCACAACACAGACACAGACTTGTTACTTTTACGCAGAGAGACTTAAGTTAACTGCAACGATGGTGTAAGCTACAGCTTCTCTAAATGTCTCGGCTCATTTAAAGGCAACTGAACCATTTAAACCAGTGTATAGTCGTGGGTGGATAACACAGAAGCAACATTTTGTGGTAAGATGTTTGAGAACCAGCGTGAGGAGAGCGGAGTGATAGGCAGATGTGTCCTGACAGTGTTTTTACATTAAGCCGAGGCTAGGAGAAACATACTGTAACCTCAGAGCTTCAGTTTTATAGGTATTGTAAAGATATTTACATGTTTTATACTATTGTTTACTTAAAGTGGCCAGTATGAGGAAAAATGCAGTGTTTAAGAAATGGTATCTGTGTGGCAGTTGTGTTTAACATCTACTGTACCTCCTGTGGTAGCCATTATGCATCGCGAGTGAGTCACTGTGCAAAATGTATTGTGGTGAGAGAGAATGTGTTTGGACTATTACAAAATAAATAAATAAATAAAAAAGGATAAATGAGAGCACCATAATTTACAATATTGTTTCACAAAAAAGCTGCAAAAATAGTACAGTGCAATATTATTATTATTATTATTTAATTAAGATGCCAAATTTTGGTTATTTACTTTACAATTAGTTAGTAAAAGAGTAAATTAATTTTACTGATTGAACATTGTGCTTGATTAATGTCCAGTCTGCAAATTTGGATATAACATAAATAACATATTATAAATTATGTTTCTTATTTGCATAAAAATAATAGTTTTAAACAGATTTCTAAAACATTAGTGTTTTCTTGTTTTTATGACAGGTAACCCAAAAAAAATTCTTAGGCACCGTAACATCCGGATTGGAAATATTAAGTTCATTGCCAATGTACCCTAAAACATGGACTCTATCAGAAGGTATAGCTGTGGTTGCAAAAAAGTTGGGAATGACTTACCTCTGTAAAAACTTTCCTCCTCAGTTTATTATGTCAGTCAGTCATTTCAGATCATATGAATAAAGACTTCTGTTTATTTAATCTTGGACTTACTGTGTTTCAGAATGGAGGATTATCTTTGGCAGGCTCATTAAAAAGTTGTCAGCCAATGAACGAGCGGTTTCAGGGTCAGACCCACGTCTCCTTGTCACATGATTGTCTTTTTTTTTTTTTTTAAACCAAGATAACGACAATGAAAAGGAAACATCACAGTAGCTACTTTTACACTGTCCATTGATGCTCCTGTGGGAGAGATGGTGGAATTGCGAGGCTGAAGAGCTGGCTAGCGTTCTAACAGCGAAAAGCTTATGCCGTGTTCCAGATACCTTGGAACTCGGATGTTTCCACATTCCAAAAAGAGGAGGGAAAAAAAAGGACTTGTCTTAGTTCTTAGCAAGGCAGACTCCTTCAGGTATTAATAGCAATAAAACATACCACTTATGTTTTGGGGCTTTAAAAAAACACCTTCATGTGTAGAGCCTGATCAGTGCTCCGTGTATGGTTTATTTAATGATTAAAAAAATACACAATATTGTCATTACAGATCAAAAGTTTATAGTTTAAGTACTTTATATGTTCAGTGCCACCACCTTGGATTGCAAACTCTGGGTTGGTAGGGCTGCTCCAAATTCCCAAATCTGAGTTGAGGGGACATTCCAGATTGAATTTTTGACTGGGAACTTTCGGACTTCCGACTTATTCAGGAAAACACCATTACCTTTGGATGTTCTTTTGGTTCCTTGCTAAGATTCTTTGTGCACTTTTGAAAAATGTGAACTTCTTCTATATTCTTCTTCTTCTTTTCTTTTTGGGTGTCCCTACACAAAATCATTCTGCTCTGCATTGCTGTCAGTGAAGAATAAATAAATTACACATCACACCAGGTGAAGAGAATTCCTGCCTCAACCACGCCTTCAGCCCACTTGCAGCCGGGAAAGGAGAAGGTTCTGAGGCTTGTAAAAGATTTAGGTTTTAGAACAGTCATAAGGAGTCCCTAATCCATATTTCATTCACTCTGTTAAAAAAATATAAGTAAGTAAGGGGATTTCTCCTCACAACCGAGGATTAATTACCAAAACTCAGTTTAATGATTAATTGGCTAATTGTTATTCTGCAAAATCGCAGCACTAATAACGTCAAGAGAATGAATATTTTCAATCATAAAGTTATACATTGGATACCTAATAAATGAAGGCAGTAGGCTTTGACGCCTATAACATAACCTCCATACATGACAGTAGTTGGACGGTTCACACAGGTGATTCTGACACGAATTGAATCAATACCTTGATCAAGAAGTCAGTTTGAGGCTTATCAGCGGTGTGAATGAACAGGTTGTTTATCAGAAGCCTGAGGTACAGAAAAACACATGAACCAGCCATTTCTGCAACAGCCCAGATCAATGGGAGGATGATCAGGGAAGATATTGGCAACATGAGAGCACAATGAGCAATACTCTCCCTCAGCACAAAACAATTGAATCGCAATCTATCTCGGCTATAGCCAGGAAACGCACACAGTCTGTCAGACATAAAAGTGTGATGGGTTACACACACGCACGCATGCACACAGTGAGCTTTAACCATGAAAAAACAAGGTTTACGTAAAAATAAAACCAACAAAATCTCTCATTTATATGGTTTGATGTTTAAGGAACTTAGGTGCCTAAATGTGCACTGTGAAAAGAAAGCTTTTCCAACCGTTCCCCTACACAGAGCTTCCTGGTTCCTTAGTGGGGGAAAAAAAAAAGGAAATAGCAACCTGCCCACCCCCTCCAGTGTCCCCAGGGCAGCTCTTATTCCTTGTAAACAGCTGGACGGCTCCTGGCTAGTAAATAGAGCAAAAGAGAGTCAGTGAAAGAGTGGAGAGTGGAAGATGGGTAGAAGAGTGGCAGGAAGGAGGGCTAGAAAGAAGAAGAGAGAGGTAGGACAGAGATGGGTGAGGGCTGGGGCTTGTAAAAGGCATGAGATTCATTAGGCATTCACACTGTGCACTGGAGAGCCCTGATGCCTCGCAGAAAAAGAGAAGGGATTACAGACATCGCGGGTGTGGATGGGATGGGTGGGTGGACGGGATGGGTAGGTGGTGGGGAGCCAGAGAACCTTTTCTGTGAGCCAGGGGAGGGGAGAGGAATTGGAAAAAACAGAGAAAGGAAAAAAAGCTGTATGAGGTGAGGAGAGAATTCGGGCAAGACAGCAAAAGACAGACAGTGAAACGGAATGAGACTTGGCTCCGAGATATCAAACAGGAAGACAGGGAGTGAGAGGGTGGGCCGGCGTGTGCAGTGAGGAAGAGAATATATGAAAGCTGTAATGCAGGGAATGGAAGGGAAGAAGTGGTGACAGAGTGAAAGAGTGGGGCAGCAAAAAGGAGAGACAAGCAGCCAGGAGGAGTGCCGTGGTGCCATAAAATGCCAGCTGTATGCCACTGCAGTCTCTCCCCTCTCATCATTGCACCGTGTGAGTTATCACTGTGTCTGCTACCTGACACACACACACACCTATACAATCCTCCTCCAAGTTTACAGCATGTTCACTGATTACTTGGATCTCCTCTCCTGGTCTTTATGAGCTTAGGGGCTGATAGCAAATGAAACATTTACTGCCCACTTGTGGGCATGACAGCGAGTATGTCTGTGCATGTCCAAATCTGTGCGGCAGGCTCGTGTGCACATGTGCATACCAACCAGGCTTGGCAGGTTCCTATAAAGCAAAGTTGTTTCTATGAAAGTTACCCCCCAGCTTTGTAAAGTGTCCCATCTGGCTAGGCGTAGTGTTGCGCAGAGCAAAATCAGACATGAGAACTCTATTCAACTGTGAAATGAAAGGGGCGAAAATCCTACAGGAAAAGGGAAATACAGAACTTTAAGAATTCATGGACCATATCATTAGTTTTGCATGAAATATAAAATATGTACACGTAAATTAATGCTGAACATTTCTCACTAAAGTTTTTAGATTGAATTTCTGTCTTCAAGGCAGCCATTGCTCTAGTTCATTTCGGTACGCTACAGAAATCAGCTCCATCACATTGAGCAGTTCATTGCCCTTATTTTTGCTGTGGAGTAATGCACTTGTGAGTGGGAACCGATTAGAAAGTTGGTTCATTCGGGGATGATCAGAATCAAACAGTGGAAAGATGTTGTTTTTTTGGTTTTTTTAATGGATGAAATAAAAAAAAAAATCCTTTTCAAAATATTTACGTAAGATCGCTCACTTGACAATTCATTCTGGCAGTTTAATTCTCAGATGTCGGTGCATCCTTGTCTGCTGCACCAAGGAGAAGTCTAAGACTGGCTGACAAGTTAATAGCCTTACACATACAAAGATTCTGGTGCTTAAAGCTGTTTCTAGATCATTTACTTATATAACACTTGCATCCTATTTCACATTTGTCTACTTCACCATCACACATCTCATCTCAAATGCTCTTTGTGGAGAGGACAGGTGATTGAGGTACGCTTCCTAACATAACCAATGTTTCCCTCCAGATCGTAACTTTGCACGGGGACTTCAAAAAACATCTCCTCACCAAAAAAAAAGCCTTAGTTATCATCAACAGGGAAGTGCATGATTTTTAACCCGATCGACCAATGAGAAAGCCGTGAGCCATGTTTAGTCAACATTCACTGGTTTCCTTCAAAGTAAGTGAGAGGGTGAAGCAGAAGGTGACATTTTTGGCTGCTCCCTTATTCACAAGGGAGTGTCACCACAGCAGGTTGTTCTTCATGTTCAATTTGGTAGCTCTTAATACAGGATGCCCAGCCCGACACAACCCCTGAGGCATTTTCGTCCCCTCCCAGGTTTGAGCTGGGCATTTTTCACTTGGTAGGCAAACAAGCGAGACACTACACTGCAGAGCTTACGGTACAGAAGATGATATGGCATTCATATATATTTATGTTGATGCGCAAACATGGACACATATGTGTAAATGCAAATACACACAAAATAACCAACCCGGTGGTTCCTGCAGACTTTAGGTGTCTCATTTTTTTCTTATCTTAATAAGGTTGGTCTTAACTCTAATGTGATGGACTGCTCCTCTCCAGTAATAAATTCACAGTAACAAACATTCACTGTAATTGCTTTGCCATACGCTTAAAACACACACAAATTATTTCACGGTCCCATCCAGGCATTAGTCCCCGTCTCTTGAAAGCAGAGCACCTTCCCCCTCCTTTAGCTCTCACACCAGCACATCCACACCCACACGCACACATCCCGTCTTGTCTTAAAGTGGCTGTTTGGTGCTGTCAGCTTGGTCTAACAGAGTCGTTCTCTAACCTTCCTTGTACAATCTACCCACCCACGTCACACTTAAGGTTGAGAATTACAAGGTTAAGTCAAGACTTATTCAGCGCTCTGGCACAGCAACATCAAAAGTATTACTAACACTACAGCTTGTTTGAAACTAGGGCTGTAACTATCTGCACTTTTCATTGCAAAGTGACCTAAACGATTTTTTTAAATAACATTTCCAAAGATCACAGACACAAAGATTATACTTTTTTTAAGCGTACAGTGATATAAAAATGAAAATGTGAGCAACATGTGATGATTAAAGTCTTTGGCATTTCTTCTTGAAAGATTAATTTCAGCACTTATAATTGCATTTTCTTCCTGACTTTTAAAAACTAGAGCCCATTCAAACTACCTTTTCTGTGATATATGAATACATGCCTTCCAGAAAGTTTTGGGTGGTTCTCTCTCTTTCTCTCTCTCTCATATACTAACTAGAGTATATAAAAAAGTTACAGTGCGAGTGTGAAAAACTATTTGCATATTTGATACACTTAAAAGCTCAGATCATCAAGCAAATTTTAATATTAAAGATAGCCCCAATAAAAATGAAAGGCAGTTTTTAAATAATGCTTTCATTCACTAAAAGATGCGAAAACTTTGACTAGTTACTTTTTTGGGAGCTTTTCAGAGGTGGACTTATTCAAAATTTTCTGGTAGAGAGCAAAATTCATCAGTCATGATAAGTCGCCCAGGTCCCGAAGAAGCAAAGCAGCCCCAGACCATCACACTACCATCACCATGCTTTGCCATTGATAGCGTGTTCTTTTTATGAAATGCTGTGTTAGCTTACCGCCAGTTGTGAAGAGACTCAAACCTTTGAAAAAGGTCAACTTTTGTCTTGTCACAGAATATTTTCCAAAAAGTCTTGGGGATTCTCATCAATTTTTTTTAAACCACAAGATACGCCTTTGTGATCTTTTTAGTCAGCAGTGGTTTTCTTCTTGGAACTCTCCCATGGATGCCATTTTCCCAGTCTCTTTCTTATTATTGAATCATAAACAATGACTTTAACTGAGGCAACTGAGGCCTGCAGTTCTTTAGATGCTCTGGGAGGGTTATGGGAGGGTTATTTTTGCGACCTCCTGGATGAGTCATTGAGGCGCTTCTAGAGTATTATTGGTAGGCCAGCCAGTCCTCGGAAGATTCCAAGTTTTCTCCAGTCGCATAATTGCTCTCACTGTGGTTCACTGGAGCCCAAAACCCTTCGTAATGACTTTGTGGCTCTGAGATAACGTGAAAACTATGGATCAGTGCCATTACATGCATAGCCAGAAAAAACCCAACATGGCTATATAAATTAATAATCCCCAACAAAGAAGCAGGGATTTGAGAATCCCAATGCAGAAAAACATAAAACATTGGTGTTTTCATTGGTTTTATCTCTATTATTTAGTTATTTATTGTTTTGATCAGAAGGTAACTTGGCCAATGAAGTGCTTATAAAACTGTTATTTTCTTTGGGCATTTCTAAGGGACAAATCTGAGGTGCGGTAGCCTAAATCATGATTAGATTCAATGAGAGACAGCGATGAGGAGAGATGCCCAGTTCCGTTTCGTTGCCGTCACCATCTCTGGGGTGATCTGACTAAATTCTGCTGGTCATTCAAATCCATTTACAGCTCTGTCTCTCGTTCCACTGATCTATTGCTCCATCTGTCTTTTCTCGCTTTACCCCCTATTTTATTCATTAGACTCACTTCTACCTCCAATCTCTTGAACACTTGCTGTTTACTTCTTTTACTTGCATTTCCTTCCACTATCTTTTCCACGCTATATTTCTTGTACTCAACCTCATTTGTCTCTCTTTCCTTGCTGCATTTCTCTCTTTCTCTGCCCCTTTGTTTTCGAGTTCCACGCTGAATTTACCCAACCTACCGCTCCTCCTCACTTTCCTTCCCAATGTCTTTCCTCCCTCAATCCACCTCAGTCACCACTTTACCCAGTTATTTCTCTTATTTTGCTCCTTCCTTTGATTCCCACTTTAATTCCTTTGTCTTCCTCTTTCTTTCCTTCTACTTCTTTCCCTATTCCTCTTTGGCTATCTAGGTGGAGTGCAAATGTTCCTCCCAATATGGGCGAGCCCAGAGACCTAAAAGACGACTTCAGTAAAAGATTATGAGGCTGATCCATAACAGCCATCAAAGCTAACAAGGGGGATCACTGAATGATGCACACTCCCTCTATAACACACAAGTACTCACTCCTCAAGCTGTAAAGATGTTTTGTTTCTTGAGATAAACAAACAAGGTGTTATTTAATGACATATTGGTTGACAGATTTTGTTACCTTGGATCACTGCTTCCTATTATTCGGTCTTTATGCTAGAACACTCTTTATCCTAACTTTACTTCTCAACTTCCTTTGGGAGTTATACCTCTCCAGTAGAGATGCCAGTCAAAAAACAACAACAAAAAACAGATTTTTTTCACTCTTAGCAAGGAGAAAGAAATAATATATATATATATATATATATATATATATATATACACACTCTACTGCTTTTAAGGTTTTCTTTGTATAAGACAAAGCCAGAAAAGAGAGGGTGTCAATTCACCTCTCCCCCCTTTTTCTTTTTTGCTCCCTCCTCCATCTTCATTCCCTCTGACCTCCATGTACCTTTATGTTTCTGCTCCTTTCTACTGCATCACATTTTCCTCCCTGCTTTTCATGTGACCAGAGAAAGAATACAAATTGGTGCTGCAATGAGCCAAAGTCAAAGAAAGACTGAAAGGACAGGGGTTAGCAGAACATCAGAAACATTAAGACGAATAAGGAGAACAGAAAGAGAGGTGTGGGATGGAACAGACACCGTTGCTTCAGTGCATGTGAATATGAATGTAAGTTCTAGTGAATGGGCAATATAGTGTGGAAAAGTGCTTGGGATCATTTCCATCACATGACATCCAAATCACTCCCACCCTCTCCCTTTCTGCGATTCAGTCGCTTTCTCTCTCCTTCCCCTGTCATTCTCGCTTATTCCTGCCTCTGTCATGACAGGAATGCAGAGAGGTCTCAGCTCTCAGCCGCTGGGGATTCTCCTCTCCTGGGACTCTGTGATCTCTCTCCCTCTCTTTCAATTTCAATGCCCTCCATTGGCATCACAGTTGAACAATATTGGCGGAGCATCAAAGGCCTCTCTCTCTCTCTATCCCTCGCTTCTGCTGTGCCCTTCACTCTCTTCTTTGAATATCTTTCTCAACTCTTAATTCTTTTCTAGAAATTCCACTTTCAATCAGTGTGGATAGCACCTAAAAAGACTTCAAACAAGCCTGCTTGCTAACTGGGTCTTAAACTTACACTCGTACTCGGTTATAATCACAATATCAGATAAATGCTTAACGTGTTACTTCACAGTAAACCCTTATTTTTCGAGTTTGCTCTTTCACAGTCAGTCGATCAAACCTGTAGTTATGCAACAGCAGCGCAGTGAGTTCATCCCGACCAAGATTTTGTTTGCATTGCCTGACGAGCACGTCACTGAGTTCATCATCACCTGCACTGACAACTTCATTCTATGTTGTAGATGACCAATCAGGGAAGGCGTAGCATTGCATTACTCACTTGGTGAAATTAGCATCCACTCAGTCACAAGTCTTAGTCAGTGAATTAGTCAGATGTTTGTTCTGTGCTTAAAATACAAGCTGTTCTGATATGAGTGGTGACGTAAAGGATATCATCTGTTCTACATTAATTATATTAGTGAAGTAAGTTCCTGCCTTTAAAACTTTTCATTTGTATCTTGCTTTAACTCATTATGTATTCATATATAACAAAATTCAACCCTGAGGGGCGTCCACACTTGATCATTCATCGCCCCCATAGCTGATGGTTGGTCAGTAATGGACATTTAAGGCTCCAGTTGCCCAGGTAAACCTCTAATCTATTTACACCCGGTCTTATTCTTCACTCTTGTTCGTAGTTGCTTCAATCACTGGCCTTGAAGTTGAGAAAAGTTTAACTCTGGACCTTGTCGTTTTGCTTTGCCAGTGGTTATTTCGTATGTTGTCGTTGAAGTTGACTCACCGGTAGCTGCCACTTTATAGGCAGCTTTAAAAGCGATATATACAGTAGCTGTTCCATAAGCTTCAATCACCACTGAGTGTTGGCATACCAGATATGAAGAAATCATGTTTGTGTCCAGAGCCTTCAAAGGATTTAAATTTTGTTTTTTTGGCTATCACAACATGTTCTGGAACAGTGCGCGTGCATTTAAATCCATGTTGTGCATGTGGTATTGATCTACTGTCTGCTTCTTTGGATCTTCATTGACAGACCTCTGTTGCTCCTGAGTGAGAAATGCCTCCCCCTCCCACCCCACCCCCCAAGTCTGCGAATCTGTCATCCAAAGCTAAACAACCCCCCGCTGTCCGATCGATCACGCATAAACATCACAAGGCTGCCTATCGCACAAATCCTGAAGCCCAGTGTGTTCAATCCCCAAAAATGGATCCGCCTTTTTAAAGGATGCCACTCGAAGTACCACTGAGGTGTGGTAGTAGAGCAAAGTGTATAAGCTCAGCAAACAAGTAAGACCTACAGTAAAGTGTCCCAGAGTTTTCTGGGACACTGCACTGGCTCAAGTACGAGGTGCAGCACATTTCTCAAGATCCTGGGAAAACATTACTTTCCTTCATCTATCATATATATAAAATATGCATAAACTGCGTGGAATGAAAGCGCATCACATTTTTCAGCTGTGAGAGTGGAGTCGATCCAAGATGTATTACATATAGCTTTGGTTCTGCCTTTGCCTTTCTGATTAGAGGATTTGTTTTTTCCGTGCCAGACCACCTGTTTCATTAACAAAACCAAACCAGATGACAAAACAGATCAGAGTCGCTTCCCAAACAAGAGTCCCATAACCTTTCTGATGAACACTGGGCAAGGACATTAAATAGCTTGCATGTCATCAAGTGCCGAAATTAGCCGAAGCGGCGATACCTGAGCTTCACATTAATTTCACCTTTCTGTCTCTCCTCCTGTTCCTCCTTTTCAGTCTTGTTAGCACTGTCTGAGCTTCAAATTAGTCACTCCTTCAACTCTTATCTTTTATGCCGTCTCTCCTCCTTGCGCTGTCTTTGTCACTCTCCTCCGCAGCATTCAGCCAAATTAGTTGATCTCTCTCATCTTTATCTCCTCATTCTCACTTGATCTCTCTCAAAATTGTCATCTCCTTGTGCCTTAATTGTTCTCCAAAGGCCATCATCCTCTGTCCAACATCTACCCTTTGACCCGTTCTCTGACATTCGGCACCTGAATGTCTCTTTCCCTTGTTTTCCAAAGTCCTTCAAATCAATTCTTCCTTTGCTTTTTTATTTTTTTTTAACTATTCAACCAAAAAAGCCTCTTCATGTTCTGATGACCCCCTCTGTCACTTTCCACAGGCCGTCAACCCCACTCTATTCCTGTTCACCAAACCTCTGCATGCCTCGTTTTACATTTCACTGAATCAGAGGAAAAACGAGAGGTGTTTCGTCCTTGCGTTTATGTTTGTCCTTCTCCAAAATGCCCATGGTGGTGATAAAAGGATGTGAAAACAATGAGCTGTGATCATTTCATATCAGATGCAGAGGCACCATATTTGCACAGTGAGCAGGTTCAGAATGAAGATTAAAAGAAAATGACATTACTGTGACGGCATCAACACTGTTATTTTAAAGGGCAATCCCAGAGCAGGGAGACTCATGGTAATTAACTAATTAATGAGTGTATAGCAATATTCACTTACTGAAGCGTTGACTATTCCTATTGAACATTCTCCACGATTAATTAGTATATACAGATTACAGGACAGAAATTTGGAAACTCCCTCTTGTACTGAGTAGTGCTGTACTGTTTTATACCGTCTTGTTAAAAAGAACATTTTCACAGAAAGCTGTGAAATGTTTATTTTTTTCACATTAAGAAAGTGAAACAATGGAGGTTACGTACATTATCTTTTAGCAGGCTAAAGGATCATGTACCTAAGAAACTGCATAAACTGGAATAAAAAAAAAAAAAGACTCCTGATTCTCCATATAAATACACAGATAGACAGATGGACAGATATATACACAGATATACATGCATTAAAAACAAGTGCAAATTCCAGGCATTTTGCATAATTTAAACCTTCTGTGTAAGGTAAGGTATTTTATGAAAGTATGACCTTATTTGACCTTGAATAAGAGGTCACAGGTCGCGCTTTTATTAGAATCCCCATATATCATTCCCTATATGCCTATATATTGTCAAACCTCTGACTTCAGTTGTAGTCAGAGGTCAGAGGTCAAATGTGACGTACTTTAAATATTTATATGGTGCTTTCTTTATGTTGACAATACACATCACACCCGTATGAATCACAATTTTTAAGGTCTAAGTGTGATTTTTTTTTTGTCAGCTTTCAACCAAATTAATCAGTGAGTTTTGAAGACCTTGGTGGGTGTAAGTCAAATTTGAACAGATTGCTAACATGACCCCACTGTACACCCAAGCTAAAATGTTTACAGACAAACAGAACGACACAATAACAAATGCAACCAAAAACATAACCTATTTGGCAAAGGTAATCATTTTTATTAATATTTTAAAGATGGTGTTTAAACTTCCTTAGACAGCAAGGCCTTCATCATTTGTTGGTATGCCTGGGCAGTGGGATTAAATTTGTTTGTAAAGTCCAAACAAATTCAACAATTTAGGTAACTACTTCTTCCAGCAGAGAACTAAGAAGTGCATCTATTGCTCAGGGTCTTGCTGTAGCCATATAATGGGAATGTTATGCAATTATTGTCATTAAAGCTAACATCCATCCATCCATCCATCTTCATCCGCTTTGTCCGGGGCCGGGTCGCGGGGGCAGCAGCCTAAGCAAAGAGGCCCAGACCTCCCTCTCCCCAGCCACCTCCTCCAGCTTATCCGGGGGAACACCAAGGCGTTCCCAGGCCAGCCGAGAGATATAATCTCTCCAGCATGTCCTGGGTCTTCCCCGGGGCCTCCTCCCGGTGGGACATGCCTGGAACACCTCACCCAGGAGGCGCCCAGGGGGCATCCTTGTCAGATGCCCGAACCACCTCAGCTGGCTCCTTTCGATGTGGAGCAGCAGCTGCTCTACTCTGAGCCCCTCCCAGATGGCCGAACTTCTCACCCTATCTCTAAGGGAGAGGCCAGCCACCCTTCGGAGGAAGCTGATTTCTGCCGCTTGTATCCGCGATCTTGTTCTTTCGGTCACTACCCACAGCTCGTGGCCATAGGTGAGGGTAGGGACGTAGATCGACCGGTAAATTGAGAGCTTCGCTTTTACACTCAGCTCCCTCTTCACCACGACGGACCGGTGCAGCGTCCGCATTACTGCAGCTGCAGCCCCAATCCGTCTGTCGATCTCCGGCTCCCTTCTCCCATCACTCGCGAACAAGACCACGAGATACTTGAACTCCTCCACTTGGGGCAGGAACTCATCCCCGACCCGGAAGCTAACATATTCGCATTTACTGAATGAGAGAAACCATTGTCAGGGAAAACTAATGGTTAGTTAACCATCCATCCGCTTATCCTTTTTCAGGGCCGCAGGAGCCTATCCCAGCTGTCATAGGGCGAGAGGCAGGGTACACCCTGGACACCCCGGAGTACCCGGGGAGAACCATGCAAACACAGAGAGAACATGCAAACTCCACACAGAAAGACCCCGGCCTGATGGTGGAATTGAAGTCGGGACCTTCTTGCTGTGCAGCAACAGTGCTAACCACTGTGCCACAGGTTAGTTAACCATGGATTAATAATTACTGACCAAGTGATAATTACTGGCTTGTAGAGCATTAGGTGGCATTTGTAAAGTTGCAACAGATGTTTATAAAGTTGTTTAAATTGATTGACTAATTGATTAATGATGTTATTCCCTTTTTGACTTTATTTATTTTTATTTATTTTCACCAGCGTTAGTTACCAAAACTACTTTTTTGATTCTTTTTAAATCTGCAACAAACAGAAATGTCTGCTTGTCTTCACAGCAGAGAGATCAAAATCATTTAGTTACAACATTCAGGTGCACAAAGCAAAGAGATTTGCAACTCAAAGCAGTCTACACAGTAATTAGAAAACCTCATTTCATTTACTGTTCATCGCACCCTGTTCACTATAAATCCACTTCCAAGCTCAAAGTAAATTATCTGATTTTTCCCTCAACCTTGACCGTCTATTGTCTTTTTTGTTTTGGGTTTTGTTTGTTTCCAATTTAAAAAAAAAAAAAAAAAAGATGTTCTAAAATGATTTTGTTATACTACACTGCTTTTCTTATTTTACTGTGCAAAAATTCTGTTGTTTGTGTACCCTTGGTTTATTAGTAGGGTCTAAAATATTTTTTGCCCTGACAATCTGTAAAGAACTAATCAAAATCAGTTGTAAAACAAATACATTTATCGAGGTACGACTTCTTCACCATTACTTCAGTTGTTGCAAATACGGTATTTTCCTGGTTATCTGTATCGAGTTTGAAATACTAGCATTGTGATAATCTTAGCGGGGGGGAACCCGATGCTGACAAAAAAAAGGTATGAATTTACCAAATAATCATATTTTTACTGGTTCAAGCTGACATATTTAGACTTTCATTTTCAGTCTAGTTGAGAATATTTTAGATATACAAATGCATTGAGATGTGATGTACACTCAAATCTCTTACAAACTAATTACTGTTACTGGGGAAAAGCCAGTTAAAAGCCTGACTATACACATCTGGCAAAGAAATATGTCATAACTTGAAAACTCTACCTGGCGGAAGTCGACTTCTCTTACCCTACAATGCAAGAGAAAGGTTTTTTCATTTGCATGACCTTTAAGAAAGCAGGCTATTTTCAGCAGGATTTGCTACTTTCCCAGCATCACAACTCTAATCATT
This sequence comes from Rhamphochromis sp. 'chilingali', assembly GCF_963969265.1. NCBI lineage: Eukaryota > Metazoa > Chordata > Actinopteri > Cichliformes > Cichlidae > Rhamphochromis > Rhamphochromis sp. 'chilingali'. The sequence continues at coordinate 9,060,185 of NC_137934.1, read as the reverse complement.
CCTTGTAGTCTAAAAAGATTCAAACTTATGAGGGCAAGTATAATTCCCATAGAAAATACTGCTGTGACAGAGACAACAACACAAGCAAATCCAAATACACACACAAAGTGCCCAGAGGCTGTTGTTGCTCTTTCCATGATAATTGCATGATCAGGTATTCTGGTTAAGCACTCTCTGGAGAAGTGCCAGGAGCTAAGTTAAACAGTCCATTCTGTTATAGCTGTCACTGGAACTGGGACTGTGTTTGTATGTGTGTGATGTTCTCCCCATTTCTGCTCTTTATTAAGTCCATCTTCTATGTCTTTTTCATCTCTTTCATCTTTTCTGTCTCTCTTTAGTTTTGCCATCTCTCACTTTGGGCAGCTCTGAGCAAATTTAAGTTTTAAAATGAAAATAAAAAATAAATAAAAATAATTTTATCTATCTATCTATCTATCTATCTATCTATCTATCTATACACACACACACACACACACACACACACACACACACACACACACACACACATATAGTTTAAACTTTCAACTCTTGCAGCAAGCTTAAAAAGTAGCAGTCTAGAAACTTTTTTTTTAATTTTCTATTTAATGAATTTGGCCACCCTTCTACTTGTAAATGTCATTAACTCATTAAGGGCTTTTACAGTAAGTCCAGAGCTTTCCACTGGGAATTATCAACTGCTATTTCCAAAGTTTCATACATTCTCCTGAACTAAATCCACGGAGGGATCTAAAAATGAAATTTGTAATTATAATTGATGCCGGGAAAGCGAGGAAAGGTTATATAAAAAAATCAATAATTCAATTTGCAATTTCCAAAGTCAAAAGGTCAGTAAAAATAGCATGGATTGGTGGCTCAACTCTGCAGCTTTAATGTATAAACACAGTCAGTAAAAAAGAAAAAGAAAAAGAAAAGCTTAACTGCAACACTGCAGAGAAAGAGGGAAAACAATCCAGTTACAGAGTTGCAACAACTAGATGCAAAAGTGAACCTTAAAACAAACGAATTCAACCTCAAATTCCACCAAGAACTAATTCGGAAAGTGTAAGTGAACGCTTTTGGAATGATCCAGAACAGTCAGCCCAGCTTTCAAAATAATTGACAACCTGGCAAATCTTTGCTTGCTAAAATGGGCAGTGCCAAGATGAAAATATCTCAGAAGTTTACATGGTTTGTAAGACAGAGAAGGTGAAATAAATAAAGAAAAACTCTGTACAGTGTAGGTGAGAGTTTTCCCACCAGTGCCCAAACTTTCTCACACAACTGGAAGTATCAACAGAAGCTATTTTAAATTTGGTATCAGGCTTGTGTATTTGCACCTGCATGAACAAAAGACTTTTTCTCATTAGTGTATAGTGTGAGCAAACACACTTAGGCTCCTGCCCACAAACACAGAGTCTCTTGGTTGTTAATTAATGCCCTGAAAGGACAGCATAAGCTATGACTGGCTAAAGAAGAACTAGGCTAGCCAGACGGTAATCACAATGGGCTTTAACTGAAAATACAAGCTGAGTGGTTATTAATGAGTCTGCACATACACACTAACACAGCACAGAGGCAAGTGCACAAACAAAGCAGTATGGCATATACAGGAAAACATTAACATGCAAACAATACAGGAGTAGGCAAAACATTTAAGCACACCCACTCACACAAGCATATAGGAATAAAAGCACACTTCTGAAAGTAAGGGTTGGAAATGCTTCAGAATGCTTTTAGATTTTGGGCTGAAAGCCCAAAAATGTTTTAAGAAATGATTACTTCAGTGACGGTCCTGTGGGGCCTTCATTAGCGCTCTCTCTGTTACTGCCACTCACATTTCATACATCCACACTTTCACATTTTAGCCCTGCAAGCCAATTACAGGGGACTGCTGAACGGCAGGTGCTGGGAAAGTCTTCAGGGGATTAGATATTTATATTACCAAGCAGAACCTGAGATGATATGAGACATTCACACATGTATATGAATCAGCCGAAATAATAAATCCATTAGCTCGATGCTTTTTAATTGTATAAGCCACCACTGACCCGTCGTAAAGGACAAAAGACTTCTGAGGGTTTCCTCTGAATCCTGGCAGTTGATCCTTGGAGTCGTGCTGTGCACTGTGGCTATTGTGAATCTGGCTTATTCTGGCATATTCTGCAGGTTAGACTGGGAACAGGAAAGTGTTCAGGAAGTGGAATCGCTTTGGACTCTGCAGGAGTGCAGTGGCAACATTATACTGCTAGGGGGAGGCAGGTATAGGGGAATGTGTTTCAGTTTGGAGTGAGTCTCTTTGAAGTTATGAGCACATGATAGTGTCGTTTTTCCCGCATCATTTCAGTGATATATCCATGCAGGACATCAGAGATTTCCAGATACAAAGGAAGAAGTTTCAAACAGTTTGAAAAGATGACACTCTCTGGACAAACTCTGGAAAAAAAAAATCTCTGCAATTGTTATTGCTTCCTAAATCTGCATATCCTAGCAGGCAAATCTTCTTCCATCTACATGACATGTCCACCGTGGGCTCCTGACACAGGTGTTTTACTGACTTGTAAACATTACCTTGTTACATCAGGCACCTTTCACGGATCAACAGGACAAGAAAGAACCCAACATCAGAGTGTTCCCTTCTTCACTCGTGCTGTTTTTCATGCTACGGTTCATCCCAATTGGTTTCAAATTCTGCTACAGGCTGTTCTGTGTTCATATCTGTCATTTGTCACTGTACTGTGTTGCTGTGGGACAGGCAGTGAAACAATAGCAGTAACATGTTCTTTGAGATTTTTTATATATATAGCACTTCTAATTTTATTCACTTCCAATTTGTTGGGCACATGATTTGCATATAAAGGCATAAACCGCAGCCAATATAAATAGAAGTAGCATACATAAAAATAACAGTTAGAATAAAAAATGAAAAGCAGATTTGCAAAAAAAGGCAATCCCCATAAATTTAATTAAATGTCAACATTATGATACCTACCTACACAGAATAACAACAATATGCATTAAAGATCTGGGGCTTTCCTTTTTTGCTTTCCACCAGACGTCCACTGCATTGTGTAACGCATCAGTGTTATGACTTCACACATTCTGGCATAGCAACTGAACCATGGAGACATACTGGCATTGTAATAAAGTGTAGGATCTGCTGTTTGATGCTCCATTGCACTGTCTCTGGTTCAACATTACACTGCTGGCACATGTTAGGGGAGCAAATTTTACGAGGGTCACTGAAGTTGCGCGAACGAGTGACAGTGAGGTCGGGAGAAGGGGAAAGACAAAAAAAATAAAATCCATGGGAGAAAGTCAGACAGGGAGTGAAAACGGAAACATCACGGTGGGTTGCGAGAAATGAAAACAACATAGACCTGAGACAACTGAGAAACTCAGTAGCAAAACCAGCTGCCATCATGTTATGATGCCACATTTTCTCATTGCTGGTGTGAACAGCAGGATGGTAACAAAGCCATTTGTAGGCCAGTTTATACCTGTGGTCTACTGGACTCCTCTGGGATTGCAGGAAATTCACTCTTTCTCTGTCTTTTTTCTTCGCTTTGTAAATAAATCCACTTTCAGTACCTTCATCTAAGTTCATCTTTTATTCTATTTAAATTCTTCACATAAGTTAGGAGATCCAGTATATCATTAAGAACCTCCACAAACAGTTAAAGTCTCTGTGAGGAAAGAACTGCAACGCTGTAGATCGATAGGAACAAAGCTAATGTCAGTGTCAAGGACGTAGCTAATTCCAGTGACAGTCAACAATGAATTCCACTGAATACAAAGACAAGAAGGAGACGAGGTTAGGTGATTGCCAAGTCAGTGTAACAGCAACTGGCTACTCAGACTTAAGACTTGGTTTTAGGGTTATACAGTTAAAACTAGCTTAGCTAACCAGTTCTAAACTAGTGCTGTAAAAATTTGTTATTTTTTTTCTACTTCATTCTCAATAAAATGAATATACTTCACCTGTTAGACGGTTTAGTTGCAGTGTGAGATGAGTGTGGAAGCCTGAAAGCCAACTTTATTGTTTGTGGTGTTCTCAACATGGAGTATTACTAAAATTGAATTTCATTGATATTCTACTGGAAGGGGAACATTACATCCTCGCTTCATTTATAGTCTGACTAGCAGCAGCTAGTCTGTCTTCACTTCTGGCAAAACAGCGAGAGAAAGTGAGAAAGTGGAAGGGCTGATGAGATTTCTATTCCCTCCCCACACCACTCATCTTTCTCATTCTGCATCTGTCTTTCTCATATGGATTTTTCTTTCAGCTCCTCTCGCTTCCCGCTCTGGTCTGGTTCTCTTTTTCAAGTTTGCAGGTGTAGGTTTAGGGAGACAAAATGTAAACCACAGGTGTTTGAAACCAAACGCCTACTGCACCACGTCCCACTGCTCCTGACAATACCGGGCTGTCTCGGTGTGTATGCCAGGATTGCTGAGGTGACTGGGCCAGGCGTGTGGGCTATTGAAATCTAGACTAGTGCAGCTTCCCTTCAGGGAAATTGTATCCCGTGGTTTTTTGGGGGGTTTTTTTGTTTTGTTTTGGGTTTTTTTTTTTTTTGGGGGGGGGGGGGGGGGGGGGGGGGGGTTTACAGCTACAATTCATAAGTTGTCTGATCAATGTGTCACTTGCAGGCAATCGTAAAGTACTTGATTTAAAAAAATCTCTTAATAAAGAGATATTCACCTAATGCATGTGCAGACATACACCTGCACACACACACACACGCACACACACACACACAGTGGCTGTTTAGAATGGGGATAGATTGCAGGTTCTACATATGTATACATCCAGATTTAGAGACAGCTTTTTAAAGTCTTTTAAAGGTCTGTTTGAGACTTAAGACTTGGTTTTAGGGTTATAAAGATAAACCTAGGTTGAAATGTGGATTTGTCACGTCCCACCAGCCCCCTTCAGAATCAGCTGATTTTGTTAAAGAACTTCTGCATTTAATTTACATGCAAAACGCCATGCAGTATTTAATCAAGAGCAAGTACGGCAGAAAGGCACATTAAAAATACATTTCAGCTCTGCTTAAAGCTGCAACTCAATTTTACACCAACTCTAAATTCCAAATTATTTTAGCCTTTAGGTGAAAATGAGATGTTTCATATGATATAATTTGTTTTGACCATTCACCTTACCCACATAGTGATACAGCTCTTTTCATATCACCCAAAAAGCAGTTTTAGTACCTTTTCAATTGTATTATCTGAAAACAGACATCTAGGGTACCACAACTTGCTTCTGAGGCAGGTTTGCTAAATCTATAATATAGCACATGATATTCAAGTTCAAAGTTAATCGAAGACAATATTGTTCTTAGTTGAATAAAAAAAAAAAAGAGGTTTGGGCTTTAGATTGTGACAGAGTTGGGGTGAAATTGTGTGCAAAAATCCTGGGAGAAAGATATATGACATTCACTAGCTGGGCCCACGTCCTCATTTTAGGTTTGACAGCGTTTTAGTAGGTAAAGGTGAATGGCTTGGACATGAATTGAGCTGCAGCTTGGGGAAGGCCTCGAATGGGACTGGAGGCGGCTCCCGGGCCTGGCAGATCGCCATGTACTAAATAGAAGTGAAGAGGTTAAAGAACTGAAAAGGGGAGGAAGGGTGGAGTACTTAAACAAGAATGAACAGCTTGTAGTACTGGGGGAACCTATATAGATGAGAACCGGAAGGAGCGTGTTTGGAGGTGTGGTCATGCTCCTGAAATGTAATATATCTATATCATGGCTAAAGCACTTCTGGATGGATGCAAACTGCATTTCGTTGCCTTGTACTCGTGACACATGCAATGACAATAAAGTTGAATTCTATTCTATTCTATTCTAAATTCCAATACTTAATCTCCAAAAAAAAAAAAGTCCCCCGTCTGTACTTTCAGAGTCTGTAAATTTCACAGGTTTTACAGTATGAATACATAATTTTGCATGGCTTCATGAGACATGCTTTAGTTAAAGGAAAAATTACAGTAATTAGCTGATATGGCAGGGCTCAGATGAAAGCTTTTCTCAGAATTGACTGATTTCATATTGAATGGCCAAAGAGGGAAACAGCAATCACTCTAGGGGAAGCACTGGTAGTGTAAACATCTGTGAGCCAAAATAAAATGTGAGAAATGCTCATCCAGACCAATTTCATGTTGCCACTGCACTTGCTCATGTCCTCCTAGACAAATTTAATATGGGAATGATATATAAACTGGCCACTTTGTTAGGCTTAGATACATGTGTTGCATTGCAAATATCTAATTAGCCAATCATATGGAAGCATTTCAATGCACCGAGCCATGCAGACATGTTCAAGACAGCCTGCAGAGGTTCAAGCCGGGCATCATAAAGCAGAAGAAAGGCGATTTAAGTGACTGTGAATGTAACGTGGTTGTTGGTGCCATTTCAGAAACTGCTGCTCTACGAGGATTTTCCAACACGATCATCTCTAGACTTGCGATACTTGGATGGTCAGAATTACATTAAAGCATGGATCCATCCTTCCTCAGTTTGGTTGGTGATGGTTATGGTGGAAAACTTTGGGCTCCTTGTTTACCATCATTGAAATGCCAACTGTTGATCATTTCCATCCCTTTATGATCTCAGTGTACCTGGCTGCTTCCACCAGGACATCGCGTCATGTCACAAAGCTCAAATCACCTCCAGCTTATTTCATAAATATGACATTCAGTTCACTCATATGGCCTCCATATCTCAATCCAGTAGAGCACCTTTGAGATGTGGTGGTATGGAAGATTTGTGGATATAATCATACATGTAAAATATAAAAAATGGCAGAAAACATGACAGTCTAACAGCTTTCTGTGTGTGCCTGGTGAACAATATAATATAATATATGCAGCCTTGGACTGGGATAATGATCCTCTGCTTTACATCCCTATGGCTTCCAGTCAAAGTGATTATGTAGTTTTCGGCATCTGGCAATTGGACAGACAGCTGCACTAGAAATTAAGCTCATTGAAAATCAGGCAGTTTAATTAGTTGAAGGATAGATGTTCAAGGGGCTCATTCTGAAACATTCATTGCGAAAAAACAATAATTACCTACAGTAACGTTAAGTGCTCAATACTACTCTGTGAAAATTGCGCTATTTTGTAAACGTTATTGTCTGTAGGAATCTCCACATTAATAACTCGCCTCTTAACACAATAGGATCAAAAAATGCCATGCAACTGATACAATTTTAAGCGCAAAACAGCTTTTTTTTCACGGTTGGATATTTTTATTTTGAAAGACAGTTGCAGCTTCTTGGTGTTCAAATGTTTCACTACTGTGTCCACAGTTTAAAATTCGCCCAACAAAAACCTGCTAGCAGCCTCTCTCTCTGCTTGACAGGACACATGCACACACTGGGAAATAACACATTGCAGGGTGGCATGGTACACGCATGCACACGAGGCGTGCGTGCAAATCCACATGAACACACACACGCCCACAAGTGTAGCCACATGAAGACATATGGTCATCCCCGCCATAGGGGAGGAAGTATAACACAATAAGCCAAAAAAGCTTTGGCATTGCCTGCATGCTATCTGTGTGTAGCTGTGTGTGTGTGTGTGTGTGTGTGTGTGTGTGTGTGTGTGTGTGTGTGTGTGTGTGTGTGTGTGTGAGTGAGCTCAGTGTGGTGTTTCTGAAATCATTGACTCGTCCATTCCACGAGCGGGAGTACTTGCTTTATGCCCACACAAATATGTGACTGCAAACTGGCAAAAGACACGGGGAGACACCAAAGAGGGTATAAAATGTGCTTCAACTAAGAGAAGTAAATGCAAACAAAGACACATCAAACAAACAAAGATATTGTTCCACTGTTAGCAGGAGAGAGGAAATCCAACCCATATGAAACATACAATGTGAAAACTGAGGAGGTCCCAAAACCTTTGGAGAAGAGTGCTACAGTATTATTTTTACATAATTATATCTAAATACATGTCTGTGAAGGTTCTCAGTCATCCAGGTCATCGTAGTCAAAGGAGCTTGCAAAGAAAAGCGTCTGGACTTCTTTAAGTTGCTTGAAGACGTTTCACCTCTCATCCGAGAAGCTTCTTCAGTTCTAAGGTCAAATGGTGGAGAGTCCCAGATATAAACCTAGTGGGAGTGACCCCCCACAGAGGGACAAAAGGACCCCCTGATGATCCTCTAATCGCCTGAGCCAAGGTGGGAAACTGGGCGTGGGTCCCAATCAGCCAGAGTTTCGGGTGTGTTCATTGTGAAACCTGGCCCCACCTTATCATGCGAATTCCTGAGGTCAGATGGCCCAGGATGTGAGTGGGCGTTAAGGCGTCTGGGAAGGGATCTCAAAACTGGATTATAGATGGCAGAGAGTTGGTGTCGTAAACCCCCGCCTCTGTTCAAAGATGGTCGCTCACAGTGAACATAGATGGCTTCTTTCCCTCCTCTTTCAAACCATCTGTCCTCTCTGTCCAAAATGTGAACATTGGCATCCTCGAAAGAGTGTCCTTTATCCTTAAGATGCAGATGGACTGCTGAGTCTTGTCCTGTGGAGGTGGCTCTTCTGTGTTGTGCCATGCGCTTGTGAAGTGGCTGTTTGGTCTCTCCAATGTAGAGGTCTGAGCATTCCTCGCTGCACTGTACAGCATACACCACATTGTTAAGTTTGTGTTTTGGCGTTTTGTCTTTCAGGTGAACCAGTTTCTGTCTGAGCGTGTTGCTGGGTGTGAAATACACTGGGATGTCATGCTTGGAGAAAACTCTCCTGAGTTTCTCTGATACACCAGCTACATAGGGGATGACAATGTTGTTGCGTCTGTCCTCCCTCGCTGGTGTCTGATCTTCTTTTCTGTGCCTCTTTGCTGACTTTAAGAACGCCCATTTAGGATAGCCGCACGTTTTGAGTGCTTCCTTTACATGTGTGTGTTCCTTCTTTTTCCCTTCAGGCTTAGAGGGAACATGTTCTGCCCGGTGGTGTAGGGTCCTGATTACTCCAAGTTTGTGTTCCAAAGGGTGATGGGAGTCAAAGAGGTGGTACTGGTCCGTGTGTGTGGGCTTCCGGTAAACTTCGATGTTGAGTTTGCCGTTCTCTTCAATGTGCACAGCGCAGTCCAGGAAAGGCAAACAATCGTCCTTTGTGTCTTCCCTGGTGAACTTGATGTTCTTATCCACAGCGTTAATGTGCGCAGTGAAGGATTCCACTTCTTGTGTCTTGATTTTGACCCAGGTGTCGTCCACATATCTGTACCAGTGGCTGGGTACTCTTCCTTTGAAAGAGCCAAGAGCCTTCCTTTCCACTTCCTCCATGTAAAGGTTGGCTACAATAGGTGACACGGGGGAGCCCATGGCACAGCCATGTTTTTGTCTGTAAAAGCCTTCGTTGTACTTGAAATATGTAGTGGTGAGGCAGAGGTCTAACAGTGTGCAGATCTGATCGGGTGTGAAGTTGGTCCTGTCCTCCAAGGAGCTGTCTTCTTGTAGTCGTTTTCTGACAGTCTCCACGGCCTCCGTGGTGGGTATGCAGGTGAAGAGAGAGACTACATCAAAGGACACCATGGTTTCATCTGGATCCAGGGTAAGTTTCTGGACCTTGTCGGTGAAGTCGGTGGAGTTCTTGATGTGGTGTGGGGTGTTCCCCACGAGAGGCGCAAGGATGGTAGCAAGGTGTTTAGCAATGTTGTAAGTGGCTGAGTTTATGCTACTGACTATTTTGAAAGTCAGTGAAAAGAGGAGTGAAAGAAGCCATCTATGTCCACTGTGAGCGACCATCTTTGAACAGAGGCGGGGGTTTACGACACCAACTCTCTGCCATCTATAATCCAGTTTTGAGATCCCTTCCCAGACGCCTTAACGCCCACTCACATCCTGGGCCATCTGACCTCAGGAATTCGCATGATAAGGTGGGGCCAGGTTTCACAATGAACACACCCGAAAATCTGGCTGATTGGGACCCACGCCCAGTTTCCCACCTTGGCTCAGGCGATTAGAGGATCATCAGGGGATCCTTTTGTCCCTCTGTGGGGGGACACTCCCACTAGGTTTATATCTGGGACTCTCCACCATTTGACCTTAGAACTGAAGAAGCTTCTCGGATGAGAGGTGAAACGTCTTCAAGCAACTTAAAGAAGTCCAGACGCTTTTCTTTGCAAGCTCCTTTGAATATCTAAATACAGTTTTGTACAGTATTGTGCAAAAGTCTTGATCCATCCCTTATTTATTTATATTTTGCTTGCAGGGAGCCTGACTTCAATGTAATTTTTTTAAGTAGTCTTAAGCAATAGTTCTCTAGGCTGTCTTTCATTGGACATTGGATGTTGTTATTGTTTGTTAAGCCACTTTACACTGATCTATTAATCATTCAGCATAACAATGGAACCTAACTCAAGGAAAAAACCTTTATTAGCAGCCTGGTTCAAATCATCATAAACATGTATGGAGGAGTTCAGGAGAGACGTACAATAGCCATCAAAACACCAAGGAGGCTCTGTTATAGTTATATACATATATATAAAAGTGTTGGAGATCTTGTCAAAATTGATGAAATTACGATCCCAGAAATGTGCTGTCAGATCTAGACACTATGCAATGCCATAATGTTAACATGGCAAACACACTAATAATCCAGTAAAAGCATACCTTGATAGAAAAAATGCACAACGGAACACAATAAGTCATGGATTGGCCTCTCCAGACCCCAGACCTCTATAGTATCAAAGCAGTGTGGGACCATCTTTACAGGGAATTGAACAAAAGGCAGCCAACATCCAAAGAAAAGCTTAGAACATCCTTCAAAAAGTTATTTCTTATTTAAAGAAATGACAAGAGTCTAAGAGAGTTCAGGCAGTGTTGAAGAATAAAGGTGGCCATACCAGGTATATTTTCATTTATATTTGGACATGTTGTAATATATGTGAAAACCTGGCCAGCAGGAGCCATCTCTGCTCTTCAGGACTGTTTTGAGAGCACTGACTGGAACATGTTTAGAGAGGCTGCAACTTACGGCGACTTCACTGACTTGGAGGAGTACACATCATCAGTGTCCAGCTATATCAACAAGTGCACCGATGACGTCACTGTCTCCAAGATCATCATCTCACGACCCAACCAGAAACCGTGGATTACTGCGGAAGTGCGTGCACTTCTAAGGACCCGAGACTCTGCCTTCAAAGAGGGAGATAAGGTGGCGCTTAGAAGAGCGAGGGCTGAACTTTCTCGGGCCATCAGAGAGGCGAAGCGCGCACACGCCCAGAGAATCCACAACCACTTTAAGGACAGCGGCGACACACGACGCATGTGGCAGGGCTTACAAGCCATCGCTAACTACAGGACGACACCACCTGCCTGTGACAGTGACGGCTCCCTCCCAGATGTGCTTAACAACTTCTATGCTCGGTTCGACAGGCAGAACGACGTGGCGGCGAGGAAGACCACCCCTCCTCCGAACGACCAGGTCCTGTGTCTCACTACAGCTGAGGTGAGGAAAACTCTACGCAGAGTCAATCCACGTAAAGCTGCTGGACCAGACAACATCCCAGGCAGAGTGCTCAGAGAATGTGCTGATCAGCTGGCAAATGTTCTCACCGACATCTTCAACATCTCTCTGAGCAGTGCCGTTGTCCCCACGTGCTTCAAGGCCACCACCATCGTCCCCGTGCCCAAGAAGTCTTCTGTGTCCTGTCTCAATGACTACCGCCCTATCGCACTTACACCCACCATCATGAAGTGCTTCGAACGGCTCGTCATGAGACACATCAAGACCCTGCTGCCCCCCTCACTGGACCCAATGCAATTTGCATACCGCCATAACCGCTCAACGGACGACGCCATCTCCACTGCACTCCATCTTGCCCTGACACACTTGGACAAGAAGGACTCACACGTCCGAATGCTGTACATAGATTTCAGCTCAGCATTTAACACGTTCATCCCCCAACAACTGATCGGAAAGCTGAGCCTGTTAGGCCTGAACACCTCCCTCTGCAACTGGATCCTGGACTTTCTGACCGGAAGGCCTCAGTCAGTACGGATCGGGAACTGCACCTCCAGCACCACCACACTGAGCACTGGGGCCCCACAAGGCTGTGTGCTCAGTCCTCTGCTGTTCACACTGCTGACTCATGACTGTGTAGCAACACACAGTTCAAATCACATCATTAAATTCGCTGATGACACGACCGTGGTGGGTCTCATTAGCAAGAACGACGAGTCAGCGTACAGAGAGGAAGTGCAGAGACTAACGGACTGGTGTAAGGACAACAACCTGTCTCTGAATGTTGACAAGACAAAAGAGATGGTTATTGACTTTAGGAGGACACGAGGCGACCACTCACCGCTGAGCATCAACGGCTCCTCTGTGGAGATCGTTGACAGCACCAAATTCCTGGGTGTACACCTGGAGAAGGACCTCGGCTGGTCCCTCAACACCAGCTCCCTGCACAAGAAAGCCCAACAGCGTCTCTTCTTTCTGAGAAGACTGAGAAAGGCCCGGCTTCCACCACCGATCCTGACCACCTTCTATAGAGGAACTATTGAGAGCATCCTGAGCGGCTGCATCACTGTCTGGTTTGGGAGCTGTGCCATATCAGACCGCAAGACCCTACAGCGGATAGTGGGAACAGCAGAGAAGATCATCGGGGTCTCTCTACCCTCTATTGAGGACATCTACACCACACGCTGCATTCGCAAAGCCACCAGCATTGTGGCTGATCGGACACACCCCTCTCACACACTCTTTACACTCCTGCCATCTGGAAAAAGGTACCGAAGCATTCGGGCACGCACATCCAGACTGTGCAACAGCTTTTTTCCACAAGCCATCCGTCTCCTCAGCAAAAAGGGACTGACTGATAAACACGCACACACACACATACACTAACATTATCACTCAGCTTAACTCAAATACCTCAAAACATTGAGACTGGACTGACTAACCAACACAAAGCGCAAACACACTGACCTACACCACCAAACCATCGCACACACCAACCTGTAAATGCTCTTTTGCACAATATTATTACTAGATATATTATATTTTTTTTTTTTTTTTGCACTAACTTGTCTTGTAGCACCTTGGTTCCTGGAGGAACGTTGTTTCGCCTCACTGTGTATTTTTAAACTGTATATGGTTGAAGTGACAATAAAGTTGAACTTGAACTTGAACTTGAATATATTGCTACAGCTCTTTCCTATTTTCCAAGCAAAATATAAAGATTTTGGGAAGAAAAAAAAAAACAACTTTTTTTGAGCACCTGAGGTTCATTTGAAGATCTTCTTGGGCCCCATCTGTCAGTTAAAATGCCCCCGATCCTGAAGGAGACCCTCCATATTTCACACCAAGGATCCAGGTGTGTGCAAGATTCATTAAAAAAAAAAAAAAAAAAAAAAAAAGGTACAGAGGGGATCCTGGAGTATGTGTGTGTGTTTCATGTATATCCCATTGACAACTTTGACCTCACTTCACACTAATCCATGAAGACTTTTGTCAATAATTGAGGTCCCTAAGGTGGACACTGCTTTTTGAGGTTTAAGGCTTGCTTTCAAGGGTAAAGCTAAGAATTAGGTTCAGACTCGGGTTACAGGTTCCATTATGGAGAGTGTAAGGGGCTAAGGGGTAATGCAACAAATGATCCCCACAGGCATTTTTGTGTAGGCGATGATGTGTGTAAACAGTGACAAGTCTCTGGAATTCTCTCTTCAAAGCAATTACAAGGCAACACATGACCCAAGACCATCACACTGCAGGGATTTGTTATACACATGCAATGTGTGCACACGCACATGCATGTGCTCACATCGCATATCACATACTGACACAGACAGAACATTCAGAAACAACTTCAACTGAGGCAATATTTCAGTGTGTAAAGACAAAAAACGTTTGAATAAAAAAATGTTTGTAATACAACAAAGGCCAAAGAAAATTAACAGGATTATTATTATTATTATTATTATTATTATTATTATTATTATTATTATTATTATTATTATTATTATTATTATTATTTAAATCCAGAGAATAGAAGTTATTTTATAAGTGTAAGCACCTCCATCAACTTCTCTGCTCCATCTGCATTTTTCAATTAGAACTTCATGAAAAAGTTTATGACAAAGATGTGCCATTTATGAATCCAAGTACCAGCAAGAATGCTCTCAGAAAACAGCTGGAGGCAAAGCCATATTAGCAAAAGAGCACATTTCAAATTGAGCATGTCCAAAATGCTCCAGCAAAATTTCCTTCATGCTTGGAAAATCCACACTTGCAAGCAGGCCTCAGTTACTTGTCAAATACGTGTTGCATATACTCATTTTGCAGAATTCCAGTAGGTTGGAAACTCGTTTCTATCAGCTCTATCACTTGGACTCGATCCACTTTATTGCATCCTCTCCTTCACTATGTCCTGAAGTTGATGAGTAGGATGAGGGGATGTCTGTTTGTGCGCGTGTGTGTCTGACAGTGCCTTTGGGAAATGCAGACTTTGAACAGATTAATGTGATCTAAATATAACCACTGCTAATCAGGACATCAAAACAGGCACAGGCAGACACAGATAGATAGCCATTCAGAGACTTTCATGTGCACTACGCTGAACACCACCACACACGCACAGCGAAAGTTTTCATGCGCACAAATATGCATGACCACAGTGTTGCGTTGCTTCTGTTTCAGTCGGTCATTTCCATCCGTTTCATCTTTCAGGCTGTCAGCCTCAGAAAACAAGTTGTAGAAAAAAAATTAATGAATAAATCACTGAATTCAAAACAAACAAGTCATCCACATCCTGTGGTTTCTAATATGATTACATGTTCAAAACTAAACACGAACTCTAAAGCTTTTTCCCATAGAAGCTGTAGGTGTGATCTGAAGTGAAAACACTAATCTGCATCATCTGAAGCATGGCTCATTTACTCACACATGCAAACCCACGTGCACGTCACCTGCAGTGCATCGCACACATCACGACGGCTGAAAATACAAACGCATGCATTTAAACTGCCCGATGTGCTCCACAGAAGAGTTAATAATGTGACCTGAATAGATGAGAGCTCATTATCTTTCACAATAGGCAACTAATACATCAGACTAAGATGCATGTATTGATGTGTGTGCAGGGAAGAGAGGAGAGATGAAGACGTGGTCACAGTCAGACAGTAGACTGCCTACGGGAGAGAAAGAATGAAAAAGAACCAAAGGTGAGACAAACAAAAAGTGGGCTGCAGACAGAGACAAAGCCTTTTTCCTTTTTCAATGAAAGCTTTCTGCATTCTGCCGTAAGAACAACAGCTGCAGGCATGTGCAGAGTCCAGCATCGACCACCACAAAGACACACTTGAAAGCAACACAAGCAGCAAAACACTGCATGTTGAGCAGCACATTTCCTTGTATTTTCTACCTCATGAATTTAGAATAGGGTCGAAGCCTCCTGGAGAAACAGGTGCAAACTATTTTTCAGAGTTCCTTCCTTTTTTTGTTGTTGCTTTTGAGGGTTTTTCTGACAGTTATTAGCACAGTTTTATCTATTGTTCACATCAAATCTGAATTATCAGCCCAAAACCCAACGCCAAACACAAGACAGGTCAAAGGATCTCAAGCTCAATCCGGATATTCCACGCACATTCACAGACCAAAGTGCCAGCACAATTCAGTGTGTGGGGAGGAAAATGAGAAAACCGTCCCTGAAAACAAGCCAGAGATGAAATGTGACATCATAAAGTTTATCCTCCGCACGCACAAACTCCACCCAATCCTTGCTTCCCCTTACCTCTCTGTCTCTGCTGCCATAGCAACACAGTAGGCAAATCCAAAAGAAAAAAACATTAATGTGACGAATTCAGCCAAATGTCTAAATAAATAATTTGTGAGGAATGGATTTTAAAATCAATGCATAAGTAATGCTCGCCTCTTTCATTTGTACCAAATAGTGTATTATTGGATGTCTGTCTGTGTTTAAGTATCCTGTTTGCCTATCTGTCACTCAATAGGCAAAAAGTAATATTAATAATAATATTCAGCAAATAAAATCTGATGTTAACCATAATATGTTTATCCATAGCATCAATAAACAAACCCTTCAGCGTCAGTATCCATTTGTATTTAGTGCAACTTGCTTAAAAGGACTGTTCAGAAACCATTTATCATCTATTCCTTTAATCACTCTGCGGTTTAAATTAACATATTAAAGTGACATTGAAAGAGAATTTTTCTATTCTTTCTCTATAACTCTCTAAGTAGAGTCCACTACATTGGCAAACACAACTGTGTGCTGGAATATGTGGCAATATTGGTGGATAACAGGTGTATAAAGTTAATGACAATGATGTGAGAGATCAGGAGTCACATGAAATAAAGCACGTTGGTTAAGGCTAGGAAAGACTGTGATTTTTGGTTGCATGTCATGTAATACAGAAGTTGAACAAGCAGGCAAAATTCATCATTTAATACTAAAAAGGCTGCTTTGAGTTAGCCAGTGATGTATATGATATCTCTATCCCACAGTCTGTATTTTTTCACTTTTTCCAGGGAAAATCATAACAGTTTGTCCTCAATCAAATCAAATCTGGTGCGCACTAACTGATGCTCAAAGTCAGATGTTAAATGTTCTGGTTTCCTGTATTCACCTATTTGTTGGGTATTTGTTGTCATTTTTTGAGTAGAATAGTGCTTTAATTTACCAGAAGCTCTTAGATACCAGTGTTTGTTTGCCATTTCTGTTCTAAGGTTGGCATCCAGCATGGAAGCCCCAGATGTTTAGAAACTTCCCACCAGCTTGTGAACACAACGTGACTAAGTGAATGGACCATTTTAATTGGGATTGTGTCGCCAGAACCCAACTGTGGTCCAAGTTTTTCTTCTGTCAGCTGTTAGCAAGTGCTGCGACTGGGACTCACATAGAATGTTAATGACTGAATGTCTATAATGTGTGTCTCTCCTAAAAATAAAAGTTAAGTAAACCAAGCAACTCTAGAAAATTGCAACTATCCAAATATTTACACTACTCTGTTTCAAATGCAGTTTCTTCAGAGAAGCATCAGATCAGTCCAATGTTTATTTTCTACAGCGTGACACCAACAGCAAATATAAAGAGAGTCAGAGTCATAAAAACCTTCAGCAACAAGAAGAACAAGCAGTCCTTCAACAGGGGCATCCCCCCCTATTGAGCCTTGATCTAAGCATCATTGAGTCAATCTGTGATCAGATGAGGAGGCTGAAGCAACTGAGACCGTCTAAATCCACAGAGGAACTGCAGAAAGTCCTCCAATATGCTTCAAACAACCCATCTGCCATGAACCTTGAGGAACTGCAGGGAGATTTACCAAAGAGAATTGCATGTGATCACACCAAACAACAGTTTGTTTATTTTATTTATTTTTGTTTTGTTGTTATTGTTCTGTAAGGAATGGGTTAGTTTTGCAACTTTTTTTTTTTTATCCTCAAGTGCATAAATATTCTGAAGATCACAACATCTGGTGTGAAACTTTAATATAATTTTTTAAAAATATATAATATAATTTTCAGGCCAGTAACAAAAACCTGTTGGTGGAGAACATTACACTCAGTGATTTATAGCTGCAGCTGTGGATTCTCATAGCTGACTTTCATTTCCTCTGTCATGTATTTGCATTTGCTTCATCCTGCTCTTTGATCTCACAATATATTCCTTTACTGTATTCACTCGTTTTTGATACTTTCCTTTCCAGAAAAACGATTGCATCCTAGTCATTCATCAATTACGCTCACCGTCCACTTCATTAGGTATACCTTTCAGCTGCTAATTAACACCAGGCACACAGCAGCAACCCAACACTTCAAGGCATGTAAACATGTCAACACAGAATGCTGAAATTCAAAACGCGCATCAGAATGGGGAAGAAAGGCGAGTTCAATTACTTCAAATGTATGATGGTTGCTGGACCAGGATGGGGTGGTGTCAGAATTCAGGGGAAAAAAAGACCAAATATCAAGTGCGTAGGAGTTCTCTGGATGACAAAATCCCTTGTTGATGCCAGATATCAGAGGACAATTGTCAGACTGCTCTCCCATGTGGAAAAGAAATAGGAAAAACTTATAAAAGACTTGTATCAGCTTTAGCTTGCTTCATATAGTGAATCATATAAGGCTTATATGATTTACTCATGAAAGTGGCCACTTTCTCATTACTTCCATATATTGTTTTAGGAAGTATCCAAAACATACAAGTTCCATTTATATAATTTTTCAAGGGATCTTATATCTGTTTTCACTCTTGTATGCTTTTCATACAAGTTCCACACAAGACAGATACAAACCTTATAAGATTTATATATATATATCCTTTCCATATGGGCTGAGCTGAAACAAAGGCAGCAGTAATTAAATTCATTACTCATTAATACCAAGGTATGCAGAAGAGCCTTTTCTTGAAACAAGTGAAGAACACACCCGTTGCCACTCAGCTAAGAAACTATCTATAATCCACAGGGACTCAGCAAAATTGGAAAACCACTGCCTGGATAGCACACCATGTCACAAAGCTCTTGAAGAAGACAGTGAATTCACTCAAATGGCTCCCCAGTTACCAGATCTCAATCCATAGAACAGCTATGAGATGTGGTGGAACGGGAGATGTGCAGCTAAAAATCCTGCAGCATTTGTGTAATGCTATCCAAGACAATCCAATTGTTTGTATATTGCCAATTCACAACAACTGTTGCCTCAGGGTACTTTAAATCATAGGCTGCAGACCCTTCAAACAAATAAACAAAAGGAAAAAGGAAAAAGATGACCCCTTTGGCACTTGGTGACAGTGGGAAAGAAAAACTCCCTTTTAGCAGGAACAAACCTCCAGCAAAACCAGGCTCAGGGAGGGGCTGTCATGTGTTATGAGTGATTTGGTGGTGAGGGGAATGAGAGGGAGGCTGAGATTAAAAATTGCTAAAGATTAAATCCAGTAGTGAATGAAAGCAAGGTGAAAGGAGAAAAAAAGGGAAAGGAAAAGAAATCTCGCAGCAGCCTGAGTGCTAACTATAAGCTTTTTAAAGAGGGAAGTTTTAAGCTTAATCTTAAAAGCAGACAGGGTGTATGTCTCTGAAATCCATATCCACATATTATATATATTTATCTGGGGTTTTTTCACTTAGACAGTCACACTCATAGTGCTAACACTGTTATATTTTCAGTCTATCTTTATCTGTGTTTTCACAGGAATGTCAGAGCCCTTTGATGTCTTGTGATTTCTTGTGGCTGCTATCATCAGCACTAGCTCTCAACACACTGGCAGAGAGTCACTGCACAAGACTCCTGTTGTAGCACTCTCAAAATAAATAAAGGTAATAATGCACTGTTTTTTTCCTCTATATTGAAAGAAAATCATATAAAGCACATGATCTGCCTTTCAAAGGAAGAGCGGAAGATCGTTTTTTGAAGTTGCTAAGCATGATGCTAGAAGAAAAAAAATTAATCAGGCTTCTAGTGAGGTTTGAAATTTTTGAGGCGCACACTTCTTAAAATTCTACCTTCTGCACCTCTAAAGATCTAGTTTTACATTTTTACAGCATATTTATGAAAGTTTGAACTAGAAAACTTTGTTTAAATATATTCAGCTTTTCTTCCTCATTAGCTTTGTGAAGTTTAAAAGTCCTAATTAAGTATACATTAGCAGACTAAACTAAACTGATTTATTCCAATTTCATAGCATCTGATCCTGTAGTAAAGAGATGAGGACAGAAAGGGGAGATGCAGATACAGGCAAGCTGTTCTGCACCAAAATAAATTAAAACACTTGGTACAGAACAGGAAATATGCATATATTCTGGGGGAAAAAACAACAACAAAAAAAGAAACCCAAAAAACGAAAAGCAGCCAACAGGGGAGAAAGAAAAATACAAAAGGAAAAAGAAGGGGGGGAAAGTTAGTGAAGATATAAGGCCATGTGTAAGCCTGCATAAATTCCTATTTCTCTTTTGAATAATAACAGTTTCATTCCGCAGAGAAAAATGGGGGAGGCTTGGATAAGTGGTGAAACTTTTAAATCCATGGTTCCGTGCTGGCGGAGTGGGAATAAATTACTCTGTCAGAGTCAAACTATGGAGACACAGCTATGTTTGTTAAAGTGTGGAGTGTTGGAAATGCCTCCAATCCTCAGCCATTGCCCATCATTTGTCAGGTTCCACTGCCAACTCTGTCGCATAATTGGGTCTGCGCTACCTCTGTCACCATCAACCGTCATTTAGATGTAAATATGAGGGCAGCCGATGTAAGGACGGCACAGGGCTTTGATAGGTGAGACTCGTCTGACTTTGCCTTTCATGAAAAACATTGCATTATGCGTTTAAACAGTTAGTGGCACATTTTATGGTGTATGAAATGGGGTTTAGACAAGTTGACTGAATTCGATAAGGAGGCTACTGAATTTGAAAGGCTAAAGGAAGTTCTTGAAGTTAAAGACAAAGGCAAGAGACCCACAGGGGAAATATACGCCATCTGCCATCATCAGTATTTATGATTTATCAGTGTTATTTTCTAATATTCCATAAAGTGAAGATTGCCAGTCTGTGAAATTAAGTTATTCAGTTCCACAACAAGTGCCTTTTAATACCAGGGAGAAGAGCAGATGACACACGAGATGTGTTAATCAGTGGCGATAGAAAATAGAGAAGAGAAAAAGGGAGTCATGAAAGAGACTTTAACAGGGAGAGGGTGAAGTGTGTCAGAGGAAGAGTAAAAGGGGATTATATGATATGTAGAGAACTGCAGTGTGCTTGCATTAGGGGAACTTGTAGCCCAACAAGCTCATAGTTTTACCCCAGGAAAAGGGATAGTGAAAAAGTCAGAGGATACTAGGGCAATGAGAAAATAGAAGAAGCGACGATAACCCGAAGAAATGAAATAAAGCATAAATCAGTAAGACTCAGGATGGTTTCAGAGGAATAAACAGACAAAGAGACAGATGGAGAACATCGATTACCCTTCCCGTAATCCAGCATTCCAGCAATCCGACATGGATCATAGTCAAAGCAGCAATGCAAAAGCAGTTCCGATGGAGTTGTAATTCTGCTGCATTCTGTCCTAGCTAATCGGCCACTGCCAGCTGGCCATCAGTCAGCCCGTTGGACAACAGGATGTGCGTCTCTGCTTGTATACATTTTTTGACAGAAAGTAAGTGAAAAGATCCAGGTGGATATCTATGGCTACGTTCACACTGCAGGCGAAAGTGCATCAAATCCGACTTTTTTGACCCTATGCAACCCATATCCGATCATGGTATGACAGTATGAACAGCACAAATCCGATATTTTCAAATCCAACCTGGGTCACTTTCGTATGTGGTACTGAATCCGATACATATCTGATGTTTGAATGGCCATGTCGCATTAAATCCGTCTTTTACGTCACTGACACAAGACAGACGCCAATTATCAGCGCCGGAGAAGCGCACGAGAAGACATCGTGAACGCTCCCTGGCCATCCAGTGAAACTTTTGGGAAGACAACGTTGGAGAAATGGGAACATTTTATTTGTACTGTAAAATCTGCAGATTCTAACAGAAATCTGCAACTATCCTTTGAAGAACCGCTCCACTCTAAAACAGCAATAAGGATCATTATTAGGCCATATGTGAATAACAAAATAACTTTACAACTTAAAGCAAAATTGGTAAACGTAAAGTCCAAAACAAGTCTTTATATTAAGGGCCATCAGTCAAACAATACTGTTCGGTCTGGGTCTAAACAGAGTGCGTTGTGTGTGACGTCTTCTTTTGCGCATGCGGGCCGCTTTGAGGGTTCAAACTAGAGCGCGTTTGCTGTCACATTTTATTTGTAGTGTGAACAAGCAGACAAAAAAAAATCGGATTTGATCAAAAAATCGGAATTGAGCATTAAGACCTGCAGTGTGAACG
Source organism: Rhamphochromis sp. 'chilingali' (assembly GCF_963969265.1). Taxonomy (NCBI): domain Eukaryota; kingdom Metazoa; phylum Chordata; class Actinopteri; order Cichliformes; family Cichlidae; genus Rhamphochromis; species Rhamphochromis sp. 'chilingali'. The sequence continues at coordinate 9,038,353 of NC_137934.1, read as the reverse complement.
TAGCTAGTTGCCTCTCTTTGTGAATGTCAGAACATCTCATCACAGACTAGCTTTGCTTTCATATTAACGTGGATTCACTACACCCAGCAACTGTAATAACCCTAACCGGTCACTATACAGTTGGGTCTGAGTGATGCTGGCATCAGAAAAGTTGCATCTAAGCCACACATTTTCCACACAAAAAAATAAAACATAAAGAAATCAAGAACTGAAGCAAAAAGAAACGTGTGAATTTGTAAGTTAACAGGGTTATCAGTATCAGTGGTCTGTCATTCAGGTTCAAGCAGATGTTGACTTTAATTATAACTGTGTAGTCTCAGTTTTAGCCTTTTTTTCAGCTGCAACCCCTTAAGAGAGTTTTACACAACTCTCTTAAGAGCTAATAACAAACAAATATGAAAAGATCTGAATTAAAATTCAAACATATATGCTCAATTTATTTTATGCCTAATACACTGCAAAAGTTCTAAAAAAGCACAATGAAAGTGACAGGTAACACAGTGCATGATCTTTGTTTTCTCCACCTCAAATTTCTATGCCATAAAACTGCTCTGTTCAGACTGTGAGTAGTGTATAACAGCATATTTTGTATTCTGTTCACCTTCCCTACTGAAGATAAATAGTATCACCAGCAAGATGTTTGTGACCAACAATACAGATTTCACAGATTCTACAGCATTTTGCATACACCTACAAATCTTGTTGACAAAACCGCTTCATTCAGATTTTGCCTGATTCAGATCCTGTTAGACCCACTTTGTAAAATAATGTAAGATGTTTTAGAGCTTTTTTTCCTCTCTGCATCTTTTCTCCGTATTGGTTGCGTTTGTGTGCAATGCACTTTATGTGAAATTAAAAAGAAACATCAGGTTCCCTTCCTTTGTACTCCATGATTGCCTCACAGTTATCCGACACTCAATGTGACACCATTGTACTCATTTCTTTGCAGCATCTTTAAACATTAATCTTTTTGAAGTCATGGGTTGACTTTGGCCTCCCACCATTTGTTTGCTGAGTAAAAGCAAAGAGGCTACAATTCTCTGCAATTTTGAATCAGCATACAATGATTTTTATGTGATCACGGCAGGCTGACAACATCAAAGTTAAATTTTGCTTTGATCACTGACTGTAAATCTCATTTTCTACAAATGACGCTTCAAGCTTAAAGTCACTAAGCTATGCTAAGCCCTTTCCAAAAATCGTCCAAGTGACAGATTTTATAATGGTGAAACTGATTTTTTACCTAATGCAATGAAAGAGGATTGCATTTAAATGACAGAAGGTGAAGTTTACTTAAACACATGGAAAATGCTTTGAGTAGCCTCTGTCTCTGTTTAGTTATATCCTATCAACATATATGGTTTTGTCCATTATTTCAGCATAGACAGCAAAGAGACACATAAAACACCAAAAAGAGATTTTACACTTTTTGGTGTTTATCGCTATAATCCCTATCAGATTTTTAATATGCTTGCAGATGGCTTTTCATTAATAAAGGAATATTTGTGTGAATATTAATAAAACAGAATAGATTTTAGAATAGAATAGCAACTTTATTTTCTTTTAGAACATGGAGCAGTTAGTGGGCATCAGAAAGACATTTCTGATTTTGACTGCACTTAAGGCTGGACCTCTTCTTAGAGAGTCTATTGCTAAAAAGCTCAACTTTTGTCTCTTTATAGGTGGCTAAAACTGCTAGCTTTCTTTTAGGTTACACCTCAGCTAATTCATGGCAATGAACTAGACTTCCCAAGTGCGTTTGAGGCTTGCAGTGCTATTAAATATTAATAAAAGCGTACTTTTCTTTTTCTTCTAAAACAACAGCATTTCTTTTTATTTTATTTTTTAGTTCCTTTTTTGATTGAGATTGAGTGAAATTTGAGTATGTTTTAAATAGGTTTCACTTTATTTATGTTAGCACTATTTAGGTGGTGCCCATGCAATGAACTTACAAAGTTAATGTGTAAAGCGCTTTGGGGTCCTTAGGGACTAGTAAAGCGCTACACAAATACAGGCCATTTACCATTTATACAATCTATGAGTAAACCTTGCTAATCAGCTTAACTAGCATTCTATAGCATACATTTTTTATCTGTCCCATCCCTACTTCAGCATCCTAACTAGCGGTACAGAAGTGGCTTGAGCTTAACAAGAGTAACTTTTTGGCAGGTAATTTCAAATTCAATGTTTTAAACAGCTCGCTATAATGACACACAAACTTTTTTTGTGCAGCGTGACAAACAATTAGCACATGCAAGCTAAGCTTTAAATTGGTTAACTGGACACTGGATCCATGAATAATGTGTTGCTGAAGTTATCTGGATACTTTATATTTTATACATTTTCTAAAAGCAAATTAAATAATATTGATAACTCTGTGTTATTTAAGTTAGTTTGCAGTGCTGTGGTCTAGTGATGCATGACGTTAGACTGGTGAAGGGCAGACTGTGATATCTGTATACCATAGAATGTAGTTGGCAAACTCACTGCCTTGCTGCTTCTAAACTATTCCCCACCTGCCGACTTTAACCTCTGCTGGTAACAATGGTAAAATTGCAGATCCTATAAATAATTTTTGTGACTGGTTAACAGGTTAAAAAAGGACAGAATGATCCAGAATGGCACTCCAAATAGGCATGATAATAATATTTAATCTTTTTTTTTTTTTAAATGAATGTATACTTTATTGATCCCCTTGGGGAAATTGCTCTCTGCATTTAACCCATTCACTCAGTGAAGCAATGGGCAGCCATTGGGCGCCCGGGAGCAGTGTGCAGGGACAGTACCTTGCTCAGGGGTACCGCAGGGTAGCTGTTCAGTGGATTTGAACCACCGACCTTCCGATCATGGGGCCACCACTCTACCTACTGAGCTATCCCTGCCCCTTAATGTACCATGTCATGGTATTGTTTCAAGCTGACAACCTGGAGATCCTTGTTCAATTATAAAAACTGAAGTAGAATGATTCTGTTATTATTATAAACACTGTGGTTCTTTCTGTTCATTTTGTATCAAGTAGAGATGGGAGGCTGTGGCACAAGTATACAGCACAGCAAAATGCAGTAGAAAAAATCCAAGTGTTTATTTTTCCTTGTTCGACCAGTTCAGGTGCTGTGAAAAAAAAAGATACTACAGCATAAGACTTCTAATAGCTGGGAAGACTGTGTGAGTTCACATATGTTAAATTATTTAACTCCCGTGTTTGGTTTTCTAAACTATACTTTTTAAGAAATAGAGATATTTTGGGTTGAAGCTCTGCGGTGGATCTCTCAAAGCACCTTTACTGCCAAGCAGGTTTTTTTTCCCTTTGTGTGCCTGAATACGTTGGTTCTTGTCATTTATTTTAACTGTGACCCCAGAGCCTTTTTGCAGACATAGATGAAAAAATGAATAAAAAAAACCATGAGGGAGGGAAAGAGAAAAACCTTAAGTTACTGGAGCAGAACGGAGAAGAGGCTTGAAAGTGCTTTTAACTTGTGCAGAAAGATTTCCAAAACACACACACGCAAAAACAGCAAACTGGCACAAGCCACACACACGCAAAAAAACAAAAAAACAAAACCTAAAACACACATAATTCTTGCATAAGCATATATACACACACACATAAACAAATATGCATATATAAAAACTGAGTTAAAACATACCTACAGCACAGCCTGACATAAGCTGCAAACACACATAGAAACACACCTATGTGTACCAACTGCTGCAATAATATAGCTGAAATTACTTTTGGGGCTTAGCAGCAACTGGCGGAGGTTTCTCTCTCACTGATCTCTATGAGGCCAAATAGGGACAGAGAATAGAGGGTTACACGCATATACATACACATGCGCACACTAATCCTCCCTCTCCCTCCATCTGTACTTCTGTCTCCCCACCCTGTCTTGCTCTGTCACTGTGGAATATGGGGAGTTCTCATCCCTGTCAAGAAAACCACTAGAGCTGAAAGAGACACTACACATCTAACAGAAGCACTGATCAACATATAGCAAAGGCACTATAGCACATTCCACCGTGGCCCAGTGCTGTACCAGAACATATAGACAATACATACTACTGTTGATTACTGTGTATACCCACCAGCGAACTCTGAAATTTAAACTTGCCTTTAATGATTGCTATCGAACAAGACAGATTTATGTTTTGTGCTACAGGGCCTTGAAATCTATTGTGTAACATATTGCACGTCAGCCAAACTGCTTCATAATTATTCTTTCAACTCCCAACCAATCACCGAGACCGGGCTCAAAATACTGAAATGGGTTTACAGGTTGAAAAAGCATTGCAGGCAGAGTTTTCCAGGAATCATTTCTGTTGGATGTTTTATTGGGAGGCCAGGGATAATTGCTAAAAATGGCTATTTCAGCTGGATGGGATGAAATTCACAGAGTTACTGAGGTAATAATTACCCTCTCTAGATGTCCTCTGGCAATACTAATGCCATCTGCAGAGGGCTGTTAACTCCTAATAGATATTGTCAATTTCACCCAGGTGAGAGATTGGTAACATAAGGCTAACATTGGCCTGATTATAATAGAATCCGGAGACTTGAAAAGATTTAAATCACCTCTTCTGTCTAAAAGTCTAACGACACCTTTATTTCTTTATATTTTGCTACAAAAATAAGAAATAGGTGCAATGAATTATTGAAACATGCAAATATACAGAATAAAAAGCAAAAGCGCAGTGGGTAACGAGCTGCTAACGAGCTTGAAGGTTAACATTTGCGATGACCACATTGATTCTTCAGCCTGAACTCTTAGGTAATCTTTCTTGTCATTCCTTTAAGTAGCCTTCAGCAATGGTTCTTCAGGCTTCTTGATGGACATTGAAAGCTCTTCTGTGGATGTTGGATACCTTTTGTTCACCATGTTCACCATGTTTTACAGATGGCTGTGAACATTATTGCATCTTTCTCCTGACCTCCTCCGTGCATGCCAGGAAAATATAGATTCATCACTCTATCAGACCTGTTGTGACTGGTTTTCAGTCCAGTTCTTGTGTAATTTGGCATAACTCTGTGTTTTCTCCATTTCACTTAACTTTTTCTTCATTTTCTTAATCTTGAAATTATTCATATGTCACTGTGTTAAGTGGCTTAACAACAACAACAACAACAACAATAATAATAATTTTTAGAAAAAAGAAGAGGTATCCCCCTGAAAATAGTCAGATATAGGTTATCACTTGATAATGTGCGAAAAAGCAGCCGATGTCCAAAGAAAGCCTGGAGGAATACTGACAAAGACTAATTTTAAAAAGTCTGTGAGCAAAAAAATAAAGACTTTTGCACACTACTGTATATTTCTGAGTAAAAGCCAAACCATTTTCAATAAGGCAAGAAACAAAAATAATGTATTCCACAATGTGTTTTTACTACATGCACTAATTATGGTTAGTTTCTGTCAGTGTTCTTGCTCTGAACAAATCTTCAAACTGGCTTATATATATATATATATATATATATATATATATATATATATATATATATATATATATATATATATATATATATATATATATATATATATATATGTATAAAAGGTTTAATAAAAGAAGAACTTGAATTCACAAAGACAATCATGCCTCATACCAAGAGGATAAACAAGTCTATAAGCAACTGAGACTTTGGGGCCCTTCAGGCAACTAAGACAGCTTCACCTTGAGATGAGAACCAAGGCTGGTGTAATTAGTTACAAATGGATGGGTTGATGTTTGTGTTCCCCATGTGAGTGTGTGTCTGTGTCTGAGTGTGGTGATGAATAGTATCAGTCTTAAGTTGTGAGGGGAGTGTAATCAAGGACAAGAAACAGAGAGCTAATTCCACCCGAGAGACATACATTGTCAACTGAGAGAGTTAGAGAGTGTGTTTAAGTGCCCGCTGCTTTTTCTTGAGCATTTATATTTTGTGAGGCTGTGCGACAGCCTGTGTTAGAAAACTCACACTTACACCAGACAACAATTGAATTCATACAGCAAGCAAAAAATATAGGATTTTCTTTGTTTTTCAGATCATTACCTTTTCTCCAACACAAGTGAGGTCTAAAAATGGAACATACTGTAAAAGCTCATAAATAGATGATAGGTGCATTTCAATTAATGTACAATCTGCTCTTCCTCAATGAAAAAACAGAATAGCTAGTAGCAAGTGCTGGATAATGACAAGGACCGCCTTCAATGTGGAGGGCAAGAGTGGACTCGAAGCGAACTAAAGAGGCAAAGCTAAGCAAAAAGGCGGAAGATTAGTGTAGAGCCAGAGAACTAATTAAATGAATCTGGAGATAAACGTTTAATTATTTTCTTTCAGCCCTTTTTCTCCCGCTCATTTCCTTCCTCTCTTCATTACCGCCTTCCAGAGCTGCAGCAGAGCGGCCAGTGTCAGGGGCAGTTGACTGTTCTAAGCCGGTGAACTCAGTCCACACATATGCTTTCTCTCTCTGCCCCCTACACTTACAGGTGCCCATACACACTCGGTAACACACAGATTGAGTCACGCCCACTCTCTTTCCTTCTCCCTTGCAAACACACATCCCCTTTCGCTCTGTCTGCAGTGTGTCTGAATGTAGATGTGGTAGTTTTAATCCCAGCTGGATTCCACGGGGAGGTGAGGAAGGGTACTGGAAGGAGAAAGGGCCGTGACTTGATTTAAAAGATGTCTTCTATCTTTGGTAAAGTACACTGCCACCTCTTGTTTTATAGTGCAGAAATCCATACGTTTCAAACACTGGTTGATTTAGGAGGCTGTGGCCTCAGCACTACATGATGTATTCTCTACAGAGAGGGTCAACAGTACTCTTGGATGGTGGAAAGGGAGATTGCCCTTTAGATGAAAATGTAGGCCAGGAGCTTGGACTGTCTCAGCACTAAAATGAAACACTACCAGGTTGAGATGTTTGCGTGCTTCTGTTTTTGGTCTAGACCTCTGTGTCAGAAAAAAATATGTTTTGGGTTTGTTTTGGTTTTTTTGCTCTTCAGGGATTCGGTATCAAAAAAGGCTTTTCTGATGCGTTGCTTCTGCTCTGTGTGATGTAAGATGCAACTTTGTGATATTTTAACACTGTAACAGGGCCACTTTTGCCTAAAAAAAGTTGACCTTTGCATTATTTATTCATTAACCTTTGATCAGTGGGCTACATCGATTCGCTGTGTACAAAACCTGTTTAATGCATCCAGTTCATGAGCACACACTAATGATGAGTAAACACATTTGGCCCCTGCTCACTGAGCTGTGTCTGTTACTAGTTCTGCATGACTGGAAAGCCATGGCTGGGGGTGACAACACGCAGGCTACATATGCAGTTAACGTCACGGTGAATATATTTCAGGATGTAGGCATGGATGAGCAAACAAAAAATATATTAAATATATACTAGAGAACCCTACATGGATAGAAACATAGAAATGTTGGCATGAGAAGCCAATTAAACAGCATGGACATGATTTAAACTGTTTAAAATGCGCTGATGGAGATTTAAAAGTTCTGTTTATGATTTATTAAGAAGATGGTAATTTACAAACATGGACGCAGGCAGTTCATTTCTATACTGACCAAGTGCGTTCCAAAATAACAGAAAAGTGAATGCAATTAATGTACCTGGGGGGTGAATAATGTACTTACCAAAAACAGTACAAGTACAGTATGATTATAAATTAGATGCTCTGGATACAGAACACACACAATGGAAGATTATCAGTGCGTTGGCCACCCCACATTACTCCAACAGTGTGGGATCATCTTGGCAAAAAAAAAATGCATGACAAAAGCCCGAAGAAGAGCTTTGAATGTCCTTCAAGAAGCTTATAGAACTATTCCAGAAGACTGCTTAAAGAAAGCTTCCTAAAAAATCCTAATAGTACTCTTTTAAGCCCAAAGAGGCTTTTGCCCTGGAACAAAACAACAGTAAATCTGGTCCTTTCTGTGTAGCACATTTGCATGGTAACACTGACAAATTAGTATCAAGTACAAAGCTGCTAGTGTGGTGTATCTAAAAACTATGTTCATGAGCACAATCAGCTCAGTTTCAACACCAAACATTATTTCCGGCAAAAAAAACCCCCAAAAACTAGTATCTTGGTTCCCTTACAAGAAATAGTGAGAATTACTAAGCAATAAGATACTTTGAAGAAAGTCATGTAGAGAGGCAGGAAAAGGCCCCTCTTCCTCTGTGCAAAGTCCTTTGCATACTAGATCTGGTTCCCATTTTGGGAGGCAGATGGATGAAGTCTCCCACAGTTCATCAAAAAAAGTTTGAATTCCACTTTAAGGCAGAGTGCAGTCACTCTGTGGCTTAACACTTTAAAGTTTTCTCCATACTACTGGCGAACTGTGGGAGGTCTGGATCTAACCCACTGAAATAAAATGCTTCTTCATGTGAATAAAAGAAGCTTGTTAAATAATTTGTGCTGAACATTTCTTAAAGTGAGCTCTACACCTGAAAAGATTCCACAAAAATAAGCCTGGGTTCATTTTTATTTCCTTTTTAAAAATTAAGTTATATTCCTGTGAGACAGAGAAGGCACTGCCAAATGCAAGATCCCTCTTCTTAAGTACAATTTGCGCAGCGGGTGGGGGGTGCCTCGAAATAAAGTCGTGAGACACTGAGGTATTTGCTGCAATCTCATAAGGATTCTGTATTGAATTTCTATTAGCCTGTTGACTCCACCGCATCAGAGCATCCCTACTTTAAAACCAAATCCTTCCCCGTATCTGTTATCCTGAATACACAACATTCACGATAACATGTAAAGAAAAGCAGCATGAAACTATTTGTGAATCATTTGAAGTGTACTTATTTTTTTAGATAACATGAAAACAACATATCAAATAGTGATATTGAAAATTTGAGCTTTTATTAAAAAATATGCAAATTTATTCTGGGCACTATAAAGCACATTTACCCGCTTAATGAATTCAGGCCATGATCTAAGTCTCCCTAAGACCTCAAAGAGAAAATGAAATTCCACCCTGTCAAAGGCTTTAGCTGCTTCTAACAAACAGTATGCACGATGTAGTCAAGAAAGAAATCTCTAACACTTTTAGAAGCTGCCAAACATCTGTGTGAGAACTCCTACTCCAAACGAACCTTGTCAGGTCAGGTTTGATCAGGGAAGACTTATGAGTTAGATTCTTCTACAAGCAAGCTGTGCCACTCGGGGACTGTGTTGGTAATTTCGCCAGCAGGTATTTGGACATATGGGCACAAAGACTGCAGGCTTAAATAATTTGCAGTTATTTGGACAGATATAATAAACCACTATACAGATGAATGATGCTGTAAGGGGAGCCAACCTTATCTGGCTCCCCTTACAGCATCATTGCGATCTCCCTCCTCAAAGGGTTCTAATATCTTAAGCCAAAGTTCATAATACTTTGTCTCATGGTTGGTTACTAATGGCAAGGGGTGATCTGACAAGATCCATGCTTTTGGAGACGAAAAAGAACTGTGATCAGTTTGACGTTGGCCACTGTGGCAATTTTTTAAGGTGTGGGCTCAAGAGTTAGTGCTTTAGTGAAATTTTGTGTTTAATGCCAGTGTTAAGAGCTAGCAAAGTAAGGCAAACATAGGAAGGTTGATTTCTTTACCACCTGCATCCTGTTCTTTGCATTCTTTCCCTTCTAACCTAAAAACAAAGTTGTTTCCAGTTGTTTTTTCCTCCTAAAGCAGTCCTTTTGAAACAAAGATTTTGCTGACTGCTCTGTGGACTTGGCTGAAAAATTAGATGTGCAGAATTTTCTACTTACTCCTCCTGGGAGAGGCATAGCGCTGCAGCTGTGCGGCAGCAAACATAAGTAGGACATATTCACTTTCAAACACCGTATTGGAGAAGTAAAGATTTAACTTCCAGAGTCTTAAATAAAAAGTCTGAGTGGACAGTTTTAAACATTTTCTGTTGCTGCCACTATCACCTATTCACCCCCCACACACACCCACTAACCCCTGACATATGCTAATGTGATGAGAGCAGTTTTTGGCAATTAATATCCTTTCACAATGCACGCAGTACACGTGCACACTTTCTATAACTCTCTCAAACACACCCACCCTTTAACACTCATCGGTGAATGATTACACACCAATTCATATGGATGTTTGGTATCAGTATGCAGAGTGCCTTGTAAACTTCACTCATTACACCGCAGTTACAAAATAACATCCTAGAAATTCCCAGCAGCTCGCTTTCTCTTATTTTCTCTCTCCGAGTGAATCTGAAGAGGTCCACTTGTTATTGAAAATGCAATAAAATGAAAATATATGACTGTGTCTCAGGGAATATATGCATGCATATGTGTACAACGCATGCTTAATATCATTACCAGGGTCCTTATTTTTATCCTAATGCTGCTCTTCCTTTCCTTATTCTTTTCCTATTCTACCTATTTCCCAGCGTCCAGTTTCATTCATTAATTCCAACACACTATGAACTCTCCCCGTCCTGTCACTTTTTCCTGTCCCCTCCTCTTGTTCACCAGCGTTTTGTCCACTCTGCCATCCCTGTATCTTCCTTAGCTTGCTTGGCGTCTTCAGAGAGGCAGAGTAAAGAATTGAGTGACTGCTGTCACAGCATGCAGCCCCAACCATACACCCACACACACATCCACCTACACACATATAAAGCAAGATAATGCCCCCACCCCCCGGCCCAGAACACAAATACACACTTTGCTAAGTATTGCTTCAGACTGTACAGTGACGTATACACACACACACACACACACACACACACACACACACACGCACTGATCTGACACCACACAAAACATTTATGTGCTGACTGCCACTGCACAAAACCCTGGGCGAGCTGGCTCCAAACACGCACTGGGACTAAGATGGACAGCTAGACAACAGCACAGACATACAAAAAAAACTGTCATTTCTGCATCAGCACACAAACAATGGAGAAACAACAACAACAACAAAGGGAAGAAAATCAACAGGATGATAAAAAATAAAAACTGGAAATATTTCGACTGATGAGAATCCCCTCAAATGGATTCTTTACTCGTCTTGGCTCTGTCAGTCGGTAAATATTTGTCAACATCCAACATGATGTGTTTTCAAAAAACATTTGAGACATAACAAGGGAAACCAGCAGCATTTTGATCTGTCAACATCACTTGAAGGATTTCATAAACTGATTTTGATTCTGCATTCACCCATCTTGATGCTCCCAGGACCACAGGGACCGTGCTTTTAGAGTTTACATCAAAACAGACAAGTGATCTATCTCTCTGTGTTTCTCTCATTTTCTGTATCTCTGTCACTCTCACTTACTCTGTAGTGATTTGTTCTCATTTTTCCTGTCACTCCACCATCCAGTGAAGTAGTTAAAATACATCATCTACTGTCCCTTCACAGCAAACCCAGCCCTGAAATCTTTCCGTGATAATACAGCAGGCAAAGAGTGATTTTAAAAAGAACAGAAATGCAGGCCGAGACTAAAAGAGACCTGCAAACACATCGATCACAAGCAGCCCGTAAAAATCAAGAGCCAACAACTGTCCAATTTACATCCCACTGCTAAATACAAGCCCAGCTAACAACAGTATAGTATATCACCATGAGAAGCCCATTACTCTCCAAGACCTTGGCTAAGAGAAAATGGCAAAAGCTTGCTGCAGGGAGACAAGAAACAAAATATAGCTGTGAGCAGGATATCTGCTTCAAGACCTGCAGACTTTCGGCTCTAGAAGTGGAATTCAAAAGTACTGAGGCCGTGGTGACAAATTCCCTCATCACGGGTGTCACTGCTCTGAAAACAGCTGTTCTGCTCTAAGTGATGCATGAGAACAGCAGCTCAACAAATAGAGGGAGGTTTCTCCAGGAAATCCGATTGTTGTCCCAACTGTGCAGAGCAGCATGACCTGAACTCAAAGCACCCCAAATCTACAGCCAGAGGCAGGTCTGTACGTTTTTTTTTTTAATTTAATTTGCACAGTGATGGCAGAAATAAACAGTTAAAACAGGCTGATGAAGGCATTTATATGACAGAAATGTTCCAAGGTATTTTAATTTCTACTCTAAACTGTTTCATAAACTATAATGTGACGGTCTAGTGCATTTAAAGAATACGACATGCTACTTTTATTTAATAGTGTTGTAAAGGTGGCAGAGACTAACACAGGACCGATAAATCCTTTCTTTAAATCATGCGTTCTGTCAATTAAGTCAAGTAAGCACAAACTACTCCAATAAAATGTGACAATGGCACTTTGCAGTGTAACTTACTAAAAGTTATTTCATTGCTAAAATTTGGAGCATTGCTATTATTTATGTATGTGAACTGTATGATTTGACAGGAAACCAACCAATTTTAACTAATATAATTTGCATCATAATTTGCCGGCAAACACTCACACAGCCCCTCCAATCACTAACAGCTGTAGTAGTCAATGTTCTTAACACTGTACAGCGTTTTAGGAGGAATTTGAGAGCACAGTTAAGCTCCTATTTCAACCCAGTGAAGTATTAAAAAGTTATCGTAAAAGCTAACCTGGCCAGCATATATGTTGACATTAGCTGTTTAACTGTTAGCAGTTACCCAGTAGCCACATTAGCCATCTGTTATCATTAAGGTAGCAGCTACTGAATTTTAGTTAGATAAAAGATAAATAATTGTTGCAGGCTGAACGTGACATGGATGGAATATGGAGCAGTGACAGAGCGGATTACGGAAACAGAGAATGGGGCAGTTTGCTGGCTGTGCAGAGCAGCGGGGGAACCGTAGCCCAACAGTGCAGAGTCTAATGTAGAGAAGTAAACCGAGCAAATGAAGAGTGAAATCCGGAGCAGCACAGCCAAATCAGACGGGTTTTGTGGCTCAAGAGCTGAAGAAAGGACGCAAAGAGCTGCAGACTGAGGTGGACCAGTGTGAATGGTGGACAATATATGATAAGCTTTAACTACTTACACAATAATTTATTGAAATGGGTTTCTTATTTTGTTGTATAGCTCTGAGGTCAGTTTTGAAAAGCAGGCAATGAGCATAAGTGATACCACACTTTACCACTCCATCTTCCATTATGCTCTTCTTCCACAATAATTACATTATTGATATGTGTTGGGCATTTTTTTAAAAATATTTTGCTAATTCTAACTTATAACTGGAAAAATTTGTGGAACATTAACAAATGTTAATAACTTCTTTTTCATTACTTCTGTTGTTGCACGATGGGCTCAAAAGCTTTTATCTAGTATTGAGTATTTTCTTGGGTATTGGTATCGACTTTGAAATTCCAGTATCTTGACAGCTGTAGTAACCCCATGCATAGTCAGCAACAAAGTTTAGTACCTGAGGTTTACCAGCAGAACATTTCCTACTCTGGGTTCAATAGCTTGTTACCAAATGCATCATGCTGCTATCTCTCTCCCTGCTAAATCATGCTCATGCACCTGGCAATAAGGGGGAATTCCTACTTAGCTCCATGTTTCAGTTTAGACACTCATGCTTCCACTGAAGGCTCTAGACAGGTAGGGGTGACCATGCCCCAACTGTTATACTACCTGTCTACCATTCTGAAGCATGAAGGTGTTCAGATATGTCTTACAGCAGCTCTTCTGTGGTATTGTACTACAGTACAGATAAGCCTTTTGATCGTCATGGACATCAGTTAGCCTCAGGCACCCGTAACTCTGTCACTGTTCCACCATTTGTCCTTCCTTTGATGACACATGGCTGCGTGAGTCCTGCTGCCTTCAGATGGATCAAGAGATTTAATGAACTGAGATGCTTTCACTACAGCATAAAGCTGCAGAGGACAACAGGTCCTGCTCAAATTACTGATCCCAGTTTGCAGATGACAGTTTAAGCAGCAATGACAAAACTGATCATTTACAGTCTGTTACTGCTGAACATTTGCTCCAAGTTCTTACAGCAGTTTAGTGACTTAGCTTTGCTTTTGTTGATCAAAGCACCAAAGTGGCAGCACATTAATGCTGCACCAGCAACAGATGTGCTCTGAAATGACTGCGTGCGGGCCAAAACCCAAGACACATTTCCCACCAACAATTTACTCTGCACCACCTTATTAAAATCAACCTCACTCTTGATTTCCACCTGCTTAATATGACCCCTGTCTTTGTGTCAACATAAAAATCCACTCTTTAACGCCGTATCACCCGCCTGCCTACTAGAGTAACTAGAGTTGCCGTATTAGACGTTTAGAGCTTGTTCTGCTAATTCTCAGGGACAATAACCATGACAGCACACCTTTTTCACACCGGCTGAATGCGTCTGCGAGAGCTGGCGTCACTGCCAAAAAAGAAATACATGCATAAAGAACTAAAAGACAGATACACAGATGGCTGCACTTGTCCATCACATGTTTGCGACAATAACTTTCTCAGTTTGCTCGCCACAGTCTGCAATCTACAGCCTGCAATTTACGCAAAGAGTGAACTTCCCCCGGAGTTTCTCTAGAACTTTAAACAACAGGTTTCCACTGTGTTCTTTCTACAATTCATCCAAAATTGCAGGCCAAAGCCACTATTCATGTACTATACACCAAAGTGCACTATGAACATCATATCATAGTTATTACATCCTGATAGTGGAGCAGAAGTGGCGAGCTTGCCTTCTAACAGTTTTTTTAACTCTAGTATAGACCTCCGCTCTGCTCTCACTCAAATCCATTTAAATTATGATTTGCTCTGGAGTGACAGTCACAGCAAATACTGTATGAAGGTGTCACACAACACAGAAGAGAAGGAGATATAAATGCTGCTTCAAACATTTTCCCAGAAAAGCTGGAGGATAAAAACTCGTCGCCATAAAATGTAGACAAAATCAGAACAATCTATGATATAGAAAAACAATATAAGTCTTCTAATCTCAATCAAGGCTGAGCTGAGGTTTCGTTTTAAGGGGGGATGCAGATGAACAGAGGAAAGGTTCGCTCTTACCAGTTTCTCTGGAAATCTGGATAAAGGCCTCAACGCCGCTCTCGCCATAGTTGCCTTCTGAGGCCAGCGTGGAAACGTAGTTCCACTCCATTGCCGTGACGATGTCCATCATGGCCTGGGCCTGGTACGAGTCCGGTGGCACAACACGGGAGAAGAAGTCATAGCGAGTGTTGTCACTCAGCTCGGGAGCCGTGGAGGCGTAGCTGATCTGCGGGATCTGGATGGAAAAAGGGGAAGAAGGAAGGAAGATGTTGAGGAAATGTGAAAAAAAGCACAGTTAATAGCGTGGTGTTTCTGAACGTGAGCCAAATAGTGTAATTGTTTTACTGCCTACATATTAAAATGAGTAAAGTGGGAAGACTCTTATATGATTATTTTTTCAATTTAATGTTTATCACCACAAGTAATGTGTTCCCATACAATGAAAAAAAAAAAACTCGAAAAAGTAAAACGGTTCAGTGATATTTGAACTAGGAATTACAAAACGCCCACTCCCTGCAGGATCAGTGTGGTAAACAACTGTCAGGAAATTGAGACAAAGTCATCAACATGAATGTTACAGTGTAACTAAAATGAGAAATTGCTGGTTCATAGATATGAAAGGAAAAAGAAAACATACTGATGATGAACAGGTATTAAAGCATAATTGCTTCATAATTGGAAATATGAATACAGGCTGACAGTGTGGTAACTAAAAGGTAAGCAGGTGGTGTCATTTTTCAACACTTGTGTTATGGCTGACAGATTCAGGATAGAGAGAAGATTTAAAAGAGACAGAGAAGAGACATGTGGGAAAGAAAAGCACAACAGTCAGATTGCAGAACGGAGAGACAAAGAGGCTGACGAAATAACAGAAGACACACACACACACACACACACACGTCTATTGCTTGTGATAGGTGGCATAACAGGCCGAAGGTGTTCAATGGCTGACAGGCAGATTGATTTTTTCCCCCTGACAGTGGGAGAAGCCCCTCCATTTATAACATTCGCAAACACACACACACACACACACACACACACACAGAGTTTTTGGGCAGACATATCATTGGCATACATTCGAAGCAACTCTTAACTGCCAATCTCAGCCCAAGCATAAGGTGTGTCAGCTGTCTGTCTCCCATGCTAACACACACAAAAACACCAACGTCGACAACTGCTGAACACAGCAAATCCAGGCGGGAGATTTAGGACAGACAGTGTGTGCAAGTATGTGTGTTTATGTGACTTGAATGTTTCTAAAGGCCATCACTCACTGTCTTTATTCCCTTTGAGCATCATCTGAAGTCTCTGTCGCTGTGCATCTATACTTGTCTTTGCCATTTTAAAAAGGTCAGCGATCCATTTTGAGAGATACTGTAAGTTATTTCTCTTCAGTGGTTTTGAAGCAAATCTGTAAACAAAGGTAAATAATGCTAAGTTTCAAGATTATTGCATGCAGCATAAAAATGCATTGTATTGTAAATGAAGTATGCTAATTGTAATTCCTAACCTGTACAGCACATTAACTGTGTATAAGGAGAATATTGAGAAGAGAGAATATTTTGTTTTCACTTCTATGACAACGCTCATTGCTCAGTACTAAATGGAAAAATTCTTGTTTTATTGCTGGCTGGATATCTAATTTTGAAACAAAACAGCTTTGTTCCTCAGTTTTCAGTTGTTTAATAACTTTCCATTTTTCCAACCCAATGGAAGTTCACACTTCCAGCATTTGAGTGCCGTTTTTGGTCTCCTCTGTCAGGGGAATAGAATTGGGAACTCTGGTGAACTTCAGGATATGTATAATTCATAGAGGTAATGATAAACAAACAAAAAAGGAAAAAAATCAAAGCCAATTCCAGCTCATCACTGTATATACAGTATGTGGCTACATGCATGTGCTGCTGCGTTCACGTCTATGCTGTGTGTAACTCCACCGTTTTACTTGGTCTTTTACTCTATGTACTTTTAAATAACTGAATATCCATTTCAAAGAGCACTGAATTCATGGATGCAGGAGTATGAGGTATCCGTCTGTTTACCATGGGAAAGAAACTTTGTGACCTCCGCAAACCTAATACTTTGATCTTTTGTTATTTCACTCTAAAGCTGGGAACCACAGACATACTCAGACAAACACACTCAGTAATGACTTGTCATCCTTCCCAAGTCATTACTGAGTAAGAGGACGAAAAGCAGAGAAAAGAGCAAGTGCAGTGAGGGAGCGAGAGTTACATAAAGTACAGATTCAACATCCAATATTGTCTACTGCAGGCATAGAGCCAGTACCGTCTACCCCAAATATACCTGTGTTTTCACAAAATATTTCTGCAGACATTTATATAGTCACTAGGGATAGGTAGCGAAAACAGGTAATAAAACGTGCACCAGGGCTAAATTATTAAAGACTGTGGTATCGATAAACTCCAGCTTTATTAGTTCTACTCGGAGAAAACATGATGAATTTTCTCTTTTCTCCTTTCTTTCCTGTGTTTGAGGGGCAGAGGTGGCTGTTTGCTCGCTGCTGCTCCACGCCGTACTTGAGCACACACCCAGTGAAATATCCGAGTGACTTAATTGTTTAAAAGTGCGACTGTACTTCACAAGCAAAGCTACTGACAACGCAGAAGCACAAGCCATCTTTCCATACTTTTTCTTTGGTTTATCCAGTTCTTTGTTGTGATAGGGCTGGTGCCTCAGAATTACTGTTGTACTGTTAAAAAAATACTGTAAAACTTGGAGCTTTACTAGATATATGCTATAATAAATGATTTAATTACATATTTTTACAGCATTATCCTGTTAAAATAAAGTATCGTCTGGTATAAATAAAAATAACTGTAAATAAATGTCAGTATAGTGTAACCCAATTCCTAAAATCATCTTAAACAAAAAAGAAGAAAAAGTAAAACATTTTATGTTCATTGTTTCTGTTCTTACTGTTCTTGTTTAATGAAAGTGAAAAGAGATCAAAATATTTATTTAAACAAAAAAGGGACACAGATTTATATATTTGTTCTGGTTAAACAAGGGTTAAGTTTCTCCGAGGGTTGATGAGCTCTGATGAGAGCTGTTAGGTTTTACTCCACTCCTCTCGTGTCAGCCAATCAGTGAAGCTCTAGGCAGCTCTTATCCTTCCTTAGTACCAGCTCCCAAGTTTTCAGTCTCCTGCTTCTATAGCCGAACAGAGCAGGCGGGCTAAAAATTGTTATCGAGGACAGAACAAGACCGGAAGGTTTACTGAGCTGTGGCTTCACGTAAACGCTGAGCATCCACTCAACAGGTTTTTATATGGGACGAATCCAAAGACCAGGTCAGCAATTCCAGAACCCAGAGTGTTACAGTGTTCACTGGATGGCGAGCCAACCTAAGATCCTAGGAGACGATATACATATACACGCACACTCATTTGCACATTGATGGACTGCAATCCTCTACTGTACAAGTAGTGCGGTAGGACAGACAATCTCTCACACACACACACACACACACACACACACACACACACACTCCTTATTGGACAGATTCTATTGCAATACACCTGTTTGTCAAGGACCCCACCAGCACCATTTGGACTTAAAAAAGACCAATTCTTTACTTGTGCACAATTTTATTTTTATTCTATTTTTTTGCTACTTTGGGGGAAAATTTTATACTTGAAGTTCTGTTAAAACCTGTTGTAATTCAGTGTTGGTTACAAAATTCCTTTAAAAGGCTTAACATCACTAAAGTACTTTTAAGCCACACAACTGTGTTTGTCTGGTTTCTCTGCCATTCATGTAGCAGAGCTCTAAGGGTCGTTCTTAATCTTCTGATACTAGCCCAAAAATACTCATTACCTTGGTAATTATCCATTGATACTGTATTTCAACCCACGTAAGTGCTACAATAGTCACTGGATATCCCAGTCTACATGTTAAAGCATCCATTGGACAAAATATTGAACCCAGAGTTGCCTCCATCAGGATGCACTGCAAATATCGAAAACGTACATATAAAAAAAAAGTGCCTGTGTGTATGTGTGTGTGGCTGGATGAATGAGGCTTGTAGTAAAAAGCACTTTGAGTGATTAGTTGGAGTAGAAAAGCGCTATATAAGTACTGGTCCATTTACCAAGTTACTACCACTACTGACACATTCATAGATCCCTGAAAAACAGATATGTACCTTTCATAAAGGTGCAGAAACCTTCTTAATTTTCCAAATGTCAAGCGACGTTTGAGTGTTGTAAATCATTTACGTACTGTGAGTTCCCATTGACTCGCAATGACTTGAGCCCTTTTCAAAACAAGCTGAGTTGGAGGTGTAGTTAGAGGCGGCAAATTAACAGCTTGGTTCCCCCACATCGCTGGGGAAGAAGATTATGCCTGCAATCCCCTTAATTCCATTTGCTCTAATGAATATGTGTGTGACTGTATGAGGGAGAGAGAGGGAAATACAAGTGTGAGTAATAAATGGAAGAGTATGTATAGGCTTATCTGCCATTTCAATTAACACTTTCTGACTCTCATGCACTTATCAGAGTAATGTCCTGTATTGTTTCAGAGTTTTGGAAGACAATTATTATCATCTATGCAATATCCACTGACTGCAGAAAGATATCAACAATAATTACTGAATGTATAAACAACTGGATCGGAGTCTAGTAGTGGAAAGTGGACAGATAAAGCAACTGAAAACTTTTGTTGCAAATAGACTTATATTCAGCTAAAAAAATAAAAAAATAAAAAGCCTGTTTGTAACCAAGATGATGCTAAAATGTAATAATTTGATAGTATTTCTTTTTCTATGAGACAGAAAGTATCTAAACCGCTGTAGATGCAGTATGTCCTGGAGATACTTGACCTTATAGACATGCTGAATGATGACCCAATCACAAACTAAGAAATAGCTGTATTCAAGAGAAAATACTTTGGTGAACATACAGCGTTAATGTTATTTTCTTTAGTTCTAGATGCTGTTCATAACCTTGTTTGGCTATTCATTACAATTCAGTCATTCAATATATGACATTTTGCATAAATGCTTGCTTGAAAGCTTGAATTTTAAACTCTTTTTTTTTCCCCATTTTATTCAAAGAACTACCGTACTTCCACAAAGTAACAAATTGTTGGTAGTTTTGGATCCCCGGAATACAGTCTATATATAATAGCAAATAAATAATTTTCACACACTGTTGTATAATGAAGGCATCTTAAATCGTTAATCCTCTGTTCCCAAGGATCTCTGGATTACCAGAATTCCAGTATGCATGCTGCTGCTCGCCTCCTTACAGTCACTACTCTTAAATAAGCCAAAAGGTCTCTGAACCAGCACTTATTCCCTGTACCTCCCCACAAAACCTCATTAGAAGCCTAAACTCTTTCTAAGAACAAACACAAACTAATCTATATCAAGTAGTGGGGCTGCCACTGAATAGCGATTGGGCCCAGCCAGCAAAGATATTAAATCTTGGTTCCTTTGCTTAAGTATAGAATTAATTACAATGAAAACATGGAATAGACTAGTCTCAGCCATAAAAATAACAGATTAATTCTTAATTGCTGTATTCCCCTCTAAGCAAAGAGTATTGAAAGAGTAAAAGCTTATGTTTCCCCTTCATGAAAACAATCAATCAACACCAGCAAGCTGTTAATATCACTGTTTTCTTGAGCTCTGGAAACGAAATCCTTTGACTAAAACATTGCTTTAAGAAAACCTTTAAAAGCCCTTCTGCTTTTTGTTTCCAAATAGTATCTCCTGAATAAACTCTGGGGGCAGTGAAAGCAATAGAAACCAATATAAGCCAATATCCTAGAAGTCCTGCCACTATAGACAGTTAGGTCTGCCCCGTCTGTTCCTTAATGGGTTTGGTGAAAGAGAGGAACAGTTTCATCCTTCACTATAGATCCAACTAAATCCCACTAGGGAGCTGAACAGATAACTAACAGCCGGATTTGGACCTAATGATTCAAGCCACTGGCTTTTTGTGAGTGAGTGTGTGTGTGTGTGTTGTTTCAGCTGGGAACCAAAGTTGAGTATATTCATTTCACAGAATTGCACCCATCCTGGCAGAGGAACCAAAAAGACAAAAAAAATCAGCATGGCAAAATATGCTTACCTAAGGAGACTTCTGGTTTGTGAGGAATGTTAGAGTCAGCAACTTGTGCTGTGCTTTCAGGCTACAGTAACCTACGACGGGCTGAAAATAAGCACAAAACAATCTAAATCTATGACAAATATTAGATTTTTTTTTTTTTTATTCTAAATGTTGTTTTAAAAAATTATTGTCATGTGGAGACCTTACAGAAGCATGACTGCAACCTAAACTGGCCTATAGTGTGTGCTTGTGTGTATCTGGTGGTAATGGAGCCGTCAGGTAGGGAAGCAGAGTCTGAGCAGAAGGCTGATAGATGGCATTGGTTTGAAGCTAATTAACCCCAAAGCATTACATGCACATATCGCTTTTCTGTCTCCCACACACACACACACACACACACACACACACACACACACACACACACACACACACACAAAAACACTGTCAGTAAGAGGATTGGATACGTTGTTAAACAGACAGACTTGCAGGGGCATCGTGAGGAAGGTCGGTCACGTCATCCGTGATAAAATTATCTGCTTAATCACGCTAACCAATTTATAGTCAACTTTTGCGTGGAGAGAAATTGTAGTCATTTTGTATACATAATTTCAAAGGCTACAGAGCTTAGACAAGGATTGACAAGTCTTAGACACCCAGAATGAGCTGGAGGAATTGAAGAGAGCATGGTGACCATGAGAATATAGGCACAAATACAGTAAATTGATTTGGTCGTCTGGATCCCTGCTTTTGAGTAAGTCTGGATAGTTATTTACTTGTTCAAAAACATTTTTGACTTAGCCCTCTAACAGCAAGCCTGGTCTCTGTTTAATGAGGAGAGTATCGCCACAGTGGGATCTCACCAAGCTAATTTACCAGCATGAAGACTGCTGGGGCTAAGGCCTGGGCGTCTCTCGCTCCGTCTAACCCTGTTCTCCCTGTCTTGGGGCCATCTGTCTCATTTTTTCCTGTTTACTGTTTGTACCTTTGCATTTGTGCCGGTCTTTTAGGCTTTCATGTTACAAATGTATCCTCATTTAACTGTTTTAAAAGGGGATTATATTTTAACAATGCAACTACCACAGTAGACTATGATAGTTAAACTACTTTTTCCATGGCTGTAGGTGTAAGATGACTCATACCAAAACAAAAAGGTTCACGAAATTGCATGTTCTTCCAAAGGTTTCTTTTTGGTTTCCTCAGTCCAAATACAAGCATGTTGTGCTAAGTGGGGATTTTAAATTCATGTGAGCATGAGTGGTTGCCTGGCTCTCTGTGATGGACTGGAATCCTGTTCATGGCTTCCAGCCTTTTGTCCAATGTTAGGATAGACTAATTCATCCAAATTGTAGAGGGTGATATGGTAACAGCTGGCCATTTCACATCCAAGTCAATAGTGTTGTCAGGACACTGATTTTCAAGAATTACATTAACCCATCGATATCATTGAATTCAGGTGTTGCAATCACTACCATGGCCACAGATGTATAAAATTAAGCACCTAGGCATGCAGACTGCTTCTACAAACATTTGTGGAAAAATGGGTCGGGAGCTCAGTGAATTCCAGTGTGGTATTGTGATATGACACCCGTTTAGCAAGTAAAGTTGAGAAATTTGTGTGCTACTAAATATTCCACAATCCAGTGAATGCGAGTGCAAATGACAGGAACACTGTCAGAAAGTGGTAGGCTATGGAGAAAAAATAAATAAATCACAGAGTGGGGTCAGCAGATGCTGAGGTGCAGAGTGTGCACAGGTCGTCAACTTTCTTCAGAGTCAACAGCTACAGATGTCCAGACTTCTGGCCTTCAGATTACAGCATTTAGAGAGCTTCATAGAATAGGTTTCAGTGGCTGACCTGGATGCAAGCCTTACATCACCAAGCTCGATGCAAAGCATCAGATGTAGTGCTTTAAGGCACTTCTCAGTCTGAAAATCTGATGGACAAGTCTGGGTTTGGCATTTGCCAGGTGAAGGGGTACTTCAAAAAATAAAAACTTGACTGGCCTGCACAGAGTCCTGAACTCAATCCAAAAGAACACCTTTGGGAATGTATTAGAGCGCAGACTGTAAGCCAGGCCTTCTCATCAGTGTCTGACCTCTGAAATGCATTTCTGGAAGAAGAATGGTCAAAGATTCCCATAAACACACTCCTAAACCTTGTGGGAAGCCTCCCCAGAAGAGTTGACGGTATTATGGCTACAACAGGTGTAAAATCAGATTAAACCCAATAGATTTAGAATGGGAGCCACTCAAATTCACATGGATGTGAAAGCAAGCAAATACTATAGTCTCAATTGATGTAGAAGACAGCTCACATAAAGTACAACAAGTGCATGTTTCACCAGTTTTGGCAAATGCTAGCTCACACATGAAGTGCAAGCACAAGAACACACACACCTTAGGGCAGCCAAATTGCTAAATTACCTCCTCAACATGTCTTAAAGCAGGGGTCTCAAATTTCAGTCCTCGAGGGCCGGTGTCCTGCAACTTTTCCATGTGTCCCTGTTGCAACACACCTGAATAAAATTAGTAGGTCATTGGCAAGACTATAAAACTTGACTACATGATCAAGTGGCAATTCAGCCACTTGATTCATGTTACAGCAGCTCATGAGTGAATGGACATACTGCAATAAAAGTACTTTTAGAAATACATTTTTCCAAACACTTACATTCACTTAAAAATTTACTTGAGTAGGGTGAGGGGTTGCCTTTTCAGCATGCAGTCAAGTTCTTATATTCTTGCTACTAATTTTATTCAGGTGTGTTGCAACAGGGACACACTGGCCCTTGAGGACTAGAGTTTGAGATCCCTTTCTTAAAGTTCTCCAGAGGCTTGGTAATGAACTGATCATTTGATTCAGGTGTGTTGACTCAGGGTGAGATCTAAAACTGGCCCTCGAGGCCTGGAGTTGGAGAGCCCTGCTTTAGGGCAACACAATGCACCTAATGACTGCTAGAAAGAAAGAGACTGAAAGAGTAAAAAGGAAGCCACTTGATGGGAGCAAACAGAGGGAAAAAAATCTGAGTAGGGTAGCAAGCAAAAGGAATGAACGGGGTTGTTTTATTTTTTTAGTTTTTCTAAAAAAGTGAAGAGGTTAAGGAACACAAATGAGACTCAATGCTGACAGAAGGGTTTTTTTGGGTTTTTTTTTAAAAGGTGGGGAATATTTTTCCTCTGTCTATATGAAAACAAGTGATTAGGATAAGACTGGTTTTGGTAAAAGCAAAAAAGAAATAAATAAAAAGACAAAAAAATACAAATAAGAAGTTACACTGTCATCAAGGAAATGGATCGGTGTACCTGCAGGTATATCAAAACACAAATCCTTAAATGTCTGATAGATAAGAGGAACTCAATCGATGGTTACTCTTAGCTCTCTAAGGTAGCGCTCAGTTTGTCTGGGAGACTGAAGTATAAGCAAGGCACGGAGCGAGGCAGTGAATTAATGGCCCAGTGAGCCATTAATTCCCTGGAGCTTTCCAGTGGCACACTGTAGAGAAGGTGTTCGGCAGGTGGGAACAATGCTTTGCACTAATGGGATGAAACTCACATGCAAGGCCACACATTTAAAAAGAGACTAAGGAAAAACTTTCAGCGGAAACTTCCCCAATCTCTCCGATATTTGTTTTCATGCCGACTATATAGAGCTTATATCAAAGCAAATTGATTTCCTCATGAAAGTGGCCCTCTTTTTTGCATTTATATCACTTAGCTCTCTCCTTTTCTAAATATGTTTCTACACATTAAACAATGGATTCTTGTAGCTCCACTAGGAAATGAAAATAAATAAGCATCTCATCTGTTAAACCTTGTTAAAAAATTTCTGTAATATTTCAAAATCACAAATAAACGTTATGCAGGTATTGGGGGGTGGGGGGAGTGGCCTTTGTGTGAAACTAACACCAGATTGGGCACCTTGAAAGCAAGTTGGTGGCTTCTAATTAAGATAAGGGTAAGATGACTTGCAGTAATCACCTCAGAGGCAAGATAAAGACGTGGATTACAAGTGACTAGAATGATGGCACTGATTTATTATTGATCTACTTAAGAGCAGCTAAATCCAATCAACCTATCCATCTACAAATTAGTCAATTTTGCAATGACACTCTGTAATCTACTCCTAATATTTGACGAGCTCTCATGGATGGTGTCAAGGTAGCTGAGGCCCTAAAAATATGCACTTATATTTCTGAGTCAGACTTTCTGTTCACGGTATTACCAAGTGAGAAAATTTGCATGTAGTAATAGCACAGAATGGAAGTGAAAACCCAGCCTTTGCAACCAGTTCTTAAATTATCAGCATGACAACGAATAAAGCAGAGACAAGGGGGACTCTGCTGTGCCGAGAGGCAAAAGCTGTAATGCCAACCCATCACCTCAGTTCATTTAAATTTTTAAGAGAAATCTTATTAAGGACGGCACTTTGGTTATAAAGGTTTAAAACTAAAGTGATGAATGTGCACCTGCTGCTGGGAGAGGATTCAGAGGATTGGCTGGAGGACACATGATGTAAGTTTTACTTGGGTAACATGTGTGTAGGTGTGCGCACACAGTTTTAAATACACCTCCACTGCTAATATCAGACAGGAGAGGAAGGCCAGAGGGCTGGAGGCCAGGGACCCGAGGCTGCAGCCTTTAATATATCTCTGTCAATACATCATCACTTTCCTTCTCACATGAAAACACACAGCTTTACTTCGCTATATCACAGGGAACCAACACAAACTTACACAGACACACACACAAAAACGCTGTCTGTCCTCAGTGGACTTGGATTTTCCTGAACAAAAACCATACACACAAGCACGCATGTCTCTGTCTCATACACACACACACAGACACACATACACAGTTTAATTCAATTCAATTCAGCTTTATTTATATAGAACAAATACACAACAACCGTCCCCTGAAGGCAGGGGTGCCAAACATAAGGTATGAGGGCCAGATCACTGATCACTGCAACCAAGATGGCGGCGCGCACAGACGCAGCGGCCCGGAGCTCCTACACTTTTGCACTTTTGGTGGTACTGTGTATTATTTCACACAGTCTGGGGTTACTTCAATACAACAGAGATGATCTACTACAACTAAGCCGTGGAGATCTTCAACTAACATCTGAGTATCTCATCCCCCCGGAGATCGTTAAGCAACCCCCGGCGCTACCCGCAACAGCAAGCCGCAGGAGGAGACGTTGCGAGCGGAGGCAGAAGAGAGGCAAGCGGGGAGGCCTGTGGGCACGGCTAAAGACTAGTCCGTTTAAACCACCACTCCCGATCATATTCCTCTCCAACGCCCGTTCAATCCGTTACAAACTGGATGAAATACGACTGCAGATCGCCACTCGACGGACTTTTAATAACTGTTCGTGCATGATTTTCACTGAAACCTGGCTGGACAGCGCCATTCCCGATGCGGCTATCGATCTAGCAGGCCGCACCGCCTATCGAGCCGACAGGTCTGCGGACTCGGGTAAGAAGACTGGCGGGGGGCTGTGCATCTATATTAACAACCTTTGGTGCATGAACGTCACGGTAACGGAAAAACTGTGCAGTACAGAGGTAGAACTGTTGGTGTTAAAGTGCCGTCCATTCTATCTCCCTCGGGAATTTTCTGCCGTTTACATCTGCGCTGTTTACATTCCACCAGATGCTAATGCTAAGCTACCGTTAGCACAATTGAGCAGCAGCATCAATAACAGCCTGGTAGCACACCCGGACAGTGTCTTTATTGCGGCTGGGGATTTTAACCACGCGGACCTGAAATCTGTACTTCACAATTTCCACCGTAATGTGAAGTGTGCTACCAGAGGAGATAGAACGTTGGACCAGGTGTACACCAACATGGCGAATGCGTACAGAGCCCAGGCTTATCCCCACCTGGGTCTGTCAGACCATCTCTCCCTTCTGCTACACCCAATATACACACAAAAGATCAAGAGCACTGGGATTACAACCAAAACCGTGAGAACATGGCCGCAGGATGCTATTCCGATGCTTCAGGACTGTTTCCACTGCACAGACTGGGATGTATTCAAGGTGCAGGACACTGACAATCGTGTCGCATTGGACAGTTACACCTCCACTGTCTTGGACTACATCTGTTTCTGTGTGGACAATGTAACAACTTGGAAACGATTCCGTGTGTTCCCTAATAATCCACCCTGGATGACACACGGAGTTCAACAACTTATTCGAACAAGGAACAACGCTTTCAAATCCGGGGACCAGGAGGCATACAGTGCTGCCAGGGCCAACCTGAGAAGAGGCATCAAGACTGCCAAGCAGCAGCACAGGAGGCGTATCGAGGCCAGGTTTGAGAACAACACAAACCCAAGGCAGGTCTGGGAGGGCATCAGGGCTATCATGGACTACAAAAGAAGAACACCATCACCCTCAGCCGACAGTTCTACTCTGGCTGAGGATCTAAATCTCTTTTATGCCCGTTTTGACAGGGAGAACACCGACCCTGTCCTGTCCCCTCTCCCCTCAACCGACCCTGCTCCGGTCCTGAGCACTCGTGAGCTGAGGCGTGTGTTCCGGAGCATTAACACCAGGAAGGCGGCCGGGCCGGATGGAGTGCTGGGCCGGGTGCTAAAAGACTGTGCTGCGGACCTGGCGGACGTCTTCACCTCTATATATAACACCTCGTTGTCCTGTTCACTGGTACCATCCTGTTTCAAAGCAGCAACCATCGTTCCCATCCCAAAACAGTCAAATGTCACATGTCTGAACGATTTCAGACCTGTGGCACTCACCCCCATTCCCGCCAAATGCCTGGAGAGACTGGTCATTAAACACATCAGAGCTGCTTTTCCACCATCCCTGGACTCGCACCAGTTTGCATACAGGGAGAACCGGTCAACCGAGGATGCGATCGCCACAGTGCTGCACACATTACTGAAGCACTTGGAACACAGGAACACCTATGCACGGCTCCTCTTTGTAGACTACAGCTCGGCTTTTAATACCATCCGGCCATACAAACTACGTCCCAAACTCCACCAACTGGGACTTAACTCCTCTCTGTGCAACTGGATTGTGGACTTCCTCACTAACCGTAGACAGAGTGTCAGAGTGGGTAAGAACACCTCTTCCACCCTTGTGGTCAACACCGGTGCCCCTCAGGGGTGTGTTCTGAGCCCTCTGCTATACACTCTCTTCACCCATGACTGTATTTCCTCCTGCGTGTCCAATCTCATTGTTAAGTTTGCAGATGACACTACAGTGCTCGGACTTATATCCAACAATGATGAGACAAACTATAGGACAGAGGTGCAACAACTAGAGTCATGGTGCCACGACAATAACTTGGTCTTAAACACCAAAAAGACCAAGGAGATCATTGTAGATTTCCGGAAGAGGGGTCATAACAACCATCTGCCTCTCTTCATTGGCAGTGAGGCGGTGGAGAGGGTGAGCAGTTTTAAATTCTTGGGGGTAACTGTGACCGAGGACCTGTCCTGGGGCAACCATATCACCTCAGTTGTACGGAAGGCCCAACAGCGCCTCTACTACCTGAGGAGACTGCGGAGCGCACACATTCCCAGATCTCTGATGTTGAACTTCTACAACTGTGCCATCAGCAGCGTTCTGACGTATGGATTTCTAGTGTGGTTCCCCCAGCTGCACTAAGGCCGATCAGCAAGCACTCCAGCTGGTGGTGAAGGAAGCTGGCAGAATTATTGGAACAAGTCTGCCAGAGATCAGTAATATCTTCCCCACTCGCTGTCTGAGGAGGGTGCACAGTATCCTGCGGGACCAACATCACCCTGCGCGCCACCTTTTCCATCTGCTGCCCTCAGGGAGAAGGTACAGGTCTATACAGGCCAGAACATCCAGACTGGCCAACAGCCTGTATCCACAGGCTGTGAGGCTCCTGAACTCTCTGCCCCCCTCTCACGGACAATAACCATATCCAACTTCTTAATAGCAATGAACTGGTCTGCATTGGTGCATCATATCTTTATTCTCTTCCCCCTCCTGCCCCCCCCCCCCCCTCTTTCTTAAATAGATAACTATCATATCTGATATCATATCTCACAGTACAATAATATTGAATGGGTTGCATTGTTGTATTTTGTCATGTTTCTCAGGTCTTTGTCTGAATTTCTACGAACATTATTGCTAAGGATTGTCTTATTGCATTGGAGTCACACTGGGTTAAATATGTACACTTGGGTTTTAAGGGGTATTTATTATTTTCTTCTTTTTTTTGGGTTGTATGGAAGCCCCAAACGCAATTTCATTGTTCTTGACAATGACAATAAATAAATAAATACTAAATACAGAATGGGCCTGGCAAAGACTTCAGTCAGGCCCACTGGATGGCTTTAGAAAATGTGAATGAGGGTGTAAATTCTGGGCGGATTTAAAGTTTTCAAGTTTTGCAGCTTTTTCTAATGATAAAGACTTTCCCCACAGGTGTTCAGGTAAACAAACAATTAAAGAAAAGTTCACAAAAAACAGACCTTACAGAACCTTTTCCCACATCTTTTTATTATATTAAGTAATCTCAGGGATTCAAAATGATAGTATTCACAAGATTTTCAGAAAACTTGACCTGTGACCTTGTGATTGAGACAGGGTTGCTAACTGTCCCGTTTTAGCCAGGACATCCCATATAATGAGCAAAATTGGTTTGTCCCTTATTCTACCTTAAATATTCCGTATATTCACTATTACCGACAATTTTGCTTTCTGACCAACAGATGGCACTCTTATAAATACAAAATCTGATTTGACTGCAGTTGTATCAGACCAATGCTTGTGTCCACTCACAGTCGTCAGTGACGGCCCGATTCATAAAAATAAAGAGCTACTAAACTGGGTAATGGAAGCCCGTATTTACAGTATTTTGAATATTGATTTTTATTTCTTTTTTGCTTATTTTTAAAGGAATTTTTTTTAAGTAAATAGTGATTGCAGCTATCATTTACTGTATTTTTCATTATCGTTTTAGATGAGGTATTGATTAAACTGAATACCAAAATTTTATGCATATTTAAACTATGCCCAACTGGCTGCATGGGCTTCTGATATGCTAGGGTGTCCCTTATTTCATAGTTAAAAAGTTGGCAACCCTAGGTCGAGATCACAAGTGATCAAATTTACAAAGTTGGGTGTCCACGCTGCCTACCTGGTCTGCAGGGTAACAACTATACCCTATAAGCCTGTTACACCCACGCGGTAAAAAAAAGAGAGCACGGGGAGACAGGACAAGAGAGGAAACAGCAGTCAATAATGGCACAAAAGAGTAAAAAAAGTTTTCTCTTTATCAGATCTTTAACTATCATCAAACACTTTTCAATGTGGGTATTTTGACAGATAAAGCTGCACTGAGTGCATCCTCTTTTTATTTTGTCTTTCTGATGAGACACTGGCGCGCAAAGCTTTCCAAACAATTTTAATGACTCTTTTAAAAACACTGGTAGAAAAAACCCTGACAATTGCATCAGGAAACACTTGCAAAGCAAAGTCGTTTAAGTGCGCTGCTTAAAGTAGCAGCACATTTGGTTTTTGACTTCAATAGATGACAAACACTCAAGTATTCACTTATGACAGTTTAGAAGACAACCTTCTTATTTTGTTCATTATAGAGCATCTATCATTGCTCCATGCAAGAAAATCAACATGGGCATTGATTCCTTCATTGTTGCCCAATTATAATGAAATCAAACTGTAACCTTTTTTAGGCAACTTTTGTGAGGACAGGTTTCACTGTCCACCCCCCCTCATGTGTCCAAACAATTTAAAGCATGACAGGTTTAAACTACAGATTGATTGAAAGGATAAAAACATGCTGTGCCTGATGTTCCATGTCCCTGTTTTAGTACACCGTTTTACATCTGCCCCAGCACGCACATTAGGTTTAAACTACAGACAGTGCTTAGATCTCCTAATGTTGCCTCTTTTACTTGCCTTGCTAGGACTTAGCCCACTCGCTCTCAAATATGCCCCTCTGCTTATGCACACTATTTGAAT
Organism: Rhamphochromis sp. 'chilingali'; assembly: GCF_963969265.1. Taxonomy (NCBI): domain Eukaryota; kingdom Metazoa; phylum Chordata; class Actinopteri; order Cichliformes; family Cichlidae; genus Rhamphochromis; species Rhamphochromis sp. 'chilingali'. The sequence goes on along the minus strand of NC_137934.1, from coordinate 9,007,400 downwards.
AATGTATTCCTCCAACAGCTGCATCTCTTCAGCAACCAAAACCTCGTGTCCAGTAGCGCACACAAATACACCCACACAAACACGCAGGAGGAAGGCACAAGACTACTTGATGCAAGCCAGCCACCTGCAGCTTCCCCTCTCTGTTTTGTCTCTCCATGCAGTTACACAAAAGCGCCATCCAACAGTGCTTCATTGTGAGTTTCCTGCTTGATGGTGCTTTTATGTGTGCGTATGTGTGGAGGCAGTGCATGTGCCAACATGAGCGCTTGACACCTGCCAGCATTCTCTCTCAGCGTTCCTGTATGCGTCCCTGTATGTGTTCCTGGCTCACACTGTGCAACTGTAGCACCAAATGTGACAAATTCCTAAAAATATGCAAAGTTAAACTTAACATTTCAGTCTCCATTTGTTTTCAGTTCAAAAACACAGGCAAAAGGACACATACACACACACAAATATACGCAGAAAAAAAATGTGCATACCTGCCAGTGTTACAGAATTATTAATCAGAGCAAATCTGAGCTTCAAAAAGGTATTCCCCGGCATCAGACCCATTGGGTTTACAGTATATTCCCATTGTTGCACTTGTAAATGAGCCTCATACATCATGCAGTATGCCAACAGACCTGCACGGAAAGCATTTTAAATTTGTTTAATGAAAAACAGCTTAGCAGCAAATTAGAGGCTAGAAAGTGTTTAAAAATCATTTGATCAGATTTCGGATTATGAAATAAGTTTTGATTAAGTGTTTGACGCGAGGACTTTTTCTTCTGACACAAGACAAAAATGACAAATTTCCCTTGCAGGAGTAGAAAAAAAATCAGTTCAGTGTGTGCCCACACATGGCTCAAGCATACATGGCACTTCAGTTGTGACTGACAGGAGTACATTGCGTTTCTTGGATTTTACAGTATGAAAAAGCATGCATGGCTGTGTTTTAATTTAGCTTCTAACCGCTCACAAGTGGATCATCAGCAGCTCAGCAGGCAGCCTCTTGAGTCAGTCATTAATACATTATGTATCAGCATCAAAAGGGGAATGTGTGAGACCACTACTGATCTGATCTCTGGCCTATATGCTGAAAAATAGAGCCAAAAATGGGAAGAAATTGAGATTCAAGACCTCGTGCATCAAAAGATTTTTTTTTTAAAGAAATCATCATTATTATGGGAGGGAAAAAATATATATAATCATATCTTACATTTGAAGTCTCCTCCATTTCAAAAACACTCCTTAACATCATTCATTTCAATCTCCACCATTCATGTATTTTAATGTTGCAATTTCAGTCTGGAATAAGGATATATATATATATACATATATATATATATATATATATATATATACACACACACACACACACACACACACACACACACATATATATCAATGACTGTAATATCTGACTTGGAAAGTGAAGCTAGTGCAGAGGCGAGTTAAATCTGCATTCGATCTAATGTCCATTAAGAGGCGACTCATCTGGCTGTTCTCTTCTCAATCAATCATATTTTCTGTGTAGCAGCTGGACTCAGTAACCAGTAGAAAAGGCTCCTTCAGCTGCCCTGCAATCAGAACTGTAAATTTTGAAAACTGTAAAAAGCTTCAGTTTATGCATCTTTCCCTGTTTTTACATAAAGGATGAGTGATGTGTTTTCTAAAAACAATAAAATAAAACAAATTAGCAAAATTCAGAATTACTAATCCAATTGAAATTAAAATAACACAAGGGGGGGAAACGTTACTTAATGCGTCAGGCCCTTCTGTGCCGCCGATCCACTTCTCGTGCCTAAACCATCCAATTATTATTCCTCATGACTCACACATCAACCTAACCCCCTACACATAACCAGTCAGAAGCACTGTAGGGCGGACGATAACGTCATAGAATTCCCTTAGTGCCTTAATCTTTTCAAAGTAAAAGCATCTAGGTCACATGTTATTTTTTTTACCAGCTTGTTTGGACAGAAGTTACGGAGGTCAAGACCTCAGTGACCTTCTGTGTAGTTACAGCTATGTATGACATGCATATGAACGTCCAGGTTTAATCATCTCCACAGTCAGATCCATGTCTCACTTGTAATTTTTACACTGTGATGGCCAAAATGTTCAGCTCAAGGCATTAATACAAGACTTCATTAGCACATTTAGTTATTAATCAGTCCGCTTTGTTTTAGTTGCTTAAATGTGTGCATCTTACAACCTTCCCATCCTTCATCATCTTAATCTTCATCCTTTAAGAATGATGACATTTGCTACACACAAACAAATGACTTGTATGTACCATAAACAAGGGTGTCTAATACATAAAAGACGAACATAGAGAGCAAAACACAATGAGATGCTATCAATAATGTTTGGGTTTTAGGATTACTAGCAATATTTCAGAAGTCCCCTTTTCCCCGTTTTGTCTACACCATCATTCGTCATGTTCAGTGTGCAAATTTGCAAAAAGAAATATATAAATATAAAGAACCATTACAAGAAATATTGCACACACATTTTTGGGCCGACTTGGATTGAAATACACAGTCACACAACTGAAAACTAGAATCAATGCCTCTGACATAATTCCAATAGAACTGCAGCTGTCGGAGAAACTTTTTGCTGATGACGTCTTTTCTGTGCCAAAAAAATTTAATGACTCAGTGATGAATAGATACTTGTTAAAGATCATAATGGAGGTTAACGTATCTGACCTTCCAGAAAAAAATTGGGGTTTTTATTACAAGCAGGAGCCAGAAATTATGTGCAGCTTTTTGATTATTATCGCATAGAGACCCGAAGACCAGCATTTCAGGATAATCTCATCCCACCTCCTGAACACACGTACATTACACTGTACAGCATGCAGAACACCTGTAAAATATAAGCAGCCCTCCCTGTTTCTTGTTTCACCTGTTGGTTGATAAGATAAAACTCTGGATGTTTATTGTAGTGCTGATTAAACGGATTCTAATTTTGTGAATCTAACAGCATGCTGCCACAACAGTCCCAGCGCATTCATAGAATAGCAAAAGGCGCAAATGCTTTCTGACATTTCAGCATTTGTTTCAGGATACAAACAACAGAGCAGCAGATGGCGAGACACTCCACTCATCTATTTCTTGTTCTTCCAAGCATCACTAAATGGCTATTGTTGTGGGCTCAGCAGCAGGTTAACACAGTCAAATAGAAAGCAGCTATTTTAAATAGTGACTGTGCCGCTTATATATAGTGCGACAAATTTAAATGGCAGAAAACTGATGTAAAATAAATGAGAAACATTTGCAAGAGTAATTGCGATCAGTTTGCTAAAAAAAATAGTCACTGTCACTATAAATTAGGAATAAAAATGGTCAGTTGGTCTGTTCAGTGTACATTTCTTGGCTATAAAGTAGTTTTAATCAAATCAAAGACTGAGTCGAGTAGCAGGTGCTCGCTAAAAAGAGCAAATTATAATGAAAGAGGAATTGATTATGTCGGTGTAAATAAGCACTTATCGAATTCGCTCTTGGATAACTTAATTGATCCGGAAGTTGGTCAGCAAGAGTCATTTCGTGATGCAAGTTCAATCACACAAAGTAATTGCGCTGAAATGCCGGGTGAGCGTGCTCACGCAGTAACAGGTGTACAGCAGACAAACAGCTGCAGCATTATGGGAAATAAGCTCCCCTGCTATGCCTTTAAAGACAAGGTTAAGAGGAAGAGATATAACTAAGTTTTACTTTTCCTAAACTTACACCAATAAAAGAAGTCTCCCAAGATGGACGGTTCTTTCATCCCACCGGGGAGAGCACAGGGAAGAGGGCTGAAGGACCAGCTTGTTATCTGTACCATATGGTCTCGAGGGAAGGAGTATCATTTTATTTTTAGGGGGAAGAAGGCTCTGGCACTCGCACATGCTCACACCTGCTGAGAGGAAGCAATTCCATTTCCGGATGCCCCCCTGTGTCTTCCAATCCACCTCCCCCGACAAACTTTTTACACGCATACTGCTTCACAAACCTTTACATGAGCACACAGATGTTTGCTCTCTCTCCCTCTATCTCTCTTTTGATTTTTTTTTTGGATTTTTTATTTTTGCACAACAAAAGCAAAAACTTTGCCTTAATCATATCTTAGGTGACCTTGAAGAGTTTTTGTTTTTTGGTACAAGACATGACATATCACAAAACAAAAATCAACCGACTTCACTCACTGTTTCACCTGAATGAAATTTTTGTGTTGTCACTTTAATAAACTCAGAGTGACTCATCGCTCACTGCATTAGCATGCACATAATGTACTCGAGTGACTCGGTGAATATCAATTCTTATAGTTTCCTGTTAGAGAATTGTGGATCAATATGATTGTCATTGTGCACGATGATTAGATCTTTAGCAGAGTGATTACATCTTTAGGATGAATGCTGACTTCTGTTTCCTACACAGACACACATACACATATCACTGATCACATCACATGCTCATAGACACACACGCATCACATGTTCACTGTTGCAGACACACATGACACATGTTCACATGTGAGTGTTTTATCTGTCGCATGATTAAGGAGATATTTGTGTGACCACTGAGTTAATAAAAGAGCTGCGTGAGGGGGCCAGAGTTTGGAGTTGTCTGGGATCAGGTGAGGAGCTTGCAGCTTCAAGACCCTGGTCCAATCGGCTCCCCTTGCAAGTTAAAATGGATTGAGTTCTGTCTTGCTTTGTTCACGGGAATAAGTCTCTAAACCAGCGGGGCCTGCGAAGCGCAGACCTAACATTCCCTTTGTGCATTCAGTGGTGTATGCGGAAGATGTAGTGAAGTATGTGCACCGCACGGGAGTGCACGGTGTAGTTACCTTGCATGGGATTGTTTGAATATTGAACTAGACTATGCGTGTGCATGCACACGTGTTCACACAAGAGAATATGAATGCAGCTGGCAGTTTGCCATTATGTTGTTAATGTGTCCATCTGAGAAACAGGCAGCTGTGTGCACACAGACTTAATGCACTAATGCAGTGCTGCCTAATAGAAAGAGCTACTGCTGAAATCACACACTTTGAACAACCTATTAATATAATGGGATAGGTGGAAGGAGGGGGGAGGGATAGAGGAGGGGAAGAGGATGGGAACTAATAAGGAGGGGGTGGATGAATGATAGTAATCGGTAGGTTGGAGTAAAAAGGGGCACAAGGAAAAGAAGGAAGAACGAGTGAGAAAACAATGAATGGATGTGAAGACAGAGAGATAAGGAGGGATGATAAATGGAGAGAATGGTAATGCAGAGTGGTGACAGATCAATATGAAATATCTGTGGGGATGAAGGGGATGAAAAGAAAGGGGTGAGTGGAGAAAGGAGGAAAGAGACAGAGACAGCATGAAGCTGAAAATTAAATGATGAATGGAACAGTAAAACAAGAAGAAACTCGGGAACAGTAATGACAGATATGCAATGCTAGCAAAACCTCCTTAATCAACTGCTTGCGTGGAGAAAACAATCTAGTTTCATTTGTTGTAAATAAGCAAAATCATCTCTGAATCCCAAGGAACAAATAACACTGAAATATAGTGGGGGAAGGCAGGAGTTAAAGTTCAAATCTGGCTCATTAGTTATAGATCCACTGGTTTAGCATAAGCAGAAAAAAATAACACCAAAGTACAAACTTTAGTGACAAGCAAATTTGTGGAAGTGTTTTTCAAACTTTCTGGAAAACACTGCAAATGATATTATATTTTATGAGAATAAGATGTTGACTGGCTCTCTTTAAGGCAATGCAGAAAATAGACTGGAAATTTTAGGAAGTTGACACTGGGACCAGTTCTTTCTTAAAGGCTTTCCGTGAGCCTAACTACTCAACACTGGTTCCTATTCCCTCCACAAAGCCTTCACCATCAGAGAAATACTTTCAGTCAGCCATCAATTGGCTTACTGTATTCAGCTTAGACACATTCTTTTGTCCACCGTTTTTCATTCTGTTATGGTTCTATCCATCTTTCCACGGGGATTTTGAATAGTCACTCTATAACTTATATTTTCTCTCCACGCGTCCTTTTTCTTCTTCTGATGATTGAGTCCACTGCTCATTTTCCCCCTCACCTTCTCCTCTCCCTAAACTCCATTTTCTTCTTGCACATTTCTTTGCTTTTCTTCAATTCCATAGTTTCTCCAATAAACCTAAACTCTTAACAGAAGAGAAAAAAGTGAAAGTTATTTTTTTTATATCTTTCCTGCTTTACCTTCACTTATTTTGTTGTTCTCTAGTCATGTTGCATTTTATATAAACCAGCAATCATTTGCTTGAGTTGAAAAATTGGGTCAACCGTAGCAATGGGGATACCTTAAACCTCAAGCACCTTGAGGCGACTGTTGTGATTTGGTGCTATATAAATAAAATTGAACTGAATTGAATGGGGACTGAGTAGCCCCCAGTAACAAGTTGTAACCTAGGAAAGAAAACTTTAGAAGCACTTTAGAAAAGTTTCTCTTACTTCAGTAGTGCTGTGACATACTGCAAATTTTATCAATCTGATACCAAGTAAATACAGGACCAGTATTTCCAATACTAACTGTCAAAGGTCTGCAGCAGTATTTCTGTTAGTGGACCCAAATTCAGACACTTGAGGCAGGGAGTTCAACAAAATGCGAGCCATTTATTAGGCAGGGAGAAGGTAACAACAAAGGCAGGTAGATAATAAAGTAAAACTTCACTAGGACTAAACTGGAAGGAACTAAATGATAAACTTAATGGACAAAGAACATCAAATGAACATGTTAAAAACCTGAACACGGTATAACCAGGAAACTTGGATGCTAGGAAACATGACGTAAGACAAGAGATGACCCAGCAACGAATGACAGAAACTCACATGCACAGATAGGAGACGAGGGGACTGGAATCACATTACGAACACAGCTGAAACAAATGAAAGTGACGCCACAAGGGAAGCAAAACGAAACACACTGAACATGGACCACGAGACTATCAAAATAAAAGAGGAAACAGTGACATAGACTGACACATCAGCTTGACACAGGAGGAAATGTAGATGAGAGAGAGTAATGATGAGCATGGAATAAACATGACCGAAAGGGAAGACATGGAATGACACACAGGAAGGGGAGACAAGATAGTTTCGCAGAACAACAGAGAATCAGAAATATAACTAAACAATAAAGAGAACTCCATACTCAAAAAATAGAAAAACCAAATATTACAGCACACACAAAAAAAACAACAACATAACTCAAAAGGCTGGGTCAAAGGACCCAGAACAATGACAACTAATACCGATAAAGGCAGCTTATTAAAGGATACGTCTGTGGTTTTTATTTTCCATAATAAAGAATTAATACAACAAAACACACCTTTCCGATTTTCATGTATTTTCAAACTGGGTTTTTTGGAGATCTAGAATGTAAATGTACCTGTCTGTAAAGCACCTTTGGTCACTTGTGCTATAGGCTAGAAATGAAATGGATGTGAACACAAAAACATTCAAACATTTTGTGTAGTGCAATGTGGAAAGGTATATTTTTTTTCATTTCCACAAAATAAAATAAAATGGTAGAATTCCACACACCAAAATTGACAGAGAATGCCATGAAAATTCATCCAAAAGTTAACGAGATGATCAAGTAGTCCAGTTTAGTGAGCTGAGTGTAGGCTTAGCAGATTCAAAGCCACCTGTGTCTGTGTCTACATCAGCCACAACACCAATAACACAAACTTTAAGCTTTAAACCAATTTTATTTGATAAGTTATTAAAAATAATAGTTAGTAAAGAACAGGAAAAACACCTCATACTGGTCTCACAAAGCAGAAATAATATTACAGCTATATAAGTGGCTCTTTTTGGAAATGCACTTTCCGACACAATCGTCATTTTTCAGCCTGGAGGTTGTCTACAGGTTGCCATGTGAGACAGTGTTTGTGCAATTTCTCTCAATGACAGAAGGGGGAGACACTACAGATTTAATGTCACCTCACTTGGGCTCCAAACAACTGTTTGATTAATATTTGCGGGCATTTTCATTTACTATGCAAGAGTTCCAGTTTTACTAAGGAAGACCAACAACAACATACACTAGTGTTGTAGGGTTTTTTAATTATTGTGGTTTGTAATATATCACCTATATAACATGCATCTTTGCTGGGGAAGTCCTCTTGGGAAAAAAAATTATTGCGTATAGAGATTGAAAATGTGACGTCATTCAGGGGTAAAACCGCAAAGAATTCTGGGAACTCGTAGCAAGAGGTACTAGCGCACGCAGGCTTTCAATTGAAATCAGTTATACAGCGATAAAAAGAAACACAAAAAATGGCAAGAAGCTGTTGTATTATTAACTGCAATAGCCGGTCGCATGACTTTACTTTCTACACGGTGCATTTCAAGGTCCTCTACCCAAACTGTACCTGGGCTTGTTGCAGTGACCTGTTTTTACTAAACTCCATGAGTGTATGCACTCACTCCAAGAACCGTATAATTATAAATATGAGCGTGGTGAAAGTTGGGCAGCACGCTAACGTATTTTGTCCCTCTGTGTGCTCGTAAGGGTCTAACCCTTTCACTGGTTTGATTTTTTTCCTCGTATCTTTTCTTTGACTTTTCATCAAGTCTGTCTTTGTACGGACCGGCATTGTTCTCCTTCGTTTTGTACATACCTTTTTGGGGGGCAAAGAAAAAGCAAGAATTTATTGGAACCGAAGAATGAACATTTTGCGGTGCTGCAAATGCTTGCATTTGATGCGGTACTTGGATTGTTTTGCCACGAGTTCCCGGCATGCAATGCACGAAAGTCACGTGGTCTGTCAATCTCTATTATGACTTAAGCAACAGTGGCTGCAGAAAGATGAAAATACTGGAACGAATAGTCCAGGACGTGCTAGCCATAACTGGGCACTGTGACATATCTGGGGGAGACAAAAAGGAAAAATCACTCACAAAACCTTTATTTTTTTCTTTTCTTATTTTTAAAAAGCGTCAGAAAATAAACAACACAATCTTCTGTCATCTATTTTGAAGTGTTCAAGAGTTTAAAAAGATAAGAGGAATGAGGGTTTGGCACAAATGCTGCAAGCTGCCAATTAAAAAGAAAATAAAAGGCACTTTTATACAATGCCGGCGCAGAAGTGACTTTCCTCTCTCATCTGGCTTTCAGCAATCAAAGGTGTCCAAGCCCTCCACCACTGCCATGGTATCATTCCCGACCTCATCTCACTGCCTCCTTTTCATCTCTACTCCCTCGCTCCCCCACCGTCTCTCCCCACCTCAGCTCCTCTCTTCACTTATTTTCACCTCTGTCCTAACACCCCCGCAGATGTCCTGTTCTGTCTCTCCTTGAAGATCCAAAACCCAGAGCCTGTATCTTTATCCATTCAGACTGTCAGCCCAGGACTTTGATCACTTCGCTTTAAACTCGGGCAAAGAAAATAAAGTTTGTGCCCCACAACCTAAAGCAGCTGAAGTTGTAGAAATTACCGCTCTGTTGTACGCTTATTTGTGAACACGTGTGCAGAAATGAGTTTGTCAGCCTGCGTTTCTCTTCCTCGTTGCCTTTGTATTTCCATGTTAAGGTTTCTTTTTATAGGATTTTGTGCAGCTTGAAAGGCTCTTGTGTGCAGTGCAACTTCACATGCCAACCCACCTCCTCGTCTTTGTCCCTCTCCCCATGTCCCCATGCCATTCTCACCTTCCATTTAAATCTCCCGTACTCTTTCACACATTTTTGTTGCTCTGCTCCACTGTGCCCTGCACTGAAACTCTGTACCACTTTGCTTTTGTAAGCCAGTAATTCTCAAGTTGCACCCGAGACCACAGTGGATCTCTGCGTCTTCCTTTTATAAAGCATGAACTTTTCAGTGGAGCCTACTTTTTGTGTCTCTCAGACTGTGTGTTATTTAGGTTGCCTCAAAAAAAAAAACTTTTTACCAATACAGCAAAGCGTGTCAGGGGTCTAAATCACTCCCCCTCAGTTAATCATATTTATGCTCCAGCACTTGTCACATTTCTTGATGAGCTGTCAGCCTTGAAGTGACGTGTAACCCAATACTGGAGTAACTACCCAAAGAGTCTTAAAGCCAACATGCATTAGCGAGGTAAGAGTTTTCATCTTTAACACATTAGTTCAAGAAAGTTTTGCATTTGTCTGCAGAACACTTTTGCTATATTGTACTAACACTAATAATACTAATTAAACCATTAATGTGCACTTTTCCATTTCAGTTAAGTGTTAGAGTCCCTTCTTTATTTTGCTGTTATCTTTAGTCAGACCAGTTTCTCTTCTCTGTCATCTGTTTCCCTGCATGGAATCGAGCTGATAAAGTGAAGACAGTGACAACTTGCGATGGTATTGTTAATGCAATTAGACCTGCTGATTGCAGACAAGCTAGCATTGGCCATAGAAGCAGCATAGAAACTCCTGTCAACAACATCACGACTGTATCATCAGACAAGCAAATGAGGACTGGTCTGACCCAGAACTCCTCCTGGCTTTTCAGATCTAATATTGTTAGGTTAGGTGCAAAAAATAAATAATATAATTCAGATTTATGCAATCTTATTGCACTGTGCTCATGATCAATCTCAATGTTCTTCTGAAAGACAGCAAAATGCCCAGAGGTGAATTAATTCTCAGTTGATTGCAACACTATTTCAGGCTTTTAAGAGCTGCACACTCGGAGTTAAATTAACATTTTTAAAAGAGTTAAATATTTAATACTATACCAGAGTTCCATCATTAACTTGCATAACAGTGTTCAATCACCACTATAAGGGATATGAAAGCTGGTCACAGTTTCTTTCTTCTTCTTTTTTGTCTTCATATGGTGTTAGTTTCATTCTGTGTTGTGTCATTTAACCATTCTTTTACAGCCCAGGTTTTGCTTTTAGCGGAACAAATAGTTAAAACACACAAAAGAAAAATATTAAGACATAAGGAAAATTGGCTGAAGGACAAAAAAATATATGTCAACCTTCTTTTGCAGAGCTACTTTCTGTGAGCCTAGGGGTTCCGGTTAATGTAGCAATCAACAAATTTGACCTGACCTCTTTACTGTTCCTCTAAGCTGATTCTGACATCCACTCTTACTCGCTCTCTCGCTCATCAACAACTGCCTGATAACAAGATAATCATTTCAATCAAGTGTTTTTTGGAGCAGAGAAGCAGCCAAAAATCGAAAACAAGCAGTCCCAAGTATCAGAGTTTAGAAACACTACTTTAGCACTAGTGGCCTAATAAAAGAGGTCTCGCTTCATAAAGCAGGCCTGAGGCAATGAACCAAAAAATGCTAATTTAGTAAATAAATCAAAATCTGTCTTTAAGGCAACCAATTATACTTCTTCACATATTGCACATGTACATATTTTTTAATACCGTTATTTCAGTTTAAAAATGTATAAAAATGTAAACTGAGGTGCCCCAGGTCAAAGGTGAAACCTTCTTTGACTCTTCATTTTACTGAACAGTGACGTGTCTTGTGTTTTTAAATACCAAAATTAAAAATTAAAAATGGGACAAGGTAATAACTTGAATTGTGGTTTGTTGCCTGAGAGCAACACCTTGCCATAGAAGGTTAACATTTTTTTTTAAAACTGTTAAATAATTAACACAGAGTTCTATCATTAACTTGAATAAGAATGTTTATAGTTTTTAATAGATGTTTTTTGTCCTTGTACAGAGTTAGAGTGAGTCAGTGCTTTGTCAGCTAGCTACATTTTCAAGATCATTTTTACACTTTACCTTTTGCTTTTTGCAGAACAAATAATTTAGAAAGTTCTAATAGAAAACCCCAGAGAACATTTTATTCACAGTACTTAACAAAGTTATTAAACTGCGCAAATATTTTGGAAATTTGTCAAAAAACTTGTTTAAAACTAAACATCATGCTATTATCTATTAGGCAAACAACAAACTGAATTGATGTTTTTATTCCCAAATTTGAGCCAGCGCACTGGGCTCGTTTGTGAATTCAGAAATTAATCAAGCATAACACTCAACCACTAAAACTGTTTTTGTGTTCAGGAAATGTAAGTAAATAACTGTAATTTGGAATCTTGATCAAAAAATAATAACATGCTTTACTATTTATTTATTTTTTTTGCTTTTTTTGTAAAAGAGTAAATTTGGAAATTCACTGACAACAACAATAATTCTGACTAAGGATTTTATAGCAAAAAGAAAGCACTTAACATTTTTAAAATCTTAAAATATCCTTGCTAAGATATCAATTTCATTTGATTGTATGGTGAAATTTATTATTTATCTAATGGGTGGCTGTAGCTTAGGTGGCAGAGCAGGTCAGCCACTAATCTGAAGGTCGGTGGTTCGATCCCGGTCGGTGGTTCGATCCCGGGCTGCCTCCTGGCTGCATGCCAAATATCCTTGGGCAAGATACTAACCCCACGTTTGCCTACTGGTGGTGGTCAGAGGGCCCGGTGGCGCCAGTGTCCGGCAGCCTCGCCTCTGTCAGTGCGCCCCAGGGCAGCTGTGGCTACAATGTAGCTTGCCATCGCCTGTGTGTGAATGGGTGAATGACTGAATGTAGTATGAAGCGCTTTGGGGTCCTTAGGGACTAGAAAAGCGCTATACAAATGCAGGCCATTTACCATTTAATACAACTTTATTTACCTAATGTATGGTGTATATGGGAAATGCTGGTCAGAATCATAAAAAGGTGCTTTAATCAATACTGTTCAGTAAAATTTAACAGTTAGATAATGCAAATAACTGATCAATTTACTAACGATTTAATTTACTAACAATTTACTGTGCGAAGGATTGCCCCAACTGAAGACCTCAGACAGCTATGCTATTCATCACATCATTGTAGACCATTTTAGGAAGTTTAAGTTTGTTTGTTTTTGTAATTTAACTTGGTTTCATCGCCTTCATTATTTTGCTTTACATAAAACTTGCAGCTCCCCCATGTGTTGTTTCCTGTTAAAACAAGCTGTAAAGCTCATGCCCATGACCAACAGACAACAGCAGCCGCAAAGAGATGACATAAGTAACAAGGTGGTAAACCCAGTGAAGCGGATAAAAAGACATTTCCTTTAGGGGTTTAGACCGGATCGGGGCTAAACGAAGCGCGAACATCAGGCTTTAGCTGGCCAGTACGCAGGGGTTCATATTAGTGTGCCCTGCATCTGCTGGATGTGACGGCTAATGAATTGGACATATCAGCTTTATTTGATTAGAGGTCAAGCCTGGTTGTCTGATTTGAGAAATTGAACACACTCGGGTCATGAGCACACAGATTCCCTGACGTCCCTGTGTGTTTCTAATCCAGTTTGCCTCCACAAGTTTCCACATTGTGTATTTTTCACTTCTACTTCTCTCTTAATGGTGAAAGTAATGAAAGGTGATGGAGCTGCTGTCAGACACTCATGCATTCCTTCCTTAAGAAGGCATGAAGCTGTGGTGAGTTAGTCCCGCGCACACACATCTACACACAAGCATACGGAGGCATAAACACACAGCATGCTGGGCGCATTACATAACAGTATTGAAAGTTGGAGAGAATAATTGGATAGCTTCTTATGTGTTGTCCTTCAGCACATCTCTAGGTGCCGATAGCCAATAAGCATGCTAGAGTCAAGCACACCAAGTTTTTGATTACTGAGTTAAATCACGGTAACACAGAGCCAACAGAAAAATGTGTAGGCTGCCACAAGCAATGCTGTGTCCATATCTCCTATGAGAGCATATTTAGCAGTGAGACGTGAAGTAAAGGTTTAGTGTAAAACATTCAGTTTTTTTATTTATAATTTCAGACTTGAGGAAAAGAAACACACCTTTACAGCCATTTCCAGCTAGGGAATTTTAAAAGAGAAAAAAGAAAAAGCCCCATCTCCTAAAGCATCTTATAACCCTCCATCGCTTTGTCATTCCTCCCTTCTCTCTCATCTTGCCCCAGGACTGATGACTGGGTTTCTTTTCCGTTATTTCCAGCTGTCTGTCGGAGTCCATCCGTCAGTCTCTTTCTGAGAGGGACAGTGATATGATTTCCACGATAGGAAATGGCATTTTTTTTAACAGACTTGGGGTTTAGTCTCTCAGTCTCTCTCTCTATTTATGAGGAGGGCAGTAAAACAATATCATGCCAGGACACAAAGGCCTTCATACCTGTCTGCCTTCCTGTCTTTCTGTCCAATACTCAAGGGATCCATTAAAACAAAGAGATTTCAGTGTGACAGTTCCATGTTCAGGCATAATCATAATGTTATTTGTCATTTTGACAGATAAAAGATAATTGCTGCCCTGCAACACAGTTACTCACATAATTGAATCATCATCAGCAGCACATTCAGCTGCATTAATTTAGGGAAAGCAGATGCTTAACGGAGCACGCAAGCCACCAAATAACAGCCAGCTTGACGTTGATTGGAAGGTGGTACTAAACAAACTATCACGGGCTAGAGAAACCCTGCAGGTAGTCAATCATATTAGTGAATTAGCACGCAGCTGTTTGTATTATACAAATGACATTAAACTTTCTGGAGAGCTGTCTTTCCTCTCCCTTGGCCTCTTTTTTGCAAATGATTTGATTGTACTGCTACAAAAAGGTCAGCTGAAAATCTTGTCTTGTCTAGCAATTGAGTCAACAATTAGTTTCATATAAACAAATCAGAAACTAGCGGCATTTTTCAAAGTTCAAGATTTTGTTTCCAGTATATTTATGAGGCACCTGCAAAGCCTCTGTGTGGACTGTGTGCCTCGGTAGGGCAGGGATAGCAGAGGCACACAAACCTTTGGAGTTGATTTAACACATTTATCAGATACTTAAAAGTACCCAGCCATGGTGGGACCACAAGCAAGTGTACTCCTAGTTTTGGTCCCAAGCCCAGATAGCCCAGGAAGGATATCTGCTATAAGATTTTTCCTTATTAGACATGGAGATCATCAATAGGATTTTCATACCACTTTGCTGCTGGTCAGCTAAGTGTTGGCAGAAACTGTTGGCCTAAGACAAAGTTAGAGGAGAGGGGGTTGGCATCTTTGGAGGAGTGTGGAAGGACTTTAAATGTAGGGACTATGCAAGGAGAAGAGGTAATGATGGTGCACGAGTGTAATACCCAAGGTCAATGGACAGCGCACAAGAAGAAGAAGAGCACAGACAGGGTGCAGTGGGTGGAGACGAGTGTCTGGTTGATTTGTGACAGAAGGACAGCAGATAGAACAAAAGGGACGGTTTACAAGACCAGCTATGATGTATGCTTTGGAGACAGTGGCACTAAACAAAAAGACAGGAGGTGGAGCTGGAGGTGGAGTTGAAAATTTTAAGATGTCATTGGGAGTGCCCAAGAGGAACAACATTAGAAATGAGCATAACACGGAGACCGCTCAGGTGAAGCGTTTTGGAGACAAAGTTAGAGAGGCAAGACAAGGCTGAGATGGTTTGTGGAAATACTGGACAAGGGATGTTGAAGATGGTGCCGTCAAGCCGAAGGAAAGGATTCATGCATGTAGGGAAGGAAGACATGCAAAAGGTCGGAGTGACAGAGGAGGATGCTAGGGATAGGGTGAGATGGAGATCGATGATCCACTCTTGCAAATCTTAAAGGGACCAGTGGAAAAAAGAAAAAGACCTAATAATTAAATATCAAATAAACAACTTCTAACAACTAGAAGGGAACACTAATGGTCTTATTGTCAAAGGAGCTTGCAAAGAAAAGCGTCTGGACTTCTTTAAGTTGCTTGAATTTGATTTACAGACATAATGGTCTTATTGAACAACTGGAACATCAAGAAAGTGGGCTGAGGGTAAGCAAGGCTGGACAGCTGTTGCTGCTCCGCAGTGTCTGTCATTCTTCGTACCAAACAAAGGCTGACACCCTAAAGGCACGTCTCCTTGTTTTATTATTCTCCCATTTATTCTTTTGCATACTAGCCTATCTGTCTATACGTCTGTCAACCTGCAAGAGAGGCATCTCAAGTTATTCTGCCGCATAGCAATTTCCCCCTGAACTTGTACTGAAAAACTCCTATATGCAGAATGACACCCCCTTTGCTTTTTATGTCCTCTAGTTTCCTCTCAACTGGATTTGCCCTTTTGTTATGTAGTCTCTCAGGAAATCCAGCCTACTTAACAACTATCCTATCTATTTTACTTTGCTGTACTGCGATTACTACTACTGCAAAAGGGCAATACTGGATTTGTAAAAACTTAATAGTAGGATCTATTAAAATTCTGTTGTTTCAGCATGTAATTGACTATAGCAAGAAAGACCCCAACAGAAAAAAAGATAACTTAGATAAGAAACAGCATCAGAGCTCTAATATGCTCCACTTTACTTTTGCAAGGTCAGGCAAAGGCTAGTAGTGTGGATGATGAAATTGCAGTGACTGAAGCAATTGCATGTCTATTCTTTTGTATTCTGTTCCTCTTACAGGATGTATCTGCAGATCAGAGGGAAGGCGACGTCGGCGTTTGTGTGCGCCTGTGAGTGCGTCGCACATCTTTGAAGCTTCCTGCTGTAACCCCGCTGCATCCACACACACCCACTGTTGTTTACTGTGTGCGCTTATACAAATCCAGGCACACAACTAATAGGACAAAGCAGATGTTTGCATAGGCACTTTTGCAGCATCACCAGAGCTCACATTGCGCATGCAGCATTGATGCTGAAACACACTCATAGCTGAAGAGGCTGAAATCAGGGTGACAGGAAGGTTAACAATATTTTAGAGTTGTCCATTATTGTCCTTTAACAAGCAGCCCACACCTCCTCTTTCTCTTCTTGCTGTCTGCTGCAGCTCTCACTTTTTCATCTGACACGCAATTACAAATATTTGCTCACCGTTTTCTCCCTCTTACACAGACTTGCTCACGATTTCAGTTCCTCTGCTCACAACAATAGCGCTCCTTTTCAGTCTAATTATATATTTCTGTCTCTTCAGATTCTTTTGCTCACTTTGCCTGTTTTATCGCTCTCCCTCTCTCTCTCTGACTCTGTCCTTATATGTCTCACCCTCTCCTTTTCTATCATCTTTCTAAAGCGGGTTCTCCGTTCACTGGCCCTGCCAACATCTTCAACGATTCCTTACTTTTTTTTCTCAGCATGAAAGAAATCGATGAATATAGGCCGGCAGTATACTCCAGGTGAGGGGTGGGGCGGGGGAGGACCGTGTGATGCAAAAGAGATAACGAGAGTAACATTTATAGTGCAGATGAAGGGGTAGATGAATAGGAGGGAGCACAGATTTCAATAAGGAACAGAGGTGGATTTGAAGGAGCTGTGAAAAAGTGAAAGGTGGGGAGATAGTAGGAAAGGGAGGGTAAAAGGAGGGAGAGATGTTTAATTCATTCTTTCACCGTGTCATTAAATATATATGGGCGCTGGAGCGAGGAGAGATCACCCTGACTTTAGCACAATGGATCTACTGAGATCGCTTACGCTCTCTCACTTTCTTTCCGTGTGTGTGTGTGTGTGTGTGTGTGTGTGTGTGTGTGTGTGTGTGTGTGTGTGTGTGTGTGTGTGTGTGTGTGTGTGTGTGTGTGCCAAAAATCAAACACACCCATGACTACGCACGCTGTCACGCACACACTTCTCCCCTCACACTCACACATTTCCTTGGCAGGAGAATCAACTATTACAGTGTCTGTCGGTCATTACGCCTTATTCCCCCAGTGATGGATGTAACACTTTGTGGCGCTGCAAAATGTGTTTTGGAAATGTGTTTGGAATTGCTTTGTGGCACTGCTGAATGCTTTTGGAATGAGATCATAACAGGCTGAGAGCCACTGTAATACCATTGTGCAGCAAGTGGCAGGATGCCACTTCAGTGTAAGTTACTGGTGTGTGTGTGTGTGTGTGTGTGTGTGTGTGTGTGTGTGTGTGTGTGTGTGTGTGTGTGTGTGTGTGTGTGTGTGCGTGTGTGCGTGCGCGTGTGCGTACTTTAAGGTGGATTTCTTATATCTGACAGCTGCACGTGTGTGTATTATATACCAGACTGATGATGGCATGTGTGCGTTTATGTCTCTGTGTGTGTGTCACGGGCAGAGTGCACTCATATATGTATTTATGTGTGACACTGACAATTTAGGTTGTGACTGCCAGAGTTGACAACCACAATTCTGCACTAAGTGGGACTGTTATATGGTTTGTCACCTGCATTATGCTGTCGGCTGGAAATCTCGCACCTAAGAAAAATTTGATTTGCTCACTTTATGCAGTTAAGGAAGCAGAGATTTAAAGCTGGGGCTATTTTGGATAACAGCTGCTACACCGAAGGAGATTATCAGACCTGTTTCAAACATTTGTGGCCATCCTGTCCATCAGAGACTGACAAACCACAAATGGAATGCGCTAATCTCGAAGCATGGGGTTTTACAGATTTACTTTTAAACACCCCTGTCAGCACGCAGACTGATCTGAGCCGAAGTGATAACATTATACACTTTTTGATATGCATAACTTGACATTTGCACAGGTCCTGAACGATTCTGTCGCGTACAAACATCAGGGATTGGGAGGTAAAAAGAAATGGGGTTCACGGCAATGCATTCAACAACATAATCCAATGTTGTTTGTGCCAAAGTGCAGATTAGAGGTACATTTTGTGTGTGATAGCCTGTAACACAACTTTAAAACTCACATTAGGACCAAAGCATGGATAGCTTCTGTGGAAACACTCTCAAAAGCAGAACTGTCAGTTGAGTGGTAAAGCTGCAGTTTTCACTGCATAAAGCCCACAGCCCCAAGCCATCCAGTATTAATCAATGGAACCCAGCCTCATTGATTTAGGACATGGAAGCTAGCCATGCATAAGATTAGGTATGTGTGATCCTCAGCCCTGTAGCCTGCTTTCTCTTGACTTGAAACACTGCACATCCTTTAAACTTCCTGTATTAGTTCCAGTGTAATGTCTTTCAAACTTTTCTTCACCTTGACATAGTATTACGTGGACCCCAAGAGGAAAAACCTCTATGGATGTTAGCACCTGTATCTGCTCTGTCATACATTGAACTAAGCTACTTGGAGAGATTTAGGTAATCTACAAATAGTTAATGATAACTGATATCCAAAAATTTAAACTTGTATGTCTCATGGCTGCTGATCCCACATGGGATATGCTAGCAAACAAACTACAAATGTTTTACCAGAACCTCACTTGGAATTAATATTGAATTAAGCATGTTTAATTTAAGCTGCCATTGAATATTGAATTGCAGAGGAGTATCCTGCAAGGAAAACACTTATAAAAGGGGGGTGAGAAGGGAGAAGAGTGTGTAAGCATCGCTAATGTTGGCACACATTACTCGATGCATTAACCGTAGAGTTGAGGGGGACACACGAGGCATGACCTTATATTTAATTCATCACACACTCCCTGAAGTAAGGCTGAATGCTTCGGGGAAACTTGCTCTGATCGCAATGAACAGATGACCCTTTCACAAACTGAAAATTAGACTTTAAAATGTGTTACATGCGTTATACTTTGCTCCTTGGTACACCTTATGACAGATTGGTGGGTGTGTACCTCTTCTGTGTGTGTCCATGTGCTGTAACATCTATATGGCCAGCTTTCTTTTTTATTTCATGTGAGCCACAGTGGTAAATGGTCTGTACTTATATAGCTTGCTTTAACCTTTGCAGTTCCGCAAATGCTTTACGCTGTGTTTTTAAAACACAACCACATACACACAAACGCCAACATGGCCCCAATATCCATGGGTCACACAAACATGACGTTTGAACGTAGTTGCCCTTGGGTGAAAAGGATTTCAGCTAGACTACCACCTTCAACATGTCAGAGACAAATGTATGTCTATGTATATGTGTTTGTATTTCCCCGAAGATAACAGCTTCCAGCGAAAGACTGCAAAGTGTTCACTCGAAGCTAAAACAAATCTGTTTCAATAAAGTGCTTTCAAGGATGTGTGTGTGTGTTTACTGTAAAGTCAATAGCCAAGTGTAGATAGTAAGTAACAGGCACAGAAAACAATCATATCAGTTGTTTTTAATAAAATTGTAGTTTGTGAAACAATGTCAGACTGTAGGAGTGTTTCCATGTCTTTCAATCAGTAAAGTGAGGTTCGACTTTCAGTGGAGACAAAATTTATGCTCCAAAACTAATATGTTGTTGGAAAAGAAAGTGTTTGAGCTTTCCAGCATTTAACAAATAACTAGTCCTGGCCTAATAGGTAGAACAAAGCGCACAAGTTGTAAGCTCACCTAGCAGTTTCTGTTTCTAAAAGCCTGGATGTCTAGATAGTAGTATATAATAGTAAATCAACTATGGGATACCAAGTATCTCTTTTTAGGGCATTTGCAATATTTTAACAACATTTAACCATATTCATTCAATACATTAACCTAAAAAGTGCAAAATAATAGAGCTTACTCTTTTTATTGCTTCATTTATTTAAAGTATAGTATTTAAGTTGTTGCTAGCCTTGACTTGTCTACATATTGACCTACTAAAGAGTAGGTCAATATCTAGTATGTACTAGTAAGTACTAGTACATACTAGAAAGATACCTTTTTACTTAAAATCAAGAAACATCAAAGCCTGATAGAAAATGTTCTTAGAATACTGCAAACTAATTAAAGAGAGGCAAAAAAGACTACTTATTCATGCATCCAAGATATGTTTGTATAATGTATAATCTTCAGTATTTACGAGAATAACCTCCATACCTTTGGCACTGTGTCAAAAGACATGACTGAGTGTTTGCCTTTGCAGAAAATGAACTAGAATAAGAAATTATTCCTTTCATTCCTAATGGTTCCTAATGGTTAATGGTAGGTAGCTATGGCATCAGTGATGTAGAGCGAGCTGATCATTATCGTAAACTGAGACCTTGACAAATTACCATGCTAGCTGAATTGCTTCACACTTTAACATGTCATTCAGGTTTTAATGCAGCTACTTAATGGTATTTCTTTAGCCACCATGTATTAACTGTATAACAGAAAGAAAAAATCAGAAATGTGTTGAATAACTGCATTATTTTAAGTAGAACTGTGTAGCCTTCTCTTAAAGTACTAATGCCCATATATGTTATTGCTCGGAACTACAGTTGTGTGAAAAGTAAAGTTTTTGCAGTCCTTTGGAAAACTTGCCACACTGTTCCCGCTTCCATAGGAATTAAGCAAGCAAGCAATTTATTTATATAGCACTTTCAGATCAGCCCCCAGCTGAACACAAAGTGCTGTACACTTGACATGCCAGAAATGATACATTGAACATATTAAAAAATAAGAAATAAAAAAATAAATAATATAAAATAAATTAAAAATATTAAAAAAAAAAAAAAGATGATTATTAAAATAACATTTAAAATAATAAAATTAGCACAAATAGCAAAAACAATAATAAAATAGTATAAAAATGATGATGAGAATTACATTTAAAACTACAGTATAAAATCAGCACTTACCTTAAGAGGGTAAGTAGCAGCCAGTTGCTGCTAATCAAATCAACTTGGCTGCTGGTTTGGAGTATTCACGTGTGTGTTAATCTTCCCAGGAGTGGATATGTTAGCAAATTCCCCCCAAGGTGTAACCATGCAATTCTCAGAGCTTTATTTTAGATTCTTCTGGCTTTAGTGTTTGTTGAGTGGGGCTTCCCGTTTGTGAGTTTGCAAATTCCTCTTTGTGAGTTGTTGTGTGGTGTGTTTTGATTGTGTTTTTGACACCCTGAACTTGATATTGGGCTAGCCAACAAGCTATTAGGCTAACAGCTGGCAAAGCTAACAGCTGACTGAACATGCTTACTGGTGGAACTGGCTAACATGAGGCCAAAGAGGACTCTGATGGCTGAGTAAGTCGAGGACATTAAAAAGTCTCTTGACTTCCTAATGGATGAAATTTTTTACTATCAGGTTTGCAGCAGAAAAGCATCTTTGACACTGTGCAGAAGGTAAAGCTCTGTCCAAAAATCAGAGAAAAAGAAAAGGATCACAGACCTGGAAAGTAGGGTCAAAGAACTGGATATCTAAGAATTTGAGATAGTTGTGGAAATGGTATCTACTGCATAAGTTAAAAATTTCTTTTGTTCAACAAACACGTAGTCTACATGTTCTATTTATGTGCTTATAATATACACCATATACATAAAACCTACATCCATACAAACACTAGCTCTCATTGTGCTTTCTCTGCTTTTGTCGTAAAATATTGGAGGGAGAATGAGAAAGTATACACATCTAGGGAGAGTAGTGAGATGTGAAGAATATGTAGAGACTGATGTTGATAGTCAGACAGGCAAAGATGAAGATACGCCTGGACAGAAAGATGACTTCATCATCTATTCATAAAGTTAACCTGTCATGTGGTTAGGTAAAGTTGACTAATGTAGTGTAATGTAAAGCTTGCCACTGCCGTTACATTGTCTTAGATACAAACAACTCAACATGCACGTGTGTGCTCATCATTGCTTCACTCTGGTGCTTAAAACACATTGCACTGCACCTGTGTATAGTTGTATGATTTATACATGGAATGCATGTATGCCATTGAATCCACGTGTGTCTCTGGATGTGTGTTTCCAGAGAAAAGGTGGAGAACGGAGACTAGCACAGGATAAACAGCGATGAGTCACCTGTGTGACTGACCTTTTAGCATACACACTCACACGAGGTTAGCGTGTGTGTGTGTGTGTGTGTGTGTGTGTGTGTGTGTGTGTGTGTGTGTGTGTGTGTGTGTATAATCTACAGAGTTCTTCTCAGCCTGCAGTGCGCGGACAGGAGAGAGAAGGTCAAAAGAACAAAATGCACGTTCTATCACAGTTTCTTGAGCACACATTTTACTCACCGTCTATGAAAAGTGTGTACGTTCAGGTGCAAACCCTCCCTGCCATCAGCATCTGTCAAACTGGTTTCTACCAACTCTAATGTCAAGGCAGCTTGGCTCCACTGGGCATTATGAAACCCTCTGATGTCTCCTCTTTCACTACACCTGCCTCCATGAATGAATATTAATGAGCACACAACAAAACAAAGATACTAATTTTAATATTTTGCCCACTCAGCAAACCTGGTTTGCATTCACACCTGCCATCCCCATCTTGGAAATCTTTTGCCACATCAACTTAGGATCAGAAAGTATTCTCCTCCTGAATGCCATCAATATTTATGAACAAGTCAACAGACCACGCAAGCTATTATAATGACTTGCAGACCATTATGCAGTTGCACAGATATACAGCAGCTTGTGTCCCCCACCTGGTACCCACAAGCTGGAGCTCTTTCTCCTTGCCATATTAGACTGCAGCTACAGGACCAAGTCAGAGACTGAGTTTACAATAGTGTGTTTTTGCCAGTGGTTTCTATACTTAGACTTCTTTATTTAGTAATTGAACTAATGGACACTGGATTCAGATCAATTTTGACTTTTAGAAATTCCGATGCCGAGGCTCGCTCGCCGTGAAAATTAACCTCCAACTTTTTGGAAATTGATTAGCTATTAGAGCCAGTTTTAAAGTAAAATGTCACACTAGTCTCAATCTTTTATTTGTTAGGAATTACTCTCTTTCTTTGTTTCACTCTTTCGTCTATCCATTAATCCACCTTTCATCCATTTTTTAATCACTTGTCCAATTAAGGGTTACAAAGGGAATGTACCCCGTCTTAGCTGAGGTCTGATACAATTTTATTTTCGACCATGAACAAGGTAGACAAGCAGTGCAGCTGTATTATTTCTATGAGCCACCATTATCAGCTAAAATTTAAAAGATATGATGGATACACACTAACAGGAGTGGAACCTGAGATTTAATTTGATTCAGCATGTGAAACCTCACCAGATTTTATACATTTTTAAGTTTTTCTCAAGTCTCTTTCCTTTTCTTTTATCATATTAAAACCTGCAAAAATGTGGGTTTTGCACAGGAAGACAATGAATCATCTTGGGCTCTGGGGATGGAACTTTCATAATAATAAACTGATCATTTGAAATAATTATATGTTGAGTTCCATCAGTAACAGTGTCATGTGAGAGAGCCTCCACTGCCTACACAAGTGTGATGTGTTTGTTTTCCATTATGAAATCATGCAGGTTAAAACCATCGCAAATCTTAAATGCATTACTGATAGAGTACATGGTACCGTGCAATAGTTTGGGCATGCTGCAAAAACAGAATCCTTTCAAAGGTAATGTTAACTTGTCGCTGTGCGTTTAGGAAGTCTCAGTTGCTTCATTCTCATTTAATTGTTGAGATTGGGCCATCACTTTTAGGACTCATTTTTTAAATCCTGCTAAAGACTGAATGGATCATGAGTTTCAACTCCATTAGACACCACATGAGTGTGTATGGCACAGGGTTCAAATCCCAGCTACTGCTTTTCTGTGGGGAGTTTGCGTGTTCTCCGTACGCTTGTGTGAGTTCTCTCAAGGTATTCCAGCCTCCACCCACAGTCCTAAAACACGTTTGGGTTAGGTTAATTGGCAATTCAAAATTGGCCATAGGTGTGAATAATTGTTGTCTCTTTGTGTTAACACTGTGCCAGATGGGTTAGGCCCCAGTCCCCCGTGACCCTTAAATGAATAAGCAAAAGAAAATGAGTGGATGAATTTATGGTGTATTAAAACTAGCTGCATTTTTTAAAATTCTGTGTTATTTAAATAATATATTACATGAGACAGATACGGTACCTCTAACCCGACCATTTGCCAGGTTAGAGGCTTGCCTGTAGGATTATTGCTATATCAGTGTTCAGATCTTGAAAATCCATAAAAAAGGAAGAAATCACTGAGGCAAAATGATGATAATACACAAGAAAATCTCATAAAACCCGAATGGGCTCAGACTCATGTGTGAAAAGCCTCATGTTCTTTCTACAGGGTGAAACAGAATGCCGTATACAGCAGATGGCAAGAATGCCAACGGGAGACAACAAAGGTTACGTGAAGGCCAAGACAAAAGTTCTGCAGCAATGCCAAGTTGGTAATGTGCTACTGTGTTGCTTTAGAGGTACAAACCTGCAGATATATTAATGTGCCCCCCCCATGTGAGGTACATGTGGTTCCACAAATCACATGTATCTCATCAGCATGACAGGTTATTTTTGGGAAAAAGCCTTGGAATGTTTCTATCCTTTTCCCAAAGTAGTGAATATTTTGTTGAAGCTAAAGTCCTTCAAAAACGAAGGAGTAACGGGGGCTTGGGGGAAGACTCTATGAAGTACATCTGAGAGACAGATGGTAAGAATGCAAAAACGAGACAGGAGGAAGACGGATCAAATAGAAATGGATGCCCAAAGTTGTTTACTAATCCCTTATGTGTGAAAAGAATCATAAAATATAAATTCTGAAAAGTGAACATTACAAGAACTGAGTTTTTTAAAATTGTCATGATCTGAGTCACTAACAACTTGAAGCACAGTAGAAAGAATCGTATTTTATGCTTTGGCATTGCTTAGCTGATACACTGACGGCATGAATTTCTTCCTTATATGAAAATAGAATTGAGGAATGGCTTATGTATAAATATAAATGTGGTCATAAAGTATCATAAATATGGTAAACAAGTACTGGTAATGAAAAAAATGTGAAGAATAAGACAGGAGGAGGTGGAGAGGAGAGCAGAAGAGGTCAGAAAAGACAACAAAAGTGGCCCGAGGAGCAGAAGAAATAAGTCAGAAATAAAACAAACACGTTTTAAAAATGTAAATCACTAAAAGAGAAAAAAACTAAAAATTGAGGATTCAATTTCTGTTACAGTGCAATACAGTGCAGACTTGTCAAAGGAGCTTGCAAAGAAAAGCGTCTGGACTTCTTTAAGTTACTTGAAGACGTTTCACCTCTCATCCGAGAAGCTTCTTCAGTTCTAAGGTCAAATGGTGGAGAGTCCCAGATATAAACCTAGTGGGAGTGACCCCCCACAGAGGGACAAAAGGACCCCCTGATGATCCTCTAATCGCCTGAGCCAAGATGTGAAACTGGGCGTGGGTCCCAATCAGCCAGAGTTTCGGTGTGTTCATTGTGAAACCTGGCCCCACCTTATCATGCGAATTCCTGAGGTCAGATGGCCCAGGATGTGAGTGGGGTCCTTTTGTCCCTCTGTGGGGGGTTACTCCCACTAGGTTTATATCTGGGACTCTCCACCATTTGACCTTAGAACTGAAGAAGCTTCTCGGATGAGAGGTGAAACGTCTTCAAGTAACTTAAAGAAGTCCAGACGCTTTTCTTTGCAAGCTCCTTTGACCGTCTTCAAGTAACTTAAAGAAGTCCAGACGCTCTTCTTTGCAAGCTCCTTTGACTACGATGACCTGAATGACTGAGAACCTTCACAGACACAGTGCAGACTTGTTGAATGTTTGGACATTTTTTGAAGCCATATGTGCACAGTAGGAGAATGCCTTACAAACTTGGCTTCATTACAGATTGATGTTACATCCAGTTAGGCCAAGATATTTTTGGATGACCTTTGTTGACCTCGATAGTTTGGGATTTGGTCAAAGTGCAGACCCTCACCTTTAATTCGCTATTTAACAGTTTCAGTGTTGACTTTCAGGGGTTTAAATCCAATGGACAAACTAAAAATCATAAACACTGTTCTTTTAATGCTTTGTTAGGACTCCTATGCAGGCAGTGGAACCTGTGGGCATCCGCTGTGTGTAGGAAACCCTCACTTTGAAAGGCATTTAATGCAGCAGTCTTCACTTTTTTTACTAGTTCTTTCTGCTTTTAGTGTATATTCTAGCAGATGAAATGCATACTTAGTGAGATTTCAATTACCTTGACTGACCTAGCCTCTCTACAGAATATTCTACTCTTCATCTTCAAAAACTACACTGGGTGGCTTTCGTAGTAGAATTTCAGTCATTGTCCACTTCCTGTGAGGTAGTGATGGGTCGGTCGCGAACGAAATGGCTCTTAGAGCCGGGTCTTTGAAGTGAACGATGCGAGCCGTGGGGGGGGGGGTTTCCTTTCTCTTGCCCTCTCTTTCACTTTTTTTTCACTTTACGCTGCAAGTCACCCTTGTGTTTGCGCTGAGCAGAGACGGCAAACAGAGCCTTGCGTTTGCGCCCCTCCCCCCTCTGCTCAGTGGGGCGCAAACAGAGCCTTGCGTTTGCGCCCCTCCCCCCTCTGCTCAGCGGGGCGGTAGTACACTCGCAACAGCAGTAGCACACAACAAGAGCAGGAGGGAGAGGGAAGGAAAGACAGCTGGGAGCAACAACAAGAGACAACACCGTCACATTGGAAAGGTGCAGTAAAGAAAATGAGTCACACCAAGAAAAGAAGCAAAGTCTGGAACCATTTCAATCTTATTGACAAAACAAAGGCAGAGTGTCTACAAGAAAAGGATATCATATAGAGCCAGCTCCACAAACAACATGCACAGGCACCTAACGGTGTGTTCACACCGAACGCGATGGACGCGAATAAAACGCCCCAAACGCCCCTAATTTGACGCGTGTACATTCGCGTCTCAACGCGTGTCCAAGAAAAATCCATCGCGCGTCAAAATATGATATTTTGACGCGCGTGAACCGGAAATGTGGGAGGAATGTGGGAGGGAGTTGTGCCAGACCTGGTTTTGCAAGATGGCAGCTATCGAGCTAGCGCTTGAAGAGAGAGTCTCCCTTCTCTATGTACTGTGGAGAGCAGAGCAGCAGCGTAAAAGACGTTCTCGCCATACCTGGGTCCATCAGGTCCTCCAGAGGCATGAGCAGTTTGGTGAGTTTCACCACTTGCTCTAGGAGCTGCGCCTGGATGACGGCCGATTCCAGCGCTATCACCGTCGGCCAGTTTGAGGACCTGCTTTCCCTCGTCGGTCCCAGCATTGCCCGCCTAGACACCAACTACAGACGCTCAATCCCACCTGCAGAGCGCCTGTCCGTCTGCCTGAGGTTAGTAAAACTATTTAATACGGTAGTCCTTTATTGATATCTGTGCTAATATGCTAATCCATCCAGTTATACACTGCTAACATGGATGTGCTATGCTAACAGTGAATGCTGTCAGTGTTTACTGAAAGCAAACTGTGGTACAGAGACGACTCTTTATAATATTTCTAGTGATACTCAGAAGGTCTCATCAAGTCCCGATTTAATTCGATTTATGCTGTTATCAGTGTTTGAATGATAGCATGGCTGTGGTGTCACATCAATGTATGCGCTCGGTGTTTGCTGATATCAAACTGTAGCATTAGGACCACTGAGTTAACCTTTGTAGTGATACTCACTCCTTTTTATTTAGACCTGGTTTAATTCTGGGATAGTTGAATGTTTGTATATAATCCCTGCAGCTGTCAGACTCTATAGCAGGGGTCACAGCCTTTATTAAAACAGAGTTAGATAAAACTGTGAACAGTTTGGTTCATCTCTAGTTACATGGTTCTATCTTGATAAGCTGTCTTATCACAGATTAATTTTTCAAAAATATTTATGATTTAAGCAAGGAAAGGGCTACATGTCAACACACAACTCTTTATTTCTATTAATGTTTTACTTCATTCCTACCTGATTGACATGTTTAGGAATTATGAGTGATTGGCTCACTGTAGTTGTGAAAGTTGCTACCAATCAAATTATGATATGTTAAAGTTAAAACAAAACACAACTGTTTTAGATATTATCTAATATACATTTTGTAATTATCCTTATAATTACAAAAGGTTTTATGTAAGATTCATGTTTTGTGATTTAAATCTGACATCACAAAAGTATTTTGGAATTTGAATAATGTATTTTGTAACTGCAGCACACATAATACTAATTTTGAACAATTTTGTCCAGGTTCCTTGTCACCGGGGACTCCTTCAGGACCATCGCGTTCAGTTTCAGAGTCGGTGTGTCCACGGTGAGCCAGATCACCCCCCAGGCAGCGACGTCCATCTGGGACTGTCTAGTGGACGACTTCATGGCTGTGCCTTCACCTGGAGACTGGCGCTCCATCACAGAGGGATTCCAGGAGCGCTGGAACTTTCCTCTGTGCTGTGCAGCTCTGGATGGGAAGCACATCCAGACAAAGGCACCCCATATATCATATAGGAGACACACACATTGATATACACTAAATATTCATTTCATTTCTTTTTTGTGGTGCCCAAATTGATGCACCTGCTTGATTTTGTTTAAACAATTATTGCACACTTTCTGTAAATCCAGTAAACTTCTTTTCACTTCTCAAATATCACTGTGTGTGTCTCCTGTATGATATTTAACTGACATTTTTTATTGTAACAACCAACGATTTATACAGGAAAATAATGTCTATTAACAAGGTTGCCCAAACTTCTGCATCCCACTGTATCAGTATATTTTGTCATTAGTATAATATGAAATAAATTCTACATGTGTCAAGTCGTGTGCCAACATTTGCTGTGTAGTAGAACTGAGACATCAGTCATTATAAACATTTATTTAAAATAATATTAAAAGTCTCAAACAGAAAAACATTAAACATAAATATATAAAATATAAGAATTTACAGAGAGACAGGAATAAAAAGGACCAGCTGCTCTCCAGAGCAGGAACAAGGCTGAGGAGGAAATGCTCCATTGGAGACTGGTGTGGCCTCTTCAGGGACTCCAGGATGGCCAGCTCCACCGCCGATGGACCGTCCTGGGACCCGTCCCTCATCTGCCTCGGAGCCGTCCTCCTCTGTGGGCCTGTAAAACAGCACAAAACACAAAGAAATGAGAAGGCTGCTACTAGATTTTAATTTCAACATTGAAAAAAAAAAAAACAATAACAGGATATAATCAGATTGGTTGTAGATATTTAGTAAAGGTGATCACAAGGGAATCCCACCGACTAAAAAGGTATCAGTGCTTGCTGTACATATCTGTGGGTGCAGCAGCAGGAGCTCAGGGACTGGGGATGCTCTGCTGCAGAATCAGTTGGTTCTATCAATACAGTATTAAATGTTAACAGGTTGGATATAATAATCGTAGAGTAGACAGTGGTCCCTCATTTATTGCAGGGGTTCTCAGAATAACTAGCCCCTGGTCACAGTTCTCACAATTGATTCTCAAAGTGCAAACCTTTGTAGATTGCAAAACGTAAAAGTATTATTATGCCGCGGTTTGTCTTCATCTGCCCGCCACTTTCGTGCGCCTTTTTCCCTCACGGTGCAGGTGTCTATTTCCGAATGAGGCTCATAGTTATGGGTGTTTTTGTGCTGTTTTTTCTATTGGACGCGATGGTTATCAAAACCAAACGTGATAAATTTGGCAAGCGCAGGAGATTTGTCAATCAGGCTGCAGAATGCAATGCTGTACTGTGCAATAAAAAATCAGCGAAAAAGCAAAGCAGTGACGGATGAACAGCGGGACCACTGTGTGCTGTTTATTAATAAACAATAAAATATATTCCTAAATGATAACATGCATAAAAGCAGAACAGTATTTGTACGTCAGTGGGAAAATAGCGGTGGCTTGCTAGCTTTTGTGCGGCGTCCCCGGGTCAGTGAAAACTTTCAAAAGAGAAATGAATGAACTTACCAGGTTGCCCGATCTCTTCACATATCTTCCTCCAAGCTCGGTCCTTTTTATTCCTGTCTCGGTACTGAAAGCAGCTGGTGTTGTACAGCTCCGAGTTGTTTGCTACCGCATTGATTAGCCTTCCCCTCCATTGAAGTATGAAAGGCTTTGGCTGGATCTGCCCCTTTGACCTAGGTAACAGCCATGTCACCAGGCTCCTGATTGGTTGTCGCGGCGCGATTTGACGCTGGAGTTCAGATTTTTCCAACTCGAGCGGTAGACGCGAAACGCGCGTATGCACAAAGTGCAACACAAAAACTCACGCGCGTGGTTTTATTCGCGCGTCAAACGCGCCAGACGCGCTACACTGACGCGCGTTTCACGCGTTTTGGCGTTTTCGCGACGCAAATCTGCTTCCGAATTTTCGCGGGACCCGCAATCGCGCGTCATCGCGCCTTTCCATTGACTTTACATGTAAACCTGACGCTCTATTCGCGTCCATCGCGTTCGGTGTGAACACACCGTAAGAACTGTCCACCCATCAGTGCAATGGGAAGATAAAATGCAGTCAGTTGAGTGTGATATTAATATTTCTAAATGCCAACCTTTCCCTTAATTAAAGATCTGGGCGTTCTTTTTTTCCCTTTTTTTTCACATATTTTAGTTTATATTTAATTGTGTTGTGGTTTGCAGTGTTTTGTGTTGTTTCACTTTAAATTTGTTTAAAAGGAAAAAGCTTAAAATTTAAGTAGTTAAAAGTTGAAATGTATGAAATGTAAATAGTTGGTTTTTGTATTTTATAATTTATTTATTACATTTTATGTGGAGTGAATAAATAAAAGTATATTTACAGTGGCCCCTAGAGACAAACCACGTATAAACTCCAAAACGTACAAACTCCGGAGCACGTACAAACTCCAAAATACAATGGAAGTGCTCCAGGATGCTAGGGGCCGTGTTGAGCTTTTGTTACCTAGTGGCTACACAAGCCAGGAAGTACCAATAATCGGATTGGGTGTGTGGTAGTAACAGGTAAATTAATTTTTTTTTATTATTTGAATATATATATACACATATATGAGTGCTTGTGTATTAATACAAAAACAATAGACATATGCATTTGATTGTGTAATTTAAGTGATCTAGGTAGCTCTGATTTGGAAGTTCAGTTAACACTAGAAATGTGTTTTGGAGTTTTTACATGCTTTGGAATTTCTAAGTGCTTTGGAGTTTGTACGTGTTTCGTCTCTAGGGGCCCCCATAACTATTTATACATAAACATACATAAAGAAAACCACGTTATTTTACATTACTAATTCCTTTTGTGCATAATTTTATATTGTTGTTGATAATTAATTAATAAAAGCAACAAAACAACCTAAAGAGCCGGTTGGGAGCCGAAAGAGACGGCTCTTTTTAGTGATCCAAGCCGAAAGAGCCGGTTCTCTAAAAAGAGTTGGAAATCCCATCACTATTCTTAAGGTTGATAAATGGTTTCCACCTTGTGGTGAAGTGCTCCCCTCAAAAGAAAAACACTTGGACAATGATGTTTTCTTTACTTCTTACTGAGTGTTCTTCACTTGGCTCGATGTCATGAAGGGATTTTTCTTTATAGTGGAAGATGATTCTACCAGGCATACAGGGCAGATGATTCGGCAATCATCCACCCCGCTCCTTTCAGTGGACGGCCTTTTGTGCTGTGAAGCTGAAGTGTTCTTTTTTTTTTTTCCCTTCTACTTTCTTTCTGATGGCTTTCCTTTGTTTTTACAGCCTGAGGATGGTGTGTTTCACATGCACTGAGAGCTCCTTTGACCAGATGTTGTGGGTTCACAGAAACAGCTTTAAAATGCAAATGCCACAATCTTACATTTAAGCTCTTACAGTGTATAAAACGCAATATTTATTTTTTTTTTGTGGGGGGGGACTTGTAACCCCTTGAACAAAAGTATAAGGACAAACTTGTAACGCTACTTCCAGCCCCTACCTCAAAATGTAACTGTAAGAAAGTAAGAAGGACAATAATAATATTTCCTGTAAAAATCTGCTCTTCATGTGGGACCAGGAATAACTGACCATTTCTTATGACAGCTGTTTTTTGGGATCTCTAATAATCAGGCAGAACAATCGCAAGAGCACAAAACGAGAAGGAGAGAAGGGGGGGTTGAATGGAAAAGACAGAGACTGAAAGATACATAAGAGACGGTGACAGGGGACTGAGTGACAGAGATGTTTGCCTGCAGCGTTACAGCTCCTTGTTTCTGTTTTCTACCACTCTGCTTCTTATGAAAGAGCACATAATCGCAAAGATGTGATACAAGAGAAAGTTTCTAAATGCTTCAGGACAGCTGATGGACAGAGAATATGCCAGTGCTTACACACACCACCAGACACTCAGGACAAACATCCAGAGTTTATTCCAACCCCGTTTCTTTTTTATTGTCAAGGGCCGCATTTTTCTTTTTTCTGTTTTGTTTTCTGAACATATAGAAAGCAATACTCATGATTAATTTTTAACTGATCATTTGTTGTTCTACAGTTAGAATACAAATACAATAGGTCCAGTTTTCAGCCGAGTATTCATTTGGTAAGTGCTGGATAAGTAAGCTATACTCCTCACACTGGAGAAGATATCACTGTTTTATGTATGAAGCTTTTTTTAACTTTGTACATATACTGACTGCATTTTAATTAATCGTTAAAATAATAAATTAGAGCACAAAACCCTTAAGAAACCATAGACTAAATAAAGGAAGATAAAAAAAAAAAATTCTTAAAGCCTGAAAACTAAGAACAGAAAAGGTGCTGGAGTCTAGTTCTCTCTTACACCACTTGAAGTTACTAACTGATTGGCTCTGTTTGCTGCAGCACAGAAGTGTGAGAAAGTTAAGTGAATTCTTTTGACCTGTGGTCCGGAAGCCTTCTTGCTCCGCTATTGCTGTCTGTGCTAATGATAAGCAAGGTCTCACACTTCTTAGTCTTCTTCTTTAGACTGCTCCCTTTAGGGGTTGCCAAGCAAATCGTCTGCCTCCATCTCAATCTGTCCCTTGCATCCACTTCTGTCACACCAACCCTGTGCATGTCCTCCTTCACTACATCCATGAATCTTCTCTGTAGTCTTCCTCTTTTCTTCTGCCATCTCTGCCTTGTCTCTGCAACTTTGTCTCCAAAATACTCAACCTGGCCTGTCTCTCTCATATACTCACCTCCAATCTTGTCCATCCTGATAACTCCCAAAGAAATCTTATGATCCTCATCTGTCCTCCCATCTTTCTGTTAGTGCCACCATCTCCAAGCCATGCATCACAGCAGACTTCACAGTAAATAAATACTCTCAGATTCCTGGACTGAAGTTTGTGCAAGATTGTGTGTGGATATCTGTTCCAGCTGAACAGTTATTTCCAGCACCCGGGCTACCATTAGATAGAGGGAACAATCTCCAATGAGGTTGGCCGTGTGCACTGTTTTATATAAAATCAGTTGTGGGAAGACTGGGGCAACGTGGGTTTTATACATATTTGATATAAAGTTACAGGTTAACCGGTGAAGGCTACAGCTGCTCATTTGATAAATTTTTGATGTGTTTTACTTTTTAAGGATTTTTGTCAAGGCCAGTAGCTCTGCAGCTGTAAATCAATTGTTTCCTGTATGTTATTTAATCTATAATTAATGTAACATGTTGTTTACTTAGTATGTTCTTCAAATTTCTAATGTTCTCAGTGCAGTATCTTTAATATCTAACGAGATAGAGACAATATTTTATTAGTATGGATACTTGCAAGAAAAACAGAAGATTGTTTAAAGCCTTTATTAATTCAGATGCCTGCTGGCCTGGTTGAAATCAGAAAAGTCAATCACGCAGATCAACTCATGCATTTTAATGCTAGTGAACAGGAGGCCAAGGTATCCCACTATATTTGGAGAGTGGTCTGTATATTTGTGTGTTTGGGTGTCCAATTGCATCTCTTTTTAAAGTTGTCCTAACTCCCCCAAACTTGACCTAAGCACATTCCAGGGCCAGTCTTTGAATCAATGTCCATACATGCGTGGCGGGGTGTCAATTTAATGTTCCTATAGCGACTGCATGGAACCCTCTTCAGTGTGGTGTAGACCTGTAAAGAATCACTGTGCAGGTAAAACCTATCCCATTCCTGCATCATATCTATTACTATCAGCATGTTGCAATGCACTGTGTGTCGCAGTGTGCCAATTTCCAATTTCCTGTAAAGATTAAGATGACTCAGGGTCCGTTAGCATAGAAAGCAGCAGAGGTTTCATTCTTTTCTATGGCTTGCCACGCGCAATCACTGTTTCCCGCTGCATGGAGCAAAGTATAGTGCAATCACGGTGGCAAGGGAGCATTCATACAACCAACGGTAATGCAGAATAACATGCAGTGGACACGTACACGTGAAGAGCATGAGCAGCTGCAAAAAATTGATGTGGTCCAGGCAGAATACAACAGCCATGTCTATTGTGGGCCAAATGCCACGTTCTATGTGAAAAGGCCCTGAGGCACTGAAGCTGAAGAGGCCACAGGTAATTAATTACTTATAGGGTGGAGTAAAACACTGACAGGGACAATTTTACTCCACTTTTCATACATGCATTTTGCTGACAAGCTTACATATTATTGCTTTAATAACTCCACTTGCTAATGCTGACATGGCTCATACCCAGAAGCGCACAGATCACTCAGTCTTATTTTTATGGTGGCCCTGAGAGAGAGATCAAATTCAGTGCAATGTAAGAAAACACTAGCAAATATAAAAATGCTGCTAAGCACACAAAACACCAAAAGGTCAAAAGAAACGTCACAAAACACAACTGAAGAGTTTTGGGGAAACAAACGTGACGGAACAGCTGCGGAAGTAACAAGTTAACAGTAAACTGCTAGTGGCAAATATGTATTATATGAATCACGCAATTAAAACACACATTACCTTTTTCTTCCTCACAACACTGATGAATTCTTTGTCTTTGAAACTTCTTTGTCTCAGTGCAAGCCTTCACATGCTTTGGTTTCTGTCACTTCCGCACCTCTTCTGTAGTATTACTTTACCAGAAACACTTCTGTTGCGTTTTGTGAGATTTTATTTGTTTTTGCTTCCACTGTATTTTACTCAGTTTCCATTATGTTTTGTGTGCTTTTGTGGCATTTTGCTGTTTATTGGTGTGTATGTTTTTAAGTTGCTGTGTGTTTGACCCCTCAGGGCCACCATATATTTACGTCACTACAGTACACTTTGTCAGCCAGAACTACATTACACATATTTGCTATAATAATTAGTGTGAATAAAATACGTTTTGGCCACATTGACAAAGACATTAGCTGCCTGCCTGTTTGGTTTTTCTCCACCTTATGGTTGCCCTTTTGACTACATCTTAATCTTCATCCTGTCACATTTCTCCACCTGTGCTTACTTACCTCTATTCCTTTACTTCCCCTTAACCCACTATAACCCTGCATCATTTTTTTATTTCACTTTCCCTACTTTTTCTTTACTTCCCTCATCCCATCTATTATCCCTCCACTTATTTCCTATATCTCTATGCTTGATTTTGGTCAGTGTTGGGAAGGTTACTTTTAAAATGTATTCCACTACAGATTACAGAATACATGCCCCAAAATGTTGTTTGTAATGTATTCCGTTAAGTTTCTCAGTGTAACGTATTCTGAATACTTTGGATTACTTAATTTATTGTCATGCTTTTTACAATTACATGAATGTACTATTGCTGCGTGCTTTATTACTATTAATGAAGAATACTTGCCACCGAGCTAATATTGTAAGTTGGCGTTAGCTGTGGTTAGTTTATAGACTGCTTTCAGAACTGCACATGACTATTTGCAGCGAGAAGGTTGTTAATACTTTCCATCAAGTAACAGTCTGCAGTCTATGAACTCAGCTAACACCAGCTAACTTCAGTAATGGTAATAAATCACACAGCAATAGTACATCGAAGATACTTTAGTGGGAGATAACCCAGGTACCAATCACAACTAAAACAAGATAGTTGCAGTAGGCTAACATTCGTTTTTAAAAAAGAACTTACTTCCAGATGTTTCTTTAGGTTTGAGGTGGAGTGTTTTGACGCTGAGAGCAGCTTGGTTGCGGGCAAACAGAGTTTGCATTGAACAGTCAGATTTCGCCCATCCCTTTCGTCTTTAAATATGAAGTGGTGTCGGAATTTCCAAGTAAGAAATGCATTCCTACCCGCGCATTCCTACTGACAATGCGCGGAATTAGCAAAATTAAAGTAAGTAAGTAAGTAAGTAAAATTTATTTATATAGCACTTTTTAAGACAAAAATGCTGTTACAAAGTGCTTCACATGAAGACATGTCAAACAAACAATATAGCAACATAGAGGAAATATAAAAGCATATCAAACAAGCAATAGTACAATATAAATATAAAATAAAACAACATATTATGCATTAACATTACCCAAATGCCTGTCTAAACAGATGAGTTTTAAGCTGTTTTTTAAAAGAGGCCACCGTGTCGATGGTGCGTAGTGAGGAGGGTAAACCGTTCCACAGTATTGGAGCCAGGGTTTGAAAAGCGTGATCCCCCTTTGTTTTCAGACGAGTCCGTGGAATAGATAGACGACCACTATCAGTGGATCTAAGAGTCCGCTTCGGAGAATAGGGTTTGAGAAGCTCCGAGATATAGATGGGGGCCTCACCTTGTAGAGACATAAACATAAAGGTGAGGATTTTAAACTTATATCTATACCCAATCGGAAGCCAATGCAAGGATTTTAGTATAGGAGTGATATGGGAAAATTTATTGCTGTGGGTTAAAAGCCTTGCTGCAGCATTTTGAACCGCTTGGAGCCGATTTAGTGAGGCCTTAGATACACAGGAGAAAAGTGCATTGCAATAGTCTAGCCGGGAGGAAATAAAGGTGTGGACAAGCATCTCCAGTTCGGTTAAAGCGGGGACAGACTAACATATGAAGCAGGAAAAGGCTGCCGTGTGATCCATTTATTTCAACAAAGTAACTATATTCTAATTATCACCTTTATAAATGGTAACTGTAACAGAATTCAGTTACTCATATTTTGTATTCTAAATACATAACTCCGGTACATGTATTCTGTTACTCCCCAACACTGATTTTGGTACAGTGGTTGTGGCCATTTGCATAGGCATTGGCCTACACAGAGTGACTTTCAACCTATGCAAACATGTTTGCATGCATTCTTAACAGCCTAACAGCTCAACATGCTATGCATAGGTTGAATGCTGTACATGAGCTGGAGCAGATAAAGGGAGCATCACAGCACGTTCAGCACCAATGTGAGAAGCACAAAAAAAACATCAAAGACCAAAAAATACAGCATGAGAAGAACAGCTGGTGGCTGCAGTGGACATTTTTTGTTGTTTTTAACACTCAGTTTCACTTCAGCTCATCTCCACAGCTGGCAAGGACCAACAGCACAAGCAGGAGTAGTCCCACAGTGACAGTAAAACGCTGCAACATGGAGATGACATTTTGCAAAGCCATCTGTAGGCTATGAGAAGGCATACAAGCAGAACAATGTTATACTGCTTACTCTTACTTACTCTCTAACTTTCAACCTTTTCTCTCTTACCTACTTTCCTTATCTTTGAACATCTAACTCCACTTCCCTTTAGGGTAGCACAGAAATTCAATGATTAGCACTGCCTCACAGAAACACCACCTTCATCACCTCCACCAGGACATGTGGGGATTTTTATGTAGAGTTCTGTGTTTTATCTTGGCCTTTCACCCTTCGACATATCCAAAATTTTCAGCGGTAAAAGGGTGAGAGGGTACCGTGGACCGGTCACTAATCTGTCAATGTAAATTCATAAAGAGATCAGGCATTATAAGCAATATTAACGTGCCTTTTTCTGTGATTAAAATAATAGAAATCAAGTGGACCACAACGAGCTTGTTGGTTGCTGTGGAAAAACAGGTCATTATAATTCAAAAAGAACTAAAGCTGTGAAAAATGCTATTAATATTTGTACATGATTAATATGTTAAAAGTTGTTACAAACTCGCTGAACAGAAACACAAGAATTCCCAAGTCCACTACTCATTTATAAATAGATTCAGATGTTATATAAATATATATATTTATGGCATCAGTGTGAGCTCATCCCCTTGTAATTTAAAAACAAAGGAGAGGAAAAGATATTAAATTTAATCAAAATCTTACAAGGTACAGCCAAATATTTCCCCCGTGTTGCGTTTAAGAGGGTATAGAAAATGTGAGTTTAGCTGACCCAACAATACTGTGACAGATGTAGCAAGAAAAGAGTCTTTGATTGTCACACATACACAAAATGTCATGCATTTGAAAAAATAGGCATGCTCTTCCCCGAACACACACAAACACACAGGCACACATATATGCAGTACAATGCCTCTTGGGTCTAGAAGCAGATCAGGGGGTGCTGTGTCATCAGAGCTGACTGTCAAATGTGGTGACAAAGAAATCTGCATAGAGCGGAAAAAAGTGAACTACACAGAAAGAAAGGGGGCATATGACAGTGACACAGATGCAGAGGAAAATCACGTGAGGCAAAGGATTTTAAAAAAAAAGTGACAACTTGCTCAGAACCATCAACCAGCCCCCTGATAATGTGCTTATTTTGGTGATGCAGCTGAAAGCAAACAAAAGGCAAAGAAGACAAGAGTGTAAAAGAAAGATAAAAAACAGCAGAAGTGTAAGACATGGACAGATGTAGTCAAGTATAGTGCAAAGCACAGTGGGGTTGACTGGTTTCTGTCCTGTTTCTTCAGGCATGCTGAGGCGTGACAGTGCAAGACGCAAAATTCGTCTTGAAATTTCAATGCCTGAAACTTTCAGCATCTCTCCCACACAAATCTTCTCAGCCTTTCCGTAATAGCAAACTGACAAACTAACCTTTCAGTCTTGTTTCTGTCATCGATGTGTCTGTCTATCTCCTCTCCATGCTCTATCTATCACAAGCACACTGCACTCAGTCCATCCATCCGTCCACCCAACCTCTTGGTCCAACCACTTGCCTCTTCCACCAAGCCACCCTTCCTACCCCTTTCCTGCCTCTCATCGCCCCCTTGCAACCCTTTTTTAACCTCTTTCAACTCCTCTCAGCCTCTTTCCTCCCTGTCAGGGGCCATTAGTTCAGCCTGACTGGTGATTTACCCAGTAGAAACCCCTCTAACCTCGCACTGCTCCAGGGAGGGGGGCCGAAACACCTTTTAAGGAGCAAAACATCCTTGGATTGCTCACAATACACACTGGCGCATCAGGCAGGACCATCAGTCTTGCATGCTGCTGCTCACCTTCTCTGTCTTTTTTCTTACCTAAGGCAAATGCAAAGTATTGGCATTTAACACATTAACTCTGCCTTTCTTGCATTTATGCTACCATCAAATCTGTTGGATCAATGACCTTTTCATTCACTGCAGCTTATTTCCACTTGAATTAACAAATTAATGCTGGCCTTCGACTACACAATCATTTTTTCTGCCATGATGGTCACGGTGTCAGATCAGGGAAAAATAAATTCTTCCTTTTTGTGACTGAGAGACCTAATACACGACTCATTACGCCCGGAAAAAAACAAAATGTAAACAGACAATGGCAAGTGAAGCAGCGTGAAGGATACTGGCTGTCTGCTCCATTTTCAATGCTCCACCTAGCAACATCATTTCTCCTTTTCTTTGCCTTGTCCACAGTTGTACAGAGCCAACCAGTACAACAAAACTCTCAATGGCCAGTAAAGCAATCTCTGCTCGTGCTGGTCAGAATAATTATGTAAGATAAAACCGCCATTTGATGTGCACGGTGTCTATTTTTGTTCCCGACCTGACACAATGCTCCATATTGTCAGTGTCTGGCCATAATTAACACTGCTGTGGTGTAGTCTGAAACCAGCATAACCGTCATCTAGGATTTTTAGAAGTCACCAAACACTATCTTCATTTATTTACATGGACAGCTGCACAAATCCATCCCATTATGCCAACTGTTTTCTTTTCAGCCTGTCTGTTTTGGAGGAATTCTGCATATTTCTGTTATGTTCATGACCATTTTTCTAAAATTAGACTAAATATTTCACATTCACATATGCCACATTATGGTGTGTAAATGGATCAGC
This sequence comes from Rhamphochromis sp. 'chilingali', assembly GCF_963969265.1. Taxonomy (NCBI): domain Eukaryota; kingdom Metazoa; phylum Chordata; class Actinopteri; order Cichliformes; family Cichlidae; genus Rhamphochromis; species Rhamphochromis sp. 'chilingali'. The sequence goes on along the minus strand of NC_137934.1, from coordinate 8,966,934 downwards.
CTTTTCAAGTGAAAATGTCTCTTGAGTTCTGACACTTATCAGTAAAGCCCAGTGTACAAAACATTTACATAACTGTGTCTCAGTTTTAGGCCGTACTGACTTTGTTGTTGCCAGTGAAAAATTAAAAACAGCATGCTAACTAGCTTTAATTCCATGACTTAGCCCATTTTCTCTCACTGGGTTTATATCTTTCTGAGAAAGACGGATTAATATTTTCCATTTTGACCCTTGCTTACCTTCCATGCCAGACTAACTTCATTAGTAGCACCACCGCCCCAAGAAAAAAAAGTGTAAACACAGATTAAAGGAAATGGAACCAGCTTCAAAGAGATTCAGAACAAGTCGAGGGTGTAGGTTAACAGTACAACCGCCTTTTTCTTGCCTGTTTTTTTCATTACCTCTGACTGTATTTCGAACATATCCGAAAGCACCACACGGAATAAAAATTTCCTGAACTTATATTATGAGCACGTTTTTAGAAAAGTCTAATAAATGTGTCCAGTGGATTAATCAGTTCTGCTGACTGACTGCTGGTGAGCTTCTGTAGAGGTATGGGAACTAAAAGGTGATAATGGGCTAACGAAAGTAAAAAAGAAAGACGGTTCGTGTGTGTGTGCGATCGCCTGTGTGAGCGCGTGAGACAGAGACCCATTATGAAATCCCACAGAGAAATGAACATTAAAACCGGGAAAGTGTTCGCAACAGACAAAACGTGGCCCCTAAATTGTGTATGTGTGTGTTTGTGATCATTAGTGTGCAGAGATAGTACTGGGAGGTTGTGCTGGGTCGTGGTTGAAACTCCACTGGCAGCATAATGACATGACCTATTGATCTAGAAAGCACTGCAGGATGTTACTGACCTCTGGATAGATAGCAGAGGGTGGAGGAAAGGAAGAAAGTCTATAGCGTGTGTGTGTGTGTGTGTGTGTGTGTGTGTGTGTGTGTGTGTGTGTGTGTGTGTGTGTGTGTGTGTGTGTGTGTGTGTGTGTGTGTGAGGTTCCTGAGTCTCCTGACTGCAAAAGTTTGCACACACAGGTGGTGCTAAAACATGGCGACAACATTAAACTTCCTAAGTGTCCTTTGGTAAATTCTAATCCTGCAGATTTAAGAAAATCCCAAAGCCGTCTTCCCCAATTGAAACATCCTTGCTCTATTAGTGAACCAGAACATTATCTCGTAATTAGGGGAAAAAACAATGTCATTTTAAGGATCAGGAATATGTGCACAATCACAGTCCCATGGTTACGACTGATAACCAATACAGCCTAAAAATGAGACCAAATTTAATAGAGAGAAGAAATAAGTCAAGTGAACACCAACACTTGCAGCTTTATGAGATTATACCTGTAAACAGCAGTGCTTTTGGCCTTACAAACCACAATGACATTGGTGATTCATTGCAACATTTCATATTCATTTCTCTGTCTGACAGAACAACGCCATCCACAGCTGGCTGATTCGTGGGTAACCCCTCAATTTATAACAATACTAACATACTTATTAGAAGCTAGTATCACATAAATTGATGTTTGTTAATTGCTGTTCAAAACCAATTATAGCAAAGGCTGATTGCTTTTTGATTAAATATCAACAAAACAAAGTAGTGGAGTAAAATAATTTAACCAGTGATTGCAGTACATGACAAGCTACACCTGGAGTTGCTACAATTCATTCTGAGAGTGGCAAGAATCCTATGATTATGGATCCATCGAGCAAATGGAACATTTCATTCCATGCCTAAAATGTCATTCCTATGCTGGTTTGGCACAGATATTATTACAGCAGCACAAACATAAATTTTCACACTGGCTGACAAATATTTCAGGACCTGAGAGATGCATCTGGCTCTTATTATTATCTTATTCATCAGTTAAATTTATTTGAAAAGGGACCATGTACAATATTAACATAAATGTTGCCATTCATTGCATTTTAATAGAGTTAGCTTACGCTAATTTGCAACTGTAGTCCCTTGGCAGGTCATATGCAAAAAAATGGATCCATTTATTTTTAGCGTTAAGCATCTCTGGTTGCAGTCTTTTCCATACAACAGTACAACAGTACAAAAGAAGAACAAGTCAACAGTAGCATCCTCCACTACTTTCTGAAGTCCTGTTTTGAAGTCTCGAGAGGAGTTTTCTTATTGGCGAAAACTTGGAACAATGGTTTGACAGGATTGACTTGCCTACCAAATTCACTCCAAGAGTACATCGAATGCTTTTGTGACTCTGGCTGTCACAAAAGCATTCCCTGCTAAAATAATCATCTGTAAAACACGGTGGATCCTCTGTTGTTATTTGAGGCTGCATGTCATCCAGTGGTGTTGGAGATCCTGTCAAAAGAGTTGGAATTATGAACACAGAAAGGTAACATCAGATTTTAATCCACCATGCAAAACTATGTGGAAAGCATCTGATTGGCAACAGCTTTAATTTTCAGTGTGACAAAGATCCCAAACACAGGGCAAAGCAGCAACAATATACCTTGACAGACAAACTTGAAATTGGCATCCCCAGAGCCTGGATCTTGACATTATTGAAGCAGTCTGGGATCAAGCAGCCAACATCCAAAGAAAAGCTTTGAATGTGATTCAAGAAACCTGGTGAACTATTCCTGAAGACTGCTTAAATCTTGTCCAAGAGAGTTCAGGATGTGCTGAAAAATAATGGTCATCATACTTCAAAGCTTGTTAGAATTATACAAATTCTGTTTTTGCCTGGAAATAAATAAAAAGCTGACATTTCAGCAATCTGCGTAATTAATTAGAGTTCTCTAAAGGCATTCATTGATTAAAACTCTAAAAACTCACCAATGTTCATCAAAATGACATTTCCCATATATCATCGTACATATCGTTCAATATGTAAATTAGTTCCTCTTTCATTGAACATACCCAACTGGATATGCAAGACCCACTCATTCACAAATTCATTTGCTTCATGGAAAGACACAGCATCTGTCCCCACTGCTGGGTGTGTGGTTTAGTGGGTAAGAAAAAATCAGTGCTTAACTTAGCGCCACTTCTCTGTCTTTAATATAATTCTTCTTTTAAAAAAAAAAAAAAAAAAGCAACAACTGCACTGCTTTTTCCCTTTATTAACAATAAGAGATTTAAAGTTTCCAATCAGCACTGTTAAGTAGTATTCAGTTACACAGACAAATCTCATTTAGGCTGCTGCAGTGCTTGTCGGCTGACCTTTAAGCAAGAGGATGGCAGAGAAGGAGGAATGAAAACGGCCAGCAGACTCTGATCAATAACTGTGTTGTCCCAGCTAATTGAAGCTGACACTCATAATTGGGAGAGCCAACAGTAACATGGCTGCTGATACTGTTATTGATGTAAAGGCCAGCAGCAACAACATATACTCACTTTGATATGAGCAATATGCAGAAGTCATCTTGCTTGATGAATCCATTACTAAAGGAATTGCAAAGTGGGATATTTAGACAAATAAATCCAGGGATTAAAAAGGATTCTTTAATTTTGAAGAATTTTCTATAGGGGCTAAAGTCCAATAAAATGTGTGTGTATGTGTGTGTGTGTGTCATATGATTATTGATTACAAAAAAGATAAGGCCAGAGAGGCCTTAGGATGGCAGGAGAAACACAGAGTGAAGATGGATTCAGGGAAGACAGAAATGAACAGATAAAAGAAATGCATATGGTTTTCAAGAGGTGAAAAGAGGGCTTAAAGAACAGAGACACAAGTTTTAAAGAGTTTTAAAGGGATGAGTAACGTTGAAGAATAATAAACAGATGTGTCTGTGGAGAGTTAGGTGAAGCCGGTGGCCAGTACACAGTGTTATGATCGAGTACAAAATAACACCTCCTGTCCCCTCTATCCTTGTTTGTGTGTATTGCTCTATTTCATCATCCATCTTTCTTTGGGTTATCGTCTCTTCCACTTGTCCTCCTCTCCTTTCTCAAATTTGAACCTCTTCTTGCCCTAAAAGCTTAACTTACCTTCCTCCTTCTTGTTCTTTCATTCTTTTTTCTTTTTGTCTGATTCCAGTAATTTCAATAGTATTTCATCTTTTTTTTTAGAGCCTCGTTATCATCGTAAAACTCACATTTAGAGAGAGCTGGTTTTAGGAGTCCAGTTCAGCTACATATAGTTTGAGCACTTAATAATCCAGAGTGAGTGAAGGTCATAGAACTCTCCTGGACATGAAGGGACTGCCTGCATTTTCATCTTAATATATACACACCGGTTATACTTGCCAGGCTGAAAGGCTGATGTGTGCCACTTTATTACCATTGTCTCACTGTACTGTGTAAGAATTGGAGGATGGGGGAACACACGAACCTCTTCAGGGTGGGCAGCTGCACAGTGCAGTGGGTCCTTGGTTGTTCTGGTCCACGAAAATGCCAGCCTCAAATAAAGTGCATATGCGGGCAGTTCCTTGAGGATGAAGGAACTGATACATTGACTGGCCTAAATACAACAGAACACCTCGGGCACATTTTGCTTCATTCAGTCTGATGCCACCAGGTTATATCTCAGACTCTCCAGAAGCTCAGTGATGTCCTGGTCCAGATTTAGGAGGAGATTCCTCAGACCACCATCTATCATCTCATTAGGAGGACACCCCGGTGCTGTCAGGCATATATAAAAGTATGTAGGCGTCATGCAAACTACTGAGTACCATTCTGAGTTGCTGGAATGAAATTTCGACAATATGGACTAGCCTGTCACGTCAGTCTTTCACTTTGATTTTTGGGGTGTCTTTGAATTCAGCTCTCTACGTGATTTTCATTTCCATCAAACGACGTGGCATCCTCTCATTCCTAGCACATTTCTCAGTCATTATCAGTATACTGTAGATATCCAGCATAATATCTTTCCCCATTGATAATCGGATGTGTTTTCCTTTAATTTGTTTGTAGATACTGCTTAACTGTCTATGAAGGTTAGAGGTTAGTCAAAGTATGGCTTTATCTAATTGGGAGTTTGTATTGATCAATTTGGTGATCATCATCCTTACTCGTTCATTACTCAGAAATGTCACAAAATAGAACACAAAAGCATTTATGCTTAAAGAATAAGTCAAAAAATCAATTAACAGTTAGCAGTTATAGATTAGGAATGAATGTCTGCATTGAGCAAAGGCTAAAAATCCATAATTCCCCAATATTTTTCTCAAGTTTATTCCATTTTGTAGGGAAAAAAATGAAATTCCTTACATAAATGTCTTTTCCTGCCTGGCAAGCTTAAGCTGAAATTTAGTAGATGCCCTTCTGGTTGTCAAACATAATTAATGCTACATTTTCATATTCCCTCTCCATGGTTTTATGACAGGAAGTTTTGCATTAGGTGCTGAGGCAGCTTTTCTTTTCGTTTCACTCCAGTGAAGCCTCTGTAAAGCTTTCCCCTGTCTCTATCAATGCCCTACATTATCTCACCTCCTTTTAGACTTGCAACCAAACATCTGATCACGTTCGATCTGGCATTTGGGTTTTAATTTGGAGATTTGTCTTCTTAACACGTGGGTGAAAACCTTCTCGATCACAGCAATGAGCGTAACACTCTAATCCACCTTATTCTTTCCAACACCGCAACTTCATCACTAGATATAACAGAATTTTATATTCTCCTTTAGTGATTTTTCTTTAAAAAAGAAAAAAGAAGCACCTAGCAACAAATCCAATTTGCTTGGTGAGCAGCAAAGAAGCACCCAAACAAGCCTGCTAATGAGCTGTTCACACACGCTCAGTGTTGTCCTTGTGGTCCATTACTCAGGCAGAGGTCATGAACTGTGTGAGAAAAAAAGTATGCCAGCCATTCAGGCCCCTTTTAACTTTCTCTATCATTAAAATACAGCCAAAATCACAGTACAGTGTATGGTCATTTTGTCAGACAAAGTCCCAGTTAGTACCAGAATCTTGAAAAAATGAATGGCTCCTGCCTGAAGTGTTCAATATTCATCTTCTACTGAAGCTCTGCCCCCAAACGATTGCATTCAGAACTGCCCTCCACCAGTTATGTCATGATTTACTCTTCTTTCTATCCTATTTCCACAAGCTTTCCTCCTTGATATAAACTTTTCCACACTCCTCTTCACCTCCCTCTTTTCTTTTGTTGTTGTTGTTTTTTTTGCAATTGGACTCTATTTATTTCACCTTCTACCTCTGTCTTTCTCATAGTACTCTTTCACTCCGTTTCAGTATCTCTTCTGGCAGCAGCAGCATCTCCCTCCTTCAGCAGCATTTCTATCCTTCCATCACTCATCTCTCCAAGAGTACAGCCACTGATGTCTGCCGCCACGCCAAGGAAAAAACACATTTTCTGTCATATTGCCATGTCAGTGAAATTTAGGAGCCGTGTGTTTGTGTATGTGTGTGTGCTTGGGTATGTGTATGCGCGTGTCTCTGCTTCAAGGGTACTTTCATCATCAAATTCCATTTCCTTTGGAGACAAACACTTCTGCCGGCAGGCTGACAGACAAGGGGGAATGAGAGAGCGAATGAGTGTGTGCGTGTCTGTGTGCCTGTTTGTTTGTGTGTGTGTGTGTGTTTGTGTGTGTTTGTTGGCTACTCAGGGCAGCATTAGGATGCATTGGCTCTCGTTTTGCTTTTATTTTTGTTTGTTTTTCCCTCCCTTAATTGAAGACAGGGGTATTGAAGTCGATATTCATATTGGATTTTTCTCTTATTTAAAATTGCTGTGAAGAGGTTTTACACGACTGGAACACAATGCGCACCCACACGTACAGACACACGCTGCCCACGAACGGAGGCTCAGATAGTATCCTTACTGAAAAGACAATTACAGCACAATGTGTATGGGGGTGCTTGCCAACACAGACAAGCATCGTGACGACAACAGCCGCACTGCAGTGCAACACAGTGCTTCCCCACACGCCCACACACTTATAGTACCATTTTATTCCTACAGGAAGAGAATATGTTCTGTATCCAGCTCCACTGAGTTTGTTTAGTGTGCATTGCCTATGGATTTTGAAACAAATCTATGTAGGTGTGTTTGTGTCTGCTCTGGAAGTGTGGGGACAACCCTGCGGTGAATGACCAATAAGCCACTGGTCACTGAGTTGGCAAAAGCTACATATCCCCTTGGCACACTGGCCCGAGTGTGTGACACAGGAAGTGCAGAGCTGATACAGGGAAACACCATGGAGAGTAAACAGTTGGCATTCAGTGATACACACAGACAAAAATACACAGGAAATGTAAATCTTTAAAAGCAAGTCGCCTAATGCCCGCATTCTTATTGGCACTATTTGCCTACTAACAAAAATGTAACTAGTTGCACAGGCCTAGACACTGATTGGATCCTAGAAACCACTGGTCGCTATGTAGTGGTAAATGGACTAGTTCTTTTATAGCACTTCATTCAAACTTTATACAACACGCCTCAATTATCTACACACAAGCACTTTTTTCTACACCGAAGTGCTTTCTATATAACACTTTGGTGTTATAGAAATATATCTTGCCCAAGGATACTTAGGCATGCAGACTAAAGACCAGAGCAACCAGGGATCAAACCTCCAACCTTCTGACTAGAAGTTGATGTGCTCCTGAGTCACTAGTCAAAACATTCCCCAGCCAGTTGCAAGTGGATGTTGGAGTTTGCTGGGAACGTCTCTGTTGCTAAATCCCCAGTCGTGCAGGACCACAGACCGGTCACTGATCCCCTGGCAATCTCCGGTTGTTAGGTGAAAATGTGTATTCACTGACTGGTTGCTGGAGATTGCTGGAGATGTACAGTGCTCCATGCGATTGCTTTGTTCGTTAGCAGACTGCTGTGGCCACCCATAGGTTGTATGGAAAACAATGACTTTTTGACAAACACTCACTTTTTCACATGTTCCATGCAAACTACAGGCAATCCTGGCAATCTAGTAGCAACCAAAGCAATCAGAAGGAGGTATTTGGTGCAGAAGCCTCTTTGCGTCCGACTTCACCCAGCCACAGCCAGTAAACCCAAAGCATCTAATAAGGAAATACAAATTCATCCTGTGCTAGCCATCACCAACTGGTCTTTTGATCTGTGTGACTGAGGCCCAAGGTAGTTAAAAACTTCAAATTAACCATAAAGCAGAGATTAAGCAAGTAGCTAAGCATGGGTAATCTTAATCATAAAGATTAATAATGTGCAACCATATGCAAGTAAAAAAGATTCTTCACAAGCTCTGCAGATGGCCCTCCACAGCAGAGCACTTGAGCTTCACCAGAGAGGAGTCTTAATTACCTGGTGAAAAAGCCTGGTTGGCGGCTGAGAAGCGGTGAAAACAATGAGGAAAATTAATGAGGGTGACATTAAGAATGGAAAAAGTTCAACAAGTCAAAACTATAGCACTCCTGAGTGGATGAGATGTGGAGGAAGACAGTAGAGAGACTTACATGAGGATAAATGTGGCTCATTGTTTAACTTGAATAATATGCTGTTCTTTCGGTTTCAGTTTCTGGCTCCCAGAAGTTTTTTCCTGTTAGAATCTATTTCTAATGGTCAGAATACATTAAATGTTTGTATGATATATTAAAGTCTAGAGATTAAAGCCCTATAGAGTCCATATCCAACCTGTCTAACCCCGTTAGTTTCAAATAGTGAGTGGACCTTTATTTCATCAGCCTGACATTTTGTTTTTGGAAAATCTTTATTTTTTTGTGCAAACTTTGTCCTGGTGTACAATACTGAGTCTCTATACTGCCTACCACTGAAAAAAGGGTCAAAACTAGTCACTGAGTGTGCAAGTTCTATCTGACCTTAGTTATTCAATGCCATGAAAAAAGTATTTTCCCCCTTGGTGATTTTTGTTTTTATTTTTGCATAACAGACAAAGATAACCCAAGCAAATACAAAACTTTAATGCGTTTTTAATGATGACTTCATTTATTATATCAAGAGGAAAAAGCTAACCAAACCCATCTGACCCTACCTGAACACCTAATTGCCTTCTAAACTTAATTACTGGTTGTGCCACCCTCAGCAGCAAGAACTGCAAACATGTGTTTGTAAAATTGGTTTAATTCAGCCACACTGGAGGGTCTTCAAGCACAAATGGTCTGTATAAGGTTATGCCAAAGTATCTTTTGGATTTAAGTCTGGACTTTGACTAGGCTACTCCAAAATCATTTGATCTTTTTAAGCCATTCAGTGGTGGATTTGCTGTTGTGTTTCAGATCTTTGTCCTGCTTTATAACCCAAGCGTAGTTCAGGACATGAACTGATCGCTGGACATTAATGGTTCCTCCTACTACCACCATGACTGACTGTTGGGAAGATGTTCTTTTTGTAAAATGCTATTAGTGTTACACCAGATTTGACAGGACTCAAACCTTTTAAACAGTTTAAGTTCTGTCTCATTAGTCCACAGAATATTTTCCCAAAAGTCTAGGGGAACATCAAGATGGGTTTTTTTGGTAAATCTGAGACAAATCTTTGTGTTCATTTTGGTCAGCAGTAGTTTCTGTCTTGAAACTCTCCCATGGATGTCATTTTTTCCCAGTCTCCTTCTTATTGTTGAATCATGAATTCTAACCTTAACTGAGACAAAAGATGCCTGCAGTTCTTTAGATGTTGATTGAGGTTCTTTTGTGACCTCCTTATGCACTCCTGGAGTTTTCTTCATTGGCCAGGCACTCCTGGGAACGTTCACCACTGCTCCAAGTTTTTGCCATTTGTGGATAATAGCTGTCACTGTGGCTCACTGGAGTCTAAAACCCTTAGAAATGACTTTGTAACTCTTTTCAAGCTGATAAATGTCAATGATTTTGTTTCTCATTTGTTCTTGAGTTTCTTTGGATTCTGACAGGATGTGTTGAGATCTTTTAGCTTCCACTTCACAATTTTAAGACAGATTCTATTTGATTCAAAACGTCTGGGAGCGATCAGGCGTAAAATTTAATTTTATTTAACATTATTAGCGCTATACTATTTTGCCCTGGGCCAGGTAGGTTTGGATAACTTTTTTTTTACCTTAACAAATGATGTCAACATTTTAAACCTATATTTCATAGTTACTCAGGTTGTCTTTGTCTAATATTAGAATGTCGTTCTACAACCATTCTTCTGGAGTTCCCTCACTTACACAGAGGGTAAGCATGCTCAAAGCATGTTTAAAATAGGAAGGGGTGGTAGGAGCACTCTTAAAATTAAAAAAGGAAAAAAGATGGTATGCGTGACAAAATTAAGCCCTCTTAAGAACATTACAAAGTTTGTAAAGAGAAACCAAAAACATTAGAAACACTATACTGGCGCAAGGGAGATTGCATAATCTTTGGGGAAATTTTTCATGTGCAGTGAAAAAAGGAAAATAAAGTCTTTCATGAGTCCACAGAAAGATCATAGACAAATGACTGGCACCATTAGCCTGGCACAGAGTTCTTACACTGCTGCCAGTTTTGGGTATGTAAGCATCCAACAAACCTTCCTAACTATATATATGGTAAAATAATATAATATAAAGAAGGAAAAAAAACAATAAAGATGTTCACAAATATGGCATGGGAAGGGAGCTGCAAAACATTGGCACTGATGTATTGGCACAGGAAAGCTGGCAAAGAGTTGGCAGCAGTATGATCATAAAAACAGATCTAATTGCATACTGGATGAAGCAAAAACAATGTAGAAACATGTTTCATATGTACAGATATGAATAACAACGGGCTCGAACTGAAAAACTGGCATACAGTCTGCGATTGTGTCTCCACCAACTAGGATGATATTACAGAAATTGTTGGCACAAGGTTGTCAGTGGGCATCTAATAAAACAATTTAATTAAAGCCAGCAGCATAAAGTGAGAAAATATTTTATCTATAAACAGATAGTAGCTTCAGTGGTGCAGTGGTGAGACACTGAAATCAATGGTAACTACCCCTCACATGCACTGGCACTGCATTAGAAGCAACTCTGCTGTCACTGCGGTTTACTTGATTAAAGGTAATTGAATAGAGGTCCAAAATTATATTAAAAAGGTCTTTCATTGTATGAGGAGAGTTGCCAGGGGATATATGAGAGACTTCACTACTGACTTCCCTATTCATCTGACTTGCAATAACTTGGACTCTATGAGGGATCAAAGAAAGTCTGCATTAGGATGTAGGTGAGATGGCATATGACAAAATCACACAGTTTTGCTTAAAATAGACCCCTCAAAAATAAAATGGGCAACAAGCTTTGCTGCCATTTCCTTGGTTGCCATAGTTATGTAGGCCACAACAGTGATAAACCAACATTTTTGGCCTTGACTCATTGGGATTGTAGACGTTAACAGACTCTATTTAAATCAACCAAACCAGCATGTTGGTGCTAAAGAGGTAGCCAGTCCATTAGAATGTGACGCCTACAGGTCCTGAACAAATGTCAGCTGATTCTACATACATGGCCTGAGGAGGGAGCACGCGCTGTATTCTGACACTGATTTGGCATTAAAATAGTATTGGGTCTTCTTGTGGACATAGTAATGTCTCAAAACTACATTCATATTTGATGGAGAGTGATAAAATATGAATGTGAAGAAGTGAGAGTACTAAATCCTTGAAAGCTGGCCAAAGGGGAGAAAACAAAAAAAAATCCCCTCACCTATTAACCTGACAGCTTTAGCTTTAGAAAGTGTTGATGTTTGGGAATTTTGACATCTTCCTGTGTTTGTTACTGAGCTAGTAGCGAAAAGCATTTGCTCAAGGAGTGGTTTAGTGAGAAATGAATGCCTGTCATACATTTGCTTTATCTAAGAGAATTTTCTTTGAGAGAACAAAGATGAAAGGCTGCCCAGTTGGAAAGTTATCCCCACTTACAGTTGGTGAAGATGTAAATAGAATCACTGCCTGTAGTTTACATTAGAAGCAAAGCATTTAGCCACCCTGCTTAAGAAAAATTTTCCTTTAAAAAATTGCAGTTCTAATAAAAAACAGGCATAAGGAAATTGTGACTGACTTCGGTACACTTATACTTTTAGAGGACTACAGTCAGCCCATGTACTGAGCCGCACAAGCCGACCTAGAAGGTGCTGCTGTTTACTCTGCTCTCAGTATAAATTTGCATGATCAAACTGACAAAAGTGAGAAAGCTAACTTTGAAGATACCGAGCAAAGGAAACCCCTGCTGTTTACTGTAATCTAGAGACACAGTTCCTCTTACGTCCTCCAAACTCTCTCAGTCTCAGTTCTGTCTTTGGTTGCTCACTGAATGTGCTTCTATGTATTTAGTAGCTTTTTTTAAAAAAAAAAAATATTAAAACTAAGACTTTCTTTTTACAATCTTTCAGTTTCTTTCAGTAATGGTCGATCTTTTTTAACATGGTGGGATCACCTTCCCTTGAAAGCACTGCTTTACATGTATAGGCGTTACTCTCTGGCTCCTGTGCCAAGGAAATTTTCATTTCCTCTGAGGGGAATCTCGACAAGATTATCTGTATAAAACCTTGAGAGAGCTACTTCTCAAGGTGATGAGAGGAGCTGATGTGATCCACTGATAACAAGTATAATGGATCCTTTATAATCCCTTGCTCCACCTCCCCAGCGCCCTGTGCACCTGCAGCCGCAGTACTACTCCCTCTGGGTAGCGTGCAAGTTGATTTACACAACTAGTGCTTGTTTAACGCTTTGTGTGCATTTCAGAAACATTTATTTGCCGATTTCAATATATATATATCTGTCTCCATAAAAGCCAAAATACACTATTGATGAATGGCCACTGTCAAAACAGTCCCTCTATTAATTTCTGTCTACAACCCTAACACAGGGCTTATAGAGACGTTAACCCATCCCACTCTCTCCCTCTCCTGCACCTCATGCCATCACTGCTTATCATGTAAGTGTAACAATGGAGGATGAGGAAAGACTTATTATTCAAGTCAAGGAATATGCCAAGCTCTACACCGTACAATACCATCATTACAAAGGCGAGGGCCAAAAAAAAAGGATATTCCCTAGCAGCCTGTAGACTTGACAGTCTGCTAGTGAGACTATATGAATAGGATATATCGCTATATATAGTGATTTTTTTGCCTTGTGGAGTTAGACACAACAGATATGTGGTAGCCTACCAAGTCAAAAATAACAACTGCAACACACAAACTACCCAAGGCATTTCTAGGTCCTGTGCCAAGTGTGTTCTTCCCGTTTTCATGCTGCAGTGCAACGCTTCATAGCGGTGCTCGTAGCAGCATTTGACACACTGCAGCAGCAGTGTTTTCAGCTTGACACACATTACTGATCAGTGCATTGATTAAAGCTAGGAGCTCAGTTTTAGGTTTGGGTCATGTTTCCTGACCTACTGCACAAATGGAAAGCGCAGGGATGAGTAAGTAATCAAAGCCATTCAGGCCACCACTTGTACAGTCTTCTGAGACTCTAGCTGCTCACTGCTGCTGGGAGTTTATTGCTTGACCTGGCTTATTAGCATACCCCAGAGGTGTGCTATCAGATTCAAGTCAGGCAACAAACCGGGTCTGAGTCATTTTGTTAGAAACCTTTGTGTGATTTTTGCAGTGTGCTCTATATCATTATCATGCTGGAAAGTTAGCCTTCTCCAAAGCTTGTGCAGATATCTCGCTAGCCTGTACTTATTCATGAGGCATTTTCCTGACAGCCACAGCAGCTGTGATTGGGTGAGCTGCTCTGTAGGTCCTCGTTACAGAGATGCAGCAATGGCAGCCAAATGCATTTTATTATTGATCACTGTTCCTCCTGTATCCTTTATAGTTGTGCTGAAAGTCTCACAGCTCTTGTACATAGACAAGAGTTAGACTTAATTGGAAATCTCAGCTGCACCTAATTTCAATTCAACAATCACCGATTTCTTGTTACCTCTTTATTTCAGTGACCACTGTAGTAGTATTAATGCTGTTTTTAAGAAGCTGTACCATTTTGAATTATTTTACTGACATATCACAATCGCTTCTGGTGCACACTGTGTGAGCTTCTGTATTCAGGTCAGTTTGTAAGTCAGATCCACAGAGAGACACGGCATGGATTTACGATGTCGATCACATCCTGCATACTGAACATGCACACACATGTACGACCTCTAGCACACTGTTGGAAGGGTCCCAAAGCTCTCTGAGATAACCAGGTATTAGAAGATAAGGATCTTCTGTGTGACAGCAGAACCGTATGGAATTGCTATGATAGCGGCAGACGTAGAAATGAAAGAAAGAAAGGCAAAAGAAAGAAAGAAAATGCAAAACCCCGTTTTCAACTTCGGCATTGTCAATACGTTTAATTTTTTAAAAAGTGTAGGGTTCAAATTGGGAAAAAAGTAGCGACTTTGGTCTCCTTTTTAATATGCATATGAAAGAGGCTTTACTTTCACATCCACATACCCTGCGGTCCCTCTCCCACAGCTGACCCTGAAAGCCTATTTCTCTCACAGGGACAAAAAACAGAGAGAAAGAAGATAAAGTTCTCCTTTTTTTTTATTGGAAAAACAATCTGTCCTAATCTACAGAGAGATGCTTCTCATCACCCCCCCCCCCCGCCCAATACATTCCCTCCCATCCCTTGTTCCCATCAGTAGAGCAACACCCATCCACAGGCACACACACACATGCTTCTAGATACTTAGACAGAGATGCTCTTTTATCTGCTGCAGAGCTCTTGGGGGTATGTGTGTGCATCTGTGTGTGTGTGAATGTTTTCATGGTGTCACCAAACAGGAAGGAGGAAGTTCCCTCCAGCAGCTCTCTTTTATATATGATGTTTTCTTCAGAGGAAAGTGGGAAAAAAAGAATAAGAAAAAAAGTGGACAGACTCACACAATGCAGGGAGAGAGAGAGAGAGAGAGAGAAAATCCATACATGACTGCTAACGAGCTATTATTGAGACACTACGGAAAAAGATGGAGACTGATTTTAAGCAAATGTGTCAAAGCTCTCAATAGCAATAATGAAACAGAATTAAAAATTGAGCACAGACCTACTTGCAGTTGGTTCCCAAAGGACCAGGTACCGCTCCACCGAGACTCTGTCCCAGGACATCAGACTAAATTTTACTTCCCTTGGGAATAAAAATAGGATTATCTAAACACTATGGTACATTATGACTTAAATCAGAGCACTGAAATGGCCTGCTGAAGTGTCACTGAGCAAGTTTCAGGAATGTTAAGACATCTAGTTCTGTTTCACTATTGTCAGGACCGTCTGAAAAATGACTATTTCTCTGTGACTATTTCTCAGTTTTAGACCATATTAGTAAAATTAAAGTTTCATTTTACACTGATACAGTTTTATATAATCGCAAGGGTGCCCTGCACACTGGGGCTGGCAAATCTTTTTTTTTCCTTACAATTTTGTTTCCAACTAGGAGTTTAATCCTGGTATCAGATCAACAGTTCAGTGCATGGCTCTTGTTATCACAGGAATGATCACTAGCCCGTGAGTGCAATGGGAAAAATAAAGTCTATTATTCTGAATTCAGTGTGTATTTCCGGTCCACTCTGTACCGGAACAATCTTTCCCAGTTCCAACATTTATGAAAAAGATAATCGAGGTAATAATCGAGGTATTTCACAGTGAAAGTCTTCCTTTGTTCTCGGTTATAAATCAGGTGTACACCTTTCCTTTACAGCACCAGAGGCTTTTGCTTGTTTCTAAAAGCCCAAACTTACTCCCTTTCCTCCCTTTAGTTCACTAATTTGTTCATGTTTCATCATATTCACAATTCAAGGAAAGTCACTTTAGTGTTGATTAATGGTGATCTCAAAATTTCCCAAAATTGTAATTGCTATTTTCTCTACTGGCCAAACTCAATCAGTTCCCATTTCGGCATTTAACTAAATGGAATTATGTTAAGAGAGCGGAGTCAGTCACTGATCCATTTTCTGATTTACATTTTGCCAGATGGTCTTTGGATTCCAGCCACATCATTACCATATAGCATTTTTCATTTGCAAGTTTCAGGTGGAAATGGGCTGACAAATACTTCAGACCTGTTTTGGACTTGAATTCTGCACCAAAAATGCAGACGTCTGCGTACAGCGAATGTGGTTGAGAGGCAACAGTAAAATCTGACAGGGTTTTGAAGTTGTTGGGGGTTTTTTCATATATCTTTGCACACACCGAAACTTTCTGAAGTTGGCAAAGGTGCTTGTTATCAGCAGGGCTGATACGAGTGGTACACAAACACAGAGGCTCCTATGTTTTTGTAACTCACAAAAAAGCAACAGTGGAAATGGCAAAATTCACACATGAACACACACATAGATCGCTTCTGCCTTGCTGCTTTCTGTCCAGGGTCTGTATATATGCACACACACACACACACACACACACACACACACACACACACACACACACACACGCACACACACACACAAAGGCACACCATCACCATCTCCCTTTGGCCAGAGGCTATAGATTTCTAAGCACTTTCTGTCTCAGATAACCAGCAAATCAATGAGCTCTCTTCAATTAACCAAGCCCCAGGACCTGGTAGCTCTGCTGCAAGATGTGTATATGTGTCGATGTACAAGTGTGTAAATGAAAGGGTGATGGGATGTGTGTTGGCATCTATGTGATACCTGAGAGGTCCTTTCAGGGCAGAACTCCAGTCTCATATCTGATGCAGGCCCGAGCTAATTGAGTGGCCTCTACACACAGGTGCACACAAACCTTAAGAACAGCTTTCCCAATCTCCCGCACACTTACTCTCTGCTTTTCACACACATATGCACTCAAAGCATTTATGTAGACTCACAGACACACTCACAGAAAGCGGATATAAACAAAGACTGGTGACCCAAGTGAAGAAGTCAATATTAAGAACCCGGCTCTGAAAGATATATTGTGTTATTCATCTAATATGTTACAAAAACTAAAATTGAAATATCAATACTGTGGGGGGGGGCGCTCGTGTACACTGATGGAGTAGGACACACTCTTCTTAGCTCCGCACTTTTCCTCCTATTTTCCAACAATTAACGCGACACCCTGCTTCTTTACTTAACTAGTCAACAGCACTACTGCTCTGCATCGACTATGAAAAAGACCGGACGACATGCAGCCTAAAAAAGACGCAACACACTGCCAGAAAGCAGTAGCCATATTAGCGGCTATTGCTAGCCTAAAAACTTCAATGGAGAGCCGCCTTGACACAATTGAGTCAACTCTGTCTAAGCAGTCCAGGCAGATATCCAGTCATCCGAACAGCGTCTAGATGTTATCGATGAGTCGCTTACTACAATGGACGGCCGTGTTTGTATGCTTGAAGGTACATGGAAGGAACTAATGGCGGCCACCGATAACCGTTAATACAGAGATACACATGTTAATGTGATCTCTGGTCTCCCACTCAGAGACACAGGTCTCCGAGTGTCCAGCATTCAGACGGCTACCTGAGGACACTCATGTGAGAGAAAATCTGCTCACACAGATATGTCGAGCCAAATACTGTCAATAAGGCCTCTGCAATGTTCTGAAGACAGTAAGGTACTGATGTTCAGCAGGTGAAAATGCAAGCTCCATAATCACGCACAGCTATGGATTCCAGATGCATTCATAGTTCTGCAAACTTTGACCCCCACAGAGTCGAGCTTTTCAGTTCAATCGGCTACATTTCGATGTCCTCTGTCTCCAGTCAGTTAATGCGAGACAAATCCAACTGCTCATTAAAGCTTTCTGGTTTGATCAGAAAAGAAAACATTGGTCCATACACCTGAAAGTCCCGAAAACACATTGTGAATTCTGTCTCGAGTCTACAGATGTATCCGTGTATTTCCGTGGTGCTGATGCTGTGCTGAGCGGACAGCTCCTGAAGCATTTGAAGTGTTGGAATGTGGAAATTTCAACATCGCTTGAAAAAACTGCCAGCTAGCAACGTCCCTCTCACCGGTAGCCAATTACAAATTGAATCTGGTAGTTGGGGTTGTTACCTAAGATATGGTCATTAAGAAGCAGCACAACTAATGTGTCTATGCAGCTAATTTGCGATGTGCAACGCTGGCCCGGCCATTTATTTTTTAATGTACCTTCTCAGATTAACTCACTGCGTGTCATGCCCAGGGCTGGACTGGGACAAAAATGGGTTAGGTTTCCCTCTCACCACATATCCAAACCGATATCATGACCAGCAACTTTTACAGCTGTGGCTCCAGCAAACATCAGCTGACACTAGAAATTAATATTAAATACATTCTAACAACAGCTGATCAAGCTTAAACGTGCTGCTGTTGTTTAACGCGACATCCGCTGGTTTCCTCTTTTTGGCGCAAAGTGGGCGATAAACAAACAAGCGAGACGGGACTTGCGACAGAAAAGCCAATCAGCTGATCATTGATCAGTTTCAAGATTGAAGTAGCAACAGGAGAGGGAGGGGGAGAGAATGAGAGAAGAAGAAGCAGCTGAAAGCGTAAAGACACAGAATAAATCCAGCTTTGCGTCTTTTTCCATTCTAGCTGAAGTACGGGACAATCATGTTCATTTTCAGCTCAATACGAAACCTTGGGTCTTTCCATCTAAGTGGATGTTACTTTGATACATGCCACATGATTGTTGATTGTTGAAGGGGCCATAGACTTTCATGGAAATGGTATTTCCTGCTGGCTACGGCCCCTTTAATCCCTGCCAAAAAGCAAAAATGGTTCAGAAATGGTTTGAGGGGCACAACAACAAGTTTGAGGTTTTGAGTTGACCTCCAAATTCCCCAGATCTCAAGTCAATCGAGCATCTGTGGTATGTGCTAGACAAGCAAGTCCAATCCGTGGAGGCCTCAACATCTTGGTACAGATACCACAACACACCTTCAGGCATCTTGTGGAGTCCATGCCTCGATGGGTCAGGGGTGTTTTGGCAGTAAAAGGGGGACCAACACAATATAATGTAATGTCTGATCGGTGTATAAGACTGGTTCTCCTCTTCGTTTTTGCTGGATTTTTGAGCTACATGGTGTGGTGGAGTAATGCATCTAGTTTTTAGGCTTTTACTCTATGAGAAATTCAGAGTCTGTGTTTAACATGCATCACAACTACAAACAAGAAACTTTTCAAAAAGTAAAATCAGAACTCGTACGAGAGGGGAAAGTTGAAAGACAGGCAAAATTAAATTAACAAAAAATATATTGTGAGAATGAAAGCCAAGAATAATTTAATCAAAACTGACAACTGAAGAGAGACAGAGCAAACTGTTTCGAGCAGAAATATAGGCAAACAAAAAGATCAAGGGGAGCTATTGTATATTTTAGGACAGTGCGCAGACACTAAGTCTATGATGGACAGGAGGAATTTTCATTAAGCCAGACCACATTAGTCAAAAAGGTCATTTAACTTCAAAGCACAAATCAGAGGCTGACAGTTGACAGATCCTTCCTTTCAAGACACACAGGGATTTACCATCAGAATCTGTTCTATGCTTCACTCACAAACACATTACTTTATAGTGGGGAAAGACACCTAGTCACCAGAGGACACCATAGCAGGGTTAAAAAAATCCTTGATCTCCACACACTGGTCCTCAGAGTGTGATTGATGTGTAATATCACAGTGTCTTTTGTTGTGGTCCGGGGCAAAGTCTCCATTTCCTTGTCAGGTTGACCACCTCTCCTTACCCTCTGTGCTCGTGCCATGTTGAATAAATCCCATTTTTGTACCAAGTAATGTGGTGTGTCAGGAAACAGACAAAACCACAGCAAGTACATACACATTTCCCATGCAGTGGCCTGTTCAAGGGTGGACTTTGGACTAATTTGTCTTGTCAGAGACACTTAAACCACGTCTGTCAAGTGTGGGCAAGGTATTGTTTAAAGTATTTCATACTATATGTTACGAAAGTTTTTGCACACATGCTAGAAATATGCTTTTTTTAAACAAATGTTTTGGTTTTTTGCCAAAATGGGTTTTCAAATCTTAAGACTTGCCTTAAAAGAAAACAAGACATGAGAGAAACACCCTTCAACGATATTACAAATGTTGATATTGCCTAGTTTCTCCACCAGAGGGTGCTCTATAACTACCATGTTGGCAACAAATGTTTGGAATGACACAAACATAAATGCTAAAATATAGAGGGTCCTTATTTACAAGTTTCCTTATTTAAAAGGCGCCACCGGAGCGTATCGACCTCAATTTGATTTGTCAGTGATTTTCCATCAGATGTGATGCAACTCTCCCAGCAATTGTTGGACAAAAGTGTTAGAAACTACACTACAGAATCTCTTTTCAGACCCATAGTATTGGAGATGAAAATTATCACCGTTTATCAGCCAAACAGTTTTTCTGAATATGATGATTATGAAATTGTAACGTTTCCTGCCAACGACATGACCTCATTGTCGCACACAAGCGAACATCAAACTCAGCTCAGCAAAGAGTAGGAAGCAGAAAGTCAAACAGGTGGATGGAATGTGAAAAAAGGCTTTTGGAAATCCATGGGCAGAAACAGCAACAGTGGCACCAAGCTGCTGCGTAGTTGTCAGCTGAGCAGA
Source organism: Rhamphochromis sp. 'chilingali' (assembly GCF_963969265.1). Taxonomy (NCBI): domain Eukaryota; kingdom Metazoa; phylum Chordata; class Actinopteri; order Cichliformes; family Cichlidae; genus Rhamphochromis; species Rhamphochromis sp. 'chilingali'. The sequence goes on along the minus strand of NC_137934.1, from coordinate 8,946,553 downwards.
GTGCCTCTGCGTGCTATGCAGCAAAAGCATGACAAGAGCCCTGAAGGAAACAGTACACCACAAAGACTTAGGAATACAATTACAGAAATAAAAGTGTAGCAGTGGACTCAAGTTAGGCTCCCTAAACCAATTCCCAGGCTTTGCTTTATTATTTGCTGCAGTCTCTTATAAAAATGAGCTAAACTATTTTTAGTGTGTTGGTGTTAAGAAAAAGTCAGTAATTTCAGCTTCTGAAGAGCAACACTGCTCGAGAAAAACAGCCTCACTGCATAAATGTTAGTAGGATGGGGGAAAAGCCAGGCTTACACACAGCTTACACACCAGATGGACTCATACTGGCAAAGTGTGGCAGCAGACCTTCTCTGTCAGCTGTGACGTGGACACAGCAAACTTTGCTAATCGGTCTTGGAGAGAATGGAGATACTGTGTTTTGTCAGGTTTCATCTCAGCAGACTGGCTGATGGGAAAGGGATATCCAGTGCCTACCTTAAATTAATGAGTAGGGTCTCTCCTTGCGCTGAGCATCACCAGAGCCATAACTGAGCTGATTAAAAGCCTGGAGCGCACAGTATCTGCCCCAACATTTAGTTTTTTTCAGCTTGCTGCTAGAGAAAGTTTTGCTGCCACTAGGATTGGATTAAGAATTTATATGCACCTCCAGTCAAATGTTGGTAGACCAGCTCGGTCTATCAGTCAGTTAATACAACACACACCAAGACACGCACACACAAAATGTACAAGTGCACGGGAAGTGAAATGGGTTATCTGCTAACACATTAAATGGGATCTGTAGGCTTATTGGCTGGATATAGCTGATTTGTGTGTGTGTGTGTGTGTGTGTGTGTGTGTGTGTGTGTGTGTGTGTGTGTGTGTGTGTGTGTGTGTGTGTGTGTGTGTGTGTGTGTGTGTGTACTTGTGATTAATCCTAGTAGGAGGTGGTGAAACCCTGAGGCTATACTTTCCTCTGATGAGATCTTGACAGCTAAGGTTTATTCCTCTTCATCTCCTTCTCAGTTTCTCTCCTTCAGTCCTTTGCTTCCTACATTTCTTCTTCTCTTCTTCCTCATCTTTAATTGCACTCTCTGTGTCCACCTCTTGTTCATCAGTTCAGCATGTTCTATCCTCTTCTCCTTCCATCTTTCTTCTCTTTTGTTCGTTACTAGCATCCTCTTCATCCAAATGAAATTCTTACAAACCCTCTTTCACCCACACTTTCTCCTTCGGCTCTTAGTACTTACTGTCCACCTCTGAGTGCAACCTGAAGTCCTCTCATCCTGTTCTTTTCTCTCGATATCTCTCTTTAAATCTTCCTCCTCCCTGCTACGTCCTCCATCTCATTTTCTGGCTTTCCCTCTCTGCAGGTGATTAGCAGTGTAGAGGTCAAAACACGTGACCCCTGCGAAATGAACAGCTTTACTTCAAACCTAGCAGCGGGTGCGCAAATATCCACACACACACACCAGATACAGGCAAGCACACGTATCACAACCTGACACAAAAGAAAAAATAAGAAGAATTGTGTTCTTTCTTCCACTTGCTTGCATGAACTTCAGAGACACCCCTTTACGGCACACCATATCTAGTCATCTGGTTTCTGTGTGTGCATACACTCAAAGCACAAGCAATGAAATCAAATGCAATTTCCACAAAAGCATACAAATGCTAACATGCACACACACACATCCACAAAGAGCATGCACAGCCTAACACACCAATCAAAATCAGACTTTGTGTTCTTAAATTACAGTTTGAAAGCAGTGCAGGTCACAAGGCTTTAAACTCTTAGGTCTCCAGTTATTACCATAATACAGCGTGATGTGCTACAGAGATATTAGAGTGTAGTGCTACAAAGATATATAAATCTATTATGTTTATCGATGTGACATTTTGAAAGGTTACCTTTAAGGTGATGATAAATTTGCACAGCCCGGGAGAACAACACAGCGTGGATAGAGTTCAAAGCGCAAGCGCGCTCAACTGCAACCGACTTCTGTTTGATAATTCTCCGAATACAGTCCCGAGTGGAAGGAATGACAATGCAGTCAGCAGAATAAAACGTTGACATTACTGCAAAGCAAGGACTCCATGCTCCATCCGCGGCCACGTTTGCATGTGTTCACATGCCAGGTACCATTAATTTGTTCAATATGTTTATTTGAACAAGTCCCCTATTGGATTATTAACTTTTCAAGGTGTATGGCAATGGATGCACCTGCAAAAAAATGATATTAACCAGGAACAGAAGCTTCAAAACATATTCAAACAATTAGCCTTTAATTTATACATTTATATTAAGACATTAATCAGATATATCAACAAAAATTTACACTTGCAAACACTGAAGATGGGTGCAAGTTACAACGATGTAAACAGGTGGAATATGTGTTCCTCAGTTCCTGTGTTTGACTCACCTGGTCCTTGACGGTGAGTTTTCCAGCATTTAGCTGCATCACTCAGAAAGGTCTTTCTCATTTGATTCTCTGCCTCTCCTCCACCTTCACTTTTTCCCCTCACTGTCTGTTTTGCTGAAAGCCTTCTCTAAATGCTGCCTTGAGTCCAGAGTCTGTATATGCAGTCCATGCATGGATGCTGTGGTAAGAGGGACAACTGATGCATTCTGAGAGCTCATTGTGGCAGGATGTGTCACTTTTGAAGTTGACTGTTTAAGGCAGGCTACAAGGACCCTGGAAAATGTCTGCCACTGATCTCATTTTACATTTATCCTGCCTCTATACTTTGCCAAAGAGCTGTGGAGCTTTTGGTATCCAAATGGAGCTGATTTGCTGAGGTGTGGCATCAGGTTTAGGAGTAAAAATTTATGTATCAGCAATTTTAGCTGAATAGTTTTCAATCCAGGCACTCTTTCTTAAGAGGAAGTAGCCAGTAGTTCTTTATAAACAGAACTATTCAACTGGTCCTAGAAAAATGTAAAAAAAAAAAAAAAAAAAAGGTTGGCTAGGTATAAATAAAAAGCTAAATCAGATTACTTATTAATAATAATCCATGTTTACATGGATAGCAGTGTGTAATCTGTTAGAAAAGATGAATTCATCAAAACCTGTAGTAACCTCGATTCAAGCAAGCATCACTTTTTAAAGAAATTCAACAAGCCAAAACGGAAGGCTTATAAATTATTTGCAGAGATCAGCACTCTGTAGCATTACACTAACTGTATGTTTTCAGGTGGAACATTACATAAAATTATAAAGTGACCGACAACTCTTACAAAGAACTGACTCTTCATCCATTTATCGCAGCCATTCGTTTAGCATCTTTTGCACTTTTCTCTCATCTAGCGCAGGCAGCTGTGATGTCTTGATTCAGAGGTCTAATCGACACTCCAGCGGCTTAGAGAGACTGCCCACGTGTTAGCTGGCAACACTGCCCGGGCCTTTGATATGCTCAAGTGTGTGTACAGTACATTTTTATGTGCATGTGTGTGACTCATTTGTGCACTGGAACTCTTTGAAGATATACACAAGCCTCCCAGAGCTCTCCCTCACAAAAGGCAGAGCTCTGGGAGGCTTCACATAAGAAGTGCCAAAGTGTCCCTTTTCTATATGAACCGACGCTCATTTCTCTACACCAACTTCTGCACTTGATTTTCGCACTCTAGCACATTGGCTGGTACACCTCAGTGAAGCTAGATTGAGATTTTAGTGCAAAACATATAAACCACCTAAAGTCTCAAGTGCTTGAGTTAAAGACAGCTAGACTTCTAGGATCTTAAGACATTTGCCTCTCATCTGAGAAGCCTCCTCAGTTCTTAAAGCTGATGGGGAATCCCAGGTATTTAACGGCTAGAAGGGCTGTCACCTTGAACATGGTTCCGAGAGTTGCTAACTCACCCTGTCATCACGTGAGTTGGTAGGGTCGCAAGAGCCGAGGTGTGAAATCTTTGTGAGGTAAAACTGAAGAAGCCTCTCAGGTGGGAGGTGAAGCCTCTTTAAAAGTGACCTTCAGCTCAAGCACTTAAGGCTACCGTGACCTGGATGACAGAAGACCTACACAGACATATATCACCTTAATTCAAATCACAGCAATTTACCCATCATCTGATTTTATCATTTCCCTATGTTCCTTCCATTTCCATCATCCTACCAAAATATTACCCTCTTCTTCTATTTCAGAGAAACACAACAGGATGTCACTGTCATTCTCATGGAAACAAATGCAGCAAATGGAAAAAAAAAGTTTGGATCCATGGGAGCGAGAACTCTCATTTGACAAAACACGAAACTCAAGACAAGTGAAGGGAGACAGACGCAGTTGAAGTGCGAAGTACAGATGAGAACAGAGGAGGAGAAAATGAAGACGAAGAAGAAGAAGAGAGAAAAAAAAAGCCTTTTATTTCTTGTTTTGCCAAAATGAATTTCAAGGCTCATCTGCTCCGGGTGATGTTGTTGTTCGCTGCCAAAAAGCCTCCTATAAATACAGACTCAGCTCTGAGAGGACAACAAGCCAACATCGTCCGTTATGTGGACACAAACAGAGAAAGTGGATGGTAATGCAAACGAAAGAGGAAAAAACACGAGCGGAGGAAAAACAGCTTAAAGGAGGATGTAAGCTGGTGAGTGTGAGACGAAGCAGTTTGGTTAAAAAGCCAACGCAAACATGAAGAAAGTGAAATGAGGGATAAATATCTAATATAGCTACAGCACATGAGGGGAATATAAATATTATATGCAGACAAATCCTATACAAAGCACACATGACTTTTACCATCAGAAAGAATGCTAAAACTGATGCAGACTCCCATCTGAGCATCAGAAATATGGACTTGGCTGATTTACCCTCTGCGTTCAGGAATCCAGAATGAAAGCAATCGCCAGTGTGAGAGCAAGTCCCATCATTCTTGATTAGTATAGTCCAAGCCCTTCCACAGGATACTGTATGTATCTTAGCAAGCGATTATGCTAGCAATTACCCCCTAATATTCAGGATAATTGTTATTTATTACAGCTCAGGTCTCATTTTTACAATTTAGGCTGGCATTTACAGCATTGATAGCACCACGCTATCTAACGTTAGCTGCAATAACATTGGCAGTTTGTCTGGTGCATTAAACAACAGATCAAAAAATACCTGAATAATTAAACTTGCTTGGAAATGAAATCAAAAGTGAACAGTGAACCCTGCTGGTTGAAACAAACTGGCCAGAGTGGCTAAAGCATTTGATTGGCTGGCAGCTCATTTCTTATCCAGTCAGATTTCTGTTATTGTCACTGATTCAGATGATTTAGCAGCTATTGGTGAGACCAGTGCTGTGATAAGCAATCAAACTATAGGAAAAGTTGTAAAATAGGAAACGCATGCATTAAGGTTTTATGAACAAGAACCTTATATGTAAAAGCGAGCCCTTTAAAATGGAGTGGCTCACTAAAGAAGGCTGGACATAGACCGATGACCTTTTTTTTTTTATTTCAATCCTTTCCCCTCTCTATTGTGTCATAAAGGTTCATATCAGACTCAGATGGTTTCTAACAAAGACAGAAGTTAAAGTTTATCACTCAATCTACTTACCCCTCTAAAGCTTAACTGCAGTGTCTGGGGGAACAATAAAACACAGAATGAAGACACTAAGAGCTGATAGGATTCAGTTCGCCTGAAGGTTGAAGACTCAATACAACGCAGACTAAGAAGTGAGGCAGAAAACGGCAATGTTGCAGGGCAGCGTCAAACTCTGTGTGAGCACATGCTTGTATCAGCCTGCTGGGTGCGTTTGCGCATCTGTACTAAAGCTAATCTGTGTGACCATCATCCAATCCACTACTAACTGAGTGAAGCGTCCAGCAAGAGAAGGCTCGATGCTGGCATCTCTGAAAGTTTGCATGTGTGTTTGTGCATTCACCTCGGTGGTGCCAGTCAGGCATGACAGAAGGAGAGAATTAAAAGCCGTAGGCGCAAAGAGACCTTCTCACATATGATTGTGTGTGTGTGCCTGTGTGGGTGCATTTGTGCGTCTGTAAAGAGTGACCTTCTCTCCAGACTAGTGTCACAGACGGTTGGTTTTGGTACCAGGCCTTTGGCTTTATGGAGGCCTATGGGCAAGGTTTAGTCTACCACTCTGGGAGAGAGAGAGTGTAAATGTGTGACTGTGCATGCCGGTGTGTGTTTGTGTGTGCACGCAAACACTATCAGAACAAGCTCTTCCTTCACCAAACCACCCACGCATGGTTTTCCCCTCCTCTCTCTCTCACTTCATTTGCAATATGTCAAAAAAAGAGATTAGGTAATGCTTGTTTATTCCCCTCTTTTCATAACAACAACTTAAAAAACAAAAAGGTTCTGGTACGTGAGAAAAATCGATTTGTACCTTAAGAAAACAGTTTTCTCAAGTTTTTGCAGTTATTACATCATCATCTTTACCATTTAGGCTGTTAGGTGAAAGCAGGAATGGTAACAAAACTAATTGGTCAGGTTTAGGAAATGTGCTGTAGTTTGCGATTTGGGTTAATGCACCTTTTTCAGTATCTTACCTAGCCAAATGCACTGAAGGCAATCTTTTACCATACATACTACCAAAAGTTTGGACACACCTTCTCATTTAATGGTTTATCTTTATTTTTACAACTTTCTACATTGTAAATACATACTAAAGACTTCAAATATAAGAATGATATATGCAATTACATAGCAATACAATTTACATTTCTCAAAGTAGCCACCTCAGATTAGAGCCCAGATAAATGCCGCACAGAGTTCCACTACCAGACACATCTCTACATCAACTTTTCAGAGGAGACTGCGCGAATCAGGCCTTTATGGTCAAATAGCTGCTAGGAAACAACGACTAAGGAAAAGCAACAAGCAGAGGAGATTTGTTTGGGCCAAGAAACACAAGAAATGGACATTAGACCAGTGGAAATCTGTGCTGTGGTCTGACGAGTCCAAATTTGAAATCTTTGGTCCACCCCTGTCTTCGTGCGCTGCAGAAAAGGTGAATGGATGGTCTCTACATGCGTGGTTCCCACCATGAAACATGGAAGAGGAGGTGTGATGTGTGGAGATGCTTTGCTGGTGACACTGTTGAGTATTTTTCCAAAACTGAAGGCACACTGAACCAGCACGGCTACCACAGCGTCCTGCAGTGACAAGCCATCCCATCCGGTTTGTGTTTAGTTCGTTTATTTGGGATTTTATTCATTTATTTCTATTATTCATTTATTTTCCAACAGGACAATGACCCCAAACATACCTCCAGGCTGTGTAAGGGCTATTTGACCAAGAAGGAGAGTGATGGAGTGCTGCACCAGATGGCGTAGCCTCCACAGTCACCTGACCTAAACCCAATCGAGATGGTTTGGGATGAGATAGACCGCAGAATGAAAGTAAAAGGGCCAACAGGTGCTCAGCATCTCTGGGAACTCCTCCAAGACTGTCGGAAAACCATTTCAGGTGACGACCTCATAAAGCTCATTGAGAGAATGCCAAGGGTGTCCAAAGCAGTAAACAAAGCAAAGGGTGGCTATTTTGAAGAATCTAAAATACAAAATATGTTTTGAGTTATTTCACACTGTTTATTTACTGCGTTATTCCACGTGTGTTCTTCCATAGTTTTGATGCCTTTAGTGAGAATCTACAATGTAAATAGTCAGGAAAATAAAGAAAAAACATTAAATGAGAAGGTGTCTCCAAACTTTCTCACTGGTAGTGTACACCAATAACAGTTAACTGCAGACGAAATCAGCGGGTCAGACTTGACAAAACTGTAACAAATACAGTACAAAAAGGAAGAAAATGAACCAGGGCAGATGATAAATAATGTATTAATATATTAACTTTTAGTCTGTTACACAATATCACCTTATTTTTTAATATAAAGTTCGCCCACTCATCACATGTTTTATATTTATGGAACACTGACGCTCTCTTCTGATTAATTTCTGATAAAGAAAGATGGGAACCCATCTGTTCCAGCTCCTTCCTTCTCTCTGCACCCTGTAAAGATGTCCTTCTGCAGGAGTCTGCAGGGAACATGATTAGAAGGGAGGGGAAAAATCAATACACAGAAATTAACTGTGTCGATATATGGTGTCTCTGGTGATTCCCACCTCTAGTTATTAGGCAGATTTGGGCCCACCTGTGCAGGCTTCTACATCGAGTGGTCTAACCTTTGTGTTTAGGGCCCAGGTGTGGATTTTGGTTTGTTTCATCCTTTGTGTTTTACTGACAACGCAACCCCACATATTCACTTTATTAAGTATACCTGTTCAACAGCCTGTAATGTCTATCACCCAATCACATGGCCGCAACTCAAATCAGTTAGACATCTAGACATGGATGTTGTTAGTGTCAGATGTGCTTGTCTGGGTGTTTCAGAAACTGCTGATCTACTGGGATTTTCCCACATAACCATCTCTGAGGTTTACAGAGAAATACCAGTGAGCAGCAGCTCCCTGGGTGAAAATGTCTTATTGATGCCAAAAATCTGAGGAGAATGGCCAAACTGCTTTGAGCTGAACATCACAGTGAGTTCACTGTACTCAAATGGCCTCCAGAGTCTCCAGATCCCAATCCAGAGAGACCCGTGTGCGTGGAGATGTGCAGCTGTGTGATGCAAAGGGAGTGTCCAGCCTTAATATCACTGATACCTTTCACACCACAGATGACATATGTTGTTTTGTTTTGCGATTACGTCTATTTTTTCAAAATAAACTAATGACTGCCATCACAAGCTGCCGTGTCTCCGTCTATGAGCCGGCTTGTGACTTGAAGCAGAAAGCAGATGATTCTTTAATGCCACAGACAATAACACAGACTGTCCAACTGGGTCTACTCAGTCGTGATGCCAATGAGAACAAAACACTCATACTGTGCCTTTAAAGAAACTGGGAGCATGTTTACAGCAGTGACTGAAAGTAGCTTGTGGAGTACATAAATCTACTGCATGTCTTTGCCTTACCATGAAAATGACTTACACATTTTTAACAAGGTTGAGTAAAACATTTTCCTTTTTCATATTTGTCGTGCTTGTACATCAAACTGCTTACCTACCTGTTAGCCCATAAAAACACATAAAAACGTGTAAATAACTGGCAAGTAAAGAAGTGAAACTGGATGAATCAATGCTACCAGTGGAATCAAACAAGCCGGGCATAAACACACTTAAATGACTGTGTTTCATCTGTGCTATTAAAATACAGCCTTTCACTATAAAAGACTCAAAATGTTTACCAGGCAATTAGGATGAGCTCCCAGCAAAGTCCGCTAATTATTATTCATTGTCTGCTCATCGGATCTCATACTCAGTATGCATATGTTGATATAAGACACTCCTTGATTTTAAACAAACCCTCTTTGTGGTCGTGAGGCAGCATCACTTTAAATTCAGCTCCAGTCACGCGGAACCCCTTCTACATACATAAGCAGGAAACTATGTTAGAGTTTCTCTCTCACACCACACACAAGTGCACACACACACACATTTTCCCTCTGAGCCTCCATAGACCCAATTAGACAGCCATAATTACTGCCAGACAGGAACGAGAGGACGGAATAGAAAATAGCATCCATTTTTTAACCCGCACTAGATGTTTCATTGCATCAGTGTCCCTAAACATGACAGTGAGCGGAGTGGCGAAGAAGAGACAGGTGTAGAGAAGCTGTCGAAGAGCGTGAGAGCACAGGGCAAAGAAATATAAAGCGCACAATGAAGACAGGCGGAGGAAGCACGTGTGAGGAGAGATGTGGGTGCAAGAGCATAGCAGATATTTAATTCATGCTTATCTTGCTTAAGTTAATTTAGCAAAAGCAAGTTAATGCTCTGATTGCACACTTCATTTTTTTTTCTTTTAGCCACACACATCCACACAGAAATGGATATTGAGAGAACTCTCTCAAACCTTATAGACTAATGTCATTAATTAGGTCTTCATATGTCTGCACAGCTAAACTCTTTGCTTCAATCTGCACGGATGAAAGAAAGAAGTGAAGTGAAAAAAACACTGGGGAAAGAATTTTCCTACCTCACACAGAGCAAAAGCAAAACCAAGCAAAGCACGAATATGAAGAACTGCTGTTTCTGTGATGATAACTGCTCACTTAAAAATATTAAGTGCAGTATTCGCGGCCAAAAAGAGGGGCAGGTGGGAAGCCAAATGTTAAGATAGGAAAAGGCATGTATATATACATATATATTTTTGCAGTTTATTTATTTTTCAACTACCTGAAACACCTTGGCAAGTCAATTTTTTTGGCGTGACATCAGTAGAACATGAATGCATCATAAAATAACCACACTGTGTCTATCAGTAGTGTAAGTGGTGTCAGTGTCCTGGAACAAGGCAAATTTCTTCTGCACACACCCATCAGCAGAGAATTTAAGCAACATTTGAGTTATGTGCAAGTTCTAGTTCTCAGTTTTTACATTTTAAAATTGTGAGAAAATCTAAATTAAATGTAATATATGAAATAGGTGGGGACAAAAACATTTAAACCAAAGGCTAAACGAGTTAAATAACTTCATGTAATTAGGTGCTTACCTCTGCAATGAACACAAACATATATACACTAAATAAATGCACTGCATATATACTTTGATATGTATTCACTACCGAAGTGGCACACAGTAATACGCAGACAGATAGTGTTTACTTTTCATGGCAGAGGCGAGATGGCGACTAATAGGAAATTGCAAGTGTAATAAAATATGTTAGCTGTGGCTGCACCACAGATTCGCGTGCACACTCGCAGATAAATGCACACTTAAACCTCGCTATCTGCCAAAAACCTGCTGTAGCAGCAGAAACCTGATGAGGGCTCAACTTGACACATTTCCCTTGCTCTTTTTTCCCCGTGTTTCTTCTTTACTTTTTGTTCTTTAACATATCTCTTTCAGTAAAGCAGCACATGCACACACAGACGGTGAACTGCCCTCCAGAAAGCACGTGTGTGTTCAAGTTTCCCTCGTCCTCTTTCAATTGCATGCCTGCTGCCGTCTCTGACAGCAATGAGTTTTTGTTTATGTATTAGCGCCTTTCATCAGCTTCTGTACAGTGTGCATGAATCTTTGTGCATGTTTGTGTGTGTATGCGCTATACCCAGAGAGTCATACCTCAAGGCAGTCTGTTATCACCAATAGCCTGCTAAATTAATCAGTACCCCTCAGGCCTCTTGACCGGACCCCAGACACTCGCTCACTCACTCACTCACTCACACACGTACACATGCACACACTCACACACTCACACACCAGTCATACGTTTCACAACATTGCAGAGGCATCATTCATAGAGTCAAACAGGTCCAACAGCACCCCATGGAGAAATACTGAGACTAGGTGAAAATATATACACACACACACACACACACACACACACACACACACACACACACACACACACACACACTACACACACTCTCAAGCAGAAACAAAAACACCCAGTCACGAGTAAAAGTGAGTATAGACATGTGAAAAAAACATCGTTCTCTGTTATTCGATGTTAAGAAGAGAGGTGACAATAAGCGAGGAGCAGTGTGGCTTCATGCCGAGGAAGAGCTTTACAGATGTAATGTTTGCTTTGAGAATGTTGATGGAGAAAAGCAGAGAAGGTCAGAAGAAGTTGCGATGGGTCTTTGTGGATCTAGAGAAAGCATATGATAGGGTGCCAGGAGAGGAAATGTGGTGCTGCACGAGGAAGTCAGGGATGGCAGAGAAGCCTGTGGGGGTGGTGAGGTGTGCGGTAAGAGTGACAGATGGGTTCAGGGTGCTGGTGGGATTACATCAGGGATCGCCTCTGAGCCCCTTCTTGTTTGCAGTGGTGATGGAAAGGTTGACAGATGAGGTCAGGCAGGAGTCTCCGTGGACTATGATGTTTGCAGATGGCATTGTGATCTATAATGAGAACAGGGAGCAGGTGGAAGAGAGTCTGGAGAAGTGGAGGAATGCACTGGAGAGAAGAGAAATGGAAGTCAATAAAAAAACAAGACAGAATATGTGTATGAAAAGAGGTAGGACTAGTGTAACAATGAAGCTGCAAGCAGAAGCAGTGAAGTTGGACGAGTTTAAATACCTAAATGGCAAAAAGACTAGTTCTTATGTAGACCTTTTCTACACTGCAAGGCTTAGCTGGTTTGGACATGTGCAGAGGAGGGATAGTGGATGATGAATATGGAGCTGCCAGGCCTCAGGAGGAAAAGAGGAAGGCCACAGGGAAGAGTTAAGCATATGTGTAGGCTCGATCTGACAGAGAAGGATGCTAGGGACAGCGTGAGATGACATGGTGTAGCGACCACTAAAGGGAGCAGCCAAAAGAAGTAGTAGTAGTATAAGAAGAAGTGGAACAAGTCTGTTTTTTTTTCTTGCAAACTGTTGAGAAAGAGATAAGATAAGATAAGATAAGATAAGATAAGATAAGATAAGATAAGATAAGATAAGATAAGATAAGATAAGATAAGATAAGATAACCTTTATTAGTCCCACACGTGGGAAATTTGTTTTGTCACAGCAGGAAGTGGACAGTGCAAAAGTTATGACGCAAAAATTAGAATACAATAAGAATAAATACAGTACACAGCTGTACAGAATAGAATAAAATAATATACTATATACAGTAGAATAAAATAGAATAAAAATATACAATAAGATAAAAATAGAATACGAATGCTATATACAACTGAGTAAAAATACAACGATGACAGAAAGGATTATTGCACTTAGTGTTATTGCACATGTGTGGATGTGTGTGTTTGTTCAGTTAAAGTCTTTATTATGGAGTCTGACAGCAGTGGGGAGGAAAGACCTGCGAAATCTCTCCGTCCCACACCGTGGGTGCCGCAGTCTCCCACTGAAGGAGCTGCTCAGTGCTGTCACAGTCTGCTGCATGGGGTGGGAGACGTTGTCCAACAGGGATGACAGCTTAGCCGCCATTCTCCTGTCACTCACCACCTCCACTGGGTCCAGAGGGCATCCTAGAACAGAGCTGGCCCTTCGGATCACCCTGTTCAGTCTCTTCCTGTCCCCAGCAGAGATGCTGCCGCCCCAGCAGACCACACCATAAAAGATAGCAGAAGCCACCACAGAGTCATAGAAGGTCTTCAGGAGTGGGCCCTCCACCCCAAACGACCTGAGTCTCCGCAGCAGGTACAGCCTGCTCTGCCCTTTCCTGTAGAGGGCGTCTGAGTTATGAGTCCAGTCCAGTCTGTTGTTCAGATGAACACCAAGGTACCTGTAGCTGTCCACAGCCTCAATGTCCATACCCTGGATGTTCAGTGGTTGCAGTGGAGAATGCTTGTGCCTACGGAAGTCTACCACCAGCTCCTTGGTTTTACTGGCGTTGATCTGGAGGTAGTTCAGCTGGCACCAGTCCACAAAGTCTTGAGTCAGTCCTCTGTACTCCTTGTCGTCCCCATCAGTGATGAGGCCGACTATTGCAGAGTCATCAGAGAACTTCTGCAGGAAGCACTGGGTGGAATTGTGGGAGAAGTCTGCAGTGTAGATGGTGAAGAGGAACGGAGCCAGAACCGTTCCCTGTGGGGCCCCCGTACTGCAGACGACCCTGTCCGACACACAGCCCTGAGTCCTCACATACTGTGGTCGGTCGGTGAGGTAGTCCAAAATCCAGGTAGTGAGGTGATGGTCCACTCCAGAGTTCTCCAGCTTGTCCTTCAGAACCGAGGGAAGAATAGTGTTGAAGGCACTGGAGAAATCAAAGAACATGATTCTCACAGTGCTTCCAGCGGTCTCCAGGTGAGCGAGGGAACGATGTAGGAGGTGAATGACGGCATCATCCGCGCCAATGCCAGGCTGGTAGGCAAACTGAAGTGGGTCCAGTGATGAGCTTGTTAGGCGCCGAAGCTGAGCCAGGACCAACCGCTCCAGGGTCTTCATCAGGTGGGATGTCAGAGCCACCGGCCTGTAGCTGTTGAGGTCCTTGGGGCGTGAAGTCTTTGGCACTGGTACAACACAGGAGGTTTTCCAGAGCTGTGGGACTCTTCCCAACCTCAGGCTCAGGTTGAAGAGGTGCTCCATCACCCCACACAGTTGGTCCGCGCAGGACCTGACGACCCTCGAGCTGATGCCATCTGGGCCCGCTGCCTTCTTGCCATTAATCCCCCTCAGTTCCCTCCTAACCTGGGTGGTTGAGAGAGACAGGCTGGAGCCTTGTGTTGAGTGTGTATTGGATGCTGTTGTTGGGGGTGGGGGGGAGTGAGCAGGGTGAATAGAGGAGGTGTGAAGTGTCTGAGGTGGAACAGCAGCAGTGGGGGTGGGTGAGTCTGCAGCCGATGTTGTAGACTGTCTCATGGTTGAATCAAATCTGTTGAAGAAATGATTCAGTTCATTTGCCCATCTCACATCCCTCCCAGGCAGAGAGTTCTGCTGTTTGTGGCCTGAGATGGTTCTGAGGCCTCTCCAGACTTCACCAACGTTGTTTTGCTGAAGCTGGTTCTCCATCTTCTGCCTGTAGCTGTCCTTCCCATTCCTTATCAGTCCCCTCAGCTCTCTCTGCACCCTTTTCAACTCCTCTTTGTCTTTGGACAAGCATAAGAAAAATCACTCTGCATTCATTAGTGTGTGTATTTGTATCTGCATTTTTCTAAAAGAGGAATGCATGTCACTAGGTTAGTTATGAATACGTTGCCACTTTTGCCAGCACACAACAGGGATGAAATTAACGGGTGCATTTATGTATATACGTCTGAGAGTGAGAGAAAGAGCACAGATTGTGGGTGTGAGTGCAGATGCTGCAGCAGTGTAAATCTAATTCCTATCTGCATAATGGCACCTCCAGTTGAGGAACGCCTGCTCCTGTTCCCTCTCACTTTTTTCCTCTTTTCTCTTTAAAACACACACGCACACACACACACTCTTTTTCACTCGTTTTCATTGGCATAATGCTTTTCCTAGCCCCCTACTCTAATCCTAGCCATCAGAAATTAATGCCTAACCCTAAAGCCACATTCTGAGCCTCGAAAATGCATTCAAATTTGTAAGTACTGGCATTTGGTCCCTACAAGTGACTGTTGGTCCCCACGAGTATAGTGGCATGCCAGTTTCAGGTCCTCACCAATATGTTTAAACAAGTACACACATATACACAGCTATATAAAAGCACATCTGCATATATATATATATTCTCCCAAAACCTATTCAGACTTCCTCACTCTCAGAAAGTACATATCGCATTACCAAACACCTACAGCCCTCAGCACCCACGCACTCTGAGGAAGAGGTATATGTGAACTGAACCGTGTGTGTCAGCTATGAAGCAGGTCTCAAGCTCAAGTTAATGTCGATGATCAAAACTGATCAAAACTCGAAAAAATGACAAACACAAAGCTTCCACTATAGCACTGGATTATCATGGCTAACATGATAGCACACAGAGCAGAATAGCACTGATTTGCACTCTTGTTGCTTGACACATTAATTTATACAAAATCATTCTTGTTTTTACAAGTTTTTTGGCTGTAAGCTACATGCTAAGAAACTTTTACTTTGTAAATTAAAGCAGCACAGGCATCAAGCTGCAAATTCACCCTGAAGATGCAGTCAACCCAACTGACATTAGCAAATGTACCTTCACTTAAACAAATACCATATATTCTTAGAAACTACTTAGCGCTTTCATGATGTAAAGATGCAGCTGCATCTGTTTGGAAGTTGGCTTATTATGTGCCTCATATACCCTTTTTATTAAATGTGTACAGCAGAAAATCTTCCCACACTTTTCTTTTTTCTTTTTTTTTTTGCATTGCCATCTGTGCTAATAGGCGACATTATTCACAGTACACTTATCCGTGACACCTTGCTGTTTACAACAGCCATGTGGTTTAAAACTGCTAAAACCAACTCTTCACTTTGGTGAAATGGGCTTTGCACAATAGACCCACATCAATATGTACAGACAGGGCTTAAAAACAGCCTCAATTACAGAGCTGTAAAAATAACATCTCCAAGGTAGACTTGAACTGAAGAGGCCCGTTATGCCCGTCTCAAAGAAACCCTTTAATACCCAGGAAAGGCTGACTGAGCAAGCACACTGGTTTAAAGGATGGCACTGGAGTAGTAAGTCATTAGAACCCGGCTGATATAAAGCTTCAGATTTTGATGTCACCAGCATGAACCATTATGGGATTGTTGTTCGCGGAAGTCAGATGTATTAAAGCAATATACGAAGATAAATGATGTTTTGGGGTTTGAAATTTGAATTGCTGAAATTAAAAATTCATCAGAATGCTAAGTTGCTATTGTACATGGCACCAAATACAGATACAACCAAAATGGAAGCAATTCATGACCCTTGCAGCTTGAAAGCAGCGACAAGTAGCTGAGATCACAGAGCCAACAATGCATGGATGACGGAAAAACATCACCTTCAACGATTTCATGTGGTTGCACAACTTAGATTTGGCAGTTACCTTGGCTGTAGCCACATGGTAGTACAGCGTAGTAATCAAAGAAAATGTGACAAGGCAAATATGACTGGTTGCTATCGTTACACTTCAGACATAATTTAACAGGGTGTATGTTATATGGTTAAAAACTGCAGGGCTGCTGCAACTAGGGATGGGTACCGGTATCCGGTGCCATGATGGCACCGGTTCTGACATAAACGGTAGTAACCAGACCGAAAAGCAGCGCACATTTCGGTGCTTTATTTCAGTGCTTTTTTTTCCTGAGATGTCATACACTTTGAATTCTAGCCAATCATTTTACGTTTCCGAGGATAGTAGGCGGGTCCAGGTACGTACGTTCTTTTAGAGCAGAGCTACAGATTAAAAATGCCCAAGGCGAAGCGGTCGAAAGTCTGGCTGTACTTCACAGCAAAATATGCAAACTCAGCAGCCTGCAACAAGCGCTTTAAGGTGATACTGTGCAAAGGAGGTAACACCTCAAATCCGATGAAACACCTGGCGACGCATAGCGTTTTTTTTAAAAGCCGAAAAATGCGCCGTATTTGATAGCTTGCTGCGAGACCTCAAACCGAGCGCATCTACTGCGGGTGGGTTGCCTGTTATCGGACCCGGAGTTAGCAACATCCCCCAAAAACCCGAAGAGGAGAGTCCTGGCCCCTAGCCCTGCCAGTGTAGCAGAAAAGATGACGGATGATGATGGCAGCAGCAGCCGTTCTTCTCTGCATGAGTAGCTTAATGTTGTCCGTGTGTAATTTACGTTGAGTAGGCTAACCACGTTATTACATTAATGCATGTAAGGTGAACTAGCAAACATTGTCGTAGTTACATGCAGCTGTCTTCTTGTTTGATGGCAGATGCTCCCTTCACCCTGGCCAAAAAGGCTAAAATGACCAAAGAAAAAGTGGAAAACGGTTAAACATGAGAGGTTTTTGGACAAAGTTTGTGTTTTTTCCATTGTTTAAGCACTGCTTCCAGCCAAGAGTGATACCATATATGCCCCATAGCTGCAGAAAAGGTTAACATTGTTATCTTTTTACAAAAAAACAGCTGAACATGAGAGGTTTTTGGACCAATTTTGTGTTCTCCATTCTTTAAGCACCGGTTTGAGCACCGTTTCAAAAGTACCGGTTTGGCACCGGTATCGGATAAAACCTAAACGATACCCATCCCTAGCTGCAACATTGCTAATTTAAACAACACCTATGTGCTTTTGTTTTAGGCAAACCAGTGTGATCGGGATTGGATGCCATCCCTACACCTCGGACACACAGAAGTCTTTGTGGCTCCCTCTGATCTGTATCAACAGAGAGCACTAGATGCTCCTGCACCTGCTGCTGCACCAGAAGACGAAATGTTGTAATGAAACATTCTGCCCTAATAAATGCCATAAAAATACTTTGCATCTAATTGACATTGATTTTTAAGATTCACTGTACAGTTTAGTGCAACTGTGAGGCACAAGTGAGAATATTATTACAGTCCAATATTAAAAACCATGTAAAATGTACTTTATAAATTTGTATGCAGTGCTACACATGCATGAATGCAATCTTGAATTTGTTTATAATTCTTAACTTTTTTAAGGTCTAAGTGCTTGCAACAAAAGGTTTTGCTGGAGCGTCACTAGCTACTAAAAATAAAGTAACCATTCAATGTGTTCATTTGCATCAACCTTGCCTAATACCACTCCTTTGCTTTATTGTTTAGCTGCTCTCTGTCTCATGCTGCCGATTTTCTCATGGGTCATTTGGATGTTTTTTAAGCATTCATTAGTGTGTTTTCCTCCGAATCACCTGTTGGCATCTGTCTTTATTTTCATTTTGTGTGAACAACATAATCCAGTGATTACCAATACCAATACTAAAGCCAAGATTTGCTTATTTGAAAGTCCAATATTCCAATATATCGGCCAACACTGGATTTCATAAATGTTTGAAGGGTTTTACTTTCATCTTGTCTTTACATTTTAATAATGATACCGACAGATCAGCAAATACCTTCCATTGGCTGTGTGGTTAACCTAACTGTGTTAGGTTACAATTGGCTGACACTAAACTGGATAAGGAAAAAAAAAATGGATGGATGGATGGATTGGTGGAAGTTTAAATCAACAATCAATGAGCATTTATGTCACACAGGTAAAGAGCCACATAGCTAAAATGAACCAAAATGCCTCTAAAGTAGCTATAAAGATCCTTTTTCTTGAAGCATGATTCACCTTTAGCTAGCCAGCTGAGATGCCCCACTGGAACAGACAAGAGTTCAAAGCATTAGTCTGTGTCTTTTAAAGACAAGCCTTCACTTCTTTTACATCCTTTTAGCAGTTTTGACTCTGGGCAGTACCTGAAAAACCTCAGTCTTCATTTTGCAATAATTTACAGTTTCATTTGAAACACGTATGCAGTCCACTCGTACAAATAAATCTGTTTAGCTGAGAACACGTTCAAGGCAGCTGCACATTTTGTGTGAGGCCAGAAAATGTTTTGGAAGCACTAACAATTATACTATGAAAATTCATACCTTTCCTTTAAGTTTTTATTAGCTTTGAATCACTTCTTAAAGTATTCAGTAGTGCTTCATGAGATTTCTTATATAGCAGGACATTGCTGAATTTGAATGAGCTGATGACCTTGCTGCTTCCAGAACATTTAAAAATTGTCATACTAAACATTTAATACAAATAAATATAGAATGCTGTCCATTTTTGGTGAATTTGTTGCTTCCATCGTCATAACTTCTGATGCAAAATGAGAAACTTCCGCTATTTTTCTTTTCTTTTTTTCATTGGAGCAAAATGCCCAATAACTAATTCCTAACCACAAACATCAGTAACACTGTGTGAATGCGTCTGTACAGTGTGCCTCCCTGCTCCACTGCGCATGCACTCATGTGTGTGCGTGAAACTATTTTTTTTCCCTTGCATAAACCTTGGCTCGTGTCCAGCTCCACTTGGATGGAGCTCAGTGAGCGAAGGGAAAGACTTGTCTTGTCTAGCGGTTAAATCCCCCTCTGAGACAGAAAGTGAAACACGCTCTGAGAGTTTTATGTATTGTTGCAAAGCTGCTTTTTTTATGGAGATATGCAGGGGTAAGCACCCCCAAGGGCTTTCTAAATCACCTCTCCAACAGGTATTATGATACACAGACTTAAGTTCACAAACAGACCATTGGCGCAAAAGCTACATTAACTGTTTACATTGACTGTTTGGTTTAGGCAATTATCATTAAACTGAATTATGTTTAATACATTGGGAATTGTTGGACACTACACACATTATATTATATAAAAGATCTGTTTCTCTGTCTACAAGTGGCATGCTAATTCTATTACAACTACAGACTAATGCAAATGTTCATTCAAATGATGAAAATTCATATTAAATTCCATTAACATATTCACTTAAACTCATCATAGCCTGTTCATTCCATCGACTGTGCTACAGTTCATGGGGCGGGTGTGCCTTGGGCAGTAGTTAGTTGTTTTATTCCAGGGTCGGTGACTTGATTGCCATTTTATCCCCATTTCCAAGCGTCCTTGAGCCTGACACTGAACCTGATGTTTCTCCTGATTATAGGTAAGAATCTTACATAGCAAACCCACCATTTTCTAGAAGCTCTAAAGTTAAAAGGTGTCGTGTTTATGTTTCTTTACACTAAGGATAAGTTACTGATTGCTGTCATAACTATACTGGTAAACTCACAGTACTACAAACTAACATTATCCCCAAAATACCCAATAACACAAGTAAAAGCAATGTTACATGTTGCTAACCTGTGCATCTTAAAGTTTTTTTCATGCCAGAGTTAACGTCCCTCTAAAAAAAAATATCACTAATGTAAGACATCATATTTCTCTTATTCTGCTACTACAGCCCAAACTTATTTTCAGAAATAATTTAGAATGAGGCAACATAACCAAAATAACAAAACAGA
The DNA here is from genome assembly GCF_963969265.1 of Rhamphochromis sp. 'chilingali'. Taxonomy (NCBI): domain Eukaryota; kingdom Metazoa; phylum Chordata; class Actinopteri; order Cichliformes; family Cichlidae; genus Rhamphochromis; species Rhamphochromis sp. 'chilingali'. The sequence continues at coordinate 8,926,262 of NC_137934.1, read as the reverse complement.
CCCTGTAGATTATTTATGACGAAGTCATTGATGACGTGGCAGCCTTTGTTTTAGACTTCAAAGCACTGAAGCTGAAGTTTGCAAGCGATGCATACAAAAAAACAAGACTCTGAGATTTCCATGTTCTCCGGGGAGGACTAGTGACTGAGGCAAACCTATAAGGCAGTAAAATAGGTTGTAATCATCATGTATTGCTTATAGTTAGGTATTTAAGTATTAGGATGTGGATTGAAGTGCAGATCTTTGGTGTTAATTCAAGAGATTTTACAAATATAGCACCCCATTTTCACAAGGTCAAAGGTAATTAGATAAACTAATGTAATTTTAAATGTGAATATTGTTTTTAATACTTGGATGGAAGTCTGGAACGCATGGGCATCACCAAACATTGTGTTTCCTTGCTCAAGATGTTCTTTCAGGCAATTTAGGTTGAGATCAAGTGGCTGGCTTGACCACTGAAGAATATCCCATTTCCTTACTTTGAGATACTCTAGTATTGCTGTTGCAGTATACTGTGGGGCAATATCCATTTGCACAACAAAGTGCTGTCTTTAGCATTTAGCTAAATCTGAACAGAGTATATAGCCCTGCGCACTTCAGAATTTATTGTATTACTTCATCCATCAGTCTAATCATCATAAAACAATATTTGATTTGTAGATATGTCCATTCTATAACATTGCCTCCACCATATTTGATATGCTTTGGGATTAGCTGTTTCTCATTCTCCATGCTTTTCTTCTTTCATCATTCTAGTTTCATCTCTCTCTGTGCATGCTCTTGATGATTTCATGTCTTGTCTGGCCTTCTTGTTCTTGAGTATAATCAGTGGTGTGCAACTTGTTACTTACTATATCTCCAATTATGAAAGCATCTCTTGATTTCTGACCTTGACAATGATGCTCATCTTCTTCAGAGTTTTCATGAATTGGTTAGATGTTGTGAATTTGTTTTTATAAACCATGGAAATAATTCTGCCATTATGCAGTTTATTTGTCTTCTGTGGTCTCTCAGGCCTTTTGATGTTAATAGCAAGGCCAGTTCAATCCTTTTCTTTAAGAAGTAACACATTATTGATTTGCTCACCTCAGCATGACCTTCCTCAGTTGCATTGATGTCTCTTTGGACCACATACTAAGAGTTCCAGCACTGCAGAATTCAACACTTGGAATCAACTCCAGATGAATTACCAAAATTGTGTCAAAATACCTCACTGTATCTAGAACAATGGCAATGACCCCAAAGTTCTGCAGCATTTAATATTCCCCCCACAAAGCTATGATCTTAACATCAACGAGTCCGTCTACATTCTCTTCTCCAGCATAGCTGGAAAAATGAATCTTTAATCACAAATAGTCCCCACAACAAATAATATTCCAGCAGAATTTAGTTTTTTTAATACAATTATGATGAATAAAAAACAACAGATTCCATTATTTTTGAAAGCATATTAATTTTGAGTTGCACAGTACTTCATATGAAGTATATTGTCAATATGGTTTACTTAAATTAATATATTTTTTCCTTATGGTACAGATAAAATGTGGCATCTACAATATGTTTGAAAAAAACTGGAGCCAGTATTTAAATTTAAAAAGAAGATTATTTATTGGAAAACAAATAGCTTTAAAGACATGGACAGGTTTAAAAGGTCAAGAAAGTACGTGTTTAGCAGGGAGACTCTGTGAATGATGCTGTTTGAAGGTCAAGAATGACTAAAGGATAGGCTAAAGCACAAGGGATGTTTGAAACGAACAGCCACACCAGGAAACTCTCCTATTCCACACTGTGCAACAGGAGGGTGTCAGTCCTTCAGTGGTTTCAGAGTGATTAAATGTCACCGGTATCATGCAGTTTGTAAGGACATGGTGCCATATAATGTCAGAGAAAAAAAGCCAGAGTACATAAAACTTTTTACAGCAGCTGTGATGCCAACACACACACACGCAGACACACACACACACAAACAGACAGACACACTGTAAAAAAAAAAAAAAAGCCAACTATACTATGATATATAGGAACGATTAACATTGGAACATCCACACAGGAAGCAAGCACAGCAGCCAAAGACCACAGAAAATCATTGAACAACCTAACAACAGGCAAAATGATCACAAAGTGGGGGCTCAAAGTTAAACTTTTCGAATGGTAAAAAAATAGGGAGAATACGGTGTCCACAAACGCCAACCACCTCCCACAAAGCAACGGATGAACAGCAAATTGCTTCTTGTGTAGATGAGATCACATCAGCAAATGCTCACACTAACAACCTGAGCGATTTAGCATCAGGCCAACACTAGCTATTTAGCTTTAGCTATTTAGCTAACTATTAGCATTATTAACATTTATAAAGAAAATAAAGTGAATTAAAGTAACAAAGAAACACCCTTCAATCATGTTATGAAACTTTATGTTGTACGGTTTATCCACCAGAATGCGCTCTCCAACTCTCCTGTGGGCAACACATGTTTGGGCAGAGCATACAGGTACATATCAAATGTTAGGGAAATATCAGCTGATCAGAATACCGGATAAGTTATATAAGTTAGGCTCTGCTGACAATAGTAATCGGCTAATGTTCACCATCTTCTTCTAGCATGTCAGCAAGTTATCATTTAGCTAAAACAAATGGCTGTTTTAGTCGTGAAGTTATTAAATCATAAATCAGTTTCATCTTCACTCAGCTTAATTTGGAAATGAGTAATGGCTTTCACATGCAAATGGTATTGAATTATTTATTTACAAGTGTAGTGTATTAATAGACTGTATTACAATGGCAGCCAGACCCTTCACATGTATACATATCGGTGAAGGCATGTACCTCTTTTAAATCTGATTACCATTCATGTCTTATCACGTGGGGGCGTTGGGATTTTTCGGGGGAGGGGATGCTAGAGCAAAGATATTATCCTTACTCTGCTTTTTAACTGACACCCTGTTGTTACCTTTTTCCCTTTTCTGTCTCTGCTATTTTGTATTTAGAAATCTTTTCTCCATCATCACCATCAACCTCTCGCTTCCTGTTTGCAATGTGTGTTTTCCTGTTCCTGTATGCATGAACTCACTGATGCTCCATGTTTATTTCTCTCCTCTGAATGCAGCCCAAAATTAGCAAATAGAGTCATTTGTAATAAATTGCATAAGGTCGCATGAGGCTGCTTAATATTTTCCTGGCACTATAATTAAATTTCGTTTGCAATGACTGTTGCAATATTCTCCACGTGAGCAACTGTCACTAGGGATAGCTGCCTGCGCTTGGTGTCTGTTAGAACAGTTGGGTCTTTAGTTCATACAATTCAAACAATAAAAACCATCAAAGCAACAGAATGTTTTCCTGACTTTAGTCAGTTAAGATTAAACAGAAGAAAATCATCATGTCTTTAATATTTATTCTTGACCTGGTTAATCATTAATTTATCAGTAGCTCAACATTCAGCAATCAGCCCCAAACAGGCCTTACTGAAGCCACTGACAGGCATTTTGAATAGCCTAGGCAAAGCCCATCCGTATGGAGAAGAAACACGTTTTTGTGATTCTCTCTCGGGGCTCCCTGACAGATGAGAGGAAATACATCAAAGCTTTTCTAAATGTCATCCTAATTATCGCTGGTGTTGCGCCGAAATATCAAAAATACTCCAAAATACCAAAGCCCCAAGGTTTTTCTCAACGTGTAACCTCTGAAATTCATTGTCAGCTTTCAAAGCCGCATCAGGACTGGAGAAGTCAACGGCTTGTCAGGTTGTGTGTGATTCACTGTGAGTCACATCTGGCAGGCAGAGAGGGGTGATGACCAAAAGGAAACTTTGCTGACTTCAATGAATAATTACTTCAAGTACGAGTGTGACTAGTGGTAACGATGTACACTGCCATGATCATCAAGGGAGAGCTTGATTTCCTGATACCACTGCTATGGCTACTTGGACTGTTTTGGTGCCAAGACATTGCTATTGTCATAACTTAAACAAAAGGGTTTCACCACCATAGATCACAGGAATTGGAGGATTCCCCTGATCTACCTCATTAGACCTGTCCTTCTGTCTACAATTGCTTTCGGTCTTTGTGCAGCATAAACATTTCCACTTTCCATTATATAGGCAAGCTGTCTCCTGATTTTATGGTTGTCATAAATAGGGTGTCATGTGGATGTCAACAGACGATGATCTTTTTTCAGTTTTTCACAAGAAGAGATTTTCTCCTGGGAAGCATCCCAAAGAATCCGTGCTTGTTTGATCTCTTTTTAATTGTAGTGCCATGAACTTTTAGCATGAACATTTAACATTTAGAGCTGTAGCTCTTTGCAGTTTCTCTGCAAAGTTGGCCTAATAACAATTCGCAGATTGATGGGCAACAGCAGTTGCTTCTTTAAAATCATTACTGATGTTTTTCCTCCTTGACACCTGGATGCCCCAGACCATCGGTCTGCCAAAACTTTAGCTTTTATAGAGTTGCTCACATGTGCTCATGATCACTTAATCAAATGCATTTGATTAGCGGCATCTAACTGCTACTTCCCCTTAATTCTTATAAAAGCAATAAAGGTGTACACAGTCTTTCAAGCTCTTTCAATACTTTGTCTTCATTTATTCTTAAATAAACAATAATTCAACGTTATATTCAGCATTTTGTTGTTCATTAGAGGCTGTGTTTACCTCATTTTGACAGATTCTTTGTATTATGTCGTGATATGTAAAACCTTATAACTGGCAGAGGATGTACTTTCCTTTTTTTACCATCAATGTATGTGTTATTACGTGGCCCTGTTCCAGTTACAGGCTCATCAAGTTCTGACACAAGTCCCACGTTTTCCTAAATGAAGGTAATCTTGGATATTTTTCTCACTAAATTTAAAATTGGGTCAAGATATTTGTTAATGAGGCATTTTCAAAAATCTTTCAGAGCCATCCTTGACGGACAGGAAATGCTCTTTACATGCAGCACTGTGCAGCTGTACACAAAGAAAGGCACTTTTTTTGGTTACAATGACCACGTCATGCAACAACTGAAACAGGATCAGAGCAGGAGCGGCGCAGTACGGTTTAAAAAAAACTGTCATAAAATAGATTCACCAAACTTCATCCTGAGCAGAGGTCTAAGGAGTGTATTTGTGGGAATACACAGAGCGTAAAATACAAGGTCATGGTCAAGGTCAAATTTATTTATATAGCACATTTCAAACAGCCGATGCTCCACAAAGTGCTTAACAATATAAAAATGGTATTAAAAAGCAACAATGTAATACAATAATAACAGTAAAAAAAAAACAATAATAGGACAGTAAAAGAATTAAAACAATAACTAAACTAATTCAAATAAGACCAAAATGCTTGGGTCATAGTGTGTTAAAAGCCAGGGCATAGAAATGTGTCTTTAGGACAAACACCACACATCCAACAAGCAGCTAAAACTTTTTTTTCTGTGATTTATACAAAACCTGCCTCATTAAATGCAGTAATGTTTAAAAATATGTATTTTGGTTGTCCTCTAAACTCAGACTGAGTACAAGATAACTGATTTTTATTTCAAGGATACCTATCAGCACCTATCAGCTACCACTGTGTAACTTTTTTTTTTTTTTTTTAAATTATCAACGCCTGTCCGTTTTGGTTCTTTTGCCACCAGAATTATTGTCTAAAGGCCAAGAAAGATGCCCAATGGATTTACTTTACCAAATGGACCATCCCGGCCTTGCCGTATTGGTCCATTTGATTTACCTTTTTTTTTTTATTGTTTATTTCGTTTTATTTTCACTTGCTACACACGGGACAGACATGACTGGGGGAAAGAAAAGGGAGAAAGAAAGAAAGGTAGGGAAAGAAAAACAGCGAGGAAGAGGAACGGTGATAAAGGGCAGAAAACAAAAACAAAGAGACAAAAAATAAATATATCAATCACCTGGATCACCTGTTGAGAAAGTAAAAAGAGAAAACAAGCAAGAAAAGAGAGCAATATAATAAACAACATCATCGCAATAATCTATGTTAATATAACAGTAAATACTAAATATTGAATATTATTGTGCAGCACGTAAGATTGACAGCGCACAGTGTGCTTTGAGGTAGGAGCCAAAAAGGGTGTAGTTTGTGTGTGAGCACCCGTGTGTACACCTGTGAGCATGACGCTTGTATTTAAAAGGTTCCTTCATCTGCTAGAGGGTGTGGGGAGCCACAGCCCCATCCTCCAGGGCATGAAGCAGGTATGGAGGAGATCCAGGCTCCAGACATCCAGAGGCCCCCAGAACACAAGAGACCAAGGAAGACCAACTGAGGGGCAACCGTGCCACTCTCCCGGAAAGAGCTGAGGAGAGCCCCAAATGAAGGGTCACTCAGCAGCCGCGGAGCAGAAGCCAGGGGGGTTGCAGTGACGTGCCCATAAGCTCCGCCGGCAGCCAGCTGTGCCAGAGTGACCGAGCCCCAGGCCCAGGGGCTGAGAGCACCCCACCCTCCGAAGGGGTCCGAGCGAGCCCCAGGCTCCAGGCCCCAACAAGCAGCCACCAGGAGTGAGCCGCTGCGTACCTGAACACCCATCCCCGGACACCAAGAACCACCAATGCACCGATGTCTGAGGGCGTCTGCCACTGGCAGGGGGAGTGGTGGGGGGAGATAGGCCTCCATACCTTGGAGGATCACTGTGTAACTGACCAGCACAGTGTCTGACCTTCCCTCTTCCTGATGAGACAGGAGGCGGGTTAATGGCTTGACCTTTGTTAAAACTGGAGACTTCTTCCTGTTAAAAAGGAGTTTTTCTTTCCCCATGTCGCCAAGTGCTTGCTCATAGGGTTGTCGTTTGATTTCTGGGGTTTTCTCTGTATTATTGTAGGATGTTTACCTTACAATATAAGGCACCTTCAGGCGACTGTGATTTGGTGCTTTTTACAGTTAATCTGAATTGATTTGAATTATGTGCACAGATTCACAGACTTCTACATACAGATACTTTAGATATAAGAACAAGAAGACTGCAAGTTGAATCCATGGAGCTGCTCGACTCTTTTTTTGAAGAGCATGTCGTCAAACCTTAGAATAACCATAACCGAGAAGACCGAGTGTTTGCTTTTGGAAGCCGAAATGAGTGCATGGTGCTAATCAGTGGTTTAAAGTCTGAGCCACACCTGTCCTTCACTTTCTCTATGTATGCATGCTGCTGCTCTTTTTACACCCTCTGTCTTTGTGTTTCAGTAATTATTCCCCTTTTGTTCACTTCCACTTCCCACCAGGACACCATTACAACAGCCACATACACAAAAAAGGCAATAATTTGTGAAGGTGGGGGGTAAGGGGAAGAGGGGGAGAGCCAGCCAGATAAAAAAGGGTAAAAAAGAGTGAGCAAGGGATGTAAAAGAGAGAGCTACTGAAAGAAAGAGAAAGTGGTGATGAAATAGTGAGACAGAGAAGAAAGGGAACCCTGGAGAGAAAGATAGAGGAGATGAAGGGATGCAGGGTTTGGAGGTGAAGTTAGATCCAGGGGTGGAGAGAGATAAAATGAGGGCTTGATGGAGGGAGGTGAGAGGTCGCACTCTCCTCTACTCTGTCAGAGCTGTGATTATTCCAAAATACACATCTCTGTCTTTCTTTCTCTGTGCCCACTCTCCCAGCATGTTTTTTGTCCTCAATGATCTCTCATCCCCTGTCGTCTTTTTATCCTCATCTTTCGTTCCGATTTATAGTCTCTCCCACTCTCTCTCACCACCCTATGTCCTTCCTCGCTCCTCTCCCTCACTCATCCTCTATGCATAATTCAAGCTGAGATTCCAGCATGACGGGCATGGCCATTAAAAATACATGGGGACGCAGCGCCGAGCCCGTTTAGTGCTGCCTTTCCTCGGAGGAGGAGCACCATCGGCTGGGGCAGCGAGACCAGTAAGGAGAGAGAGAGAGGAGGAGCTGGAGGAAAATGAAGCGTTTCCAGTGGAGGAACTTTCCCAAGGGACAAGGAACCTTTGGAGGGATTTAAAAGAAATCAAGTTCCGAGGGAAATTCCTTTAACCCCCAAAATGCTGTTTGCTCAGGGTGAAGTGCTTCCACGCAGTTGAAAAACCTTTTGTGATGTTGTCACGCTCACGGTTACAAGAATGTAAACCTGGCACCTCATGCCTGATTAACTTTAATTATAAAACTTTTTTTTCTGATTGTCTCACAGCATGGCCTGGCGACCTGTACGTGGTGTATGCTTTCAATGTATGACGGCTAGAATATGCTCCAGCTCTCCTATAATGGATGGATGGGTGTTTATGGTGATTACAGTATGCACTTTTGTACTGGAGGAACTTTCTCGTTATTTAAGGAACTTTTGGAGGAAATCACTCAATTTTGTCTGTCTGCACAGCAACATTAAAGCCCCACTTCTTTGGGTTGTTAGCTGCTTGTTAAGGATGCGCACAAAAGCACAAAAAGGGCATTTGCATAACATAAATGCCCGCTGAATGATTTAAATGCCACCATAACCTAAATAGCGTAGTATACTCGACCGTCTTATTAAAAAAAAAGGATGCAAACATTAGCTGTATAGAGTATAAAGTTTCCTTTAAAAAGAAAAAAAACATGATTACAGCTCTCAGCTTTCTACCTTTAGCGTTTACCACAAAATGAAGCAATGTAGGAAGAAAATGAAGAAGCTGGAACACAATTAAAAGAAAGTAAAGACCACCACAACCAAAGTGGATCTAATAGAAAAGTGTTTTGCTTCCTTTTTAAAACAGAAAAAAAAAGTCATTAAAGGTATGTAGTCATTGGCGAGCTCCCCAGAGGATAATTATCCAAAGTTATTCCTTACAACAGTTTCATCCAAAAGTGTCTGTTATACAATACAAATAAAAAAAAACACACCCACATCTCCACACAGCTCTCCAGGAAAAGCGCCATGTTGCCTGGTTCTGTTTGACTGTGGCACAAACAAATCCCCTATTTTATCCTGCGTGCTATGGCGACTGCAGCTACTCTTCTGAAGGGGGGTGTGTGTCTGTGTATGCGCGTACTGTTGCTCAGCTCTGCCCATCAAACAGACACAGACCTGCAGCTGTGACACCGACAGAGAGCAGAGAAGTCAGAGAGCCGTCACACTACGCTTCCATTCTGTGAAACATTGCCTTCTCTCGCATCTGCTTCAGAGTAAAACTGCACATACAAACAAACAATACATGTTCTGGTGCAATCACATCTGTTACATCCACCTGAATAGGGAAGTTTTCTAGTATATGCCACACCTTCCTTATTAGTACAATACAATAACTTCACTCAGTTCTTAAATTTATCCACAAAAGTAACCTCATAGGTTTCTCAAACAGCAACAACTGTCTAAACTTTGATGGATGTCGTGACTTTGTACAAAAGTTGAGTCCACTGTGTCAAAGGTCAGGCTCTCCACACTTCAAATAGCTCAAATCCTCCTTTTAATACTGCTGACAATATCCAAAAGCAAACTTCTCCCCCAAGTGGCAATCACTGTGGAAGTGCCAAAAACTGCAGCTCTGGACCATTGCACTCTGGCCACTCAGCCAACCCTCGTGTTCAAGTTAAATGACGAATGTAAAATAAAACAAAAACATTGAGGCCAAAAAATAAAAGGATGACTTTACATACACTCTATGGGATTCTCACCTGCCTGTATCTGACTAGACAAAGAGAAACTTTACTATTTAAGGCTGTGGTAAGCCTGTTTTTCTGAGGAGAGGAGAGGAGAGGAGAGGAGAGGAGAGGAGAGGAGAGGAGAGGAGAGGAGAGGAGAGGAGGCAATCACAGGCAACGGATGTGGATTAAATGTGGGGGGGAAAAGAAAGGAACTTTTTTTGTCTTACTCGCTTGACCTCAAGCTTAGTGGGGTAATTGGCAGAAACTGGCAAGTAATGCACTCTTCACTGCTTATCTGTCACTCTCACACACACAAAACATACACATGTGCTAATATTCCAAACCTTCAGAGAAACAATTTCACACAGAAACTCCAGTCCCACATGCAGCAACGTAAACAAACCATTTTTTTTTAAATCTCCCATTCCTCATTTTATTAACTGTCAATCAGTACATCACATGTTTTTTTAATGGGCACATAGATGGTGTGTGATACAGACAAAGAAAGTGTCATATCGAGCATGCGTCATCTCCTCAAAGGAGGACATCTATTTTAAACACTCACAAGCACACATCCTGTCAATGCCCCTTCAAAGATGTCGCTTCTTGCAGGAAGATCCTGTCTTTCTGCTAATGTTGTTTCCATGTCTTCTTGCCTTTTCGTTCATAAATAATACGCTGCTGCTATTAACATGGTCACGAAGGCTGCAGGAGATGGCAAGACCACAGATGCAGAGGAAGATAGATTGAGACACACCAAGAGCAAGAGAGCTGGGATGTGGGAACACCAAACACTTAACCTCTTTTTTCCTCTCGGTCCTCTCACCTGTTCTCTGCGATCTAATGCAACATCACTGCAAGATGTAAAAAAAAAAAAAAAAAAAAAAAAAGTCTTTGCAACCTGCATTTTCCCTCGAGTCTTCCGCTTCTCTTTACTGAACTCTTTCCCTTTGACGATTACACTTTTACTGCCTTCCCTCTCCTTATCTACCACCTTTACTGCCCTGCTTTTTACTGCCCCCGTCATCCTCTTTCAAGAGATGGAAGAGAAGTACAGAGTGAAAATAAATGGAGGAACGGGGATAAGAGGAAACAACATAATGACACACACAAAAAAAAGAGTGAAACGATATTAAGAGGTGAATCTGAATAACAAAGAGGCGAAAAGATGGGGGAAAATGAAAGGAAAGAAGCGCATCATTTTCTCTATACAACTTGTTTCATATCCGCAGCTTTTATCACCAAACATCATGAATCTTACTGGATGATGTTCAGTGCTCCTTATCAAACACACACATACTACCCATTGATTTTTAGCTCTACACCAGCAGCATGTTATTAAAATGGGGCCCTTAAAGCATCCCATTCTCCCCCCTTTGAGTTTTCCTCAGTCTCATTTTCTCTACTTATCTGTCCTACTTTCAGTCACATTTATTAAAAAAAAGAACTCTATGCTGGAATGTTTTCTAATCCCTGAACTATGTGGCGTTCTCTTGTTTTAAGTGCACAAAGTCTTCAACAGCACTGACACTTGAAATGCGTCTTGAAAGATAAGGCAGACTTAATGAAGCACTTTTTTTTGCCCCTCTCTGTTTTTTTCCCCGTAAATATTAAAAATGTATTCGAATGCAGCGTTTTTTCATGTCGACTTCCTGTCGACGCCCTAGTAACAAGCTTGAGAAATAATATATGAGTCATGTCTCATTCAATTTTTTTTTTAACTTCTTTTATTATTGCTTTACGCTGAGATCTCAGCGGATTTCAATTTTGAGGTAACAAAACTGGCTTTACAGGGAAGAAGCAGCGTGCCAATGTCTCTACCTATGTTGCTCCATAGCACACTGTTGAACTTACTGTCACGGTGTTCATTCTGCCACCTGTGGCAGCGATGCAGACTGATATAATTCTTTAGAAACCACACAAATTGATTACTGTGACCAGAAAGCAACCGCTCAGATCATTTTTGACAGCAGAAACAGAAGAAGAAGCACCTTTTCCACACTCTGTTTATTATTCCAGTCAGAAACAATGCTATAGCAACAACAGTATTTTTTTAAGAGCTGTCTAGCAGACACAACAGTGAGTTGATACACTTGAACTGGTGATATTATTCTTAACATAATGTGTCCTCCTATTAAAAACCGCATCTCTGTTCATTTTCAGGTTGCCAACAAATTTCACACCTATGTAGTTTCTTGGGTGTATGTGTGTGTGTGTGTGTGTGTGTGTGTGTGTGTGTGTGTGTGTGTGTGTGTGTGTGTGTGTGTGTGTGTGTGTGTGTGTGTGTGTGTGTCTCTAGGATATTCTGACCAAACTGCAAACTGAAAGATGACCCAAATAGCTTTTTCAGATGTTGTACACAGCATTTGCACCAAGCCAATGCAGCACACTCTCCTTGCTGATAGAAGCATGATCACAAGTTTGTGTTTTAGTTTATTTTGGGAAGAGCAGAACTTAAGACCAGTCCTTTGAGAACTTAGTTTAAAAAATGAAACAGCTTTGTTTTGTTTTTTAACCCAAAAGAGAGGAGCCAATTTACAATAATAATACAGAAAGGCAGGAGGTTCTCATATTTAATGTGTAAATTTGGTTGATTAAACAGCTAAAATGCTTCAGTGATTATCAAAACTGCCTTTGATTATTTTCCTGTTGACTGACTAATCAACTAATTGACTCGGCTATATAAGCACAGTTCAGTGTGAAATGCACACAGACACCATGAACATTCAGATTTAAAAGTTATCTTCACACATAAATGTATTTATGCATCTGTATGACAAAGTCTCTGAAGCACAGTCTCCTGCATTCTAATTAGACCACAACTGATATATGCTCATGACTGATACCAATACCGATATTTGGTAACTTAAAAAGTCGATATATCAGCCAATATCTTTTACTTCTGGACAGATTTCCCTAACACTTGTTTTGAGTAGTTATTTATGAGTCCTTACTAAGATAATATGGCAATGCAGTTTAAAGATGTATTGTCACAAGTTGTGGATTACTCGCTTACACTCTGTCCAACTCTGCTCAGATAAGCTGATTGTATTCTGTTACTCCCCAACACTGAATTCTAATGCCTAATTTTCACACCATATCTTCTCATACTAACTACCAGGGCTTCTGTGCAGGCTGGTTCACAAATCACACACTATCATCAGGTGAGTAAAACAACAGAAGCCACAAAAGTGACAACATTCTAAATTACTTTTGGCTTCAGTTTCCTGTAATATTGCTGCACCACAGCAAAGTCAGGATCCAAAACAAACAAAGCAGAGTACATAAAATAACCTCCACAATATCCGTAACTAACCGCACAGCAAGGAAAGAAGCCAGCTACCAAAGAGATAGATCACACCAGTCTAACTCTCCGTTAGATTAAGTGGCAATTAGGCCTGTGTGATATGAGGAAAATCCGTCATGTGTGACAACATTGTTAAATGTAGCAATGATGATATGACTGGCAATTAATAAATATTGATTTGTGCAAATAAGCTAAACAGATCCTATTTCTTTCTGCTTTAATAATTGCATTACTCACAAAGGCACCAAATGTTGAATAGCCAAAGCGCTCTGAATAAAGAGATGATATAAATCATTTTGAAAATGCTTCTACACTGTAAATGCAAACAATGTCCTTAAGTCAATTTAAATCTGTGACTTTACCTCAATTCTTACTGGTTTTTGAAACGTTCTGATATCAAGTTATTTATACTTTTACCCAAGAAGTATATTTGTCTCAGTTATGTAGTACAACTCCTGCAAGGACAAGTGCATTGATTCATTAAACTGTTATTGTTTGCCTTCCAGTCCTTAATTTAGTACTTCTGTAGCTCAACACTTCAGTTTTGTCGTGTTTAGGGTTTGATTACTATCTCATGTGCTTTTCAGTGTTTGAATGCTTAAGACAAGTGTAAAGGTTTAGGTTTAGGCCAAAAATTACAGAGAATCCTGCAGCGACAAATAACTCCCAGTAGTTGTTGTTGTCCAGTGTCGGTGTTTTACATTAATACAACCAGTGTTTCTGAACTGTATTGTGTATGGAGCTTGCAACAGAGAGTGACAGAGATTAGTAAATAATACAAAACATAATGTAAATACAAGTTCAAGCTTTTTTAAAACAATCTGAGCTACTATTATTCAAATATATTTGACATATACGTATATAGTTTTTAAGTAATGTATTCAACTTAAAGCTCTTCTATTTCGGCATATTGTTGGGTTCACATGACTTATCCCGTGTTACACTTCTTAAGTGAACAACTTAGTTAACTTACCCTTCTTAAAGTGAAGTTTCTTATATATGCACACTTACGGGAGCTCCTCAGCCATGGAAACCCATGTCATGAAGCTCCCCGTGCAGTCTTTGTGCTGATGTTAATGCCAGAGAGCATGTCAAATCTTTGGCATCAAAATGCCAAAGTTAGGAAATCTGCAGATACTGAGTCTTTTAGGTGTTCTTATAGAACACTTTCTACTTGAGCATTCAAAACCCTTTATCCTCCCATTCACACAAGTATTTCTACATCCAAGAGTTTTCTATCGTACATTCACACCTACATTAATACTCTGGGAGTAACTTGGGGTTCAGTACCTTGCCCAAGGATACATGTAGCCAGGAATTGAACCTTCTAATTAATAGATGACCTGCTCTTCAACCTGCTCTCATGAGCTACAGCCAACACTTTTTTTTATGGCCCAACACTCTTGTCAACAATTTGTGCCAGCTTATCAAATTTTATAATGTAGAGAACAACTCCAGAAACAAGTGAAGGGATGAACCTAACTGAGGAACCAAGGGACACAGCCTGCTCATAGACTGTGTTGGGGAGTAACGGAATACATGTACCAGTGTTACATATTCAAAATACAAAATATGAGTAACTGTATTCCAAGTTCAGTTCAGTTACTGTTTCAAAAGGTGATAATTAGAATACAGTTACTTTGTTGAAAAAAATGGATTACACTGTGGTCTTTTCCTGTTTGATATGTTAGGGTATCCCCTCTCTAATCCCAATCTAATTTTGGTAATTCCATGCATTGCTGGAAACTCAAACAAAACACAAAATAAGAGGCTCTAATGTAAGCGTCCTGTTAACGTTGGTGGTGTCAGTTACACAATGGACCCGAAACCAGCACAACAGAGCCGGCAGTGCACGGGCAGGAATGCATTTCTTAATTGGAAATTCCGACACCACTTCATATGGGCAAAATCTGACCATTCAATGGAAACACTGTTTGCCCGCAACCAAGCTGCTCTCAGCATCAAAACACTCCCCCTCCAACCAAAAGAAACATCTGAAAGTAAGTTCTTTTTTAAAAAACTAGCATTAGCCTACTGCAACTACCTTATTTCAGTTGCGGTTGCTACCTGGGTTATGGGCCACTTCCCTATCTTTTTATTCCCTATCGTACTATTACTGAAAGCTACTCGCTACCAAGCTAACATTGTTAGCTTGCGTTAGCTGAGGTTAGTTCATAGACTGCAGACTGTTATACTGGATGGATAGCATTGACAACCTGCTCGCTGCAAATAATCAAGTGCAGTTCTGAAAGCAGTCTATAAACTAACAATGTTAGCTCGGTAGCAAGTATTCTTCATTAATAGTAATAAAGCACACAGCAATAGTACAGTCATGTAGTTGTAAAAAGCATGACAATGTATTAAGTAATCCAAAGCATTCAGAATACGTTACATTGAGTAACTTAACGGAATACATTACAAACAACATTTTGGAGCATGTATTCTGTAATCTGTAGTGAAATACATTTTAAAAGTAACCTTCCCAACACTGCTCATAGACTACTGGCTTGTCAATCACAATGTATTCCTGTCCTTAACACTTTAACACTTGTTCCTAGAGTATTTAAAAGTAGAATGGGAGGGAGAGCCTTCAGTTTTCAGGCCCCTCTTCTGTGGAACCAGCTTCCAGTTTGGATTCGGGAGACAGACACTATCTCTACTTTTAAGATTAGGCTTAAAACTTTCCTTTTTGCTAAAGCATATAGTTAGGGCTGGACCAGGTGACCCTGAATCCTCCCTTAGTTATGCTGCAATAGATGTAGGCTGCCGGGGGATTCCCATGATGCATTGAGTTTTTCCTTTCCAGTCACCTTTCTCACTCACTATGTATTAACAGACCTCTCTGCATTGAATCATATCTGTTATTAACCTCTGTCTCTCTTCCACAGCATGTCTTTTATCCTGTCTTCCTTCTCTCACCCCAACCAGTCGCAGCAGATGGCCGCCCCTCCCTGAGCCTGGTTCTGCCGGAGGTTTCTTCCTGTTAAAAGGGAGTTTTTCCTTCCCACTGTCGCCAAAGTGCTTGCTCATAGGGGGTCATATGATTGTTGGGTTTTTCTCTGTATCTATGAAGCGCCTTGAGGCGACTTTTGTTGTGATTTGGCGCTATATAAATAAAATTGAATTGAATTGAATTGAATTAACAAGCCATTAATCATAAAATAAGCATGACTTAATTCAAGAAGATGTAAAGCTACTGAAGCCACAAACTCATCTGGATAGTTTTTACTGACTTCACTTTTAAGACTCTCAGGCTATGTCCTTCTTTTAAATGGCATCTTTATGTTTTTAGACATTCTTATTAAATACCCAGCACGTGCCCCATGGCTGTTGATGAAAAGATTATGGTCATTTTGGCTGTCAACAGACCTCTGCAAGCTATTTGAAAAAATCCTTCTAAAAAATTAGCTGGCATCATCAAAAACAGTGGAGAATAAGAATTACCAATGCTACCCTCTCTGTTTTTAATGATATTTAAATGATGCCGCTAACTTTTCATTTACATGATGCGTTTAGTTTCATAGCCCTGGCAACCTTGGCTGAGGAGCTCCTGTAGGTCTGGGGTGTACCCTGCCTCTCGCCCTGTGACAACTGGGGCAGGCTCCAGCCCCCTGCAACAGATGGATGGAATTATGATGCTGGTCTTCACCTGTCAGGCCTCTGATATATTGGAGAGAAGTAAAAGCAATATGCTTTTGACCACCTGGCATACATTTACCAGCTGTCATAATTAAATCTTATCATTAAAAATAACATTCATTAGCAGCGACTGCTACCGGTGATACAGTCCTTGCTTGCCTTACCACCCACTCCTACCTCCACACTTCACTTACCGTGCACTGAAACAAACCTTGAAACTCCAGTAAGTTTTACTTACTTGCATCACATTTACATCATGAAACAGTGAATATCTCATTTTGGAATAAAATCACTCGACTTCTAGAAACCACTTTTCACTCTGTGTGTGTTTGTGTCCTCCCTCAATCTCATTCTCTCTCCTTGTCGAGTTCATTTATTTCAAATGAGAAAATCCATTACTGCGGCATCATTCCACTGCAGATAACGCTGTCTTCCAGAGCAAGTGGTGAAATCAAGCATGCTGAAAACATTTCATCAGGGAACCAAAGTAACAACAGAAATTCATGTTGGAATGACAAGTGTTGTGAAACACAGGGTCCTTTCATACAGCTGGCACACTGGTTACACGCTGATAAATGGCATGCAAGTGTGGATTCAATAATAGAACGCAGATAAATAACCAACAAAAATTAGCAAGCAAAGTACTTTATTTTCCTCAGTAATTGTCTGCACTTGTTCAGCTGTTTCAGATGTAGTCTCTATCTTCTTCTCGCAGTGGACATTTTGTTTTCTGAAACAGAGGTGTGACTAATTGCACTAATGTCTGTGTTCCGTGAAAGTGTGCCAGGGTCCTGGTATTGTACACGCTGGCTCACTGGCATAGCTTCCTGGCTCAGGACACAATGGGTGTAGACTCAGTAGTTATCACTGGCAGCCCACAGAACCCCAGATCCCACCGCAACACATTGGTTTCCTTTAACTCTCCCAAAAACATGCAGAGCAACGGTTTTGCTGCAAGATGCAAAAGAGGAAATTGAGTTGATCCCTGGGCACTGCAGCGAAATTGCTCCTTAATGGTGGGAACAGATCAAAGTGGAGGAAATAATTCCCAAAATTCAAAGACATTAATAATGTTTCCATCCCTTCAGGTGAGGTGCAAAATTCACCCATTAATAATGCTATTAGTTATACTCACCTTTAGAAAAGTCAAAATGTCCGCAGTAAGTAAAGCCCTGTGAAATATAACATAACAAATGTGCCAAGTCTGTATTGTCCAGCTGTGATGTGTGAAACCTTTGACTGTCTGTAATGGCTTCACTTATCCCTTATCTGAGCTTTTATTCAGCCGCAAACCTGATGAAAGGAGCAGGGGAGATAGAATCTCATTCCACTATAATGCGCTCCATACACTGGTGCTCTCCATGCACAAACATACAGATAATACTGACAGACTCAATCTCTTTTACTTGCCCCACCTCTCTCAAACACACACACATACACACACAAATACATTCGATTAAGGCCTTAAAGGAAAACCCTTTCTCTCGAGCAGGCACGCACATTCATGGTCAAGTGGACACAAATAAATCCACACATTAACACAAGCACAATCAGCGGTTTCATTACACATTTATAATGACCTCTGAGTTCCTTTCAGAGATCTTGATTAAACTTTAAATTACATTCCACATTTCGCCTCATAAACAAAAAAAACTTTACAAGTAAATAGACCTGCATTGTTACGCTGGGTTTTGTCTGGATGAATGAGTGGCGAGATGAAACGCGGACCTCTCCTAAAAAGATTGTGAGCATTATAACGGTTTTAAATGGTTTCTTTGTTTAGCTGTTTGATTGTTTTTTGTTTTGTTTTTTTACAAGATTATGGCATATCCATCATGCATCGGTTTTTTTAAAGGCTCAAATCCATTTAAACAGTTTGTACTTACTGGAAAATGACACCAGACAGTAATAGTTTAGTCTTTATAAATATAATTGTTATTACAGATAAATTAGAAAATAATTATATTACTGTATTTTTCGGACCATAAGGCGCACCGGATTATAAGGCGCATTAAGCGAAACAAAACAGTCGGATAAGTCAAACTTTACTCAATTCATTCTTCTTGCTTCTTCCTCCTCTTCCCGTATCATTGATTCATTAATGTTGAATTGTCTCGCAGCTGCTCTATTCCCATGTTGTTGCAGTATATTAATGACTAACCTTGTATTGTGGATTAATTATCTCAGTTGTTCTCCTGACTGAAGTTTGGTCCGTTTACAGCATCCTGCCATGCGATTGCATTTGTCCCTAACCATCGGGAACCCTCAGGTTAACTTTTATTGAGTGGAAAAAAAGTTAGCGTTCATCCTCCAGGTTCACTGTTTATGTTATGCTAACATAGCTGTGTTGCTAGTGATCACGTAACACACCATTGTATACCAGCTAGTCCAACTTCAGTAACCCTACAAACGTCACTGCTGTTTAGTTTTCTGTCTTCATTTATGTTGGAAGTGATAGCAGAGCTGTACGTTTAATTTTTTCAGAAGTCTCTCAGTCAGAACATGCTATATCATGTTTAGGTGGAAACTAGTGAGCTAACTTCCTACTAACTTCTAACTGCATTAAATTTAATACATTCTGTTTTCATGAATGCCTGGATGTTAAACTTAATTGTTACACCTGGTAAAGCAGCAACACTGATCATTTATTAAAGATGAAGGAATTTAGACTTCGTAGCTTACCAAAGTCGTACTTTGACAGATTTTTGCGCACCGTGTACCACATAAAATTCTTTTTGCGGTCAGTAAGCACAATCAGAATTCATACATACTGCGCACTGGACTACAAGGCGCACTGTCGATTTTTGAGAAAATTAAAGGATTTTAAGAACTACAGTAATAAGAAGAGAGTAGAGAATTGAAAACACTGAAAAAACCCTTCAAAATAATTGAAAAAGATGGATGGATGGATGGATGGATGTCACATGTCAAAGTTCATGAAAGAATGTGGCTTAGGTTTACAAAGTTGCATCTGAACAAACCACTTCTCCAATAATGTCCTTTGAACAGAAAAGGCCAAAGGGGGTTCCCTGATCATAATGTACGATGCAAGTGCACCTAATACCATCCATCAAGCACGATGGTTCGAGGGGTAATGATTTGGGCTTGTTTTGCAGCCACAGGACCTGAGTAACTTGCAGTCATTGATTGCAACATGAACTCCTGTGTATACCAAATAGTTCTAGAGTCAAATGCGAGGCCATCTGTCTGACAGCTACAGGTTGGCCCAAACTGGAACATGCAACAGGACAATGATCCCAATTATAGCAGAATCAAGGTGATGTAATGGTCCAGTCATAGTGCAAAGCTCAACCTGATTTTAGGACCTGTGCATAGATCAATGCCCATAAACCTTAATGAACAGATAAAAAACATTGTATTGTAAAACATGTGAGAGCCTGATAAAGTCAAACAGAAAACCATTACTTCAAGTCATTGTTGCTAAAGGTGGTTCTACAAGTTTTCGAATTATCAGGTGTATGTAGGTGTTTACAGGACTGCATAGAAACCTGTGAAAACGGTATTTTTCAAATGACAATATGACATTGATTGGGAGGATTGGAGGTGGTGTGCAAAGTAACTAAAGCTGGCCAAAGCAGCTAAAAATAACACACCCTGTATGAGAGAGCACATTGGATATGGAAATGGCCATCAGCTAAAGTGGACTGGCATCTGCTGGGATGGCTGAACTTGACTTTGTCGCTAGGCTGAGTTAGCTCCATGCTCCATTAATATTCGGCTTCATACTTTACTAAGCACGTTCATATTTGGGGGTTTCCTGCTTGCTATTTTCAAACCCACATCACAAGACTGGCACTGTTCAGCTGCAAATAAATCCACTTTCGTCCATGTTCACACATAACATATGGCTCTTGTTAATGAATCTCCAGGCAACACTCTACAAATGAAAGTAATAAATAATTTCAGAAGGACAATTAAGTCTCCCTTCATTAACCATTTGCTCATTAAGTCTGCCTTCGTTAGTAAAGGTTGGATGATCGCGTCCTGCCCAGCTGCAGCAGTCGTGATATTTCCCTGTTGCAGATAATTCGGAGTGAAGCAATGTGCACAAGTCAACACGAAACAGAGACCCACTCATGTCCTAATGAGCCTTCCTGCTTGCTGTTCGGAGTGCTCTGTGGCTTCATTATCATCACCCTCTTAATGCATAATGCTTCCATGAAAGAAATCAACACCATATCATTACACTCTAGAGAATGTCACACTCTCCCCTGCTCACCATCTTTCTGGCTTTTTGCCTTTTTTTATCTTTTATTTGTACCTTTATCCTTCTGTCTATTTTCCTTGTCCAATCTTCACTCTTTTCTTGTCTTAATTCCCCTTTCTTCTCTCGCTTCCTTGCAAAGTCTCCTTCACACACGTTCCGCTCACTGGTGTCTTTCCTGTCATTATTTCATCAAAGAGTGTGCAGGATTAGAACAAGACCGTGTAACAAACCGACCTGACCTTGAGACTAATAGCAAATCCCTTCAGACTTGTGTCTGAATAAGCATCCGAATAAAATTACAGCATTTCCTGTTAATAGCATTTTAATGCAGCCGTTGTCATCGTTGTGGAGCCTGATGCCAAATTGATTTGTAAATTCAGAAGGCAATGATGTGTCTGAAAAGGAGATTGTTTTAAGTGAGCAAAACTCTCAGTCGTCATTGCATTTCAACAGCTTGAACAAACATATGTTCTCAGTAATTTCCATTCCAGCGCTTCTTTAACAGAAAGAATGTGATTTTGTTCACACCAAAACGGAAAATGGAGATTTCTCAAATGCTGTTAATATTGTGAAAGAGTTTAAGTGGAGCCACAGTCTTCTTTTTTTTTTTGTTATTGGCAAGTACTTGTGTTTTTAACATAACCACGTGAAAACTAAATTGCCATCTTTCATCTTCAA
This sequence comes from Rhamphochromis sp. 'chilingali', assembly GCF_963969265.1. Taxonomy (NCBI): domain Eukaryota; kingdom Metazoa; phylum Chordata; class Actinopteri; order Cichliformes; family Cichlidae; genus Rhamphochromis; species Rhamphochromis sp. 'chilingali'. Next base: position 8,904,844 of record NC_137934.1, on the reverse strand, counting down.
TTCAAGGGCTTTCTACAGCCATATCATTCTCAAAGTCTACAATCAAGAGATATCTTCATAAATGGAAATGGGACGTTTACAACTGGTTACACTTCAAGAACAAGACACTCAGATTTGACCTTGCCAGACTACATCTAAAAAAGCCTACAGAGTTCTGGAAAACAAGTCTTTGAGCAGATCAAACTGAGATTAATCTGTTGATATTTTTAAGTCTTGAGTTTGGTATTATATTCATCGGCATATTGGATTGGACCATAGTTGGATGAGAGACTGGAAAGCTAAAATATCAGCTCAACTCAAGCAAGGCGTGTCCATGTACTGTATCAGTGTATTATGCTACACTTAGCAAGATGCTTCTGCAAGCTATAGCAGTGAATAGCAGATAGCAGAGAGATCCCTGCTAACAGTGCTAGCATGTGACTTCTGTTAGTACAGTTAACTACATAACCAGCCATTTACAATATATCATTTCTCAGATAAATTCCTTAAAATGCTCCAAAGGGCACAAAAACCACATACATGGTGGAGAGATCGTGTTAAGTGACTTAATTCCTTAGCCTAATAAGGCTAATAATTTAAACATGCAAGCTAAAACTGAACAATGAGAATATATTTTGGGCATTTTTAAGAATGGAGAAAGTAGCTATAGAAGCATTTTTTGTTTTGTTTTCTGGTGAGGCCATTAGCACAGGGATTGGCTGCTTTTTAGCCTCAAGTCACTATCGAGGAATTCTTTTGTTTACCACACTTCCTCACATGTTTCCATTTGGTTTTATGCTACTAGCGTAGCTGCTACACATATCAATGTGAGACTGGGCTGTTATTGCGTTTCTGTTTGTGCATTCTGTTTGGAGACAGGCAGTGCCCACGGATAAGGAGGTTTTCATATATGCAGTTAACTCATTGTGCAACTGTCACAGCTTACTACTGGGATCCAGGATGTACTTGTCACAGTGGAAAAATACAGCTCAAACAACAAACCCAGGAAAGCAATCAAGGTGGCGGTAATATGCGGGCAAATGAATATCGCACAGTGCAGCAGTTAATTCTCCAGACGTACAAGAAAGGGAAGCTGCAGCTGAGTTATGGAAGCAATAAGAAGGTTTCTCGGCAATGAGTCTTCCTCACACATACACTCACCCACCGGTGCAAGAGTAACTGGATGTATGTGCAGCAATGTCGCAGAGCGTGGGAAAAGGCTTCCTGCTCTGACCTTGGAAATGAAACACACAACTTCATTAAATCCACTAGAGACACAGACAATAAGTTGTCTTCTCAGAGGAAATAAGAGTGTGTCTGTGTGTATTTGCAAGCTTCAAGCAGAGTCAAGTGGAATTGATGCTGATTGAATGAAGGGTAGAGATTTCAGTGTGTGTGTGTGTGTGTGAAAGAAAGAGACAGAGAGAGAGATGTGTGCATACTGGAAGTGTTTCCTAAATTCCCTAAGGCAAAGTCATTCTATTAGCTCTCACTAGGGAAAAGCCACCACTTATCAATTTATGAATTGACTTTCATTTTCGGCTTCTGACACACAGCATGCGGGTGTCATTGAGCGAAATGTGCTTTTCACTTCAATGTATGATTTCCTGGCGACACAGCAGACAAAGCCACACACTGAGGTGGGGGGCACTGATGTAAAAGTCTCTTAAATACTACTTGCGACAATATCAAGCCACATTATCGAGACAAATTTGATGCCAATGTGGGCTGTCAGCGTTTTACAGTGATAGCTTTATATGGCGATTGTACCCAAGCAAAGGTTAGCTTCAAGGAGGTCTGACAACTATCTAAAGGTCTCGGAGGTTCATGGATCCATAATGTTTTGTAATTACCCATCCGTGCACAAACACGATCAATAAACCTGGATGAAGCAGATAGTTGCTGGTGAGTGAATAACTGTAGAGAAAAATTAAGACAAAATATGAGAGAAAAGACAAAAAAATGTGGACTCCTCAAGGTTATTGATTAGCAGAAACAGCAATCAGGAAACGAGTGGGCAGCCCTGTAATACACAGGATGTTTCAGGCTCCAGGTTAAAATTACAATTTGTGAAAAAACCCAGCGCAGCACCTATCTAGTCTTCATCGTATAAATCAATAGTACCTCATTAATTCAATTCAACCATCAATCCAACAAACAACGCAAGCTGAAAACGCTCCAAAGTTTTACAAAGAGCTCATTAGGCAGCATTACATCTGCTGTCCCACAGATTCATTTTAAACCATGACTATTTGAAGGATAAATCTAGTTTTCTAAGGGGACAAATGGAAGCGAGGAAGTCAGAGAATCATGCTGCTTTTAAATGAACCCGTGACTAATGCCTAGACAAACTGATGTGACAGAAACACAAGCTTGGGTAAAATTATTGCTGGTGTTTTGCATTTCCATCAAATCATTTGGAAACATCCATCACGTGCACTTTACAGATGAACTTCATGGTTCAATTGTAGCTATGCCTTTCTTTTCCACATATCCAATTTCCCTGGCAATGTGGAATTATTGCCCACATTTCTGGAGCTCTCTTATTCGCTCTAATCTCGGAGTAAAGTAGATTATGAGTTGACTGATTCTCTTTCTCATATATTTTAGAGCCCTTCAGGGGTAAAACTACAGTATACAGGCAAGCAATTTGCATGATATAACAGAAAGCAGGGTTTGTGGAGAAGATGTGCTTTTTATTGCCTTCCAATCCTATTAATCATCTCTTAGACACATTCCATGACCCAGTTTGCAGGTTCGAAATCCTATAGGGTGCAAACTGCTGATCTAGATAATATGTGTGACTATAGCTCCAGAACACTGTGCTCAGTAAGTATGTTATACAGTACTAAAGTTTGATTTTCCTTTCATGTATTAAGTCAAAACAAAATCAACAAATGAACCTTGACAGTTGTTCCACATACACTAAATTGCCAAAAGTATTCACTCATCTGCCTAAACACTTTAGTGACAGCCCATTCTCAGTTGGATTGACTGTGATGTTGGCCCACCCTTTCCATCTATAACAGCTTCAACTCACCTGGAGATGTGTTCCACAAGGTTTAGGAGTGTGTTGGGAAATTTGACCATTCTTCCAGAAGCACATTTGTGAAGTCAGACACTGATGTTGGCTCACAGTGTCCGCTCTAATTCATCCCAGAGCTGTTCTATTGGGTTTGGTCAGGACTCTGTGCAGGCCAGTCACAGAGTCTGGCCTGCACAGAGTGCAGGCTTCTATACCAAACTCATTGATCTATGCTATATTTCTATGGACCTTGCTTTGTGCGCTGTTGCATAGTCATGTTGGACCAGAAAGTGGTCTTCCTCAAAATGTTCCCACAAAATTGGGAGCATAAAATTGTCCAAAATGTATTGGCCTGCTGAAGCATTAAGAGTTGCTTTCACTGGAGCCTAACTCCTGAAAAACCAAACCATAATCCCACTTCTACTTAACTTCACACTTGGAACAATACAGTCAGACAAGTACCATTATCCTGGCAACCGTCAAACCCAGACTCGGCCATCGACTTGCCAGACAAAGATGCACTCCAGAGGACACATCTCTACTGTTTTAGAGTCCAGCTTCATTGTGTTTTACACCACTGCAGCTGATGCCTTGCATTGCACTGGTGATCTAAGGCTTGGATGCAATTTTGTAGAAGCAGGCTGCATTTCTCTCTGCTTGCTTTTTTTACATCTGTTGCTGTGGAGGTCACTGGAACACCTGAAATCAATGATATGTATGGGTGAGTGAACATTTTTGGCAATATAGTGTAGTTCCGTTTAATAGTTTTGAGTTGATTGTAAAATTTGCGTCCCAATATTCCGCTGCCTGGTCCATGGCTGGTTTCCCACCATGTGGATGAACAAAGTTTTATCTTATTATTTCTCATGTCAGTCCCTTTGCCTCTTAGCTCTCATCCCACAGTGCAGAACTGACATGAAGATAGTGCGAAGATCTTTTAAAAACAGACGAGCAGCACAAAAAGCTCCAATAACGTCATGCTGTTTGTCTAGATTTCTCTCAGCTGTGACTGTCAGTGAGTGGCTCCCTCTGCAGCTAAGCTTGGTTAAAAAATTAAATAAAATCTGTTTTCTTGAGGATTTAGATTTTTTTTCACACAATCTGTTGTTTGAATCTCTTTTGTCTGCTGTGAGATTAGAAGACATGCGCGCGCACACACATACACACACACACACACACTCTCCCTCACTTCTGTATCTGCTTTCTGAGCCCCCTGTGTTGAGTGGGCGACTAGCTGTGACTGGCGCTGTCAGATTAGCCCATTTTAAAAAGACATGTTTGCTTGTGAGCATGTGTGTGTCCTCCATACTATTTTCATACTGCAAGCCATGGTACATTATTCATGTTAAACCACGCAGAGAAAGATACAGTCGTGTGTCACACAATACCACCGCCACAAGCATGTGGTTGATACCATCGGACACGTACAGATAAATGCCTAAAAGACTCCCACGTGTTTGCAAATAATCACACTGGCACGCTTTACCAAACACACTGGTTTGCACATTCGCCGGCGAGCACAGAAAACATACCGACATGCAACGCGCATAAAAACACGCGCAAAAAGACACATGCGCGGCACTAAATCGTATTAGGCAAATGAGAATGAGACGGCACAGAGGCAGAAAGGCTCTGTTCGAGCGCTGTTGCTGTGACAGATCCTGGCATAAATCATGTTTAGTTGTTGCCGTTGTTGTTTAATATGCAAATCTCCCATTTGAAGCGCGAGCTGGTTGTTAACAAGTGCATTCAATAACACATGTGCGCTCTCACAGCCCTGTACGTTTTCACACGCCTGTAGCGTATGGATTTCTGAAAGTGGGCAGGTGAAAAATGTATGGCCACACCATATACACGCACACACCTTGTGAAAGAGCGTGGGATAGATGTGGATGTGAAATGCCATGGGCGTCATCCCTGGACTCATATTTCATAATCATATGGTTATCCATCAGGCCTGTGCAGCTAATGATGACAACAGAACCACCCACACAAACGCACTCATAGAAATATACTCTGTGAGAGAGAGAGGTACAACTGTTCTCAACCAGAGACAAGAGAGCTGCTGCAAGGACACAAACATGAGCAGGGACACCGTTGCACAGCATACACATGAGCACTCATGAGGATGCTCAATTAGGCCCACGCGTGTGATGAAGAACACAGAGACACAAAGAGATGTCCTAGCGGGGAAACATACAGCACATGTGCTCACACGCATACAAACACACATAAACACAAACTGTAAGTGAATGAAGGGTCTGTTGACAGATTTCAGCAGTAATTGATACCTGTGTTTGGCAGCCATTTTTATCTGGCTTAAACCACAAGCCAGGAATGATCTAAGCTGCACAGCAGAAGCATATGCACACACACACACACACACACAAAAACCCTTTTCTTACAAGCATCACTTGACACATCTTGACACATCTCTCTCGCTCACACAAACACACATGAACACACACATAGACACACACATCTGAACATGAGATAAAAATCACACTTTAGGCTTTGAAAGGCAAAACCAAACACTCCAAAAATTCTCTCTCTCTCTTCTGCCTTGTTGAACTTGCAGCATTGAAGAGAGCTGTAGCCATGACCCCCCCCCCGTGTAACTCGTATTCTCAAGCCAAATATGAACACAAAATGCAAAAAAAGAGAGGATAGGAAGGGAGAAGGAAAAAGAAACAACAACAAAAATAAAGCGGCTCAGTGGTGTGTCAATTCTTACCTTAAACAGGCGCAGGATGTTGGCCACCATGATCGACACCGAGCTGGCTGCAGCTCCGATCACTCCTACGATTTTATCCGGCTTGGTGAAGATTGGAGGGTCTCCGTTGGCACAGCGGACATCGGATCCATCCCTCTCTATCAAGGCCTGTACAAACGTCAGGGACTGCTCCAGAGCATACGTGTCCCTGGAGCAGGTATCCAAGATCCGGGCCCCCAGTGTGATGTTGGGTAACAGTTCGGGGTCCTTGTTGATCAGGTCGATGGCGAACATCATGGCCTCCAAGCGGTGGATGCCCTTTTCCTTTTTTAGCTCGCCACATGGCGTGCCACGGTCCCCTCTGGCGTGCACTGGAAATAATCCACCGAGTATAATATCGCCATCTAGTCGGATGGAGTGGGCATACTCTGGTGCCGCCTGAGGGTCTGTGGGGATTCGCTGAGGGGAGGCGACGGGAATGAGCCAAGTGTAAGAAGTAGCCACGAGGAGGAAGATGAAGGAGGGAGACAAGGGGTAGGAAACTGGTCTCCACCGTGGTTCCATGATCAATGAAGAAGTTAACAAAGCAGATCTCGGAGGAAGGATTCCAAAACTGAGAGTTCTGGAATGAATATAAATGTTGGGCCTTTCTACTGGTCGATGAAGGAGGGGTAAAGGACCCCAGAGATGGAGCTAACCGAGCCCCATGAGGAAATCATAATCCAAAAGACAGCACAGAAACAAAAAAGCTAAACAAACAAAAAAAACAAAAAAAACAGCGGTAGTGCAAAAATGTGTCAGTGAATTTGAAGAAATCTATTTAGGGAGTAAAGCGTGTAATCCACAAGTCACATCTTCAGTAGAGCCTGTTGGAGAGAGACAGAAACAGGATGTCTGAGTGCCCAATGTGATGTGAACATCAAGCTTGCTGCAAGGATGTAAGGTCCACCTGACAAACATGTGTAAAACCACTCAAGGGCAAGGAAAAAATGCACTGAAATATATCAAAAAAACAAGCACAACAAACGCGCAGATGCTCATTCGCCAGCACGCTCATATGGGCATATTCTTTCCAGCGGAACTGTCAGAATTTGCACTTCAGTTCTATAATTGAAATCCCAAAGTCTGTCAGTTCATAATCACCTCTACACACTCACACATACACACAGTCTCTTGTCTTGGCATATCGATGAGTGGAACAGCTGCTAAAATTACAGCACAGAAACCTTTTGGCGAGCTCCTCGGGCTATTCGCACGAAGGCACGTGGATACCTGCTTGTGGAGGGAGAGGAAGAGAGCCGAGGGAAGCAGCAGGGGAGACACAGAGGAGACACAGACGGTGAAAAAGATGAAGATAAGGGAGGAGAGACAGAAAGGGAAAGCATGTAAGACAGAGAGGGAGAAGCAGAGTCAGCGGAGAAAAAGACAGAGAGCGCTGCTGTGGAGCAAGTGTGCTGCATCATTCAAACACCTGCTGTTTCTGCTGCAGTTAAATGAACACATTACATCCAGCGCAAAACTCTCTGTCACACACACACACACACACATGTGCACAGAGCTTCAAATCACAACAGGTAGCATTAATGTTGAGTCCCTTTCTGGAGAAGATCCTGCAAAATGATACCAGATGACTACTTCAAACTCACTCCTGTAGGGAGAGTTGTAGCTCTATCTATGGTGAGCAATGCTGTATTTAGCAGTCATGTTGAAGAACATGACTTTAAAACTTGGTTTTGACAAACGTGTTGATTTCTACATGATAGCGGTGCTAATGTGCTTCCATTAGTTCATGCCTCAGGGGATTTAATCTCTAATTCAACCCTGATCTAGAATCATAGATTTTATTTTGCACTAACGCTGCATGAAGAGGTAATTTATGCAAATTTGTTAATGCCACTAAGTAATCAAACCCTAAGTGGGTTAATTAATCTACAACTTAACAGATTTAGTGAAAAAACATTTTTTCCATCCATTTTTCTAAGAAATCTATTGTTAAAAGCATCAGATATACAATTCACTAGCATTTAAGACCAACCGAGGGTGTTTGGTTGATATACACGCATCAGTCGCTTCATTAGGTACACCTGTTCAGCTGCTCATTAATGCAAACATCTAATCATCCAATAAAATGGAAGAAATCCTGTTCATCTAAGGAGGTAAACATGATTGAGACAACTTGGCGAAGTTCAAACTAAGTATAAGAATGGCAACAAAAACAGGTGATTTAGGTGACTTTGAACATGGCGTGGCTGTTTGGCTTTTCCCACACAACCATCTCTAGGGTTTACAGAGAATGGTCAAAAAAAAAAAAAGAAAAGACAGAAAAATAACTTGTTCAAGGGTGAGAGGAGCTTGGCCAGACTGCTCTGAGCTGATAACAAGGCAACAGATCACTTATTACTGAAAAAAGTAAGTGAATTACTGAATTTTAATTTAAAAAAATTGCCTGCCTGTGTCACCTGTTAAAGTTCAGGTGCCGGCAGCTTATTGGGGTCAGCACATACTCTGGATTCTTTGCTGGCATTGCCTTAGCATACTGTCTGTGCAGATTCTTGCAAAAAGCCGAAGTTGTGTTAGCCAGATAATGCTGCTGTTTCTGTCCTGTCTGTTTACATTTTGCACTATTATCCTTTTGTAAAATAAAATGAAAGCAGTGTTCACTCTTCCACTCCTCAAAAGTTGCAGACCAATCCAACATTTTCTGCACAGAACATGAAATCGCTGACTGGAGCAGCTGGAAGAAAAAAGATGCTTTTTTTTTTAGTCCGCCCCTTTAAAAGAACCGTTTTAGTGGACTGAAGAACCGTTGTATGAGTTATGTATGGACATAATTGTCAATGTAATATAATTAATGAACTTAGTACAGTAACATGTTACATTACTGTATTAATGAAAAATGTAGTGTGACAACAGTGGTATGCAGCAGAGCATCTCTGAACGCACAACACTTCAAATCTGCAGCAGCAGAAGACCACACCGGGTGCCACTTCTGCCATCTAAGAACATGAAACTGAGGCTTCAGTTTGCATGAGCTCACTAAAACTTTCTTTGTCTGACTGTCTTGATTTCTCTTGCAAAATTTGAATGGTAGCATCAGAGTTTGGCGTAAACAACATGAAAGCATTCATCCATCCTGCCTTGTGTCAGTGGATCACGCTGGTGTGATGCAGGATATTTTCTTTGTATTGTTGAAATACCAAAGTCTGCCTGTGTTGTTGCTGACCATATCATGTTCATAAAAACTTCTGAGCAATGTTTCCAGCACCTCAATGAATCGACATCAGGAAAAATGAAGGCAGCTCTGAAAACAAAAGGGGAGGGGTCCATCTTTGTACTAGCAAGGTGTACATAATGAAGTGACCAGCGAGTGTAAATCTTATTACATCATTTGCACACATTTAGGCCATCACTCTAAAACGTCATTCTTTATTATAGTTGTCCTGCTTACCCAAATACACACAAGCGTTTCTTTTGAGGTGGCCTATTTCACACACACAAGCCCGTTAATTGGCCGCATAGTTCTTTTCATCCTTATCTTCTTCCCTTAGAGAATAGTGTCTCAGCACAAGTAAACTACTGAGTTGTATCCTAATGTTAAAGGAAGACTTCAGGAGGAACGGCTTACTCATTTTCTAACAAAGAGTCAGGTGAGGTCATGTCTGGTCATTAAACAGAAGCCAGCAGACTATATCAAGACTGAGAACGAGTGGAAACACTAAGAAGTTGCCAAGATATTTTCCACCCACAGCTTACGCAAATGATTATGACTATGCAACAGGCTAGCCATTTCCCCCTGTTTCCAATCTTTACAGTAAATTGAACTAACTGGCTGCTGGCTGTCGCTTTATATTTAGTGTATGCACGTGTGAGTCGTACTGTGAAGGTAAATAAACATAAACATTTCCTAGAGAAAATAACAGATGCGTGAGAATTCATATTTTAAAACATGCTCAATCTTTCCTTTCCTTTTTCAAGCGTTAAAGCCTGGAATAAACAGCACATATGTGATAACCTAGACAATACTGGACCTGAAGGTACCACCTACACCAGCACTGGGTCCGCTTCAGTGAGTCATTACAGCCTTGCCTATATCATCCTGTAAGAGTTTTTCATATTAAATGACTATAGATTTGCAGTTTCTTCTTTTTGCAACGATAGTTTATAGCTGTGAAAGCTGCAACTATATTGTATAGAACGAATCTGCCTGTTTGCCAGTATGTGGTCACTTTGACATCCCTGCTTTATTTGCATATGCTCAACCGTGCATCATTTTTATGGGTTTTGTTTTTTACCTACCACAAGAGGAGATTGGCCCATTTTCAATCCTGACCATTTATTATGTAAAATAGCCCTAAACGCTAAATGCATTAGTTTAACTTAACCCTGGAGAACCCATGGGGTCAAATTTGACCCCATGGGTTCTCCAGGGTTAAACATTTGCACTACCCAATACTGAAATGTCCAGCACTCCTTAGGAGTTGGCTACAGTACTCATAATCTTGAACTGTATATGTCTGCTGGCCCATTAATCAAATCCCAGAGCAGTTTTCAAAAAAAGATTTCTCACCGTCTCCCCATAAAACAACAGCATAGCCTTCCTGTAATGAAAGCCAAGCATCATTTAAAGACTTCTGAACCATTCTGCAGACCTGTTTGATTTCCCCCACGGGAGGCCCTAACAAGTTTCTGGACTCAGATCTCATCCCAGCGTGAGGTGCACTCTTGAAGAATCCATTTATAATTCGATTCTGTCCCAATTAATTCATCAGTTTCTCTTCACTCTAAATGGAATTAGGTCAAAGCCACTCATACGGCCAAGCCCCCGCTACGATTAAAAACCCTGCTTTATATAGGTTATCCAGTTCTGATTCATCTAACAGTGTTCTCCCTGCAACATTGTGTGTTCGACACTTTTCGCCTTGAATTCAAGCAGAGAATGGGTTTAAATTGAGGCCCGGGGCCCCCCAGTCATTAAGCCGCACTAGATTATAGCCAGCTCAAGTCTACGTCTCAGTATATTCCAATGGGGTCCATTAAACTGTGGTACAGCTTTCTGTCAATCCTTTTGCCTGTTTTTTGCTTCTTCTTTTTTAAGTTCATCCTTGCAGCTCTTAGCACTTGGCTGCATCTCATATTCCCGAACAGGGAGCAAACCGCATGAATATTTTTAAAACCAGAAAGGGGGCATTTATGATTTAAAAAAAACAGCTACACTGGTTCAAGATGTAACTACATGCAAACGTCTCAAGTGGGGCACTAAAAAAAAAAAAACACAGATCAGGGCAACGTGCGAATGTCTCGTGACTGAGCTGAGGCCCCGAGGTTATTAAAAGTTTCCTGTCTCATTTACACTCACGCCCTCTGAGGATTATCAAGTTTAAGAGGTGAAAAGACATCCTTTGTCTGCACGCTCATGAAGCAGCCCTACACACCTGAGCTTATGCTGATCTTAACCAGTTTGGCTATCGCTATTTGGCTTTCCAATCGGAGCCTCTGTCACACTCTGTGAAGGCTCAAACATCTGCTTTTTTTCTCTCTTCTCCCATGTGGCAGCCTAGAAGGAGGCAGAAGAAATCCCGAAGAATGAGGCTCCCGCTGATGTGACGCTTATGTGCTCAACGATGAAGAGTGTTAAACCCCCCCACCCTCCGAAAGGCTGCAGCTGGCTCATCACTCTTTTTAATTCACACCCATGGCAGGCTGTCTATGAGCCTGTTGCCCACTTCTGGTTGTGTAGTCAAGTAGGGAGGTTTGGGGGGGTTCTTCACTCACTTTTTTTCCAGATTCTTCCTTCTCCTCCTCCCTCCATTTCTCTCTCTCTCTCTCTTTATTCCCTGCCACGCTCTGCCTCTCTGCCACCGTCTTGTCTGCCTCGCTGCTGCATCGCATCACCTTCTACAGGCCGTCTCCATCTCTCTTGAGAGTCCACTGCTCTTTTCAGAAAGTGATAGCTTTTCTGCTGCCCTGTCCTCTCCCCTATCCTCCTCTCCCCCCCCCCCCCCCCCCCCACCTTCCCCTTAAGTAGGTGTTCTTCGCCACCCCCTCCTTCATCTTCTCACATACATGCCTCGTTTTATTCCTCCCTTCTCTCGCTGTCACTTTATTTTATTTATTTTTTTCTATTTTAGCTGTTTCATAGGCCACCGCTGCACTAAAAAAAAAAAGTGGTGATTCCCTCAAAACACACACACCCTCACACAAATCTTTGGATCCGACTTCCGTTCAACCTGTTATAACCCTAACCAAGGCTGTAGATGAATAAATGAAACGTGGCTGAACTTGATTGTATATTTTTTTTCTCCTGGTCTCTTCTCCAAACACTCCAAACATAGTTCACGTTACCCCTGAATGTTACCTCCAGAGGGAAAAAGACTTTTCTTAGTCCTTTAAAGCCTTTTTGATTGTTTCCAGTCTCAGCACACATCAGTGGGGCACGCAGAAAAAAGCTTACGCATCCCTTTAAAACACACACACACACACACATGCTTCTGATGTGATTAAGTCATGTGTCAGAAGATAACGCAGAGCTCACAGGTTCAAAAATAAGACTGTGCGAGATCAAAGTCTAGGGGTGTGTGTGCTCATTATGCAGCCCTTTGGGCTTCATTCGGTACAGCAGTGGTGGTATTCTGATTGCAGCCTAATTAAGACACTGCCATCCTCAGTGAAAGCAGAGAAACACCCGTGCAATGATATCTGGAGGAGCAAAATTCATGCTCATTATATCATGTCTCTATTTTTTCCCCTAACACACATCCACGCAATCCTGAGTAAAACACACCTTTGAACGGGTGCTGTTAGAGCATGTACTCACCCAGCCACCACCGTGGGGAAATCCACGACAGAGAGAGAGAATAAAAAAATGCATAAAACAATAAAATCCCGCAAAAAGTAAGAAGCAGTGAAACTGAGACAATGAATAACACAGACTGGTCAAAACCATTCAGCAAAGGAATGTGTGTTAGAGAGAGAGAGAGAGAGGGAAAGGTGGGAAACACACACACACACCCTCGCTGAGAAATGCAAAAGAGATCAGCGCATTTGGTAACGTGGAGAAAAGAATCTGCGTGTTTAGATACCTCGGAAATGAGGAAAATCAAATCATCCGCCAGTGTGCGAGCGGTGATGCTCCGGCTCCAGCCTCCCCCGCAGGCTCCGTGGGGTCCCTGTCCGTCTAAAGCAACTTCCTTGCGAAACTCAGCAGTTTCACCTCCACCCTCACACACGCACACACACAATCAATATATATATCTGTATATCCTGAAGTAAAAATCTCTTTGTTCCACAACAGCAAAAGGAATTTGAAGACAATTTAGACAATCCTCATGGCGATGACTGGAGAAAGGAGCAGATCTGTGCAGCTGCCACACAAGAACAAAAACAAGGAAAAAAAGAAAAAAGAAAAGAAAGTGTTCTGTCGTGACCAACAGAGCTGATTTAGGGGCTCAAAATCAACTATTAACTCCGCACTTGTTAATGGAGACAATAGAGGGAGGCTGCCTGTAATGAAGTCGATGCCCAGGAATGAATCTCAGACAGAGAGGTGTGGAGAGAGGGAGAAAGAGAGCGAGGGAGAGGAGAGGGTGATGAAGGGGGGGACAGAGTGCAGGAATTCATCATGCGCGGACTCTCGTCAGTAACGCTCAATAACGCTGTTAAAACCCACCTGATTGTTATCCGCTCCTTCTCTAAGCTCTCCGCACTTTGCGCATAAACCCTTCCCGTGAAGTCCGCTCGCGCTGCTCCGCGTACGCGCGCGCACACTAACACCACCAACACCCCCCCTTCTCCAGGTTGTCGGTGCTGAAAAGGACAGCGCACGACACGAAGCTGCCACACGAAGCGCGAACCCCCCTGTCCCCCAGCTCTACGTGAAACATATGTATGTATTGGAGGCGTCGGGTCTGCATCTGCCGCCTGCACCAAATCATCCTCTAATTGCGCCACTGTCGTCCAGCAGAATCCACCCATTCAATCAAGTTTATTACCAGTCAATCGGATCGATTGTTTCCACAGTGGAAGGCGTTGGTTATTAGAACACGTTAATAAGTCATCAGAATATGCTCAGGCGGTTGTGCCACACTCTTAATTGCTTCAACTTCAGTCCGTTTTTTGTTTGTTTTTTTTTTTACTGCGCCCATTGATTCCCCCTTCCACACACCCCTCCTCTTCCTCTTTGTACAATCATAGCGCCATGGTTCTTTGTGGTGAATGGAATTAAACAAATGAACCGCATCCCATCTGCTGTGTAATAACAATTTGATAAGCTGTGTGGAGTCAGAAACCAGGCAATTGAAACAGACCCGGGTGTTCCCTCATGTGACAGCGTGTAAGATGTGCGCAACACGTCCAATTTGTGGCTTTTCCGATTCGGAGGGAGGTGCATAGACGCGGAGCAATGGCACCATCTAGCGGTGGATGTCTTGTAATTGCAACAGGAAAGGGGCAGGTGAGCGTTATCAAATTCCTAAAGAAAATTAAAAGAAAGGAAAGAAAGAAAGATAAAAAGAAAAAAGTCATGGGAGGAGTTGAATAAAACAGTTTTGAAGTTTTTCTTTTTATAAATATGTACATGAGCTTTAATTCTATGGACTCAATTGGCCAATATAAGAAGTGTACTAAAATGAGCTTTCAAGTTAAAGTGTAACCTTCATGTCTACACTAGTAATGGGTTCATTTTGTTCCATCTCCTTTCATTTTATACCTCTGTACATAAGTTAGCTTGTTTGTTTGTTTTCAGGTCCCCTGAGCTCAGGACGTCAACTTTGAAGTAGGTCCTGTGACAGTGATGACTAAACTCTTCACGTGCCAAATTCCTTTCAGTTGATTTTCGAAATCTTCTTCAAAAACGTTACATTTGTTCTTTTTTAATGTTATTATGGTACAAACAGCTGTAATAAGTACTTATACAAAAGAACTTTCATTTCTAGATAGGTCTACTGAAATTGGAGTAAGTGACAGATTTGTATCGGGCAATTTTAAAGGTAGTCGAGTATTTCCACCAGATACATGACTTATACACCTACTTCTTTAATTAGACTTTGCTAGTACATGGTTGGACCTTGTGTTTTTAGAACTGCTTTAATTATGCATGCCTGAGACTCAACAAGATGCTGGAGACAGTCCTCCAAGATTCTGGTCCATATTGACATGATATCATCACACGGTTGCTGTAAATTTGCTCTATTGGATTGAGTTCTGGTGACTGTAGCATTAATTTGACTACAGTGAACTTATTGGTTTCACGTTTAAGAAACCAGTTTGAGATGATTTGAGCTTTGTGGCATGGTTATCCTGCTAGAATGGACCACCAGAAGATGGGTGGCTGGACTTTTAAGGGGTTAGCAACAATATCCAGGTATGACAGTATCTTCTATTGTCCAGTTTCCTGTTCTTAGCTGACAGGAGTGGCTGCTGCTGTAGCTCATCAGCTCTTCAACCACTGACATCTGTGTTCAGAGATGCTCTTCTGCATACCTTTGCTTCAACGACAGGAACCATCCTCCTCTTACCTGTAGACCCTAGAGATGGTTGTGTGGATCAGCAGAAAGAAGAGTCCATCTGGCACCAACAGCCACACAACAAAGTCTCCCAAATCGCTTTTCTTCCTCATTATGCTGCTCAGTTTGATGTTCAACAATTTGTCTTGACAGGCAGACACTGCTAGTAGCAGCAGCATTGACCTACTGCCATGTGATTGGTTAATTATATGTTTGTGTTAATGAGCAGCTTAATACGGTGTACCTAATAAAATGGCCAGTGAGCATATCTGACAATGTTGTTTGCAGAGATTGAAATTATTACCCAGTGTAACGGTGTGGCTCACTGTCTATGGACCTACTGATATCAGGCTTTGACTGTACTTACGAATAGATATGTGTTCATATCTTTGAATAATATTTCCTGCACTCAATAAAATGTCTCTTACTGTCACCACCACAACTCAGTGGCATTAAAAAATAAAAAGATGCATTTCAGCAAAGTTGGGCGGGGAAAATGGAAAGCTGGGAAAAAAAGCCAAGTCTCCAAAGACATAATTCTTGAAAAACCAAATGAAATCTGCAAACGTTGTAAACAAACAAGACTGATTGAAGTAGGTGACTCACACTTCAAAGAGAGAGAAAAAGACAAAGCCACACAACAACCTACTGAGGTTTAAAGCAGTATAGTTTTATTTAAGTGGTTGGTTTCAACATTCTTGTCACTGAAAGGCTTTTCTAACGCTTGTCAAATGCTCTAGAAGGTGAGCTTAATAACATTACAACTTATGATTAAAGAAATGTCAAAATTAAAAAATAATAATAATAATCTAAAAGTCTCTTGAGGTTTCATTCCTGCTCTCTTCTGGACACATTTCAACAACAAAATCTCCTCCTTCAAACAGTGTAAGATTTTAAAAAAAGAAAAGAAAAAGAAAAGAACTAATGGTGGAACAATGCAAGCTTGCCTCAGCAATAAACAATTACAGAGTTGTAACTAGTCAGACGTGTTAAAAGCATATGGCCAACCAACACAAGTGAGTAACTATTTTGACTATTAGAACTATTATTTATACCATCCGTGCAGGATGGATCGATATATACACACTGTCAAGACCTCGCTGCTCTAGCATTTTGGGTTATAAAAATAAAGTTTGGTCTTTCCTTTTTTTCAGGTTTTGTTCCATTTCATGGCTTTCTGTTTGAACAGTAAGACATATCTGCTTTTGGTCTTCCTTGATCCTTTCTTTCCAACTCTTATGTGCCAGTGGCTCAAAGACTACCATCAGGAGCTGTTAGCAAACAAGTAAACCCCAACCCTTCCATCCCTCTCAAGTTTGGGTACAGGAAATCATATTTTGAATGGAATTCATACAGTACTTGGTAAAAAAAAAAAAACAACAACAAAAAACAATCTTACAGGTAAGAAGGGAAAGAAAAGTTCATGCCCCTGCATGTTTAAGTGGATGTAACAAAATACTTAATGCCAATTGTTAAATAAGGGGAATTTAATAGTTTTGCTTTCTGGATTTGTGGCTTTCTTATTATTCAAACCTGCCATGCGTGCTGCTTTAGGCACTGAGGTTGAGACACATCTACCAGGACCTGTGATGGAAAGTACAGTAACTAAAGGAAGAATCAGCAAGATGACAGTGGTAAGAAAATAATGTCTTCCAGTTAACAGTTTAAGGCAGTATGGCTGTTGGTGACCTGTCACATCCTGCAAACATTCAAGCACACATTACTCCACATAATGTGCTGTTCAGTTCCTTCTCGCTGTAATTTAGCATGCAGGGTGTCAGTTTGATAGTCCAAATGTTTCCCCTGCTGTACCACGTGTTGTTTCAGACTTTTATAAGTGGGAATTTGATTCATTTCTATAAAGTGAAAGATTCCTTCCAGAGTACAAAAACGTTCTCTGGAAGGATAACCTGGTGGTACAGGGTACTGTCATGGTAAAGGAAACACCCTTTACAAACATGCAATCACACCAAGTAGATAAGGCAGAAAAAACAGTGATTACCACATGAAACTGATTGAAGTGATATTAGAAGAAGCACGCACACATTTTGTTTTTTAAATCTTTAAAGAAAACTTAAAAATCCACTCTGGTATTTCCTTTTCTTTGGCTGTACCCTGTAATTCATAACATCTGAACTTGTTGGTCACTTTAGAGCTGACTAAATCCGACAAGTTTAAATTTCTGGGACAATGTACGTGACAAAATAGAGACTATTCAATTCTAAGGCGAGCATCAAACACTTTGGCTACAGTTTCTCTTCCTGGAAAGACAGCAGGGCACAAAAGTGGTCCAATCAACACAGGAATCAAGTAAGAGGGGGGAAAGCAGATGAACCAGCTGAATATAATAGGTCTGCATCACACCCAATTTAAGATATGGACATACATATAAGTCATAAATTAATGAAATGCTGCTGTAAGGATATAGGTTCATTTTGTGTAGGGTTAATTTAGCTTTATCTCTCAGTCTGTTTTTTGCAGAGACCACAATCCAGGTCTGATTTCCCTCCCTCTCTTACACACACACACACACACACACACACACACACACACACACACACACACACACACACACACACACACACACACACACACACACACACATATATAGATTAACTTCATCCTTTTACTAAAGGCCGTTTACAGGAGCAAAGCAGTACAAACTAGTCATCTGCATATGGATCCATATTCACATCTTGTAGTAGGTAAATAGAGAATATATATACCAGTAGTGAGTCTCTGTGTAGATAGCAGCGCCACCATCCAGCATGCTGGCTGGCTTCATCATGAAATTATACATGAATGTGAGATTCCAACAATATATTTGGTTCTTAAGCAAATGTGGAACATAAAACTGTTTGTACTTCACTCCTCCATCGGGCTCCGTTGTTCCTTTTTTGTTTGTTTCCTTCACATTTCCATCATCTTTTTCCTGTGCTTGCTCCATCTGCCTATTATTTTTCCAGTTTGTCATCGTTAGTGGCTCGCTAACCCTTTATTCCAGGGGGTCTGTGTGGAGACAGAGAGCAATGTAAAAGTGAGGGTAAAAAAATGATCAGAATGAGTTAAACGAAGAATCAAGGGAGAAGCAGGAGGTAAGAAAAAAGACTTCTAATGAGCAGAGTGATACACAGAGAAGTAAGTGAGAGTGAGCATGCAGGAAACAGCTGGTAAATCATGCCAAGCAGTTAATTAAAGGAGGAGAAGGAGGAGGAGGCTGATTGGGATTTCTCATCTCTGCCCAGGGAGTGGTCTTCAAGACTAACAAATAAACACACATTTCCTGCCACAAAGGAAACTGGCCCATCTCAAACACATTTATAGATTTGCTCAGGTATAAATGCATCTTGCAGGAGCTTGTCTTTTTGCAGTTTTGGCACACACATCAGGAAACAGAGAGGGAGACAAAAAAACAAAAAGACAAACTGGCAGGGTGAGAACGAGGCAGCGATGAAGCAGCGGACTCGCTGCACTGGAGGGAAACTCTGTGTTCTTACACTGTTTTTCACCAGACCAGGGATTTGGAGCGGGTGCTGACTCCTTTCCTCCTGCTGGCTGCTGCTGTCGTTGCGTTACGATGGCTTCGCTTATGTGACTCCAGGTACAACTGAGGAAAATCATTCACAAATACATTCAAATGTTATGCAGATGTATGCTAGTGGTTTATTTTCATTTTATGAAGTCACTACTGGCCAAATGTGTTTTAATGTTGTGGTTGCAGGAAAAATAGCATACGGATGAATGCTTAATCTATGGATGACTTTGATTAATCAATTAATCATTTTGCTTATATACCAGAAAACTGCAGAGAGTCCAAGGTGACTCATTTAAATGCAAATTTGTGCTACTTCCTGTCTCGGTCAGAGCACTCTTTAAAACTGTTGACATTTTTAACCTCTGTAAGACTTTCTGTGGTATAAACAAAGGTTATTTGGTCTTTGTCAGTATCTGCCTATTCTCACAGGGAGAATTCGTGTCAGTCATACCTTCTTAGCAAAGGCCCGTCCACACTGGTCACAAGCGTGAAGGGAGAAATTCTTTGTCACTCTGACTTCAGTGGACGATGTCCCCGTGCTGCTCTCTGACTGGGCGTCATGTCGCCGCGTGTGTGGGGTTTGGTTGCTGGGTGAGGAAGAGGTGGTGGTGTTGGTGTTGGTGGAGGAGGAGGAGTTGTTGCGTTGGTGTGTGTGTTTTTCGCTGCGGCGGGTCAGCGGGGGGCTGATGGGGTGGTGCTGATGGGTCTGCTGTCTCTCTTGCTTACGGGTGACGGGAGGGGACGGGGTGAAGACTGTCGACGACAGCTCCTGTTGTTTACGAGTGACGGGGGCTGGAGGTGGGGCAGAGGAAGAGGAGGCTGAAGAGGCTGTTGGGCCAGTTGTGGAGCACTCTTGCTTACGGGTGACGGGAGGTGAGGGGGAGGAAGACGACGAAGCGTGACGTCCGTTCACTTCCTCTTTGACGCTGCTGCCTGTCCTCTTGTTCGAATTGTTGAGGACTACCTCTGCTAGCCTCTTCACTGCCCTACTCTCCAGTTTGGGCATGATCTTGGCGAGGTACGTGGATGACTTCTTGTGAACTACGGTCACGTGACGCAAGACGTCGCGCTTGCGACGCGACTCGTAGCGACAGAGAGGGCAGCGGTAGAACTTAATGAAGATGTCGTTGCCGTCTGTGTGCAGCTCAATGTGTTTTGTTAAGTTCTGACGTGAGCTGAACTGTCGTTTGCACAGCTTGCAGAAGAGCTGCTTAAAGTCAAAGCCCACTGACAGTTTCGTCATTTTGGTGGCCATGCTGCCACTACACGCGTTTCCCCCACGGGAGGATGATGATGATAATGATGTCATTTTTGGGCTTGACGGGGCCTCTTCCTCCTTCACCTTCGTGGCATTGTGTGCCACAGAAACTCCTTTAGCTGTGCCAGTGCTGTCACTAGGAGAAGGTGCTGGACTGCTGACAATGTCCTCGTCGTCGTCTTCTTCATCCGAGGGCTCCACTGCTTCCTCCTTAACCCTGACATTGTTGCTGACAGACAAGTTAGTGCTGCTGCTGTTGGAAGTGGCTGCTGCAGCGGTGGACGTTGCTGTACTAGAAGACTTGCTGCTTTTCATGCTGTATATCTTGTGGACTATACGCATGTGCCTCTTCAACATGAGCTGAAACACACAATTGAAATTCAAAAATTAATTCACGTTTGTTTTCTGAAGGAGCAAATTACATGACGACAAAATACCAACTTATTAACAAACCCTACCTGTGAGCTGTAATTCCTCTTGCAGAGCGTGCAGCGGCATGATGCCGAGTTTGCCTGTGTCGAGGCCGGGAGCTGAGTCTGAGGTTTGGCTTGGTTTTGGTTTGAAGATGATGTTTTAGAGTTCACAGGGGTGGACTTGGAGCTGTGGCCACGTGTTGGCGAGGCATTGCTGCTCTTTCTGGGAGGCGTGACTTCCAGTGAGAAGGGCTGGCCGGGACGTGAGGCTATGCTGGGTGTGATGGTGTCCCTTCGCAGACCACGATGCACCTCATCAAAGTGGCGTCGCACATTAGCTTTGGTAGCGAAGGTTTTGAGGCACACTGGACATGACTTTCCAGTAGGTGTGCTGAGTGTCCTCGGCCGACCTGTGGTGTCATGAAAAGGGTTATTATTGCGAACGATAATTCCTGCGGAAAAGTAAAAATTTCATTTAACATTAAAAAAACTAATTTTTTATAGCATGGTAGGTAAACACAAAGAACAATGAATAATAGCAAATGACCACAATTCGATACTTCACGTGGAATGTTTAGAACAATGTTACCAAAAATGACATCTAAAAAAATTCAAGCCCAGGCACTCGAGGTAGGTTTAAATGAGTAATAAATGCCTTTTACTTCATCAGGCTAAAGACATGAACATTTTTTGAAGGTTTACATTCACCTAACACTCAAAAGATCCCCAGTTTGAGAGACTGGGAGGTGAAACAAATGCCTTCAGGGCTGTTCCAGGAAGGGCATACCATCTGATGTGGTGACCCTTTGTGAATAACAGAGGAACCAAAAGAAGCTTTTCAGTGTCAGTTCTTTGTAAAAACAAGTCAATAACTTTTACAAATATTGTAAGGGTATGCAAAATACTGTTACACAATAGAGGGAGCAAGTTATTAATATTACAGTAATGCAAAGATCCATTTATTTTTCTTTTTTCTTAAAGAACAAGGAGGATTGTGGGAAAGGACACAATTTTAAGTAAGTTTTGTTAGATATTATAATTTGTCAGGACAGGAAAAGCACAACAGAAACTACTAGTCAATTTACCAGCACAAATACAGATTGCATACCTTTCACCATGGACAGCAAGCTCGTAGGAACTGTGCGTGTCTCTGTAAACTTTCTGAGTTCCTCGAGTTTTGTCTGGTGCATTTTGCGGCAGTGGCGTCTGATGCTGCGGCGCGAGTTGAAGTCTTGACCGCAAAGACAACAGGAGATTGTCACATCTTCAACCTGAATGAGAGTGAGAGAAATAAGACTGAGTTACTCAGCATCAAAAAGAAGACAACGATTTGTCTTTGTTCTCTGCAACACCTACCCCACTGTTGGACCCCTCATCCTCAGGCGGTGGCTGCTCCTCTTTAGCCTCCTCTTCAGGCTCCCATCTCCTCTGTCCCTGGTTGTGTCCTGGGCTGTTGTGGCTTTCTGGTCCAGCTGTCTGGTTTGCCTGGTTATTCTCCACACTTTCCATTGATTCGCCCTCCCAATTTACTGGACTCTCTCTGGCACTGCAAGAAATACAAATATATCAGAAATGAAGAAAAGACATGATCTTAGAAGTTGTGGTACATCTTACTCCATCAGCGCAGTGCTGACCTGGGTGTGTGTGATGGAAACCGAGCAAGCTCCTCCTCTGTGGTGAGGTACTGAAACACAGCCTTTGTGGTGGTCTGAATGGGCTCCAGTCGGACTACGTAATCTGGCCGATCGGCTCGTGGATAGATAGCATCCAGTAAATCCTTCATGGCAACACTCTGCCTGTCATCACCTGATGAACCTATGAAAGAAAAATCCCAAGAAACAATCAATCAGCTGTTTGTCACATAATACACAAAAGAAAAACAAATGTATGCAAATAAACACAAATAAACACAAGTATATGAGTGTGACACAGATGTTCAGTCTCAGTGAAATCTTTAGAAGCTGAACTTAAGTCTGTATGACTTGAAGGCTATTCTGGTGCAGCTGCCTTATAAAGAGCAAGCTAGAAATTTGTCATGAAAACATTTGCCTTGCTAAAAATAAAATGCTAATACCGGCTGTGTTCACATGAGGTTACTACAGAGCCATGTTATACTGACAACACCCATTTAGAAAGGATATTTGAATATATATCGGAAAAAAAGATCATGAAGACAAGGTAACCCAAAATGAAAAGATTTTAATTAGTGGAAAATGATCCTCATTCAGCTGTAATGCCATCACCTGAAAGACTGCAATTTGGCCTAATGAGCTGCTACATCATACTATTAAAAAGAGAAACAGAAGCAGTCATTGTATTCATTTAAAATCTCTGACCTGTGGCAAATTGCACAAAGGCATCAGATAAAAGTGCCCAAATCTAAACGGACAAAATAATCTCACAGGGGCCGACCAGCTTTTCTCTTTAATTTTAATTTTGTGCTACTGAAAAGAGGAGAGAGTGAAACAACATTTAATATGGTTGGAGTGTAGAGTGGTTGTGGTGATTCAGGTTATGTAGTGAATGGATGAGGGTGCAGGGCTACAAAACACTGTCTCTGTGCAACTTTAGATTAGCACATATCCTTATCCACAAAGAGTATTTTATTTCAAGTAAATGCAAATGTTTACTCTTGACAGGATTAGGGTTTCCTCAACAATAATAAAGCCCTTATTTTATTCTTATAAATCACTGTGTGGTATGGGAACTGCAACAAAACTGATTTAAAGTCCCTCAGGTGGATTATAAGGACAGCAGAGAAGATCACTGTGGCCCTACCACTTACAGAACTATACAATGAACACTGTATCTGCTCTACAGAGCCCTCCCATCAATTGTTTACTGCTCTGCTGTCCGGCATATCTGAGCATCCAAACCAACACTCCCAGACACTGAAATAGCTTCCTCTCCCAGGCAGTAAGCCTCCTCAAAGCTTGGGGCACCAAGAGAGTGAACACAGGCTGCACTCACTCAGTCATATTTTACACTCTAGCATGTCTACACTGTATGGACATGCTTTAGACCACAGGTGACAAACTCCAGGCCTCGAGGGCTGCTGTCCTGCTTGTTTTCCAACTAGCCTGCCCTTGTAGCTTCTTATTGGCAAAGCACATGTAAACCAGATAATCAGCAGCAGGTAATGCAGGGATGTCTCAAAAACAAGCAGGATGCTGGCCCTCGAGGACTGGAGTTTGACACCTCTGCTATAGACTAACATACCTCACTAGCTCTACATTGAGACATACACAGCCACCTTAAATGGCACAAGGAAATTTACGCTCTTTGAATAACCACATATGTTATCCTCTGGTATATTTATACACACTTTATAGCTACCAGTGCTGTTACTGTAAAGTCTGCCTCTGTGGTTGTTATCGCTACTGGCAATGTAATCATGATGTCAGTGTCTGCACTGTAGGGTTGTCTTGCACTGTTATGTAGTGCCTCATGGGTCATACCTGTATTGAACAAGTATGAATGAGTCATTTTCTAATATAATACACAACAAACCTTAGTTGATAGACTCCCGATTAGGAAAAACAAAAACAAAGCTGTACTTACTGCCGCACAGATCAAAAAGCAGATGAAGATAAGATACAATTAAAAGACTTTTTTTTTACAAGGTAAATAATATAACTGACTGTTCATACCAAGACAGCACTGTTTCTTAAAAGAAAGCAGAGAAAGCTAATGGAAAAATTGCTTGAAGACTTTCTTAGTGTACATCCTTCCTCTTGTAAAGCAAAGAGACGTGGACTCATACTATGGCTAATGAGGAGTAGATAAAACAAATGGTGCGAGTTCAAAGTCACTCTGCTTAGTAGTACGAGAGGAGAAACTGCATGATGGATAGATGTGCAATGGGATGTGGGTTTGTGTGTACAAAGACAGAGGCAATAATGAGTATGAGACAGATGGCATGAAAGAGAGTAAAGGAACCTTGGGAGTGAGATAAAGTCAAATTTGAAGAAGCAGAAGGCGACGTTAAAGAAATCAGAGGCTTTTTTTCCCCTTGCCAAGGGCATTTGTGTGTGGGTAACCTCAGGGATTTATGGGGCCCAAGCTGAAGTGAAGTTTGATCCCTGCTTTATCCGGGGACTTACAGTTTGTCTGGGGGTGTTAACAAGTTAATTTGAAAGCCCCCAGTCTTCACAAAAGGTCTGTCCCCAGTTCTTGCTGTACCTATTGATTTTATTACTGAGTTTTCAGACATCTTCTCTGCTCTTTTGGGGGCTTTCTCAGCAGAATTTGGATCATGAAGATGTATTCCAGACATGTTGACGAATGTGTGTCTTCATGCTTAGGCACGTTGTCACTGACCATCAGATTCAGGCAGGCGTGATAGGCAGTAGTACTCCTTATGTGTGATGAGGTTGGGCAGGCCTCTGAACAGACTGCGGCACAGTTTACACTCAAAGATGGTGTCCACCTCCCTTAGCAGCATGTGTTTTAGCTGGCTGGTGCCTGCAACAAAAATATAAGGAGTCAAAAGCACAGATACAGTATTTTCAAAAACAGTCCTAAGCGTAGGTTGGCTGAAGCATCATTATGCTGAAGGACATTTTATTAGATAAAATTTGAATTCATTTATATTTTCACTTTTTTTAGGACTCTGTATTATATCTTGATATAAGAAACCGCATAGAAAATTAGGATTAATCACAGAGGAATGATAAGTTCCTGTATGCATGAAAACCCTGTAGGGTAACTGTGATAGATATCATAATCCCTGGAATTAGTACTTTGTTCTTTTAAAGGATTTCTGATAATGATAATGAAGTCTTTGTATTAAGGACTACACTCCTTTCATCACTTTTACTTTTTCAAAAACTGTCATTCAGCATTCATTTCAATTGCGCATCTGTTCAGTGCTTTATTGGGTATGTGACGCATTGCTGCACCTTCCTTTTATTTACATGTGGGACTCACACAGATGTAAGAACCACACACACACACACACACACACACACACACACACACACACACACACACACACACACACACACACACACCTGCCACTTCATTTTATCCTTTGCCCTCTGCCACTGGCTCAGAACTATATGTGTAGTGGCATGGATTACAACAGCAAGGCATAACCACAGTGCGCTTACAATTTAGAGGTACAGAGCAGAAGATCAGACTAAACACAACTGGCTGAGTTCAAGCAGAATAATCATTATTTCAACAGAAACATAATCTACAGTATTTTGAATATTAATGACTATTGTATTGTACTGTTGATTTGTTTTAAGAGACTTAGTTGGAAGGAAAAGCTTTCGATTTAATAAAATCTGTGTCTGAACCTTCACCTATGGGCATGAGCTCTGGAAAGCTTTTCAAGCATTCCCAGCTGGGAAGAGAACCGGGGATAGACCCAGAAATCACTGGAGAGGTTTTATAGTTATATAGCCTCGGGAAGACCCAGGAGGAACTGTAAAGCACTGCTGGGCAAAGGAAGACCAGCTAATAGGTGCTCACTGTCATCAGATAAGGAGACTTTACATTGCAATACATCATCTACATATGTGCCTTTCAGGCAGACTTCAAGCAGACTGACCACAGTGTCTACAGCTGTTCATGTCCTTGTCCGCAAGAGAGCATAATCATGGCTTCAGGAATCAAGAAGTGCAAGATGGATGGAAGAGAGGGATCCTTTTTTCTTAACTCCTTATCCAGTTCAGGGTTGCCTCTTTTCAATGTAGCAATTTGCTGATATTTTACAGACTAACCAATTAATCTATTAAATAAACAAATTAGAAATCAATAAAATTTGTGGTATAAAGGATGGCAATCCTGCTGATGTGTTACTGGGATTAGATCACAATTCCTTATGGCACTCCACTGTGAAAACTGTCAACACATATTCAACTGAAAGAAGGGAGCAATGACAGGAGTTCATAAATAAGAATGAAATGAAGGACAATAAGAAAACACAAACCAGAACGGAAGCATTCAATTATCTGCTGAATCCCAGACTTGGAGGTCTGCAGAGGCTGCTGGAGCAGAGGAGGATCACCCGGCTCCACACAGAGACCTAAAAAGAGAGAAAGAGAGAGAGCATTTTATTAAAGTGAGCGTGTAATTACAACAGAGTATGAAAGCCACTGAGAAATAAAGCATCACCTAGAAATTCTGGGGAGCTGGTGGGAACAAAGTATATTGCCAACGCCAGTGCTTAAAGGGCAAATACAATCAGAGTCAGACAATGAAGTCTGTTCAGGATAGTGATTCATTTTGAAATCATTACCTTCTAATACACACACACACACACACACACACACACACACACACACACACACACACACACACACACACACACACACACACACACACACACACACACACAAAATGAGAAAGCATGCCTTCTATCTTTGCCTTCTAGGATCAGCATTATAACGGAAAGGAAACACAGGACATGGGTGTAAATGAAAAAACACCCTTTACAAATGAAATCTCTCTGCAGGGATTGCTCAGAGGACTACAGCTCAAGTGGGAGTGATGAAAAATGTGCAGTGGGAGGGCAGAGGCGTGCTGCTGGCAAATTTTTGTGCCGATTCCAACAGAGGTCGGCGACAGCAAAGGATTGGATACTCCAACTTGGGTCTAGCACAGTGCCACATTATCTGCCAAAAGAGGAACATGGCGAAATTTACTGATGTGCACTGGAGAATATTTTTTGCTTATGCATGACCTGCAATTACTGGAGGATATAGACTGAGAAAGCAGCAATCCTGATCATGGCAGGGATTTAATGTTTTGTTTGACGTATGTGCCAGCTTTTTCACTAGCTTCCCTTTAATGCATGTAATCATTCATTCAATTGTCATATAATACAGGGAGACAATTGTCCTTTACTCCTCTCTTGTTTTCATGCAAGTTGAATTGATTTATGTTCACTCTCAGTGTAACAGTACTAGCCAACAAGTTTTAAACATGTAAATCAGATATAAAATTTTCTACCTGCATGAAAGATCAAATTTGTTGCCACAGTGTTATTTATTGGCCTTAGTGATAATAGTTGTTTGTTATTGATTGAACGAAACACTTTTTAAACCTTTTTTTAAAGCTTTTTAAACCATTTTCAGACCGTAAGTTTGTTGTTTATTTGCTTTTGTTTTTTTTAAAATACAATTACTGTTTTAGTCTTCAATTCAAAACCTGTGGTCATCATCAGAAACAAGCTACCAAGCAGCAACCACCACGTCACTGTCATTTTTTGTAAACATAAATAAATAAATAAATAAATAAATAAATAAATAAATAAATAAATAAATAAATAAATAAATAAAATGCATCATTAGGATGTGATCACAACATCCTGTGCCACAACACAATGAACACAATCAGCACACATTCATGGAAAGAAAGAAGTTTGAACGTATTGGTCTTAGAGTCAAACAAATTTAGTTTTCTGTTGTATAAAACATTAAATATAACATAGCAGGAGCAGAGCTTTGGTTCTTGCATTATTTATAGAAGCTGACTGTGGCTGAAAGACCTGCAGTGGTTTACTGAAATGACTTATGGGTAGGTAAAGTGCCCTCATCCTACCTCCTCTATAATAAAAGGTAGAATGAGGGCATAATTTTTATTTTGTATGTAATTATTTTTTTGTATTCCATGAACAATTTTTTTTTACATCAATACAATCTGAGATGGGCATACAAACAACCACGGGGTGTTTACCTTCACATACACCACCACACACCCTGTTATCACCTCAAAAAATAAGATGCCATTGAGAACATTATTTCTACTGCGACAAAAGAGCTGTTTGTAAAAGCAAGGCTACCACAAGGCTCCAAATAAAACATTATCATTGCTTCCAGTTGTGACAAATATCCACTGTTTGTCTCCCTCTGAAGCATGCACATATATTACAGCCCACAAACTACCATTTGTGTATCTTGGAGATTGTAGCGGTACCCTTTGACTGGCATTCTGTTAATTCGTGGAAAGCTCTGCTATTTCCAAGATGACGTTAATTAATCTCATGTTGGAATTCAGAAGCTGAGACATTTCATGTTTAAAAATTTTGCACTGGTACAATATATTTTAATGCCAACTAGGGCAGCCAGATTTTTAAGTCATGATTACTGTGATTAAAATGCATCAAGGCAACAACATTACTGTGATATGAATAGAAAATGTGATAAAGGGTTTTGTCTTTTGTCTTTTTTTATCAAGTTAAGTCAGTATAACTTTAACAAAGGCAAACAAAAAGAACAATTACATAATTATTTCACATGTCCTTTAGTGCAGCGGTCCCCAACCCTTTTTGCGCCACGGACCGGTTTATGCCCGACAGTATTTTCACGGACTGGCCTTTAAGGTGTCGCGGATAAATACAACAAAATAAAACTAGTACCGGTACCGAAAAACAGAAG
Source organism: Rhamphochromis sp. 'chilingali' (assembly GCF_963969265.1). Taxonomy (NCBI): domain Eukaryota; kingdom Metazoa; phylum Chordata; class Actinopteri; order Cichliformes; family Cichlidae; genus Rhamphochromis; species Rhamphochromis sp. 'chilingali'. Next base: position 8,876,034 of record NC_137934.1, on the reverse strand, counting down.
ATTTATTCATAACACACGTGAAAAGACCCAGGAAAACTGAGTTAACGATAAAAACGATAACAAAATAACGCTGAAACCCGATAAAAACCCTGAAAACCATACATTTCACACCTGAGCGTCAACTCTCGCGACCCGGTACCAAACGACTCAAGGACCGGTACCGGTCCGAGGCCCGGGGGTTGGGGACCACTGCTTTAGTGGTATCAATATTTTATTTTTAAACAGCATGTTTATAAACAATACAAAGTTATCACATTACTTTCATCTAGTTATCAATTGTCTACTTTTAAGAAGTTTCTACAATACTGGGAGGCAGGTCTACTCAAAATGCCATACACACCTTGAGTAGACCTGTTTTGTGTGAAAGTGGTGTAACTGTGGTTGGTTTACTCTGATCTGAATTCTTTCATGAGTTTGTAAGCGTGTAGCCTCTTTCCAAGATGTGGGTTTTGTTTCACACAGAGAAAAAGCCCAAGCAAACTCCAAGTGAACCAAGTGAGAACATTGAGTCTGCTTATTGGCTAGATGTTACTGGGGCAGCAGCAATAAAACAAAATGAAAAAGGTACTGTGTTCTTGATAACACGGAGAATTTCTCTAAACAGTATATCTGGGTGATATTTCACAGTTCGTCGGACTGAGGTTAGATCACATTTTAACTGTAAACAAACTGCTCTGGAGTTTTTCGTGAACTAGACCCAGACCACTCATCCATAGGTCTCAGTGCGGTTGTTCTGCTCAGACAAACTAAACAGTAGAGGTGTGAAAACACCCTGAGAGACACATAAAAGTGAAAGAGACTAGCTTACAGAGTAATACACCCACAGAGAAGGTGGCAGGAAGAGACAGAGACAGAAAGGTAAATGACAACTGTGTGAGAGGCTTTGATAGAGATGAAGATTATGTATTAATGTGTGACAGAACATGTTTTCCTCTTTACCATCCCCCAACACCTCCCCTGCGTATGCTGCTATAATCCCAGGGGTGAAGGTTAGTGACCACTCTGACCTCCACATCCCCCTCTGCAAGAGAGTCAGATCAACCAGAGCTTCTCTGTGCAGTGTCTTTATTGCTACCAGAACTATATGACATTAACACAGTATCAGTGTACACATATGTGAGATGCATAAAAACACCTCTTCTATTCTGAAAACATGAGACAAGAAGGAATGCTACTGTGAATGAAAGGCAGGGAAGGTTCATCTAACAAACCAAAAGAATAGAATAAAGCAAATATTTCAGAATTCAGACAGAACATCTGTCATTATAAAAAGTAGATTTCATAGCCTTGTAGTACAAATTACAACTCTATCCAAAAGCTTAGCTTGGTTTTGGGGTCATGAAACACATTAGCTAAAAGTAATCACACCACATAAGCAGGACAGATGTGACAACTGCACAATCTGGCCATGAAAATCTTTCCAAGTTCTCATCCTAAGTGGAGAATTAGGACTATTTTTTCCAAGTTAATCAATAATGGGTTACGTCTTATTCTTAAACTAGGACTGTGTTCATTTCTCTATACATTTCTATTGGATTTAATCCCATTCTCACCAGCAAAATGGAGGAGTAATGCAAAAAAAAAAAAAAAACTAGTGTAATAAATCAGTTCCCAAATAAAACTTTCATAAACATCTGACAGCTCCAGCTAACCAGTGGTGCCCAGAGTGGTGCTCAAAGCCAAAGGCAGTTCCCATTTTCTGTGTATAAACAAACCATTCACTTTGACTTTGGAGTCCAGCCTTACTCCAGCGCCCTGACAGGAGGCTGACAGACAGTTTTAGCCTGTAGGTGGATGAATCAAAGCAGCGAGTAGTGCAGAGTGAAGACTAAAATTCCCACCATGAGGTTGTATGCCAGCCAGCCATGCTGCAGTTTACAGCCATGTCTGTCCAGACTACTAATATACTTGGTGAAGAACTTGAAGGATAGCAAAAAGACTAATGCAACAGACCAAATGACAAATGTGGTAACAATAGCCTCATCTGTTCTTCTTTTATAGTGTTAAACACTGCCCTGAAAAGTGTTTTTGCAAAACATACTGATGTTGATTTAGCTGACCTTTAACCCTTTGAATTTTGTCCTTTTGAACATTTGTCTTATTCTTGAATTATGTAGCTCTGACCAGCAACATCTATCAATTCATCCATGAGACCAAGCAAACGGTTGTGCTACATTTTCCCATACCCTTTCCTCAAACAATGAGCTCATGAGAATGGGATAAACGGACGACTCAAAACCTTAAGTGCAACAGCTTGAGTCTGCACACAACAGTCATACTCACCTGTGTTCTGGCCATGTTTGCAGGCACTCGTCTGCAGAAACTGCTCCTCAGTCTGGCAGCTCTGGTCCCTGGTCTGAGTGGTAGTGTTCCTATGAGGCTCAGGCAGTAGAGGGGGAATGGGCTTCCACAGAGGCTTACCCTGGTGCTGTCCAGCAGAGTTGCCCCTTTCCTGAACATCCACTGGAGTTTCCTTCTGGTCCCATTTCACCGGCAGCGCCTCAGCTGAAGCAGAGGTCTGAAGATGAAGCTGATCAGAGCACTGATCTCCATGTCTGGGTTGCACCTGTTGATGTTGGGTGTCCGAATGGAGTTGGCCTCCCTCCATCTCTGGCTGAACACCACTCTGACAAGAAAGCCAGACATGACAACATAAGACACACAAATAAAACGGACTGCATTTATAATTAAAGCCACTGTAATCTCCATGCTCCTGTGGGTACTGTGGACATCAGCAAGAATTGCTGCCTGCCACTGTGATATATATACAACCACTGGAGGGAGACAAATCCAAAAAATCTTTAACTGCTTTAGATAGTAGCTGTCAAAGGGAAAGTGACTAACACTGTAGGTAAAAAGGGCAAGCCACTGCAGTGATGGATACTAGCATATGTGGGACTGCTTATGAGACAAAAGCTTTAAATAACTTCTTTATAGTTAATAGGTTCGTCTCAGGAACGCACCCCTGATAAAAGGTTCTGTTTGCAAAGGGAAGCCAATTAGAAGAAAGTTGGCTTGTTTTAGACAGTGGATGAATATAAAGGGCTGCACCAAGGTCTAGTGCATAGTAAATAAAGATTATTTTAATCAGTGTATCCTACAAAGCTACTCTAGCAGAGTCCACTCATATGGAAAAGATATATATAAATCTTATAAGGTTTGTATCTGTCTTGTGTGAAACTTGTATGAAAAGCACACAAGAGTGAAAACAGATATAAGATCCCTTGAAAAATTATATAAATGAAACTTGTACGTTTTGGATACTTACTAAAACAATATATGAAAGTAATGAGAAAGTGGCCACTTTCATGAGTAAATCATATAAGCCTTATATGATTCACTATATGAAGTAGGCCACATCTTATGCAAGTCTTTTATAAGTTTTTACTATTTCTTTTCCATCTGGGCAAGAATTTAAAAAAATAGTTTGAAATTATAAATGTTACCTAATGAAGACTGAAAATTCATGCATTCATAGACAAGTAAATTAGAAGAGAGCTCCTTAAAAATACAATTAGTAGCTGTCTTTGTCCTGAATTAATGCCAATTGTTGGGCAGAATGAAGGACCACAACAGCTGGCCGTGTATACGTCTCTGCGCACATGTCTCCTGAGCATCCAGAAATTTTGTAGAGGAACATTAACCTTGTCTCACACAGCTACCCCCCAGCAGATAAGTGACTCCCCATCAACTCCTCAATGTGTGCACACACAGCATGTTTGTCTGTGTGTGTATTTATGTCTCTTAACCAGACCTCCTTTCTATCCAAGTCCCCAATCTTAGCTCCTCTGCCACCCACCAATTTATCCTCATTCCCTCTCTGTCTGTGTCTGCCTCGCTAACTCCTCGTGTCCCCGCTGTCCTTGAAGAGGGATAAATGACTCCACATTAACTACATTACAGCACATCACCACAGGACAAGTGGGCCGGTTGGACACTAAGGCACAAAGACATACAAACGGACACATTGCCATATCGTGGCTTAAACAAATAGCTGCAAAATAGCCCAAAAAATATCCCATTTGTGCAATACACACGTAACCTAATGAACCCAGTGGACCCAGACAGATTTATTTCAACCAATGGTTCAAGTGCAAAGATGAAGGGAAAGAAAAAAAACACAGTAAGTTTTTACTTTAAGAAAAAGAGGGAAAAAATCACCGTCATGAGCTGAAGAAAAAAACATCAGGGAGTGCCACCATTCACTTAGAATTTCAATTCATCTGCCAGTCAATCAGTCAACTATTCATGATTCATTTTCAATGGAAAGTGGTGAGCACAAAGCACAAGAAAGAAGACTGATTAGAGTAGGTGGGCGGGCTATGAAATTCCACTCTTTTGAAAAATGTCATGTGGAATAAAGAATAAAACGAACAGGTGAAAGCGGTATCAAAAAAAAACAAAAAACAAAACAGATAAATCAGTCGGATGATTATTTAACAAGACTGATTTTCATATGGATATTGACAGCAATATCTCATTAATCACACGATGAATGGTATTTAATCATGAGGTCTATAACTTCAACAAAAAAAGATGCAGGGCTCTAATGAAGATTTGTAGATTTGCATTTGTATATGGGCATTTACAGTTTTTGGTTACTGCTTGGGCTCTGCGCATCAGCAAACCGAACCAAAACAGAATAATGAAAACTACATATTAATAGGGTTTACAGTGGTACTAAAAGAATTGTTCGAGATATAGCCCCTTTAATAAGGTGATCAAATTGCAAAATTTCAAAAACAATTATTAAAGATTTTGTGTCCTGTTTCGCAGTGAGGCTTCTTGTTATTAAGAAAATTAACACGTGAAGAGTGAAAAAGTAAAGAAGATGTTAGTTGAGCTTCAAAAAATGTGCAAAATACACAGAATCCTCACAAAGTAAAGTGTCAGTTCGCCAAAAGACAAAATTTTGGCAAGAATTCTTGGAACAGAACTCTACAACAATGCATCTATATCAAAATTATGAAAAAACAAACATGCAGAAATAAGACAAAAGGAACAGCTTATGACCCTCAGTATAGCACCTCATTTGTCAAACATGGTGATGTCATGCTTTGCTGTCAGCAGAGCTGGTACACAAGAATTTATTGATAATTAAACGACTGACAGATGAAAAAGGATAAACACTGCTAAACATATTCAGGTAAACGTGCTGAAACACAACAGACAACCTATCATCGTTCAGTGGGACAATAATCCTTAACAAGTGGCCAGAGCACCCAAAAAGCTTTTCAGGGTGAAGAAAGTCCTTGCGTGGAGTCGTTGTTACATAATCTCAGCCTGGCTGAGCTGCATTTCACTTGCTGAAAGGGCAGACCTACTAGATTCACTGGTGTAGATACAAAGAGTGTTGAGATTGACCGCCAGGCTAGAACATATAACATGATTTAGTTTATGTCTGATTTATTTTTAAACCCCTAAATGTTGGCATTATGTGTAAAGGGCTACAGCTCCTAAACTATCCTCCCCAGTGATGAAAAACAACTCAAATTAAAGCTAAGACTCTGCACTTTGTCGTATTGACTGTTTGTTTTTTTTTCTCCAAATTTCCTGGCCGTCTAAATATCCTTGTCTAGACTGCAAATAAGCTTCTATTGTAACACAATCACTGACATATTTTCTCTTTTTCACAATAAAAATACTAATTGTATTACCTGGTGTATCTGTACAATTCCTATTTCCCATATGCAAAGGCTGTGGCACACTGTAATGACTGCAGGCACAATACACATGCTACAAAAAAAACACAAACAACACAGGGGCTAGGACAAACAAAAGGGGGTACTTAAAGGGAAATATATAAGGACAGAATTCAAGTTTTCCCTAGTTCACATCCAGTAAATTTTGTAACATGTGGCAGGAGTTATTTCAATAATAGGTTAGGTTTCATTTGGGTCTAACATAAATGAAGTGTGACTTTACAATCAGACAGGCATTGTTAGATTTTCTTTTGTCCAGTACCTGTCTGCGGGGACAGTTAGAGCTCTTCCTCCCAGCTGACTTCTGGGCCTTCACCATGCTGCCAAGACTGGCCTGCTGCCCCACACGTTCACTACCAGCATACACCTGTAACCTGCAACAACACTCCACATGAGCCAAGAACTGGACTGAAAGAATTAACTTCTGCTGGAAAAGCCACTAAAGCATGAAAAGCTGTCTAAAGAATTAAACAAATTATAGTTTCTCATATCTTAACTGTGCACTGTTTTCTTGTTTACAGATGTACACTTGCAATACATTTGTAAAGGATTGTTTGTGTGCAGATTACACAAAGCCATGATACATTATCAACATCAGCGAAGCAGACTAGTGAAAGAATTGTAAGTCACACAATCTAAACTTTAAATAAAATGCTACCAATGTTGCCCATTTAATATCATCTTCCACGTGCGTTAGTCTTCAGAAAATGTGGGAGTTTTACAGAAAGTTGATGAGAACAGTCTGCAATGTTACCATGAACCAATACACTACATGATTTGCACCATCTCTATGTGTGCATTTGTAACGGAGTACTCTGGCTCATGAATATTGTTTCTCCTAATTGATATGCAGCATATATTTCTTCTAAGAACGCCTTATAGTTGTAACCATTCTGCAGCAGTGTAAAGATTGATTCAATCTGCATTAAAATAAGTTGTCACAGGTAATTCTATTGAAGCAAGAATTGGTGCAATCAGCAAACCCAAAGAGAGAGAGAAAATGTGCATAAAATACTTTTTTTTTTACCCATTTTTGCAACACTGTGGTGTCCAAATCAAGAATCTGTAAGAAAACTGGTAGAAAAAAAAGTTTCACTTCTTAAACACAGCCACATAAGTTACAATACAACATGTAGAAAACACACCCATAACAAGGTCTAATATAGATACTGGGTGTGTGGAATCTGAAACTGCTTTTAAGTGGGCTTTGTTTTGTTACAAGTTTCCTTTTGATACAGGAACTGTATTGGTGGAAGTGCAGAGCCAGTGGTTTTGAATGAGTTACCTACTTGAGTCCTTTATGAGTCAGACTGAGAACTGCAGTGCCAAATTGTTGTGGATGCTGTAAAGATACTTTTCATTGGTTGCTCTGTATCATAACAAATCTACCATAGCTTTGTATTACAGATTTAGGTGTGAAACAGTATGAGTTGCTGCCCTCTAGTGGTCATTTAGACACCATATTACTGGACGTATTTTTTTAACATAAGATCATCCAGCTTCAGAGGCACATGCTGAACAACCTCACTTTTCCAAAATTTGCCATCTTTTGCCATAAGATCTAACAACAAGAAGCCTACGTTAGCTGTCACTGCAATCTGCAGAGTGACTTTTGTTGTTTTTTGCCAGAGAACAAGTTTTAAATGTATGAAGAGTCCAACGTTGAACTAATAAGGTGCTGCAAGTGACAGTGGCTTGAAGCAGTTTGGCTATGACATACTATGAGCATCCCAAATTTGTGGTAATTTGGATTTAAGAGACAGCAAGGAAACACAAAACAAATTGGATGAATATCAAGAAGGGAAAGCACAGATCACCAACTGAAATTAGATCACATCAACTCTATGCCTGAAGCAAAGATGTAGTAGCGAAGATTTTGAGATTTTATACTAAGTTTATTAAGTATTGAAACTAATATTCTGAAATTAATCACTATGACCTTCAACTACAGGGAAAGGGACATTAGGCAAACAGCGACAGTTGTGTCAGTAGATGCAGCGGGGGCCCCGAATGCTTCAAGACAAAGCCAGTGTCAAAGCACGCTGTCCCATGTACAGGCATGTCCCCCACTCAGAAACACTTTAACTGCTACTGAAACTCCAGCAGAGGGAGACAAAGCATGTAATGAAAATGGGGTTTTTTTAGTTTAAAAGTTTTATAGTGTTTTCTACAAGACCAAGGGCTTGAAGATAGCTGTCACAACGCAACACACCTCTCAATGCAAAAGATGTTTAGTATACCTCAAGTGGGGGCAAAATTATGCCTGGCCTGATGGTTAAGAACAGCAGGCGAGATGCTGTTCTTAACCATCAATGCAACTCTGTTAAATAAGTCATATATATATATATATATATATATATATATATATATATATATATATATATATATATATAGATTGTTCCTGAATTTACATTTCTAGTGTGCCAGGCATCGTTAAGAACCACAGCACGCCTTTTCATCTCTGGATCCCGACTTTTAGCACTAATGATGAACCAGTCAAGCACTATGCAATAATGCCACAGCAGAGGATACTTGCAATAATGGAGCAGCTACTTAACAGATGAGCTCAACTAGAGTGGAGCCATGGCTGGAGACATAGAAAATGTCAGTCTGTGGGAATGCATTTGTTTTTATCTTGTCTATCTAAAAAAAAAAAAAGGAAAGGACAGCATGGATGCTACAGGTCAACAGTAACAAAGTCAGAATTTCTAACAGAACTATTCAATTAAATTTATGTATTTTCAACTAAAATTAAGAGCAGGCATATTAATACATCATGCACCTACCCAGTTAAGCTCTATTTTTATCAGGAGGGAGATTAACACCAGCCATTAACTATAATGGGAAATGAGGACTTTGACCGGAAAGTCTGTCTACCCTGCCGACTACTGGGGAGTAAGGAAACAAGCTCATTTAAAATTTCTGTTTCTTTATTTTTAAAAAAATAGTAGAGTTAACCTTAGTTAATACAACATATAAAGGCAGTGCTAAATTTGAAGCTACTGTGGACTTATCCCCCTCCTATCCTTCACTGCTCAGCAAAAAAAGATCTTTGATCTTCCTGAGTGTAATTTGTACACCATGTTTGTGAAAGTCTAAAAACATCTAATACTGGTGAGGAACCCTACATTGCTCTTAGTATGCATTTAAGAAAAACTGTCTATCTATTTTGTGTTAATCCATTAGCTCAGTGGCCCCTGATGACCTGCTTAAGGTATTTCTCAGTGTTTCACTTAATGCATGCTGGGATGCATTCAAGCACTCTACTATCCTGAATACGAATATATTATTACAGAAAACAAACACAGATTACAAGTTTCTGTCACTCTGACCACAAAGAACTATGCATGCAAAAGTACATTTGAAATTATCTAAGCATCTGAGTTTCATACTAAATCTAGAACTATCAGAAATGTTTGTTACCGTTTTCCAATCACATCTACAAGACAAGTACTATACAGCAAATTGACACATAAGTTTATCTACATATTTGAATATACCATAGTATCAAAACAGACACACATCTCGACCCAAGACTAGCAGCACCTAATAACTGATAACTCCAGCTAATAATGCCATTCTTCTCAGTCTGCTGGAGCTGACCCTACCACCGTGGACACTGCCTTAGGCTCCAGTCATTGAGTCCTAGAGATCAGTTGGTGACCTGCTGGATGTCAGTTACTCACTGACCAGTCTCTAGGCCTGTGTGACTGATACCTTAAAGAGGCATCATGTACTGCAAAGGCTGAAAACAAACACCTTTAACAACACACATGTCAACAACACACAGGGGACTCTCACATTTGTATGGCAACAGACAGAGGTGGTTATGAAGGACTGGTCCGTGTTATGACTCTGGTAATGACACCAATGTGGCTCAGACTGGAAATGGCGATATTAGCATGGTTAGCACATTGGCCTAAAATCATGTTATTTTCCTCACATTTATCAAAATGTCAGATATTTTAAGTAGTTCTAAAATTCTACTTTTGGGGCCATCAATCATCTTTCACTCCATTCTAATGTATACTAATGTTTACCTTTTAAATATATTGGCAGCCGTGATTATTGTTATCCTCACCTTTCATGTTTAAAAAAACATTATCTGTTGAGAAAACTATGCATTGTACATCTAGTACAGTGATGCTCTGTGAAATTGTCTCTCAGAAAGAAAACAATGCTCCACAAATGCTGTAAGACCAATTTCAAAAGATCAATAAAGAAGAAACAGGTTTGAAAAAGGCATTTCCTTCCATCCTCCTCAGAACAGTCCTTGATAAACAACTGCTGAACAATAACTGATAATGCAGAAAAAGATGAATGATATGAGCTTGTGTTTGCAATGAAAGGCTGAGCTGGGACTAAATTGCCTGAGGCACTTGGAAATACAGTCTCAAAGCTGACAATCTTAAGAATTAATCACGTTTCTTATATTCTAAAAATAAGTGCTCAACTCTTCTCCTCTCCTATATACTAATATAACTCTGAACAAATCACCCACTACCTGGCTAGTATGACTCACTGCCTGAGTACCATTACCATTTCCAGCTGTAAAATTTCAATTCAAATACTCCAGTATACCCATTCCCAGCAAAACAAGCAGGCATCCATTGCTCAGTAGTTCACAAATTACACCTGAGTGTGAGTTTCAGCTGTAGCGGCAATCCATAGTGAATTCTGTTAATACTATGATGAATCCAATTTGTAAACTGAGTTTCCCATCTGGGAACATCTCTTATTTTAGGAGAAAAATCATAATTTTCCTTTTGAGAGAAAATAGATAAGGTAAATTCACAACAGAAGAAAATAACTTTTTCTATGCTGCAGTGAAACCTCAGCTTTCTATGGTATAGCAGATAAAGAAATATTTGCTACATAATATTTAAACATCTAAGTGTGCATTATTATAAGATGTACTGCTTATGTAGCACCACAGCCATTAGATAGATGGCAGCAATCATGATCTACTAGTCATTTCCTGTGGCCGCTGGAGAAGACTTCCTCCTAATGGACGAACTCTATACACTGACATGATGCTAGCTGCTGGCAGGTATACCAAGAATGACTACAGCACAGTATGGAGGCAGTGATATTGTGCGCTGCTTGAATGTAAACACTTTCCACACGGTGAATCACAGAATGGACCGTTTATATACGGTGGTGGTGACCCTTTCCCTTTATTGCTTGTATTCTCGAAAATGTGCAATATGTATATAGGAAGAGGACGTCCACTTGGAGGAGGTCCACTTGGAGGAGGTCCACTTGGCCGCCTCATGTTTTCCAAAAGTATCACTATCCAAAATCTCCAAATTTTTCTCCACATCCATACTTTGAAAGTCTGACTGAAGGACAGGGAAAGACACCTCTTCCTTTAAACAGCACTCTGAGTAGTGAAACCAATTGGTTTAACTACCAGTACCTTTGCACAGGTGCAAGTTAAGCATGTCACATGCACCAATGTTCCCAGGATGTTGGCTTTTGAAATGTAAGCTACTAACAGGTTTCAAGGTGAGCTGGGCCCCAGAAAAAGTAGGATGTTGATCAAGAATACGGCAATCCACTATTTGGATCTTTTGTATTGATCTTTTTCGTAGGTCCCATGTTGTCACTGATATCTATCTAGCAACCTACCTACCTACCTATCTGTTCAATTCAGTTCTCTGATTTTCTGTGTTCACTTCACCACACAATCAACCAGAGTGGGAGCTAATGTACCACAGAAGATGTTAACAGCAAAAAAAAGAATAGTTCGGAGGTGTTTCACACCTACTACACCAGCAGCTTTTCTTGAATATTTCCAGAAGTTTTACACTTTACCACAAACTCTCCTCAAATAAGTTGGCATGACTGAAAAGCTCAAAGCTCTCCGTCTCAGTCAGAGACGTTACACAGGGTAGAAGCTGGAAGGACGTTGGTTTGGTGTAACTCTTGCTGGAAAGCTTTTACTGGACTTGAGTAACATAAGGTGTCCTCATTAACTCGATTCATATTATTGCACTTCAGCTGTCTCCTGTCAGCTCCACACATACACACACACACACACAATGTGTGAGAGGAAGGTGAAGAAAAACTAACGCAATGCAAAAATAATAATAGGTTGCAGTTGTCTAATAACTCTTAACATAAGCTAAAATTAGCCTAATAGAAATGTAATGTTTTGTGAGAAATGTTTTGTTTTGTTTTTATACATGACAGTTTCAACTTGCAACTGTGGATACAGCAACATACTGTGTTCACTGAGAACGGTTACTGGAAGCGTTCCTGAGCCCACACAGTGAGTTTCACTACTGAATCGTATCTGCTTTAAATGAACTGCTGCTGGCGCAACCAAATTTTATTTATTTTTTTTTATTTGTCCCTTGCATACACTGATTTCTCCAAACTGTACAACAGATGATGGAAATCCCAAAGTATCTTAGATTGAGACGTCTTACTCTGAAACTGCTCAAAAACAAATCTGTTCAACCTCCACAACTTTTCCAAATTTTATCCCCCTGTCCTGTTACTTAACATTTTGCATGACACCAAGAGCGTTCCTGTTCAAACTGGATGGCTAGATGTGGCCTTTCTATGTGAAGCTTGTATGTTCTCCCTGTGCCTGATTGGAGTTTCTCCCAATGTCAAAAGAAATATTTGTTATGACTGCAAAAGACTTGAAAGCTGTCCAGTTTGTGTTTCACCCTCTATATCACCTCCATGGCCCTTAGGTGGACAGGCATTTAAGATTGAGGCATCTGTGTATATTGACATTTTACACAGTGTCCCAACATTTTTGGAGACATATCTGTACAACTGCAAAATAGTCCCTCTAACTGTAACACTAAAACAAGCTTAGATAAATTCGGTGGAGTTTCTCACTTCAAGAAAGGTACTGGTGACAGAAAATAAACATTCACATTCAAATATGATTAACTGATCTCACTGTGTGTTACAGTAACATCCTGTGTGATAGCATTAACAGGTTGCTGCCCAGGAACATATGGGATCTCATATACATGCACACACCAGTTGGTCTTGAGATATTATACTGAAACTCACAAACATTAATCATTGTGGAAAGAAATCATTCTCTACAACGTTTTGGTTGCAAATGGGAAAATACCTGAGCGATACCACCACAACCACACCAGCTGAGTTATTACACAGACTCATTCTCCCCAGCAGCAACTTCATTCTCGCCCAGAAATCATTGCACAGCAAAGTTTGCTGAAACTTAATATCTTGACTTGCTTTCATGTCATCATTTTCAACAACCCAATTGAGCCAGAACACCCTTTAAAGGCACACTCGGTGGCAGTACACACAACAGCTGAATTAGACCAAACCAGATATGAAACAAATTCTCCACAGGACACCGTCCTTAGCCTTAATTCAAAGCAAGCACACAGCAGATTAGAGCAACATAAAGAGATGCAGCAGCAGCAGCAAAGCATGGAAAGGGAGCACAGACACAGATTTAAATAAATAAAACCACAAGAGATGCATAATGGGCATTTTCAGGCCAGGTGTGGATGCACAGTGCATAGTCTACTTCATATCAAGGCTTTAAAAAATCACACATAAATGTATAATTAAGTACAAGCCCCAAAGAGGGTGATGTCAACAATGAATGGCAAAGAAAGAAAGCAACAATCTATGAAATCCAAAACACACACAGATCACCTGAGATCCCACCCTATTCTGTAATGAGGCAACACTGTTGTGACAACAGCCTTGAACAACTGTTCTAGTCAGATATTTCTATCACAATAGGTAAAAAGTCTTTTTTTGTTGTTGTTGACAGATTGATATCTACTGAAAACTGTGCTTGTCTTTACCATGAACACTGCAAAATACGTTTCCCTAGTGCAGGGGTGTCAAACTCAAATACACAGTGGGCCAAAATTCAAAACTGGAACAAAGTCGCGGGCTAACGTTAATATTTATTGAAACATATTTATTCCTCCAGATATAAGAATGAATCTTTTCTTATGGACTCAAACACGTTTTGCTGAAAAACTGAATATGGAACAAGCAAAGCTTAATACTAAACAATATATATATTGGCTGTATAATACCAGTAGGCCAGCTCTAATAGTAATTTGGTATGGCTGCGGGCCAAATGTAATTAGGCTGCGGGCCAAATTTGGCCCGCGGGCCAGAGTTTGACACCTATGCCCTAGTGTATTTAATTGTTTTGTAGACTCGAAATACTCCACCATAGTTTCCTGGCTCACTAGTTGACTTACTACCTAGCTTGCTGGCCGTTTTGCTGAAATTGATTATCTTGTTTCCTGGCTGAATGGATATTTTGCTGTGTTTCTACTGTGGTGTGTGACTGGCAGGTAAAAAGGCTTGTTGACTGACTGAACTTGCACACTGGTTTGACAAGCTGACTCAGAGACTGAACACAACACTACATCATTAACCTGACTGAATCATACAGTGACGTCATTTAACTGTTGCAGTCAGCATCCACCCTGGTGAAAACCAAGATACCTGTGGTGCCTCAGCAAGGAAGAAAGCCAGGCAGTCTTGGCTGCTGTTCTTATCTCAAGCTGCTAAAAAGAAATAAACACCTAGAATAAAATGAATGGAGGCCAAGCTGAGGTAGTTAAAAGATTTGCCAAAAAAAATGGCAAATATAAAAGTAATATGAAACAATATATATAATACAGGGAATAACAAAATATAGTGGTTGCTCATGAAGAACAATTCTGTCAACTTCAGACTAACCCTCCTTTTTATTTTAGTCCTCTGTCGCCCACTTTGTTATCTAAACTCATGGCCTTCTTATCCATTCATGTCACTCCCGAAGGTTAGACTGACCATCTCTATTCTGTCAAAGTTACTCATGCACTGTGTCACAGCTTGAACAGAGGGCAATAGAGAAAACAGAGGCAATAGGGGGCAGTGCAGCCAGGTTCTGACAGCATGCAGTGCAAAATAAGTTTTCAGTTAATCAAATACTGAAATAACAGCCACCTGCAAGTTCAAAGTTGGGAGCTTTAAACTGTCAAAGAAGAAAAGATTCCTATATCACTCCATTACCTCAGGGTGGCATCTGTGCTTTAGGGAACATGTTTCACAGCACAGGGAGCAATCTCTACTGATCTGTAACCTTTTGTTTTTTTAAATAAAAGTACAGGAAGTGGAAACTGCACAGTTAAAAAAATATGTTAAAAAAAACTCAATGTAAACACATAGGTGGGGGTTAGTCAGGTAAAAAAAATTCAGGTAATATGAGATAATATTATTAATTAATTTCACGAATCAAAATCCTGTATGTTGACATCGCTGCAAAATTCGTGTAAAGCTCACGCATTTCCGTTACATTCAAAAACTGCTTAGAAAAGAGTGATTTAACTGACTTTACTGCACAACAGTATCTTATAAAGGATTCTGTAGCTGACATTATCACCGTTTCACGACTTTATGGCTTAGTTCTCTAGTTCGGTCTGGCCGATCAAACCATGCGCAGTGCCCCAAAGCGCAACGGCAACAAATAAAACGTTCCTGGGTAAAAACGCCATGCTCATCTCCAAACCAGAAACGCGTGGCGCGCTGTGTATGTTACTAAAAAACGAGCGAGTGCTTATCCAGTGTCCGAATCATAATCCAACCCCATTCTCTGCGCTGTTCATAAATGCTTCACGGCCATATCATCGCGATCCAGTGGAAAAGACGTGTATCCACATGAGCGAGTTCACAATAGCCACATGCACCGAGCACCATGAGGAAAGGACCGGACGGATATACTCCTCTCCGGCTGGCCTGTCGAGCCCTGTAGCAGGTTTAACCAGTGTGTGTACGCATCCACTTACGCATCCCAGGGAGAGCGATGGAAACATAACCATCTCGAATAAACGGCGCGATCTTCCGTGTTTATACGAAATCCAAGTCGGTGCACTACTGGAGAGTGAAAGCGCACGGCGATTGTTGCCGCCCGAGTCCGTGTCTATTGGTTCTCGTTCAGCTGGGGCAGCGTCAGCACACACACACAGTCTCCATTTGCAACTCCATCGCCCCCCATGGGCGTGCGAGGCCGCGGGCTGTGACGCAAATGGCACTGGGTGATTTGCAAATGACATATCTTCCTAATTCGGTGTCGTCGCCACAGGGACTGGTCCAATTCACCAGATATTACCACAGAAATATCCATCCGACGGCGGGGGACGAGTAAATAAAGGCGGATGAGCAGTTCGCTCTACGGGGATGCGGTTGCATAACTCAGGAAACTTAATAAAAATGTGCACGGAGCGAGCGATGTGCAGTCTCCGTGGCTGATTTTTTGTGGTTGTTTCGATTTAATCCCAGTGGCCTGTGCTAGCACTCACCACACGATCCGTCATCGACTTTTGGCCACAGGAGGAACCAAGCAGAGCGTATACACAGGGAACCCAGTGGCCTCGCTATGGTGGATGTGTGGTGGCCAGAGCTAGGACGCATGCACGTAGCTGACGGCGAAAGACAGGACAGCCAGAGTGTGACTTAGGACCACATTCACAGGCCATAAAGGGCCCGCATGAATGCTATTGTGCTCTTTTATCCAAGAGTCCAACTATTTACAAAAGGTTGGCCAACACACACAAAAAATATAGCGGCGAAAAGGTGGCGGCGGTTACAGCAGCTGCCACCGTTCTCTGCGCAAAGCAACAGCACAATCATTGCGCAGCGCCGGACTTCCCCGGTTTTGTGCAAACTGTGCGATTCGCTCAAAAGACTTTTATTTTTTTTTTTACCTCATTCAGGCTATCTTCGTCTGGTAAACCGCGAACCAGAGCGCAGAGCAGTCGTCGTTCTCATGGCACGATTTGCATCGCCCCCCATTATCCCCGAAAATCTCCTTTTACACGGTTATATTGTCAGCCTAAAAAACGCCACTGTTTTGAGCAACAAAAGAGCAGCTTAACGTGATCAAAGAAAAGGCCAAGTATAAAATGCACCTTTCACGCCGTTAAAGAGAGGCCCCTCGTAACTATTGCAGCATGGCAGGGGAGTGCGGCGTAAAAACGAGCTAACCCGAATAAAATACACACAAAGACAAGGTGCAGCTCTCGCACGAATCCGTCCATCGCCACCGTGACCGCAACACTAAAACGTCCCCGATCATTTGGATTATCCTGGAGTGGCCGGGGATGATATCACGGCGAATGTGAAACGCTGCGTTTTGCGGCTCCGTGGCACCTTTTCCAAGAAGCAGCTTGGCGCACAGGACCGGTGACCCTTCCATCTTTGCGCGTCCTTCTACCGAGCGAATTGGTGAACAACCCCGTATTTTGACCGGTCTCTGTTGAATAAAACACATCGCGGTAGGAGATTTTACCATTGAGGAAGTAAACGCCGCGTGTAAAAGACTGCTACAAGTCTCTGAAACTATTCCTCTCCCCGCCGCGGCCAGGCAGAAACAAGAGGGCGATGACGCCATTTTCTGCAAAAACAACCATGCTCGGGAAGCCAAAGCGAAGGAGGTTCAACCCGCTCCGTAGCCCTCAAGTCCCGCTGAAACGTATTTAAACCAAGTCCTTACCTTGTTTTTCTCGGATGGGTGGCGGAATAGCGTGTTTCGAGAGATAAAACTGCTCGACCGTTGCTACTTCGAGTCCGGAGATTGTTTATTTCGCCTCCCAGCGTCCCTGGTTCACTCTGAACAAGTTCCTCTGCGAGCCGCTGTCTTTGTGCACCCAGAGGAGCCTCTCAGCGTTAAACCAGTCTCTGCGCAAAGGTGCACCCTCTACGTCCAATTTTAGCTAAAAATATCGGCACTTTAGAGGGACAGTACGGAAAAGGGAGATGATTTGGTCTTTTTTAATTACAAAAAGTTGACAAATTGACCAGCTTTTTATCCAGTGTCTCGGTTATAGCGTTGATTAACCCCCAAAACGCGCAACCTTTTCGAGGACACAGACCTCTCCAGAAGAGTCCACGACGCAAACTCCGAAGCACACCAGGGTGTTTGTACCCACCCAGAAGTTAAATTGGCAGATAAAATAATTTACACTGCCAATTTAATAAAATACCAACTAATTAACCAAAATAACCAAAATTACTGACAAACGTGAACGAGTTATTCGCATTTGTGGTGATACGGTTTGATTTACTAAATGAATATTTATTGTTTTTAATCACAATTTTATACAGAATGTGATTTAGAAGTGCATAAAACACAGTTGTGCGCTTAAAATTTTCCTCCAAAGGAAATTGATGAGTTTATTTTTCTTCTTTAAATGAATTCAAGTAAATTTAAAGATTTGTGTAACTATATGACAAGTTATATGTGATACATGAGAACAAGTAAAAGGTTCTCCTTTTAAAAATGTATTTCCAAGGACAACTCCCACTGATCTCCTTAAATATACCAGATGACAAATTGGTTTCTTACAACTTCATGTTGTTTTCTACTTTATTTTTAAATTTCCAAATGGCATTGGTTTATAAATACTGACTTCAAACTACATTTAAAAAAAGCATGAGTAGCTTTTTCAGCTGTTGACTAAGTTTATTAGTAATAACACTAATGTGATCATACATTTCTCATCAATAACATCGCTTATGTTTTCAGTTGTTTGGATAGTTGGTGTTGAATAATCACATTTTTTTAACTAAAACATATCTAATGGCATGTCACTGGCTAGCTAGTCTGCTAAACACTAGCTTTCCCAACTTATGCCAAATAAGCACTTAGCCTTACCTGTCCTACCTTCATTACAACTTCCTTCACTTGTTTGTAACAAATAATGAAAACAACCAACTGTTTTGTGATATTTTAGATGCATATAAATACATGACTGGAACTATTTTCAATGGTGTGAATGCCATTTAACCCGCCTAGCATCCTTAAGCTAGTTAGCTTAACTGCAAAAGGCCAGCAACAGCTTCTAAGGTAATACAGCTATGTTAGCTTTTTTTGCTTTAAGTTCGCACATATATATGTTAAACTACAATGGTTTTTTGCAAAACAGAGAAATAAAGTTTGTAACTGCACGCCTACCTTGTTTCCAGACAAGTTCAGTTGAAAACAAACCTGTTGGTGCAGGCATGGGGTCTTACTAATAAACCCCCCCTTACATTTGAGTCATGTCACATAAAGGAAGTATTTTTACTACATTTTATCACTTCAGGTTATCTAAATGAATTCAACAGACAGACTATTTTTCTACCGAGCTCATGCACCCACTAATAACAAGTGCGAATTAAAATAGAAAAAGGGTAGAAAAAGGTAAAGTAGTTAAGCTAATTGCTGCCAGCTGGCTAAAACAATAACTGTATGCATAATATGTCTGAATATGATAGTGGCACATATCTATCTAGCCACACACACACACACACACACACACACACACACACATATATATATATATATATATCAAAAATTATAGCATATGCAAGCGTCATGTGATGCATTACTCATGTTGAACACGGGCTATGCACCTGCTGCTTGAATAATTAGATAAGGGCAAATTTTAAAATGTTCCCCTTGCCCAATAGAACTAGTTATTGTGTAGTAGTAATTGCAGCCATTTTTACAGTGCACATGAAATGGGCATATATGTATATGTTTTTGTTGATTAGCTGTACTAACTAAAGAAAACATAGAAATTTGACTGTGACGGCGGATAAAAGTAATGTAAGTAAGAGAGGGTATGATCAGTGCAGGTCAGTGTATTTAGCTAAAGAAATGTAGAATATAAAAGCTCTATGTGATACATAAGTAATGTGGAAGATGGGAAGTCATGCTCTGCTGCTCAAATAATTAGTAAAATGTTACCCAACTAGTAGCAGTATTCTAATAATACTGGTTATTTTGTGGTAGTAATAGGAGTTCTTTTTAAAGTGCAGGTTTATATAGCGAAAAAATGATTGTTTGCAATAAATAGAAAGTTTTTTTCTGGCCTTTCCAAATCTTATACTACTCTTTATACCTTGCCTACTATGATATCTTAGTTACATTCTTATAGTATGATGTGATGCAGTGTTATCATAGTGTGCCATCAGCTGTTGTTGAGGCTGTTACAGTCTGTCAGGATCTGGTAAAACCAGCCTTCCTGATAACTAAAGCTAAATGCCTTGAAATGCACCATTTAAATACAAATACAGGGATTTCCGTGAAAATGGAGCTTTACCCCCTCACAGTTGGAACTTGAGTCAGCATGTTGTGTTGCTATTGATATGCTTAAGAAAGGTGTCTCACTTAAACAAAGTAAATGTGCTAATTTTCCCTGAACAGGGCAGAACTTTGATTTGGGCGCACTGTGAACAAACTGTTATGTTACACCTGTTATAAAGGGTTCTGTTATTTAACTGGCAAAAATCATAAGCATCACATATGTGAAATCTTATCTTGAATCGACCCGACAAACTCTTAGACCACATCAAATAAAGAAAAACACTCAACACATTGAATGCAAAGTGGGAATAAAGTATGGTTTTAAGGAGAGGGGGGCGGAATTAAAGAAGTTCCATAAGAGTTATAATCCCCGCCAGCTCTTTCCTTTAAGCTCGTGAGAGCCCACAACAAAAGGTGCCCACCACTATCGCCTATACACAATTAACTAAAGCACCAGCATTATTCCATTATCATAAGAATGCTGTTTGCAAAGGCGGGAGGGGGGACTCCTCGGCATTCATGGCCGTGGTCGAATAGAGCTGAGAGCTTTTATCTTCTCAATTACATGCAGGCTGCATTCATCACACCACCTAGTGACATGTTTGGACACTTTTTGTGCACAACAAATAATTCGTTTATGTTGGTAATTTAAATGGCTTGTTTATAATTATAGCAGTGGGCCTTTTTTTTGGAGGGGGGGGGGGGGACTGGTGAGATTAGGGTGGGACTCGTTTCCAGAGGGACTCCAAGACAAACAGATGACACTGGTAAGATCTTTTTGTTTTTCTCTAACGGGGCATTCAATGTGAGCAAATATTGTAACTGTTAATAGTCTCCAAACATTCCTCATAATCAGATTTATGTTCATCTCTTGCAAAGGAATGAAAATGAAGCGTTTTGTAACGCATACATTGCTTTCCTAATGTGACCGTTCTGCCTCCTAAGAAGTGTCAGGATCTCACGCGCCTTCAAGTCGTGCACATGCTGCTGCAATTATGAATTCAGAAGACCACCTGTGCAGTAATTGCTCATACCAGCAGTAGCATCTGAGTTTAAGGAGACTAAATGAGGGCAGGTTTCTTCTTTTGAGGCTAACATCATTTGTTTTGAATCACATTTCTGCCTGAGTGCTTTTGATCTATTATGTGGCTGATGATGAGATTCAGGGTCGTGTTTGAGCTAACTGACCACAAGGTGTCAATGTTGCCGGGAATGTATTTCGCCGTGTGTCATTTTGGTTCATTAATGGAGAAAGCACTGAGGAAAGCAGCAGGTATAAATACCTACTGGATGTCATGCTCATATAAATCTAACTAGATGAAGTGATTTGTCCAGAGAGAATAGACAGAAGGAGAACCATCTGTACTTGCCAATGCCTCAGTAATGTATAATTCTGGCTTAACACAGCAGGTTTCATCCTTATGGTGCTCTATCACAATTTAATCCCTAGTGCATTGTACTTTGTCTATTTTCATTTCTTGATTCTTGTTTAAATCTTTCCTTTTAAAATAAGATTGATGTTAGGAAATGTGTTGAATGGACAGGCAAGAATGGTGAGCGTTAAAAAAAATAATGCAGCAGCTTATTTCTGTGGGGACACTTTGATAATGACACACCTAAGATGCGTGGGATACGTATCAGGACATCAACCGACCATAACATTGCAGTGCTATGAGATTTCTTTCACTTTTATGTGTAATTTAAGTTTTCCCACCTCTCCCTGCCAAGTCAGTTTTTTTTTCCTTTTATTTACTTTTTTTCAAAGCAACAAAAAAAAAATTACCATGAGAAAGACCAAATGAAGTTTGCAGCATTCCTGTTTGACTCAATATACAATAATGTGCAAAAGTCTTGAGCCACCCCTCAGTTCTTTATACTTTGTTGAGAAAACATGACATATGTGCGGCTTCTTTTTTTTTTTTTTTGCGATGTGCAAAAATGCTTAGAAATACAGTATATAAGAAAAAACAAAGATTGCAAAATTCTAAAGAACTCAAAAGTCAGCATTTCATACAGCCATCTCTATTCTTCAACACACTGTTAGAAAAGCTTTCCTGTAATTTCTTCAAGTAGTCTTCAGGAATAGTTCTCGAGGCTTCTTGAAGGACAAAGCTTCTCTTTTGATGTTGGCTTCCTTTCAGTATGTTCTCTGTTCACACGATCCCACACTGCATCAAAACTGTTGAGGTACGCGCCCCGGGGAGGCCAACTCATGACTGATAGTGCTTTTTTTTGTGTTTTTCTATGCAGGTATGCTTTTACTGCATTGGCAGGATCATGTCATGCTGAAAAATAAAGCTGTTGCCAATCAGGTGCTTTCCAGATAGTATTGCACGATGGACAAAAGTCTGATGGTACTTTTCTTCATTCATGATTCTATCAGTTTTAACAAGATCTCCAACAACAATGGCTGAAATGCAGCCCCAAACCATGACAGAGCCTCCATCGTGTTTTAAAGATGGCTGTAGCCACCCACTGTTGTACTTCTCACTTCTTGCATACTTATTAAAGACAACTGGAACCACGGATTTTAAATTTGGATGCATTACTCCATAAGCCAAAATTTCTTGCGTAATTTGACATACCTCAGCCCTTTTCTTTGTTTGACTTCCTTCAGAATAGCTCCTTGTTGGCCACGGTTCCACTAAGAAAATTTCTGACGGGGCATCAATAACTGAAGGGCCAAATGCATCGCTCACTTCCTTTGTCAGGGGTTGCTGGATTCCTTCCTGTTTTCTAAGGACACTTATCCTCTACACAGTTTCCTCACATTTTTTTAAGTAAGCACTGCACACCACACCGAGATATGCCAAGTTTTGGGCTAATGGCTCTTTGATTATCACCTTGTTGTTGCTGCACAAGACAAACAAACAAACAAACAAACAAAAATGGGTTTTGTTATCAATGCCAAATTGCTAGCAACATAATGCCCTAAAATACAATTTAAAGCTGGTTCTTTTCTAAATTATATATTATGTGTAGACACATCACTGGTTGATTGTTTGATTTGTTTGTTGCTTCATTTGAACTTGAACTTCATTCAGGGTAAGTGGACTACATTTCTAATTAGCTTTGCCAGTGTTTATAAAAATCGTATTTTTAGAATGTAATATAGGTTTTAAAGTGCTACTATAGAACTTCTCAAAGAAAGAAAAAGATGGTCACCGATTTATGAAATAAAAACTGAATTTATGAGCTAATAAAACGCTCGTCTTTGTAAAGGTCATTTCTGAAGCACCAGCCTTGTTTGATATGTGATCAATTGTGTTAGCCTAAACTTAGTTCACCCCCTTGGACACACCATTCTTTTTTGTACAGTCTCATTAAGGTATCGTGGTCATCTAGCCATGGGATCAATTGTTGACATACTCTTCTTCACTTCGCTATGGTAGGCTATTTTAACATCTTCCCATAAGTTTACATAAAAGCTACATAAATTCTTAAAATTAAATCGGGGAACTTCAAAACCCCCGCTTTTCTGTGGGGATTTGTTCGTTTGTTCAGTTTCCAATCATCAAACTTTGTGGTTATACAGTCACATCGGACTCAGTCTTGGGGGAAAAAATATCAGCTGTTCTTTACAAGCATGTGCAAGGACTCAAGAAGGGTCATTACTCGCATCAAAGAAGTTGATATAAATTAAATTACTAAGCATTTATAGTTTAATGTGCAATAACTGATCACAGTGCTTCCAGATATATTTCACGTGAGTAACATTTAATGTGTAAAAAAAAAGAAATAACCTCTGTTTTAATGTTTTCCACTCTTTCTTTGATCTAAAAAACTAGTAAAACTGTAGAAATATTAACTGGACACCACATTATCACTGACATAATAAGTGAATCTCTAAATTCACCCCACTCGCCAAAGCCCGTAAATGAGGAACATGTGATATTTGCTGCTAGAATGTGAATAAGGCAGTCAGTGTGTAAGTATCGTAACATTTTTGGACTCCTGTCCATAAAGAACAGAGTGTCCTCTGCTCAGAGGAGGGGAAAATGGCTAATTACTGCCTGTAATGTCCTTTCTCTGGCTGAGTAAGGATACTGAATGACAGTCTGGAGCAGAGATGGAGTCTCGGTTGCCTGTTCTGACTGTAAACAATAATAACAGAATCAGTGCTATGGAGAGAAGGGCACTGAAATGACACAGCAGAACAATCTGACTTAGTGTTCCGTCATGGGCTTCTATCTGATCTGAACAAAACATCAGCTGATCATGCTTTTTGAGATCAAAGGTCAGTCACTGAGAGGCCCTGTGGGATTTAACACGAGACTCCAAGATGTTGATAAATGTTCAAATAAAGAATTTGCTTTTCCCTCGCAACAAGCATGGCGTGATCTTTTGTTATGCTTTAGTTGTGCTGTCCACAAAATTAGTCTGTGGATTCCATTCGCTTGCCAGCAGAGGTGACTGTTCTGTAGCGTTTTGTGTCATCAATCCTTAGGGTTAGGCCTTGACCTGGAAAGTAAACCCCGGTGGTCTGGAGAAGAAGCTTCTGAGTCACAGTCGACATCGTGTTTGTTCTGAAGAGCCCTTTTCTGTTAGTCCAAGAGGATCTAATTAAAATACACAGAACTGTTAATGTGGCTGCTGTTACAGTCCTTTGTAGAAATGGAAAGCTTTGATAGAGGTTGGATGGTCAGGCAATTCAACTGGACTTGTGTAATAACAGGTGATAGGGTAAAAAATGTTGGAAACCACAGTAGTACCTTTGTGAGGCTTTTTGTGTTGTAGGCACAGCGCTACACATGTGTGTGGTTTTCTTTTCCAATCTTATACTTACTTTATGGAACTGATTGCTTTTGATAAACTTGAAATATGTTATAGGTTAAATAAGCTCTATTTAAACATACATTTTCAGGCCGCTTATTTCTTTGATGTTAGTCTGCACTTATCCAATAGTGCTTGGCCTGTAGTGAGCAGAGTGAGGTGTTGGTGATGGTTCAGGTTTGCTGTAGAAAATTGTTAAAGTTAGTTTTTAATTATGCTAGCATCATTCTGTGTTGTTCTGTGTTGACAGTTTAGTTTCATAGGTTATGCTTTAGGAACCTTTAAATTAGAAGCTATAGCTATAACACCATTAGCCATGGGCTACCTGGGTTACTGACTACCACGCTCAGGCGTATGCAGAGTGCTGCTTTGCTCTGTAAAGACGGAAGATCGCTAAAATGAGTTTCAAGCAGTCTTTCTGATGTTTATCACGAATGAGTCATCTTTTAACATAATGCAAGGCCATGCTCATAAGTAATGGCTGCAACTTCATTAATCGCAGTACTTGAGAAGGTATAGTTACATCATTTACTGCTTTTGTGGCAGTGTATCGCAAATTAAACAAGACACTTAATAAAATAACTAACATTTAAGTTGATTTCCTAAGCTGATAAATTACAGTCAAATAGTAAATACAGTCATATGAGAAGTATGACCTATCAGGGCATAATAAAAATAATCAGGTCCTTATCAGGTCTCAAAATTAGGTAAATACAACTTCAGAGGATGTAGAAAACATGACATATTACACTGTCTATATATTTCATAAATTAGGAAATAGTGGTTGAAGAACTAAGTACACCTTCACTCCTTTCAGTGAAGGAGTGAAGAAGGTAAGAAACAACCAGGTGCTGTAATCAAATGAACCTGAATCACTCAGGTGTATGTTAACACAATGCAAAGAAAATCAATTGTTGCTACCCATCAGTCTGGAAAGAGTTGGAAGAACATTTCCAAATATTTGAGGTCCATCATTCTACAGTGAGAAAGATTATTCACAAATGCAAGTCATTCAAGACAGTTGCCAACCTTCCCAGGAGTAGACATCCAAACAAATTCCCCCCAAGGTCAGGGCACAAAACTCAAGAGCTTCACCTGAGACCATGTTAAAGGTTAAAGTTAATGCCAGTACAATTAGAAAAAGGCTGTACAGGTTTGGCTTGTTTGGAAGTGCTGCCAGGAGAAAGCCTCTTCTCTCTAAAAAGAACACGGCAGTATGACTTCTGAAAGACTAGACTTCTGGAACAATGTCGGTTGGACAGACAAGATCAAAGTGCAGATGTTTGGCCATAATGAATAACACAACATTTGCAGAAAAACAAAGCGTAACAGCACGAACACCTCATACTGACTGTGAAGCATGGTGGTGTAAGGGAGATGATTCGGGCCACATGACTGGGATTTTTTGCAGTCATTGAGCCAACCATGGACAACTCTGTGCACCAAATTATTCTAAAGTGAAATGAGAGGTCATTTGTCTTATAGCTAAAGCTTGGGTGAAACATCATCATGCTACATGACAATGAATCCAAGCACAGCAGAAAACCTACAACAGAAAGGCTGAAAGTTCAAGCTCTCAGTTAATGTAAAATAACCGTGAAGGGTGAAAGATATCAACTGTGGTTGTATTTAAACCATTTTAGAATCTGTTAATGTAAAAGATATCCTGATATGTGAAACCAGAAAGGGGGTCTAGTTTGTTTTTCACAACTTCACAGCATGTAATAAATTATTTAACTTGTGAAAACAGTAAGGCAATCACTTGCATTAATTCTCTTTTAGTTAGTCAACTTTTTTGGAGCTGGTTCTTATACTTGCCTAAACAAAAAGCCTAGGCTAATTGGAAAGTCATAGAACAGTAAATAACAGTAAAGGCAACTTATCTGATAATTTGTCATGAAATTTCATGAAAAGACAACACACAGACAACAAGATCGGGAGATCACCCCATTCAGTGGGATAGATCTTTGTACGTAAAACTGTTCAGATGGACTAAAGTGGTAAGCTGATTCCTATAATTACCATTACTGCTGCTACATATTTAAAAAGTTAAACATTGCAAGACAGAAAGAAAACAGTTATGCTGTACAGTTACAGATTGACCTGGTAAGATAAAAGCATTAAAATGTACCAAAATGTTGCACTTTACAAAATATAAAAAGCTTCCTTGTGAAATGCCGGTAACCACATAAGAGGCATTTGCTCGCCTCCAGCAATTCAAAAATATGTCAGACATCAACGATAAGGAGAGATACTTTCAGAAGGTAAAAAACAAAGCTGTAATAAAGAGCTGTGAGACTTTCTTTACAATTCAAAAGCTGCAAATTTGATTTACAAACAACACAAATCCACTTTCAATCATTTAATAAAAGCTTGGATACAGGACCTTTTTTTTTTTTCCATTTTTTTACAGCATGTGGCATGTGTTAAGTTGTATTGGTGGAAAATCAATTTTCTAAAACAACTGCAGTAAGACTGAATAAAACCCCCAAAATCTTAACAAGGCATTTTTCAGACATTCAACATTCACCACAGTTTGGATCGGATAATAACAACAGTGCGCTGGTTTAGGGGGCCAACTGACCAACAATATCCTCTTCATCTTCTTTTAATGGAGTTGCCAGAAACACTATCACAAATATAAAGATTTTTTTTAATATCTAAAATATTTATATAAATAGAAAGTAATTAAAGATCTGGGCAAAATGACAAAGTGCAAAACAGGAAAAAAGAAAGAAAGAAAAGAAACAGGGAGGGTTTAAAAAAACAAAACAAACTTTAACAGCAAAGACAATATACAACTGCTCTGAAATCAGCAACCATGAGCCTTGTCTTCATTTTAGCTGCAACAGACCGTAACTTCCCATTTCTATTTCTTCAACCAGTAACTCAGGTTGGCTTCTTTTCCCCAACAAACACTTGATCTTTGATCAGTAGATACATGTGAGAAGGTACTGCGTGAGAAAACCGAAATCTATCCAATGATACCAAGATCTGTAACCAGTAAATAACACCAAAAAAAGAAGTATCGACCATCGCTTTAGCAATGTATGCGTTGATCTGTTATTAAACGTCTGTTGATTTAAACGTGTGAGCACAGCAAAGAAAACTGAAGAAAAATTAAAAGATTTGTTTATCTTGTCATAAAAGGGATGTTAGCCATTTAACTGTACACAGCCAGTACCCAGTTAAACCATGTGTATCTACAGCGAAACAAAGCCTACCATGCAGGTTCTATTAAACTGATCTAAACTGGTAGACAATCTCACGCGCTGATGGACAGTCATGGGAAGCACTTTGAGTACTTGGAAAAACGTAACACAAATACAAATGATTATGTACAATTCAATCATCATTAGTGCTTAAACAAAACAACCAATGAGTCCAAAAAGAGTTAGTTTCCACTGAAGCAGTTGGCAAGTACCAGGCGAGTGCATTTCTGAGAGTCACACTGCTAAACAGCAAATTTAAATGCTTTCAGTTACGTTAGCTCTATCGTCAGCAGCAATGAATGAAAGAGGGGGGTACTTCTCTGACATTTTAAAGGTTTATGCCGTTTGTTTTTTGACCCATTACGACATCTGCTGCACTTCAAAAGGGACCCGTTATGCCTTTCTCCATTAGCTGTCAAAGTCTAGTATTAACAAGTAATCTTTGTAAGCCAAAAGTTTGAGCCTTAGACTGATATAATCCATTTTAGACAGTTTTTTTTCTACTTATGCAGTTGGGAAGGGCCACCAATCAAATGAAAACTGGCTCAAAGGGAGGAGCTAAAAGTCAGTATGAGGAAAATCTGAATTATTTTGAATTATTAATGGAAGCAAGCACAGGAGATCCCCTTTGAAATAAGAAAAATCTCTTCACATTTTCTGATCGACTTTTTTGACATCCTCAGTTAAACTTTGTAACACTTTAAACCTTTAACCTGTGGCACACAGTGCTATAGAAAACAAAAGCATATAGTTTCCCTTCAAATGTAAGTGTTGTCTTTTTAAATCAGCACTGCTTTTTTACACCTGATGCTGCATCTAATAAAAGACACCGAGGGCTCAAAAGGAATGACTACAGAGCTACCGGAGAAGAAACGGTACCTAGCTTGAGCTGGGCAGCTGTGAAGCAAGCGGATACATTTTGACCCAGTTCTGACTCGACATAACACAACAAACCAAGCGTAATCGCACTAAGATGAGGCCGACCGGCCTTGGAAGATAAAGATAGTTTAAAAATATAGCTATAGTTTTGAACACTGGAAGAAGTATGAAAAAGGGTGAACCCACAGGAAATTGGGAAAATGGTGCCCCTTTATATGAAAATACAAATAAGGGCCTGGTTTCACAAAACAAAACCTAACCAGCCTTTTGTCTTGCAATAGTAAGAAATAATTATGAAATAATTGTGACCTCTGGGCTTATTATCTCCTGACAGGACAAAGGAGGATCTAAACGAGAACACAGTAGAACCAGACTACTTCACTTTCCTTTTAGAGCCTTAAATGCTTGCACAGTACTGCATCTAAAGTGTATACACATAATTTGTAGTATGAGAAACAACATGTGGGATATGGTTCTAAAGTTTCAGAGATCAAGATTTCTGTCAGACTACAATAATTATTTAAAACTAATATTAGAAATTTAAAAAGAACAGAAAAAGGATGTGTTGTTTCCTATTGATGACAGTAAACATAGACAGCAGCCATGGCTCAAATTGGTTTGTGTGATTATTAACTAACGATCTAATTATTGAATGTTTTGAGAAACCAGGCCGAGCTCATTATCGTTAATAAACAGAGACAAAGAGACAGGAAAGCTAAAAAATACCCTCTCTCCTACCTCATAATTGGGAAAAGGGGACAATTATGAATAAATACAAAAATAAGAACAGATATGTACACATTTTTAATAATATGAACTATAATAATACTTTCAACATTTCTTCAAAATGACATAGAAATCTTTTTTTTTTGCTGAAAAAAAAAACCTCAAACCCTCAAAGGTCAAAAACAAAAACAAAAGAATGATAAATTATTATACAAAAAAAGCGCCATCCAACACCTTAATATTAATAACAATAATTCCATTTTTGGATGCAAGTCCAGGAGTTTCTTGCAATGTTTAAACCAGGACGAAGGGGAAAAAAATACAAAAACATTCTTAAATTAAATCTGACTTCTTCCTATATTGAAATACAATGCATTGATGTAGCGTTGTTGGTAACACAGATGTCTTCTTCTTCCCTTGTCTGAACAGGTTCTTGTGTGGCACTGCTGGAGATGGCTCTGGAATCAGCGAACAAGGAAGGAAGGTGAACTGAGGGCAGTAAGTGCACTTTGAACACAGGCATGCTGGGATGAGCAGGGAGCATTGGGGGGCAGGGGGACAGTAAATAGAGAAATGGACAAAGTTGTTTGGTACAGAAAGAAAGAGGTTAAAGAAGAGGTAAATGCTGGATAAAACCCAGCTCATCTCTTTTTAAAGCAAAAGGAAAAGAAAAAAAATACAAATAAAAAATAGAGAAACACAAAAAAAGGGGTGGAGCCACTGAGGTGGCATAGCTGAAGTCTGAGTCCTACAGTAGTCGTGTCAGTAGGTCCTTTAAACATCAAACTCCCCCAAAGAAATCACAGTTATCTTTCCACTCAGATTTCTGAAAATAAACTCTGGTTATCCCCCTGCAAAAGTCAACAGTGGTGGTGTCATTAACAGTGCCTTAAAATTCCCTTATCAGGAGGATAAAAGGTTTTTGAAATCCTGTTCTGTAAAGACCACAACGGCGCGGAGCAGCTTTCCATCAAAATGATCCGTACTGAGGGATAAGTGGTGGAAGCCACTGCCAGCCAACTGTGGGCAAAGACTTCAGAGTCCCGCTGTCACAGCAGGTGAACTGAACTGTTTTTGGATAAAACAGATGTGACATGATGAAGCAGTCTGATTGGTGCTGGAACTGGAAGAGCGGTGAGGTCAAAGGTCACAAACGGTGGTGGCCTGAACAGCTGCCCAACATTCTGTCCATTAAACAGGTTTCTGTCAGTGATGCAACTTGGCCTGTGGAGAAAAACGCACACTTGTCAAGTGATTTTAATTTCTTGCCTGTAAAGCAGCAGTTTCACAGCAGATGGAAGTTTAATTTGTAATTTATTAATTTATTTGCACAACACAGTCATTCATTCTTGAGAGCTAATGATGATATCCATTTAATAATAAGCATATATTTAAAAATCACTTATTAGCTTGCAACTTTTGTTCATTAATCAAAATCTGCAACAGTTTATGTTTTAGTAGAGGCGGTGACAGTGGTAGAGGAAAAGTCTAGGATCATCCCCTCAGGACAATGAACCAAAATCCAAGTCTAATGCATCAAAGAGTGACAAACATAGGCGTGACACTCAGATTTACGGAGAACATCACCTAAACTGGTGGGTCTCCCAATTTCTGAAAATAATTAGAATAAACAAAATTTTGACCACGCATACAGAGTATTGAACCACCCCTCATACCTTTTTTACCTTTATTCTTATTATTTTATTTTAGGAAAATGGGAAAGAGGTACAGCAATGAATTGAAATATTTGCAAAACACTTGAATATGTAATGCTGTATATAAGACAAAAAAACAAGTTGTATAATTCTAACAAGGCAGCCCTTCCAGTGAGACCATTTCAGATGAGGCTTCAGTGAACAAGAGGTGGATCAACTGAAGAGCCAAATGCATCTCTCAGGTCCTGTGTCAGGCCTTTGCTGGGTTTTTGTTTTTCCTGTTTCTTAAGGACATGACTTTCAGACACTGCTCAGATGTTGTAGAGAGTTTTTAGGCCTGACACTTCTTTTGTGCTTTTGCACAAAACTGCATCTACTGTCATTCAAAAACAAGATGGAACTGAATTTGCTCAGCTGTCATCACTGTAACTTATATCTCTCACTATTTCAAGGACCACCTGATTTTAAGTGGTCACATAACAACTGCGCAAACTTCACCTGCTCATCTATTCACCACTGAATGGTGAAGTATGTCTTTGCTGTTGACCATGGGTCAATGACTGGAGCTTCTTGTAATAAATGCTGAAGGTCTCCTACACACCAGCTCTTAGCTGACTATCAGACTTCCTTGAGAATTCAAAACTCAGCACACTAAAATATATTCCAGGTAGTAGATGACTGCTTACCTGTCTTGGGGATTCAGGCCCTGAAGCTAGTATCCCCCCGCTATCGCTTCCATTCCCAAAGAGGCTATCTAACCCACCCAGTCTGCTCAGCTTGTTGCCCTTTCCTCTGTAGGAGCTGGGACTTCGCCTCTTCCTCCCTTCTGCTCCTCCCCCATAAGCTAAGGGTCCTGTGGGAGGAGCCATTGGTTGGTGGGCAGCTGAGGTTGGTTCCCTGTTAGGTGAGTAGGGTATACTGGTGCTGCCAAGTTCACGACTGGAGAGAAGCAAAAGAAGGAAAACAGTATGTTGTGTCTACATACACAATAAGTATATTACATGTTATATGAATATACAATATGTTGAACTAAGTCTGCATTCCCTCTGACTACAATCATGACTTGTTATCCTCTAAAAGAGAATTTAATGGCATAACATGTAGGTATAATCAAATATTTTTGGGAAATAAAACATTTACTTCTAAAGTTAAATATCAAAGTACAGTTTTTACAAGTTTTCAAAATTGTGGCCTCTTAATGAAACTTTTTTTTTTTTTTTTTTTTTTACATTTTACTGGGGACTCACCTGTTTTGTGATATGTGGCTTTGAGGGCCATCAGCTTTAGATAGCCAGCCCTCTGAGCTTCCCCAAAGTTCGCTATCCCCATGACCAAGTCCCTTTTTCTTGGCTGGGGAGGCAGCTGTCCCTCCCGAGCTTTGTAACTGTGAATGAAAGCTCCTGTCGTTCCTTTTGTAATTATCCACAGTGGGAAACAAGGAAGAAGAGGAAAATGAGGAGGAAGAGTAGGACGTTTTTTTTCTCTTCTTAGTTCCCGCTACGGGTTCCTCCACGTCTTTGGATGGACGACTTGCTTTATGCGTGCCGTTACGGGCTTTGCCCTGCGCGAAGACTTGGGTGTGGGGTTGCGGGGAGTCTCGGATGTTAAACACCCCAGCTGTGGATGCAGACTGAGGAAACGTGGCGGTGTACGAGAGGGAGTTGGGGAGGGAGTTGAGCAGACAAGAGGTGGGAGAAGGGGCTTGATGTGAAGGTATGGAGGATGTACCAGATGGGGAGAGGAGGCTCTCAGCAGCCAGAGGCACCTTCCTGAAACATGAAGAAGAGAATCTTACAAAAGAGAAATGTACCAATAAAGTTGTTTTACTGCCAGAATAGCTTGTAGGAGACCTTAAGTAACAATCAATATGCAGTATTTTACTGAACAATGGTTTTCTAAGCTCATTTTAGTGTCTTCCCCTCATTTCATCAGCCTCCTCGGCTATTTTTACTTTACTTCCCACGATTAAAACTCAGAAATTATTTATCTATTGTGATTGTGCAATCATTAACTGCATGCAAACCTGTTCTTTTTTTCCCCTCTATTGTTGCTAGTTTTGATCTTTGATTAAAAACTTACAGGCTTCATGTGTGATTTTTTTTTTCACCTTCTATTGTTTAAAAAACAAAACAAAAAAACCTTCCCGTCTAAAAAATGAAACAGAATTTGAATCTGTTTTCCACAGCTGATGAGTTCATCCCTTCCTCTCACATCTTTCCATTAAAACATTACATTTTGCTCATCTTTACCATTTCTCACCCATACCTATTAACCTTTAAGCAAAATATGGTAGTAGAATAATCAAAGAATACACTCGCCTCCACATCTGGGCGTTGAGGTGTTTCTCCACCATGTTTTGGAGTGCCAGCCTCATCCTGTCCCATCGCCTGTCAAACACATAGTGGCCTCTTCCCATCAGCCTGCTGCTGAATACGCAAAACTGTAAGAGGGAGAAAGAAGACAGCTCAGGTGAGAATGTTATGAAAGAATCATAAAGGAGGCAAGGCGAACGATTCTGAAAAGAAGAAGAGTGGAGGAGTAAAAAGCAGTAAAAGAGGCATCAAATGATGGAACCAAAGAGATAAGCTGTTTTCACACATCAGCTCTGGACAACATCAGGGGAATTAGGTTGGGACACTGCACCAAGTTGTCCTTTCTGATACTGAGCTCAGAGCAGGAGGCAGTCTGGTTCAGATTTGTTCTCAATCCAGGAAATAATTCTTTTGGTTTAGGCGAAGGTGCTAACTGGATACAACGCATTCGAGGCAGGGCGAAGGGCGTGAATTCTGGCCATCAGGTATCATAAAGACTAAAAAAGGTGTTAAAATAATGTAATTTTAGATAAAATTACATCAGATATTTGTGTTTTCATGTCTACGTAGGTTGGGTAATGTCTCAAAGTGAACTAGACAACAGTCCATATGTAAAAAATGCCATAGATGAAGAAGAACAGATGCCTAAGAGAAAAACAATGTTAAAATATTTTTAGAATTTGAGAAAATAAAAAATATAACTGGAACTTTTAACAGGAAATATACAGTACAGTGTACAATTTTTATGGATAATGGTAACTTTTAGAACCTCCCATTAATCTAACCGCTCAGGTCAAAACTGACTATGAAGTGAGAGCTCTGACTTGAAGAACTATAATAATCAAGCATTTCTTTAAATTTAGTAAAATGCAGACTTTAGGAGTAAAAAAAACATGTCTGCATCAGCTTTCCATATATTTTAATAATATTATGGGCACTTAGTACTCGCCATTTTAAAAGGAACAAAAGCACATGCCTGGCAAACTTCCAATGTCAGCATAACTTCAGCAAATTAATACTCCCTACCAATGAGCCTATACACAACCTGCATGTGCGCCTGTACAAAAACGGTGGTGCAAAAAAATGGCAACACACTTTATTTAAAGGTCTTATTTCTAATCTTTATGCCAGGGGTCTCAAACTTAAATGAGTTGCGGGCTACTGCTGGCACTGTCACCTAATTGGAGAAAACACCCACAAATATTTCCAAAAATGTAGTTTTTTTTTTTTTTTTTTTTATTTCAAATATTGTATAACAAGAAAAAACTAAAAATTGTTATGTTTACAAATAACTCTCTCCCTGAACTAACACAGCCATTCGCTCATCATGTTTGTACTGTCTGCTCATATTGCCTTCATATTAAATAACTTTTTGCTTTTAAAAGAACCTATTTCAACACTGCACTCAACAACAAACAAATTCCCTAAACTTCAAGGGCCAAATAACATTATATTTCTTCACGTCAATATATGGGACCCACATAGTGGTGACGTGGGCCGTGAGTTTGAGACCCCTGCTTCACGCTGGCTGATTGCTCTAGCTTTAAGGATAATACAAACTGGGTAAGAGTGTGAGATCAACCATTTAACATAGATCACAATCTCTTTTCCAAAATAGCAAACTTTTCCTTTAACACATACTATTAAGCTACACCTGAGGCTGAACTGGAACAAAAATATTTCCGCTAAATGACATATAAAAGCAGACCCTGCAGGGATAAAATAGGAGATAGGATGACTAAAACTTTTGTGAATTGGTTACTGAACGCCCTGAGGTTATGGAATAAGAAAATGCATGATAGTGCAACATTACTGGGTCCTTCTATTTTACCCCTAAAGGCTGCGGGTGATGACTGGAGTAGTGAACAGCAGGTCTGTCAGCATCCTCTGGATCTGCATCGCCCTCGTCGCTGGAAAGTCGACTGCTTTCTCCAGCAGCGGTCACCCAGCTGTGGGGAGCTGGTTCTGGGTTAGGGGCCTGGACAGGAGATGCTACCGTGAGCAGAGGACCTGAGGTGGAAGTGGAGGAGCCTCCTGGAACCCTGGGACAAAGGGGTGAATAAAGTAATGAGACAAAGTGGGTTAAGGATTAAAGAACTGGAAACATATGGGACAGAAAAACAAAAATTAAAGAAAAGAGACAGAACAGGAGCCGTGAAAGGGAAATTTAAATGTGAATGCAGAAGACGAAGAGTGTAAACAAAGAAAGAAGGAAAAAGGAAGCAAACTCCAAATAAGTTCATTTTTAAAGAAGGGTTTTGTGCTCTAAATAGAAACAGGATATACGTTTTTCACAACAATTTGACATAGGGTGATTTTTCTGCTTGCTCACTTCTAGCAAACTGTGTCTATAGCATCCCCTGGTGGAAAAGGGTGCATCTGTCTGAAGAAAAAATGCTCAAGTATGCAAGTGAACACAATCTTCTCAAAATGACAAGTAAACATACTTAAGACTAAAATAAATAAGCCATTATTTCTGTTTAGAAAGCATTCCCTTTCTCTAAAAGAGCAGTTTAACTTCAGTAGCCAAAGTTTAACAACATAAAAATGGCAGAAGTACATAGAAAACTATATAAAGTAGGCATTATAATATACAATGCTCCTGAAACACACTCCTCATTTTTAAAGCTGATTAGAGTCCTAAAGCTTTTATTATTTGCATATTTAATACTTTTCACATCCTTTGTACCTTGGTATGTGTGCATTTGCCAGCCGCAGCTTCAATGTGGAGAGAGGTCGTCCATTGGGGCAGTGAGACTTGCTGGGAGACGAGCTCTCTTTAGATATAATACTCTGGCTGGAGCCTTCCTTCCCTCCCTGCGCTCCGTCCTTGTCCTTATCCTTTTCTTTCACTCCATCCTTCTCCTTCGCCCGCCCCTTGTGTTCAGCCAGGAGGATGTCAAAATGTTTCCTTCGGCCAGGGACAGCCCGCCGGTGGGTTAAAGAGTGAGTCTGCAGCAAATGAAAAAAAAAAACCAAAACAAAACAATTATTTTATTCTTTTATTCCTCTGACCGTTTAGAAATACTGGGTTATTTCCAGAGAGACTTTGTAAATGAAAATATTGATCTGTGAAGAACAGACTGTACCACAAACACACTTCACTGGGATTGAATGCTGCATTGAGAGAGGCTCAAGACACGACTCTTTGGTTTCATGATAGTTTCCATAACCTCACACTGTATGTGTCTACGTCACACCACACAAACACGGGTAAATATTACCTGTGCCTATATACCGTTCCAGGTACTTTGGAAGGTAACCAGCCATCAAACATTTGGTTTTCCAATAGATATTTACCAAACAAGGCAGAGAGGTTGCTTTAGACTGCCAGGCCTGCGTTTGGAAAGAAAAATACTTCCTGCACTTATTCAAAGGGAGCAGCCAAGGTCTGTGCATCTTTAACCACAAGGTCCCAAAGGTTTATGTATCACATTTCTAACTATCCTGACTATTGAATACACATTTGAAAGAAAATAAAACTTTTAAAAACTGAACAAGATGCCAGTGTTTGGCGTGCTAGTCGAAATTATGGTGATATATTAGGGTTTTCTGAAGTTTGAAGTAATGCTGAATTCAGAAAGAAAGGGGAAATCTGAACACTGACAAGTGTCAAATATAAGTTAATTTTAATTTAAAGATCCACCATGACCACTGCACTTTCCTCCCCCATCTCCACCTCATCCTCTTCCTTGTCACCCAAAGCTTCATCCTGACCTGAAATCAGGACTCTAACATCAGAAAATGTCCATAAACATGCCTATTTATTCCTGATTAGATTATTCCAGATTAGACATGTGACATTCCTGCCTCCAGATAGCTGACACTGAGCTGCCTGGTTAAAAGCCAATGTCCCTCTGATCAACAGTTTGATTACATTCTCACATTGTGTGAGAGTTTATTTGCCAATTGCCTGAGTGTGACAACATTAAAATCCATTTTAACATTATTTTTTGTAACGCTGACAAGATAGCCATCATTGATCTGAAATGAGCTCCAGTGACTCATCAGCCCATACTGGACACATTCACAAATTTTTACAGCCTCGGATGCTTCACAAACAGCACAAAACCATTGATATTAAATTTTACATGTTGTAAATATGTTTGGTGTTTTTTTGGTTTGTTTTGTGGATAGTTTGGCAATCTGCCCTCTAGCTTATCAAGACAAAATGCTATGTGTCTAGCGATGCTGGACATAGTAGATCTGAACAAGATTACTTTGACAAACCACTCCCACATGAAAAAATGGCAACAAATTAGCCTGATACATCTTTAATTACTTAACCAGTTTGCAGTGATTAGTAAAGCTCAGCAGAGGTAATTATAGGGCAGTAAAATAGAGTATTACTTCTTAAGATGTTTTAGCCTCATCCAACATCTATAATTACCTCATCAGGGGAAGTGTAGGCCCTGTAATGCCTGAGCAATGCTACCCCAGCATTAACTGAGAACGGGTGTACACACAAGAGAGGCAGCCAGAGAGCTAGATATGATCATAGCTGTGGTCGGCGTCTTTCAGTAGCGACATTAATGTGCCCTTTAACGCTATTACTCTCAGAAATTGTGGTCAGACAAAGAGCAGGAGGGTCAGACGTTACTATTATCTCCACAGAAAGCACGCAGAGGTTGAGAGTGTGGGTAACCCTGCACTTGTGCGTTTATTTGCATTACCTTGCAGGTGAGAGACCGTGTGCAGGGTCGTTTGGTCTCGGGGTCCTGCACTCCGCAGTGCTTGTTGGGATCAAACACTCTCCCTGCAAAAACAAACACAACACAGAAACACACACTAGAGTCATCTGGTAATTTCTTCCTTCCTTCCTTCGAGTATCAAATCACATTTGATGGGAGTGGGAGCGCTGCAACACCACGAGCAAATCAATTTTCCTCTTCTGAGACAGCAGTTCACTCGCGTCCTCGCTCACATTTGTCTGTTCACATGTTGATTCATGTTCATTTGATCATTCAGTTGTGGTCTGAGGCTCCTCTAATAGCACCAGTCTATGTGACATTATTAGCAGTCCTTCCAGAATCAAACAAAAAAAACCAAACAAAAGGAAGACTCTTCATACTGTGACAAATTATTCTTGACACGACATGCTGTCAGCCTTACAAGAGTCACTAGTGACTGACAGCCGAGCACACGCTCTCCAGCCTTAACGAACTGTATCCAGAGGGGAAAATTTGCACTTGTTAATGATCTCCACCCCTAAAATTTAAGGCCAATTTCTTACCCGAGTCTCTGATGTATGTTGTAGGAATAATATTAAAATGTATATGATGAAATGACTCTAGTAAGAGTGGATGAAATACATATATGTAGTTTGTGAGGGGCTGCCAGTTATGATGAGGACTCAGCTCCTTATCATAACAGCAGTTTCTTCTGGCTTGAGTTTTAACATTTTTAGCAGTCTCTGTCTTTGTTGTTTACCCACTTGATGTCCAAAAAGTTAATTATACTAATTTTCTCTCTGGTTTCATTCTTATTATTACAGCCAAAATAGCTGATTTGGCTCCTCACCTTTGAAGTCAACTTTCTCTGACTGGCAGCCCTTCAAAAACAAAAAGCAGTGTGCCTGGGATGACAACATTAGAGACACAACACACACACACACAAAAAAGTACCCGACAAATGATTTTACTTGTTAATGGCATCAATTACACAGATATGCTTAATTGATGAGCGCGTGAGTCTTGAATTGCAAAACAGAATTTTATTTTTGGAATTAATAAATTTAAATCAGCCTTTCAATTAGTGTTCTATTATTTGTCAACTTGAAATGTCAAACCTAACTATTTAAGTTGGGTTTGACATTTAGAAAGAAAAAAAAGACAGAAAAAGCAGTTCTCTACTCGGCCTACATTTGCAGACAGACAGACCTTTCCTCCACACAGACTTGCAAATAAACACCAGCCTCCAGTCAGCAGGTTATCTTGAACAGTGTTACTATCACAGGGCTGTAATCTTGTGCTGGCCTTTCCTATAATCCCTGTAATCGTTCTGTGTTTGCAGTATGAGACAGCAGCTCCAGTGGATATATCCAGAGCAACAAACACGCACTCAGACATAAACAAACTCACATGCACGCTCCCTCAGTTCTTACAAACTTGATAAAAAGAAGTGAGAGAGAGAGAAAGCGAGACAGAGAAAGGAAGATGATCGCTGTGAACAGAACCTGAGCAAGACAAACCAAACAACACCAAAAGCAGAAGGTCAAGAAGAGCAAGAAACAAGACGAGTGACGTGCAGAGAGAAAAAGATGCAGCCGGGAGCCTGCGAAATAAAAATTAGGATAGAGCATGAGCTTGTGAAAGAGAGAGAGGAGGAAACAAGGAGGTTGAGAGGCAGGCGGTGTAGAGTGAGAGGATGGAAAAAAAAAAAAAATGTAGACGCACAGGAGGTGGGGAAAATCTCTCAAGAAGACAAGCAGCTTTTTGGCAGTAAGAGCTCGTGAATTAGAGGGTGTAAATCAGAGGCTCAGAGCATAGAGGCACTCGGTGCAAACTGAGAGAAAGACTAGTGACAGGAAAAGAGGAAGAGAAGGAAAAGCAGCATAGAGAGATGTGACACAAAAAAAAAAAACCCAAACCCTGAAATATCAATAGGAAATCTTTAACTTTACAGCCACATGTGTTTTCACCCCTTCTTATATAGAATGATCCAGTCAGTTAACTTGCGCATAAATGTGAATATGAAAGTAAAAAAGTTTGGGAGTGAGAATTAGTAAGAAAGCTGAGATCGGCAGGCAAGCAGTGAATAAAAAGAAAGGAAAAAATAAAGGAGAGAGAAATCCATTAAATGTAGGGAGGTGTCTGACCAATTCCGAAGCTCACAGTTTCACACGCTGCTGACCAGTGTGCCGCTAAACACTCAGGCTGGAAGCTGTCAAAAGAATACTGAGGAAAAAGTGCACGAGCTTATCTGGGTGCAAGTGTGCGGTAATGTAGGAATTCTAATGTAAAGCTCAGTAGGAATTAAATGGGCAAAGGCTGAATTATGTAACTCTTGCAGCACAGGAATGTCAATCGTCTAAAGCGTCAAGAATCAGTTTCTTGAGCTGCAGGCTGATGGACTGAAATCCTAAATCAACCATAAAAAAGGCAGGAAGGAAAATGACTCAATATGTCACAGTGAAACACACATGCAGTAAGACTTCTGCTGGATTCCCCCCCCCTTCCTAAAAAAATGAAAAAAAAAGAAAGAAAGTGCTAACCTGAAAGTCTTTTGTGACTCCTGGAGGGAGTCTTAGTTCCATTCTGTTGCTTCTTCTCCAACGGTGACACTGATGGCAAAGCTGGGAGAGCAACAGCTCGGTGAGAAGGTGAGGGTGACAGGGAGGATTTCCGATCCAGCGGGGAGGGAGACGGCGTTGACGCCGCCCTTCTGTCCAGCGGGGAGCGAGCTGGACTGGGCCGCTTATCTAGAGAAGATGGAGGCGTGATGGATCGCGGCGTGGATGGTCCGCTGCTGCCACGACCATTTGTGAGCTTTTCACTCGATCGCTGGGAGGCCTGGGTAGTGAGGGATGAAGGCTTATGCGAGGAAGGGGAGGAAGAGGAAGATGTGAGGCGCACGTGTGTCGCTGAGTCGCCTCGGCTTAGGCACGGCATCTTCTCCAGGCTTACGACTGGCAGCGACACGCTGGAGAATAGTGGGAAGAGAGTTGCAGACAACTTTTTTTTGCAATTAATGAATAAAATGTGGGATTTCATCGGACTTAGTAACAATGTTATCGTATTGTGCACGCACCAGGTCTTGTTCCGCGCCCCCTTGGGCGGGTACACAGCAAGTGGAGCCTTGCTGAAGCGGGAGTGAGGGTAATCTTTAGGTATCCTGAACGCCAGTGTCTCCCCAGGACTGGGAGCCACAGCGGGAGGCACTGTGGATGCTTTGGGCTTCATGGCCAAAAAAGGACTCCTGGAGGGGACTGGGGAGCTGTGCTGCTTCTCTAAAACAGATCAAGCCCAAAAGAAAGAAAGAAAGAAAAAAGCTCTTATTCATGCATGACAAAAATATGAATAATAAAAATAATTTGACAATCAAATTTGACACATTATGACAATCAAGACAGACCAACAAGAGCATGCACTGCTAGTGTGACTTGCCTTCAATTAGCACCGAGTCTTTTTAAACCAACTCTACTCTGCTTAGTTGCCAGATGGCTATGTTGTAACACAGGGGAGAGCAAATCTGTGGCTGAACTTCTCCACAAAAAGAAATTTCCAATCAACTAAAGGATGCTTTTCTCTAATTAGCAGTATGCCTGACACCATCTGAAGTGTCCTTTTCGTGATGACCCCCGACCCCCCCACACCCCACCAC
Source organism: Rhamphochromis sp. 'chilingali' (assembly GCF_963969265.1). NCBI lineage: Eukaryota > Metazoa > Chordata > Actinopteri > Cichliformes > Cichlidae > Rhamphochromis > Rhamphochromis sp. 'chilingali'. Next base: position 8,834,367 of record NC_137934.1, on the reverse strand, counting down.
AAGAGCCAACAATTACAATATTTTTGACCCAGATCTGATCAGAATACACGAGTTGGAAAAAAGTAAGATGCTGAGAACACAGAAGGAAACATAGACGGGAGTAAATCACAAAGCAGCAGGGAGGAAACACGGAGGAGAGGAGAGGAGCTCACACTTACGGTTTTTGCTATGCATGTCTTTGTGGGATCAGGGTGGGTGGGGGAGTGGGGGTGTGTGGTCCAGGACTGTCTCTGTGTCTGTCTCACAGGGAAACTATATCCCAGCTACCTGAATGAAAACAGAGGATTGAATATATCGTGAGCACTGAGCACAAGGCAGGGAAAAGACAGAAACAGTAAAACGGCGCTTTGGATAGCTAGTAGAGTATACAAATTAGGTGGAATGCCATCCTCTTTTTCTGTTTCCCTTAAGGCACGTCACTTCTACAAGTGAGCTAACTAAAGTTAACCAACATCTGCAAGACTTCGCTCAAAGATAAGCTGGAGAAAAGCTGATGTTAATTTTGGGATGACAATAGTTTGAGATCCCATCACTGGCAGGCTTTACTGTGACTTGACTCATTACCTTCTGCTTATCAAAAATGAACACTAGCATTGTTAAATAGCTGAAACTATACCTGTTCATACGCATTTGCAAACACTACTGTGCAGAGGCACGGATGTGGAGGCAAATATAAAGTTTTCAAAAGTCAGGCATCCGCGAAATATTTTATCATTACTTTGTGAGAGCATAATTTGCATGTGTGGGTGTGTGTGCGTGTGGCAGGTGTGTAAATAAACCAGTGGAGGCAGACCTCCACAGAGGCAGCTGTCTTCAGAGTACTAGGATCAAAGTCCAGCGACACATTCACAGGTATGCACCTACAACAGTGCAAACTTTGCACATTAAATCTCTCATTATTTTACATTATATTAAGTAGTTAACTCCACTGTACGGTTCGATGAGGCTGCGCTGCAGAAATAGATGGGAAAAAATTGTGTCTAATTCAGGGTTACTCTCCGATTTAGGCATTGTATTATTTTCCCAGGAATGAAAAAGGTAAAAGAAATCTGAAGAAATATGATATCAGATTTCTTGTGATTATTCAGCCAAGCCACACACCCCCAATACTCTGTGATTCGACTGGTTTATACGATGTGTATACTATATTTTATTTGCTTTATTATACAAATAGCTTTTGCTCATGATAAGACAACAAAATAACCTGATATAGAACTTAAAAATAATTCTTAACAAAATGTTGCAAGACTTTTAAAATCTTTTATAGCTGTATGTGACATAATGATCAACTTTTCCCTCCCCAGAACAGCCTCAGATATATATTTTATATCTTATATATCAGAACTCATCCAGGGAGTAAGGAGTCAGTTAGGAGTTAATAACACTAAGTTACCGTACAATACATGGGCGAGTGCTCAGGCAAGGTCACTAAGCCACTCGACCACAAGGGCACCCTCCCTACTACACTCTCAACCTGCTGGTTGTTATGGCAATGCAGAGAGCCCCAACGGCTGCTGATAGGCTCTTGACTCATCCTGTGGGAGGAGCCAGCTGATGATGAGGAAATACAAGTTCTCAGAGCTCAGCTGGGTTTGTTTACACTGACAGAGGAGCAGGGAATAGAAGTAGAGAGAGGAATGGCATGAGAAAAATCTGAAATACAGATGAAGATTCTCAGAGTGTGCTGGAGTCAAAGGCAGTGGACTTGGAATTTTAAAAAGAGCAAGTTGTTTGGGATAAACAGTGAATTTTAAAAAAGGCATTATGGATGTATACAGAGCATGTTTCCAAAAATACCCCTACTGAAGAAGTTCCCAGGAATACGGACAGACTGACATACTGAAGAAACACCTCCTTTTTTTTTTTTTTAAAGGATATTTTTAAAATATTTCATCTACCAGAGGCTGAACTTGCATGGTTTCAAACATATCACAATCACAAGCAGTAAGCATGATGGATACAAAGTTATATTGCATCAGAGAGTGGTAACAGCAGCTCAAAGTTATGGGTTGTCATAGTAATACACAAGAAAAGAGCAGTGAGAAAGACTGAGTGTCACAGCAAGTGATGGAAAGATTTCTTATTGTCGATGCTGATCTGAACCCTAAACAGAGTCTGAAAAAAACAACGAAACAACAACGACAACAACAAAAATAGACTGATGCCTAACCTGGGAGGAAAAAAAATATCACTGTGGAACAAATATTCTGGTGAACATGCCACAGCTGAACATTTTTTCAGCACACGATCAAGTGTCTGTCTTCGAAGATGGACAAACAAGTGTTTTGTATATTTAACATATGCCAAGTTTTACCTCTAGATTAAAAATTTAAATCAGTCCTGTAGTTTATCTGCCTCCTGGACAGACACACCAAGCCCGTTCTCACATTGACTCCTGACATTACAAACAGAAGCTTTTACAAATGAGACAGCCACATCCTCTATGTTTAACAGGAAGAGAAAAATGGAGCATGATTTTCTGCAGTTCCAAAGCTTAGATTGCACTGCTGGTTTTCAAAGAATGATTTAAGTTAGCTATCATAATGTTGCGCTACTTGTCTCATTAGATTTTTTTAAGTTCATTTTATACTTTAAACTTCTACTTCTTATTGTAGCGAAGCAGCATTAAAGTACCTTAACTGCTACACTAAGTACTGCAGCCAGTTAGACACTCATGTACATTTTTTATTCTGTAAATATAAAAAAAATTGGGAGCCACTTCTCTCTTGCATTAAGAGGTAAGTCAATTGCTCACTAATGGGCCCTTCAGCTATGGGGGGGGTTATCACTTTCTGTATCTACAGATATGTATATAGAAAAACTCTTCACTGTTGAGAAAAGTCTCTGTTAGCATCTGAGATGATGTTAAAAAATATATCAAAGCCATGTCCTTCTCTTCTCTAAAGTGCAGACAAAAAAAAAAATTTAAATGTGAAGACACTTCCTCAGATGTACACTATCAGTTGGCATTTTAATTGGCCCATACCTCAGCTAACAGCATGCATACAGCCAAGCCACAATAACAATACCACAACTGTGGCGTGAACGAAACTCAACAGAAAATCTGTGGTTAAGGGCAAAACTTTCCAACATCAGCCAAATAACATGTGCGCCACAGCCCGAGAATGCACATTTTAACAACAACAACGTCAAACACAGAAGCGGCCAAAACACTTGTTAAAGGTAGAAATGGTTGTGATCTGCTGCTCAATTAATTCCCCACTACAGAGAAAAGTTGGAAAGCGAGTAAAGCAACCAACAGAAACAACATGAACCTTTTCATCATGCACTCAACTCACTCAGACACACAAAAGCACACACAGCAGGGCACAAGCAGGAGCAAGGTTAGAATACAGACGCTCAGAAGAGTGAAGAGAGGAAACGGTAGGAAATGAGCATTAAAAGAAATATCTGAACATACTGTGGAGACCTGATTTATTTAGGGACGTGGCTTCAAAAGCACAGCTCATTTGTTACTAAAGTAGTTGTGACTCTTGCATTTTGTAGTTTCGAATGCTTTTCAAGACTCAGAGGTGCAAATTAAATGCTGTTAGAAACACTATACAACTATAATTACCATAATATAGTCATCAATCAGCTAATGATAGTGGCATTACTGGCAGGGCATACCAGAGACAACAAATAATCTAGCCCAGACTTACTTCCTGTTCCACGTGGAGGTTATTGCTTAGAGCCAAACTATGAATGCAGATAAACAATCAGATAACGCCATTATTTTCCCACCCATGTGTTTCCTTTTTGCTGTTCACGTGCACTTTTATCGGCACATGATCAAAGATAATCAAGTGTCGTTGCCAAAATATCGTCTATTGCCCACAGACACTGTAGAGATAACATTTATAAGATTATAAGACTAAAGTTATGAAATCATACTTTTTTCATTGGGAAGGGTTCATATGAACATCGTGATCTGGTTATGAAAAGCTTTAAGATTCACTCACAAGCATTAAATATTGTTTCCTTGCACATTTTTGTCTTTACAAACTCACTGGAGTGAACATGCTGCTAACACTGCCAGAGTAAGGGATTTAGCTGATATCCCACTGGGCCATTTATGCTAAGAATATACATGCTTGCTTTACTCTAAGGAGATTTAAATAAACAAATCCACTAAACAGAGCAAGCCTCTGATGTATAAAAGAAAGTATATGTTAACCTTTTAGCACACAAGACTCTGCATATTTAAATGCATTCAGTGTGCGTTCTAGCTTTAAGTTATCTCTTCAAACACATCAGAAATGAGCAGCAAACTGGGCATGTATAACTAGGAGCCACTGACCCCTGAGGCAGCCAATCCCCTCCTCGTTCTCTGTGCATGAGTGTGTGTGTGCACGTGCATGCATTTCGGTTTATGTAAGGCCTTAGTGCCGTTTTGATATACAGGTCAAGCATGAAAGTTAATCCCACGATGGATACACACAAAATCAAATACAAGGCAACTGCGATGACTAAAAAAGATACTACTACAGGGTCAAAACATTTAAAGCAGAATCCCCGGCAGGGAACAATGGCACTGTGCTTGTGAGGATGCTGCAGTGACATGATTAGGATCTACAACAATGGGAGGAAATGCATAAAATATCATAAGAATATCCTGACAGCGTGAGCTCCTAGAGGCAATCTACTCAACAGAGGTCAGAAAGAGGATTTTTCATGCCATGACACACAGCGGTTGTGTATATAAAGCTTATTTAGGTATGCAGCAAGCGACTCAACTACAGTAACTGAACTGGAAGACTTATAGGTCACTGCAAAACTAAAACTAAAAGTACATGATGAAATCCACACTGAATTCCTCAAAAACCAGAGTCTCCAACTAGTCAGTATGTGAACTGCCCTGCTGGTCTGCTTGGTGCCTGACTATTATGGTATTGTGGCCTGGAGGATCACTTTGTTTTATAGGGGAGCTCTCAGGAGATTCCCACTCTCGACTGTGTGTTGTGTTTTTGTGTGTGTGCACGAGTGTGCTTCAGACCTGTTGTCACCCGACCGTGTGTGTGTGTCAGCAAGTAGAAATGCTGCCAATGAGAGAGAGGAGGGGGCCTGCAGGGGGCAGGAGCAGGGACAAAACAACACTGGCTGCCAGGAGTCTGTGAGAGAGTGTGTGCATGTGTGTCTCACAATACCACTGACCTCTTTCTGCTGAGAACCAGAAAGTGAGAATGCGTGTGTGCATGAAACTTCACAGGCCTCTCTACTCATAGGAAGAAATAAGTGTGTTAGTGTATGTGTGTGTATATTAAGTGTGACCATGCCCCCCCCACACACACACTTTCCGCACAAACAGAAAGCTCAGGCTAGAAGGAAGCAGCAGCTCACGGGCAGATGTGAGCGAGCTCAGTAGAGCCACAATCAAAAACAAACAAGAGGTAGTTGGACATTGTGAGGGGCCAATGAGGTCTGAACAAACAAGAATGTTTTAAAAAAAATAGACTAACAATTATTTTCAATTTGTTAGTTTCAACAGTTAATTTACTATGCAAATTCCTGTCAGTGTTCTGCTACTGGAAACTGAATTACCCGGAGGAACCTACTGGGGGATTAATAAAGTTCTATCTATCTATCTATCTATCTATCTAATTTAATAAATATAACAACAACTGAGCAACTTTGTGAGCTACTCTCATTGGGCTGCAGTCTCCATAGCGACCACATGCTATGGTCGCATGCTTCCTGCCTGTGCAAGAAGCATATGCAGCTTAGCACAGTATATACGTCATGTTGCTATGATACATATGATGTATGCATCATGGTCTGGATCCAGACACTCACTTCATGTAAGATATGGAGGTATTTTTGAGCCTCATGTAGTCTTGAAGTACTATTGTTTTAACAGTGGAGATGTCCATTAAATCTTTTGTGCATGTGCCTATTGTTTTAGATAAAAATGCATATACACAGTTTCTGTAAATAATTTAGTGTATCATAGCTTTGATCCATCTGCTGAGTGTTAGAGGGCAAAACTGTATGATGTCTATTTGCACAGAGGGAAAGTAGCAGGGAGGTCATGTTTGAAAGTGCCTTGCAGGGATTCACAGAATTTACTTATTGATCTAAACCGCTCTGTGTGCGTTAGAGCAGGGCGATATGGCCAAAAATATTTATCACGATATATATTTGAAAATTTGCGATAACGATATAACCAACGATATAATTGATGCGAGACAAAATACAACTCCACAACATTACTAGCGCAAAAAAACAATCTTCCATTTATTTTCACTTAAACAAGAAGCTGGTTTTTATGTACATTAAAGCTTTATAAAAATGTAACAGTGCAAATGCAAATTCCTTGCTGAAAGTTTAACCAAAAGGCATTTCCAGTATAAATGGGCTGACACATCCTGAGCATAACCATGTATAATATCCACTGAAGTTAAAAAGAGGTGCTTTGCAACATTAAACTGCAGTGTGCAGTACGTATTTTTCGGACCATAAGGTGCACAGGATTATAAGGCACATTAAGCGAAACAAAGCAGTCAGATAAATCAAACTTTATTAAACTCATTCTTCTTGCTTCCTCCACTTCTGTACCATTGATTCATTAATGGTGAATTCTCTGGCAGCTGCTCTATTCCCATGTTGTTGCAGTATATTAATGACTAACCTCGTATTGTGGATGGATTATCTCAGTTGTTCTCCTGACTGAAGTTTGGTCCGTTTACAGCATCCTGCCATGCGATTGCATTTGTCTCTAACTATCAGGAACTTTAACGTTAACTTTTATAAGTGGAAAAGTGTTAGTGTTCATCCTCCAGCTTCACTGTTTATGTTATGCTAACATAGCTGTGTCGCTAGCGATCACGTAGCACATCATTATATACCAGCTAGCCCAACTTCAGTAACCCTACAAACGTCACTGCTGTTTAGTTTCCTGTCTTCATTTATGTTGGAAGTGATAGCAGAGCTGTACGTTTGATTTTTTTCAGAAATCTCTCAGTCAGAACATGCAATATCATGCTTAGGTAACTAGCGAAACTAGCGAGCTAACTTCCGCTAGCTTCCTGCTAACTTCTAACTCAGTTAAATGTAATAACTTTTGTTTTCATGGATGCCTGGAAGTTAAACTTTATAGTTACACTTGGTAAAGCAGCAATGCTGATCGTTTTATTAAAGATCAAAGAATTTAGACAGTTTTTAACTCTAAGTGATGCTGCAGTGTTGTTTGACCTGAAGCATACGGAGTTTAGGACCCAGATTACTCCCAGATTTAAGAGCATCTTAGTCCGACAAATATGACAATAACAACGGCCGCTTGCATGTTCTGCAAAAAAATGTGCTTTGTTGTGTATCTGACGGACAAACACCAAACCAGTTCCACATCACGGAAGTTGCACCATTTTTACAAACCAATTCTGGTTCATCTGTTTCACTCAACAATCGGCCATGTGCGTATGAAAACAAAGGCACTGCGCATGCGCGTTTTACTCCCATTCTATCGCGATATTTCATTTTCCTATCGTTGCCTAACATTATACCGGTATTACCGTGAACGGTATAATATGGCCCAGCCCTAGTGTGCGTGTCCATGTATGCATACGTTTGTTTCGGGCTTCTTGTGGGACAACACCATACTCCCAAGCGTGTGCGTGCAACTTAGTCAAGTGTATGATTATGCCCTGAAGTTTTATGTCCGTGTAGTTTGCCTTAAGGGGTTTGTGTATGTGTGTGGCTTACCATAGTGTGTGAGAATGCCCTGAGGAGTGACCACCTTACTGCAGACATGGCAGACAACAAGAGAAAAATCCTCCAGTGCTGGGCACTGGCTGTAGACAAGCATCTCTGAAAGAGACAGGAAAAGTAGGTGCCACAATTATAGAATGACAGAAGCAGGCAGAGGGAACAGACACATAGACAGCAACTGAATATGACATATTTTGGCAGAACAGGGATGTATATAAAAATAATAAACATAAAGTCAGGATTGTTACACGCAGGATATTTAGAGACACTTGAGCTGAACAATCACTTGTCATCAGCTTCATCTTAACAGAAACCTCAAACACAAACCTCCCATTGCCTGGCACATTCCAAGCCAATGGAAAGAGTAGAAGTCTCATGCCTTCTACAGGTCAGTCATCATGACTATTGGCTAATAATGGGAATACCTTTACAATTTATATTAAATAGTAAAAAAAAAAAAAAAAAAAAAAAAAAAAAAAATCACAATTTCAAAAGCCACAAGACAAAAAGGAACAAATCTTTACAATTTATTTTATTTTATTTGTTAGGAAAAAAACCCTAGTTTGATTAATTAAATGTGAAATGTTTATGTACACATTTAGTGATATTGTGTTTAATATCATCTTTAGACTTCAATACTATATGAGGCTTTAAAATATGCATCTTCGGACCAAATACTAATTATCTAATTTTTACTACCAAAACCAACAATCTACCACAGGCACATGGATAATTAGTGTCTTTTCTAATTACTACACAGACAGACCTTCAAACACACTAGCTAGAACAAAACACTGTAGGTTACACCCCACCCCCTCAGGGAAAGTTGAAGATTAAATTAAATATTGAGAATCCCTCTCCCCCATATATGTCCAATGGAAAACATCTATTATCTCTTCTGGCTAAGCTTTGAGAAGCTAATCTATCTGTACCTAAAAAAAGCTCCGCTGTCAGAAATCAGAGCTTTTTATTAGCAAGGGGCTTAAGCCAGAATCACTCAGCAGAGGTTGGATGTATGTATGTGCATGTGTGTGTTTGTGTAAGGTTGCAAAGGAAAAAATAAATAAATAAAAAAAATTATATATATATATATATATATATATATATATACACACACACACACACACCGGTATTTATTTTTTAAAAGTGGGGGTGTCTGACAGTGAGTGTCGTCAAGATCTTACATTGCTAGCAAGTTTGTTGTCATCTAGAAAAGCACAGACAGGATGTCATGCTTAATACTAGGGGTGGGTTTTGATGATTGATTTATCGATTAAAATCGATTCTCGCTTGGATAACGTGATATCGATTCATTAAAATCCTGAATCGATTTTTAAATATAAATTTATTTTGCCCGAAATGCCAGAATCTCAGGTTAGACCTCACAAAATTTCAACAACCACCAAACAGCTAAAACAGTCAATGAGAGCAGGTACACGGATTCTGCACAAAGACGTAAACACAAAGCGCGGACCCGCCGAAACATCAGAATCAGTGAGATGTCGCCTTTCTCACCCGACGGCACGGACACGAGCTGAGAGCCGACAGCTCGCTGATTCTGATGTTTCGGCGGGTCCGCTGTTTACGCCCTTTTTGCGCTGATTCTGAAGCTGCAGGTTTTATCTCTCTCCAAACAATATTGACTAAACCAGCAGCAAAAGAAGCAGCAAACTACGCTTCACATAAACATCGTCATGAATTCCCTCTTACCTTTGCTGTTTTGCTGCCACCACGATAAAAATCACACTACATGCACAGCTCTCTCTCTCGCTCTCTCTCAGTGTACTTCAAGAACAGTTTCCCGTCTAATAATCTTTTTTCTGCATTATTCGCTTGCTTGTTACGCACAACTCCGTTCTTACAGCGCTGTCGGACGCTGTTTTTTTCCTTTTACTTGCTTCCGAAAAGAAAGCCTCATGTCTGCCGTTCAATATGCTACTGAACAAGTTTAAACTTTTTAAAATTATGCAAAATTGCAAAACGCTTAGCTATGTCTGTAATAAAACCTCTGTAACGTTGCTCTGCTTCACTTCAGCAGCATCAGGTAATGTTCATATGTTCATTAATAGTTTTCTTTCATTTTCGATCTACTACAGAATATTTTTATAAAATCGCAGGCCAGGAAAATCACCTTCATGTTTTTCTGTGTTTTATCCTCAGCTACTTTGACACAAAGGCATCTGCTGTGATGCTTACACCTTTGATAATGTGTCAGCTTTCTTTTTATAGATATAAAAATATAGAAATGTACTGATGCATGATCTGAATTATAATATTTCTGACTGTCTGAGGCAAAATTTCCACGATTCAAATTGAATCGAATCAAATCGAATCGAATCAAATTGAATCGTGGATCGAATCGATTCTAGAAATGAGTGACGATACCCAGCCCTACTTAATACATATCAGAGTCTGTGTGTGTGTGTGTGTGTGTGTGCGAGAGATGTATAAAAGACAAGGTTATTTAAGGTCACGGAAGGCCATATTATACACTATATGTTATGTGCAGGTGGTGCATGTGGGTTTCATTGCTGGCTAGTGTCACATTCTTCCTCGCCCTGAATGTTGCAATTATATTATTATGTTAAACATATACATGCATTTTTGCTTAAAGAGTCTCTGATGAACTTTGTTACTACCAGATGACACGTACAGGCTATGCTAACCACAGGCCTCTAGCAGGCCTGTGCTTCCTTTAACCGGTTTGCACTTGTTTGGTTTCAGAATCGTGCCAGTCGTTTTAAGATAAGATAAAGTCCCACACGTGAGACATTTTTTGGTCACGGCAGAAAGTACAAGTTAAGAGCAGTAAAAATTAAAGAAAAAAGAAAAAAAAAACAATAGAATAGAATAAGACAAGATAGAATAAAATACTATATAAAATAGAATAAAATACTTTGTTATATTGGGAAATTGCACTTGATACTATTACACATCAGGGAGACAGGGAAAGTTATCACTGTGTAGATATGTCTGTGAAGGTTCATTGTGTAGAGTTTGTGTTTAGAACCTACTGTCGCTCACTTAAGACTATACTTTTAAGCACAGACTCGCACACAAAGGAGGAGCTTATGTTTAATTCAGCAAGACAAAACCTCAAGAGACAAATGAGCTGGGGCTAATGGTGGTTCAAACATGGAACGCACATTACAGAACTAATGGGCCAGGCTAGTCTTTGTTGGATACAGGCTATATGCTACAGTTGATAAGAAAAAATAATTCAACTCTGCAGCCTAAAAATTAGAGCTTGAAGCAGTACTCACTTTATTTTAAATGTTAGCAGCAGCAAAAATCTTTGTACACAGTGCACAAATCCCCTGGCACTATTGTATATAATCACTCCTATACCGATACCAATGCAGATGTTTGAATACCCAATACTGATAACCAATATATTTTTTTATTTATTCTTATTGTTATTTATACCCTGCTTTAGCTCTCCAACACACAATGCTTGAACATTTATCCCACAGATAATTAATGCAAATTACATCTAGGACACATATATTACTGACTAATGCGAAACCTTTGTGACCTTTCCAGTTTGGCTTATCTATTTGTGGTTAAGTCAGTTCGCAAATGATGTGGTGTCTTTATTTCTGAGGTGAAACGCCAGTAAATGTGAAAAAAGTTACACGGGGCCCAGACTCATGTTGCTCAGTAATACACAGCAAAACAAAAGCATGGCTATTGCTATTAGGTCTGAGACTGAAAAATACTATGCTCAGAAATGAACTCCCCAGAACATGTCAGCCAAGCCTCATTTAAAAACTTGTTTGACGCTAATAAAAACAATTTAGTTCCATTCATTTTTAGAGTCACTTTTGGCTTGAGTATGACTTTTCATTCTGTCATTTGTGGTGCAGAACACGTCACTCTGGTGACTGACGGTGCCTCTGTGCATTTGCATAAAAGGTCATTACTCAATAGGTTAACATACAACATACTGAGGCTGTCATTAAGTGATTACTTCAGAGTAATCACTTAATGCTTGAAATGCTTAATAGTCACTGGGAAGCATATTTGGTGATAAAGCAGAATGAAAGCTAGGATATTGTACTATTAAGCAAATAAAACTGACCATAAATTCCAAGCAATGTCTATTCAATCTGATGAGCACTGCAATGGAAAACAGCTCCACATCTGTTGCTCAACAGTTGCAGTAAAGTAGTCGGCAGATGCTTTGAACAAGCCCATCTGGAAGAGGAGAATATTTCCCACACACAAATCGAACCATTGCTCTTGGATTTAGGCCACAATTCAAACTCTCTTCTTCTAATGTTTGACAAACAAAGAACTCCATTTCATTCACCAACAAATAAATTATACTGTTTGCTTTTTCAAAGAATTGCTTGATTGATACCACAGTATGTTAACAGGCCAGCGGTTCTGTGTGGAAAAGCAACCTTTAAATAATGTGAGTGCTGTCAACACATTGATACGAGGTAAAAATGTAATATAAGCAACTGAAGTGAACCGTTTTTTGTTTACAAGTTGATCAGCACAGTTCGTGTCTTTCCTGTGATCATTTTCGGAGGAAATGAGCACACGCTCTCATTATTAGGAAACTTTTGCCAAGACAACGTAAAACTATGACTCGATTTTTGTTTTCTGGCATTTCGCAAATTCCAATGTATAGAGCAACATCAAAAAACAGAGCACTTTAAAAAAAGAAAACAACAACAAAAAGGAAGTAATTCCCTCTGCAACTGCCAAGTCAAATGCAAACTATGTGCATATTTCTTCAGTCTGAATTATGTCTGTGTGAGTGTGTGCCAACTGCCACAGTCTGCCAAATGACTGACAGGCCAAAAAAGCAGACTCCAAAAACATCACTCAGTAGTGAATGAGTATGTTTCGCGCAACTGAAGTGATCCATCATTAGTCAGTGATCAGTAAAGCTAATCAGTTTACTATTGCAAAATGAGTGTATGGAAAGAATCCTACACAATATTCATTTAAAAAAATCAAAAACAAAACAAAAGTGGTTACTAAGGAAGGGTTGGTTGACTAACAAAGTATTAAGGCAACTGTAACAAGCAGCAACTCTGCTCTGTGGATAAATCAATTAACTTATCTCTGGATCGCGTTTCCATTTTGCACCATTACCATTCCAGAGGCGGCAATGTGCGAGATTGACAAATTCAGCTTAAGTTGTTCTGTGAACAGCCTCACCAGATAATTATTGCTCCGGCACCAAAAGCTCTGATAGTATAAACAAACTGACTAGCGTTGGCAGGCAGCTAATGTTGCAGAACTTAGTCTGCACACACGCACACCCGTACAGCCAAATTCACCTCTTTTAAAAATGTCCCAGATACAAAGTTCAACATGCTGGTTAAACATTTGATTGGTGCCAACAATAAAACTGTAAAGACATAATGTCACGAAAAGTGTTTACAAATGAGCTGTGGAAAGGTTAAGTAGTAGTTTTAAACATTTTATGATTGCAACGCTACTGAAAGCCACTTCTACCTAACGGTACAGTTTAATTCAGACCATTCCTTTCGAAATTATGTGAACATTAAAAAAAGTCTGGTTTAATGTAAGAGTAGGGTTGATGGTTTTACTAGAAAATCAATGTTGCCAGAGTGTATTTACAATTTACCATCCAGACTAAAACTTTAACATTTTCTAATAAAGAACAGAGGAATCAAAGTTTTTCACTTGTTTCTTTTGTGCTTACAGACTTTCATTTTGATGATGCTTCTAATCCATGGTGTTTTTTAAAGGTTATATCTCAATCTCAAGGTTAATTTTTATAGTTAATCAATGATTTATTTTCACAGTTTTCCTCTGAAATTATTAAAACCTTTATTTCTGGTTAAATATAGACTTTTTAATATTTTTGTCTTTATAAATAACATTTGCAAGCATATTTGAGCATACATCGTGTCTGTGCAATCCGGGTATGACAGGATAATAGTCCAAGGAGCTATCATTCAGTTTTCCAAAACTTTTACCACTCAACTAGCTTATACCCTACTTCTATGGCCTTATCAAACCATTTCGCACAAACTAACAACTTCCTGTCTCGGTTTCACAACCAGTGCTCTTTTAAGGTAAATAAAAGTTCCCTTAAAGGGAATATGTAGTTTCCAGGCACCTCTTTAGTGTGCCTGGCACCAAGTAACCATTTCCTTCAACCATCTGCACTTGGGCTGAGACCTGCTGGCATCCCCAGTTCAGATGAAGCCATAAAACTGGCAGCTAAGTATCAAAGTCTCTTACTATAATACACAAAATCTCTCTGTCTGGTTTTTGTCTGCAAGACACATATCCAAGAATTGATCAACCCAGCTTTTTAATACAAGTACATCCCAGGCCTGAAACTTCTCATCTATATTAGACAATATGGCGTCATCACGATCCTAAAATGACCTATTTGTAGTGTTTATGCACTTATAAGACCTTGTAATACTATCACAACAGTAACATCTAATTCAGCAAATATTGATTATTTTTGATTGTTAGCTTTACAGTATCAGTATTACTATACATCATTAGGCATGACAGCTTCTGAAGTAAAAGTTACAATAAAAGTTACATAAATAAAAACAAATGAATTTATGGTAAAAGGGATTCTAAGGCATGAGAGTCAGTCTAGCCCACAAAAATTAAAAATAAATAAATAAATAAAGTAAATTAAAAAAGAGACCTTTTTAACCAATATTTCATTATATGCTTTTTTCTCAGGCTCATGTTATTGACATTTATTACTAAAAATTAAACAATGGAAATATAAAGCCATAATGAAAAAGGACAAGCAGACCAAATAACGCAGTAGTGTGGGTATGTACTAGTTTATTTCTTTAGTCTCACTGCTTGGTAGGTTTTGTTTGCTTCACAAGTGACCCCTTCGCCCATTTATTAACCTCTTTGCAGGTGTTTAGAAACTGAGTGACTGGACTGAGTTTCTCTTGTACAAAAAGTTTTTTGTTTCCGTTTTATGAACTAAATTCAGAAATTCCTGCACGGCTGTCAGAAACTCCAGCGGCACACTTCGACATGACTCATGGCACACCACTGACCCTTGCAACAGCACATCTGGAAACAACTGTTCTTAAACTGTGACTTACCAAACTTAACTTAAAAGTTTCAAACATCAGAGGAAGCGCCACAGACAATGCACAGTATTTTATCATAGCTTATACAATATCATAAGTCACCCTGTAGGTGAGAATGCTGCAAACAGTGTTCCCATTCCAGGTAGGTTTGGTGAGGGACAATTGTTAAAGCATGCTTACAGAGATGCTAAATCATAATACAGTGTAATCAATCATTTTTTATAGCAATGAATACAGTCAAAGAACAGCTACATTCACTAAATTGTCACCCAAAGCATTGCCATAATAATGTCATGTTTTAGGCGAATCCCATTTCGAATAAAGTGAGTAGTAAACTGCTATTTCAAGATGAAGGACAGCAGAGGCTGCTGGACTAATAAAACTAAGCTGATTTTGGTTGGCATTAACTCCACTGCACACAGGGAGTGAAAGAGAGACAAAAGAGACAACCATAATGACCTGCACCACACATCAGTCACTGCCAAACTGGCCTCCGTATTTAGAAATGTGCACACATGCAGATGAAGTCAAGTGGGTTAACACATAATATATGAATCAATGATGAATCACTTAGTAGTTGATGCAAATTCACAAATAAAACATTAAAGCAATGTTTCCCTGTGTTTGTGAGGCTTGTGAGACTTGTGAGGCTCGTGAGCGTGTGTCTGCATATCACTCTCAGCAGCACTCAGTGTCATGTTGCCAACAGACCAGCAATTCTGGAAACACCGCTCTAGTCTGGCTCTGAGAGAGGGGAAGAGGAGGCATGTGAGAGTGTGTTTGATAGAGTGTGTGTGTGTGTGTGTGTGTGTGTGTGTGTGTGTGTGTGTGTGTGTGTGTGTGTGTGTGTGTGTGTGGGAGGGGGCTTTTGGTATTTGACCAGTGAGACTGAGAAGAGTTTCCCCGGCTCTGCATGTGCGTCAGTGTGCTCCTACGAGGGCTACAGCACGCTTAACCTCTCAGGGATGACTCAACTGTGTTAGTGTGCAGCGCGTGCTCCCATGGGTATTTATACATGGTGAGGTGTGAAGGAAGCCCTTTGGCTCTGTCCCTAAGGAGGGTAGCAGGGAGGCACATACTGCCTGCTCAGGGGCACGCTCTTCACATGCACAAAACCGACGGCTGCACACAAGCTAAGCCAATCTAACAGATTATGAGTCACTGATTGAAACCATCACCCTCCAACACATAGATACAAATACAACAAATAATAGCCCATCACATTCAAGCATAGTTGTTTGCTGTTGATGGTTTAGGCAGTGTAAATATGTGACACAGGAAGCAAAAAATATTGATCCTATAATTTGCTATAGCTTTGCCAAGACTCTATAGATCACTTAGCAGTTTTTCAATTATATACCTTCCATAATGTTTCAATTAAAAGCTCTACAAAGACATCATCAATGCAGTCTCTTCTTTTGCCTTGTTTGGGGTAAGAATATCTGATGATGGAAGATCCAGAACAACATAGTAGATTCCATTTAATTCCCTACTTTAAGGATTTCACAATTTTAGTCTATTTCAAAGTTAGAAATCGAACAAATGTGTTTATGGCTTCTCAAATCTGCAGATTTAAGCCTTTTCTTGTATTATATGCAAGTAAACAAGACTCCCCTTGCTTCTAAACTATATGTCAGTTTCAGTTAAATATCTAAATATATCTTCTTGGTCTCTAATAAATTTGTGTCGGTATTTTTTCATAATTCGAACCTTTTATTTTGAAGCGATTAATCGATCAAAGTAGAGAAAAAAATCTTTTTCAGTCCCAGATTACTGTAAAACACACCTGCAATCAGAAAAACACACACACGACCTGTAAATATAAAGTACAGCAGCAGCCATGCAAGATAAATAAGATTTCTGAGAGAAGTGGTCAAAGATGGCACCATTAATGCTCCACAGCATGTGCAACAAAACAATAACAAACAACCACCGTATCTAGTAGTCTAACTTCCCTTACCTTCTCTGCGGAGCTTCACGGCTTCACCAAGGCAGTAAAGCTCTTTCTCGCTGTTATCCAAGGACGGGTCTGCGTCTGAACAAACAAAACAAGCACTTAGAAACACGCAGGGGCTTTCAGGAAACTTTGGGGGGCCCATGCGTGGAGCCCTACTGCCGCTCCTCCTGCTCCGGGGCTGGCTACCACCAGAGGATAGCATTAGCTTGCTAGCGCCTACGCTGGCTTCCTAAATCAAGTGGAGCTGTCAAAGCTAACAAACTTACAGCTGGACAGTTGGGGGATAGCATTACTGCACGCGACAACGACACAAACTCCGAGCGGTAACCGATAGCTTTGCTCGCGCGCATTTGTGCACGACTGTTAAAGCAACACATCAATATTGCATTTCGTAGTAATATTATGACAGTTACTTTGCTGCGCTCTGACAGACACCCTGCATGGTGGAGGAGCTTACTCAACTCAATCACAGACAGTTGGACCACGCACTTCCCGACAGTTTGTCCGCAAAAATAACAACGCTACCCGTCGTGCGAACTTACAGTCAACAAAACGTAATTTAGCCGCACTGACGAAGGAAGACCAAGGCTCGCAAAGGAATGTATCCGGACTTGGTATTTGGCGATCCAGTGTCGCCATTGCTCTTCCTTCTTGTTGCTTTGCTGAGAGCCGTTTTTTTCTGCCTCTCCTTCGCACGCAGCAGGCGAAAAACGAAAGAACGAGATATGCTGACGTCGTTCTCGTCAGGCTTCGGCGTTGTCCGGCAACTATCGGCGGGGGCGGTTGAGGGGCTGAAAGACAGGTACAGTATGGTTATTCACGAGTTCAAAAGTTCAGCATAGTTCAGGTAAAGCCAAAAACCCATCATCACCATTTCCATAATTTAAATATTACACTAGGCTTCGTTATAAATAAATAAATGCCTTTTTTTTAAAAGTATTTTTGCAATAGCATGTTTTAGTAATATTTGCCCTTCAAAAAGCTAAGAAAAACTATCTTCATGGGGGGAAAATATTAGAAATTACCTCGATGTATTCAGCCAATACTGCTAAATTTAAAAATCTATATTTTTAAAGTCCACCTGTCTCTCTACAGTGTTGTGAAAAGTACTCATTATGTCTGAGGTTGTCACGTTTACATGTTTCAGACAATCAAACTAAGTTAATATCAGACAATTTTTGAATATTGATATCATTTATTACAGCAGAAAAGCTATATACACAATTATTATTCAACAATTAGAAATAGACTGGGCAAAAATGACATCATGGGAGAGTTCCAAGGAGAAAACAACTGCTGAGCAAGAAGAACACAAAAAACTCTTGATAATCCCCAAGACAGCATTTCATAAAAATAACATCTCACCAAAAGGCAAAAATGGTGTTGGCAGTGTGATGGAAGTTTTTGGAGTCAAAAGTCGATTAAAATGCAGATATAAATGCTTTTCTGTGACCTTAAACAAGCTGTCCAAGTCTCATTGGCAGTTATCACAAATACTTGACTGGAGTACTTGCTGCCATGGGTGGCACAACCAGTTATTAGGTTTATGGGCCAATTACGTTTTCACTCAGGGCCTAGTAGGTTTGGATTAAAAGCTGCAAACTAAAATTAAATTAAAAGCTGAATTTTACTCAGGTTATCTTTGTCTAATATTACGATGATGTCTGGGGAAAGATCCTTGGTCTTAGTTTATTGGAGGGACAGCTCAGGTTGAGTGGTTTGGGGACAAAGTTAGGGAGGCAAGTTGAAATGGTTTGGAGATGTCGAGAGGAGGGGTGGTGGATATATTCATATATTCAGCCAAGGATGTTGAATATGGAGCTGAAAGGCAGATGGAAAAGAGGAAGACCTCAGAAAAGATTCATGCGAGAAGAGGATGCTAGGGATAGGGCCAGATGGAGGAAGATGATCTGCTGCTATGGTGAACCCTGAAGTGAGCAACCAAAAGAAGAAGAAGAAGAAATCTTTTTATGTTTTATCTCCATTCATTATTTATCCTCATCTTCTCTGAAACACAGTGAACATGTCAGGAACCTTGGCATTATTTCTGGACATTGAATTCAGTTTTGACGATCATATCAATAGGATTGCTACAACTAATGTCTATCACTTAAAATCTATATCTATGGTTAAAAAATTCTTACCTCAAACTGACTCTGAGAAATTGCTTTCATATCAAGCAGGTTCAATTATTGTAATGCTCTCTCCAAATCATTCATAGGATGATTTCAGCTCATTCAAAATGAAAAATTTGACTACACTACCCAGTAATCAAGTTACATCATTTATTCCAGTTCAATATAGAGTTACCTTTGAAATCCTTTGATTAGTTCACAAAGCTCTCAATGCTTTCACCCTCAATTATATACCCGAACACTAATAGCTCAATACAATAGGCTTGTGCAGGTTGAGCTCATGGCATTACAATGACCTCTTGTGGTTAAAAAGAGAAGCTGCATTCACTGTGCAAAGAAGTACCAAACAATCGACTGGTGTACTTTTAAAACATTAATAATATCTTCTGAAGTAAATCATGTTTTTACTTATAAATGATTTTGGATGATCTCAGAGATGAGGTGCTCTTTGTGAGTTTATTTTAAGGTGTGTGTATATATATATATATATATATATATATATATATACACACACACATTTTTTGCCAAAGAAAAATAAATCACGATTGTGTCCCTTTTCTCACAATATGTTTGTCGTTTCCAGTATGACAGCGATGATTAGGGATTAAGTACTCTCTGTTACACTTCCACTCCCACTTGATTGCAAATCGGTCTTGTGTTCTGAAACCTGAACAGAACAAATGGATTCAGATCACACACAACATACAGTCATCTTTTTAGGCAAATCAGAGGGGGCGTGAGAAAGACAGAGAATGGCGGAGATTACAAGGAAATGACAGCTCAGAAATGAGGGCAAGGAAATTGACTTGATTAGTTTACGCTGATGTGTCAATCAGATGAGATACAGACACAAGCACCGAGTCTGTGCATTCTTACATTATAATCTGTGCTTAAACACAATCCTTCCTGTCTTGCTTCCTGACACACACACACAAAAGATGACTCAGTCACAGTGTTGTGTTTATTTCCCCACATCGAGGTCCAACGGCCGATCAGAAGGTCACAGGACAATATAGGAAACACAGAGTGCTATTTTTACACTCAGCAGAGGACACGCTACTGGTTTTGTGTTACATGCTACTGGTTTTGTGGGGGGGGGTTTCTTATATAACAAAAACTTTAGTGACACAAAAGTGAAATAGTTCTTTTATTTTAAAAGGCTTCTCTTGTGGGAATGAATGTAGGCTTGCATTCATACAAAGACTAAAAGAAACGTCCTCATTTTTTTGTTTTTTTATTGGAAAAAAGTACATCCAAATTGTGCATGTGACAGAGTGCATTGCATAAGAAAAATTGGCAGGTTAAATGTAAAGGAATCATTAAAAAAAAGAAGAAGCTATAGCTGATTACAGGAGTGCAGTGGCATAACCAGTACACCAGACACTTGCTGTTTCACTGAACTTTAAAGTTAAAGGAATAGAAGGAATGAAACCACCCTACACAGAGACAGTCAAAACACAATAGAAAGGACAAGGAGAAAAAATAATAATAATCAAAAAACACATCTGGATATACTGAAAATGAGAAATGATACAAAAATACGACACAGTACTTAAAACACAATACCAGCTCACCATTTGGTCTGGGGAAAAAAAACCAAAACAACTATGGAGAACAGGATGGACTAGTTTAAACAACGGCACAATAACAGGCTTAAAAATCACATAAGAGATATGTAGGAAGCTTAAACCAGGATAAAAGAAAATAGCGCTTTGGCTGAATATTTTCGCTGCAAAAAGTGATGAAATTAACAAGAAAGTTGAAAATGCTTTAACTGGTACCTTTGAAGAAAAGTGTGACTGCACTGCATTTGGATTAAAGAAAGCAACTCTCAAGTATTCTTCATGGATTTATGCTCACAGTGCTTAAAGAGACAATTCACATCAAAAATCAAATTTACATATTTGCTTAGCTGACTGACACCGTGACAGGATGTAAACAGACAGGTTGTGCCCTGTTTGTTGGACACATGGTAGTACGCCTGGGGAAAAAAATGTATATTTGATTTTGAGGGTGAATTGTTCCTTTAATGCAACATTGATAAAATCACACAAGCACCTCATCAGTGCAAAATAAAAAGGTCCTAGACTACAGTTATTTTAACCTTGGAAATAAACTAGGTCAGGCTGCTTGCCTGTTTTTTACAAAGAAAAATCCGTAAGGATAAATGGTTGGCATGAGTCGAGTTTCATAGAGACTTCAGTGATTCCCTCTTTCTGACACTAGATGGTATGAGGGAGTCAGTTAACTGATGTAAAAGAAATGGTTTTGGAATGAGGCATATCTTTTTAATCTACAAATATTTTTGAAAAATGTGCAAATACAAGGCAAAATGTATATTACATTTTGCAATATCGATCACACTCACTTTTGTAAATAAACACATTTAGTTACGGTTAACAAGGAGTCATAAAATGTGCTTTTCACACTGCCCTTAAAGCAGATGATCTTAGATCTTAGAAAATAAAATGTCCAAGTGTGGTGTCACAGAGAAAGGGCTGAGCACCTTATGTTCATCTGTGTAAAAATAAGTGTAATAAACCTCATAAACTCCAATACTTCTATGAAGACCAAATCAGGTCATAGGATTCGATCAGCGGCGCATTTAAAAGGATTTGGCATGCTTGTTGCATTGGTGCTGCTATTGTGTGTGGATGGCTTCTTGTCTACCACCTGATACCACATCAGGTCATATTGGGTTACAAAACACCAATGCAAATCTGTACTGCTGCAAAACTTAACTGCAGTCAGCAGTTTAATATGAGCTACCCATTGATCCTTCACTTTGTGTGTCTTCATCACTTTCACAGAGTATTTGTGTGTGTGTGTTTATGTGTTAAAATCTCTTCATTTCTCCACGTGTACTTAACATGCACGCATACTTTTTGTATGTGTATGTGTGTGTATGTGTATGTGTGTGCGTGCGTGCACTTAAGGGTGATTTTCTGTATGTGGCATGTGCATGTTTTCTGTGTTTTGTACTGAGTCTTTGTGTGTATCTGTATGTTAGATTGGCGCAGGGACCTGGTGCCTTCCTGGTCCAGGTTGGGATGAAAATTTCCGGGAGTGCCAGCGAGTCTCTTTGTACACAAACCAAGCATTGAACGCCCACACAAGCATGTTAAGGTAGCCAAACACCTGGATAATATAGACAAAAAAATAATCATTAGAAATATTTTTTTTATATCAATGCAATATTTAGTAATGTTAAAACCAATATTTTTTTAGCTTTCAAACACACAAAGCAGAAACAGATTTCCCGAACATTTGTTGCCATTCCAAACATGCCCTCTGGTGGACAAACGATGAAACATCAATCAAAGGTGCTGCTCCTGTCTATTCTATGCTTTACACATTTTCATTTATTGGCACTTATAAATGCTGATAATCATATATCAGCAAACAGTTAATATCAGCTGATTATTATTTCATCTCACCACAGATATATTGAGGGTCCGCATGTTAGCAAACTCCGTGACCTCACAGGTGATGTTGCTACCCTTACAGAGTGCCAGCGTGCCACTGATGCCTTCAGTGTCTGTGGCACTCTTTACATTCTGCAGGCCTTTAGCCCAGGCGGATGAACACACCAGCCACAGGAAAACCAGGATCGCTGTGATCACAAAGTCCTGGAGAGGAGGGTAAATACATGAACAATTTCAATACATTTCAAATCAGGCCTTGCATCAACTGGGACGATTACAGGAGGCAAGATCAAGACTCACAAAAATGGGTCCAAAGTCAGAGTCCTTGTAGACGTGCATGTAGCCTAAATACACCAGCAGAGCTGCCATGCTGTAAAGGAAGCAGACAATGCCAACACCTACAAAGAACTCCGCCGAGGAGGCCGAGTCTCCCATCATGTGTGTTGTAGTGACAGAGTGGTTACAAAGAGTCGTATTTTTATCAATGAGCGGGAACTGGCTTAACCTGGGAATGATACAGAATAGACAGAATAAATGGGTAATTTCTTATATAATTAACTTAAACTGTACGTGAAAATTAAATATGTTGAAATGCTCACCTAAATGGGTATTGATACATGGCATTGAGAGTTTCATTACTGCCATCGCCACAGAGGATAGATATGACGTTCTTCCCTGAAAATCCACCGCAGCAGCCAAAAGCAAATATGGCTGTGAGCTGTTTGGACAGTAAGAAGATAGTGGCATGAGAAAAAAGTTATTAATAACATCAAAACCAGGAAAGCATAGGCTCTGGAGAATTTCTAAGTGGTGGGATTATGATCAGCATGTTCAATATAAAGAATTGCCTGAAAAAATACAACAACTGAGCAATTTTTACAGGATCATAAAAGAAGAGTTTCAAGAATTTGAAAGAGAGGATCAAATATTGGGTCAGTGACTTTCTATTTGCCATTGAAAAAAGATACAGAAAAAAACATGACAGCACAAATCAAGTATTTCCTTTAAAGAACCACATCATTTTTTCAAAACGTAAAAATGTGACTTGCATGGTTTCACTAATCCTTCCACTCAGCTCTTAAATTCTTTCTTGCAGAAAAGCATCTGATTCAGCCTGCTGACCATGTGACACTAATGCTCCCCTTTAAACCAACACAAACAGAATTCTTTTAGTGAGGGTGGCTGCCACTCAGCTCAACCTTTAAACAAGGTCAACCAGTGATAATAGAAATCACTGAGCAGCATGATGGGTAACAATGATTTCAAGTGAAAATAGGCACCATGTGTCGTGGAAAGCTTTGTATTTTAGTGCAATAAATAAATAGCTCTTAGATTTATGACTTTTAGATTTTTGACTGCCCTGTGACCACTAATGTTGCATTTAACAGTTAATATGGTGAAGATCACAGCAAATAGAGGCTTCCATGTTTGCACATCTAGCAGACATGCTGCAACGATATGCAATAGTAACTTACATTTGGAATTCTGTATCTGGCTTCACGGTAATCTTGAAGTAGACTTCAATTTCCTTTTTCCTCTGTTTTGGTCTCCACCGACTATTTATGGAAATCTGTGGGTCTTTCTTTGGCTAATAAATATTACACTAAAATTATTATCTAGTTACTAACTTTGCTTGTCTCTTGTGGTAATCTTATATGCAACCATATTTTTGTCCTAAGCTACTTTAAACTATCTCTTGGGAATGCCTTGGTGTCCCCCTGGAAGAGCTGGAGGTGGCAGAGCATTGGGGTGTCTGGGTACTTCTGATTAGGCTGCTGCCCCCACAAGAAGGATGATTTTGTAAAAGGCTGTAAATAAATGATGACAGTGGCTTTTCATGTCTTTAAAAAAAGGGTAATTGAGGAAGCATTTATTTACTCAAATGCTAGTTTCCAGCCTTTTCAAATACAGGACAATGTTAATTCTGTAAGTGCAGTCCCATTGGGTGCGAAATAGGAGATAAAGCAGGGTAGAGTGTTTTTTAGTTACAGTGGTCCCTTGCTATAATGCGGTTCATCTTTCGCGGTCTCGCTGTTTCACAGATTTATTTTTTTTTGGTGCAATTTTTGCATGTTTTTTTTTCTTTCAGCGCATTGTGTTCTGTGTCCTGATTGGCTGTAGACCATTGTCAATCAATCTCGTGCCGTGTCTCCTGTACAGTACAGAATGCGTTCAGTTTGTCAAGTTGACATAAATCTTTGATCGCTAGTAGTTTGACTCTGAAGAGCTGTACTGTATGTTTGTAACTTTTCTCCCCAACGAACACAACAATGTCGACGAAACGTTTTGCACCCTCAAAGGCAACCGCGGGTGCCTTTGGTTACATTCTATAATACTGGACTTATTTTTTTAATTAAACAACTACAATAGAATGATACACAAAAGCCTGCTGCTTCAGGTATGCAACTCACTCTTTGATCTCTTTTATACCATGTTTTCAAACCCTTTAAATCCATAATTTAGTCCAGATGAGTTTGCAAGCAGGAGGCATAGTACCATTAGCTAAACTAAACTGAGACCAGTGTTGTAACATTGCTTCACAGCCCAGCTAGCTCATATGGCAGAGCATGAGACTCTTAATCTCGGGGTCATGGGTTCAAGCCCCATGTTTAAATAATTGAGTGACAAAGAAAGGGAAGAATTAGTTCTTGCTTCCACTATGAGACTCAAAGCTATGTTGCTGTCAGGCAGTTTATCACTATGTTGATATTTTTCTATGACTATAATGAGAGAATGAATTGGAATGGAATGAATGGAATAAATTCTAGCTGACAAAGACAGGCATGTCAACATTTCCATTTTCCCTCAATCACGTTTCGTATTGATCATCAATACAACCCCAGAAGAGAGAAGGGCTAAAGTTAGAATTGTTTGCTTGTTTTTGTAATGTCAATCTTGACTTAGATGACACCGTCAGCTAGCTTGTCAGGATGGCCGAGCGGTCTAGGGCGCCAGACTCAAGGATAGATACCGTCCACAAAAAAAGGGACTTCTGGTCTCCAAATGGAGGCGTGGGTTCAAATCCCACTCCTGACAAAATTTTTACTCTCCAATTTCAATCAAGCTGTTTGATTACAACTCATGGAATGATTGACTCTTCTTAAAATGAATCATCAGCTCCTTTGTTTCATGGAGTTTGAGAGGTTTTCTGTCCACCACAATGCAACAATGTTGATTTCCTCCTGAAGATGGAGGCGTAGTCTGCAAACATCAACACAGGTTTCTTTCCATGTCTGTGAAAGCAGTCAAGGGTGCACAGAGTGAACAGGAAGAGGGCTGAGCATACAACCCTGAGGGGGTGGAGGAGGTTTAACTGCCTGTGCAAACTGTCTGAAGTCTGTTTGTGAAGACATCCAACTGCAAAGTGTGATACTTAACTAGAATGTGCCACTTATTTCCATGGAGAAACATGGACGAATGCTTAGCTAAAATCAGCAAAAGGATTTTTGGAGGGAAATGGCATACTCTGTGAATTTGTTGAGTTTTGAATGAAAACGGAGCCCAGCTTCTGTAAATATGTAGGCACAGTAGTTTCTGATTTCAATCTGTTCAGTGATTCTGAGTCTTATTCATTTTATATCCCTGCTACAGAAAACTGACCATAATTAGAAAGGATAGAGAATAATGTTAGATTAACTCTTATACCAGCCCTCTACATCCTTAGTCACAGCAAAGTGAAAAATACATTGAGATTGTGCAAGTCTTTAGGTGTAGTTGTGATGTCATGAGTGCTTTTGACAGCTGTCAGGATGGCCGAGTGGTCTAAGGCGCCAGACTCAAAGATTCACTCCTTCCTCATGAAAGGGACTTCTGGTCTCTAAATGGAGGCGTGGGTTCAAATCCCACTCCTGCCATGCCCTTTTTCTTCTCACATTTAATTTACGTTTATAAAACTTTGTGAGTAAAAACATATTGAAAAAGGTTCATCAGCTCTACTAATCTACATCAAATTGCTTTCTTTTAGCTGAAATCAGTAGTCAGATCCTTAGTTTTGTTTTCTGTTAAGCAGTAGGTTGTTTTCTGTGCTCTATACTACAAATTGCTGATTTCCTCCTGATACAAAGTCTCATTATTGTCACTCTGGATGATGTAGTACATAAACCTTCCCAACAGGTTTCTTTTCTGGGTGCCCCATGATTCTCTGAGTGTGCAGTGCCCTCAATTTCTAACTCACATCCACACCTTGCTTGTTTACTGTGAAGTTGCACTAAAATATATAAAATATATATTCCACTAAAATATATTCTAAAATATATTCTAAGTTGCACTAAAATATATTCTATCCGTGCTCTGAACGGATAATTGGAGGTGAGCTTCCCTCCCTCCAAGACATCTACAGGAAGCGGTGCCTGAGGAAAGCGGGGAGGATCATCAAGGACTCCAGTCACCCCAGCCATAAACTGTTCAGACTGCTTCCATCAGGAAGGAGGTTCTGCAGCATCCGGTCCCGTACCAGCAGACTGAGAGACAGCTTTTTCCATCAGGCCATCAGACTGCTGAACACGTCATAGACACCTCAGCTTCACTACTGGAACTTCAACATTATGCACTCCACACTGTATATAAATGCCACTTGTTTTGCACATATTCAACTCTGTATATTTTATATATTTTATTATTATTATTATTATTATTATTTTATTTTATTTTTTTACTATTTAATTTGTAAAAATGTGTATACACACACACACACACACACACACACACACACGTAGGAAAATATTTAGTATACACATCCAGAAATGCATACACTATTATATATTGTACATATATTTATTAGTTTCAGGTTGGCCATTCTTGTATTTTGCTCGTTTGTGTTGTTGTGTTTGCACATCTCTGTTGCTTGTGGGGCTCGCACACAAGAATTTCACTCGCATGTGCTGTGCCAGTGTGCCTGCACATGTGATGTGACAATAAAAAAAAAAAAAAAAAGTGATTTGATTTAAGGGGAGGGATGTTCAGTTTTTTAATGATTTATAGCAGGGGTAGGGAACTCCAGGCCTCGAGAGCCAGTGCCCTGCAGGTTTTAGATGTGTCCTTGATACAACACAGCTGATTTAAATGGCTAAACGACCTCCTCAACATGTCTTGAAGTTCTCCAGAGACCTGGTAATGAACTAATCATTTGATTCAGGTGTGTTGACCCAGGGTGAGATCTAAAACCTGCAGGCTCTCGAGGCCTGGAATTCCCTACCCCTGATTTATAGCCTGCATGTATTTAATTAGCATCCCATTTAGTTACAGATGCAGTTTGCTAACCCTCTTGATCATAGATGTTCATCAACATGCTTCCTTGGACTATGAGGATTTTTTTAAATAAATGCTTTTTAAAGACCAAACAATCCATTCGTTTTCTTCCACTTATCAAATTCAGGATAAGCAGATGAAGCTACAGCACTCTGAGAACCCAAAGAAGCAGAACATGACATGAAACAAACTGAGGTTCTTTCCCCCACCATCACCAAATTAATAATACCTGAGATAAAGGTGGATGTGAACTGGCTCTGTATCTCCTTGTACAGGGAGTCTACAGACTGAAGGCCAGGAAGTGGTTTGCATCATGAAAACAAAGAAATGGCCTTTGAGCCCATAGAGAATGTTTCCTTATACAGAAAAACATACAAAAAAATCGGCCCATTTAGGAGGACACACCAACTAAAACCTTTACAATACTTCAAACTCACTTCCTGAATTCTGTTTTGTCAGCAAAACTGTATCACACACGGTCACGCTGCAAAGTGCTTTCAACGGGGGCAGCTGTCCTTTAACGCTTTATGTACACCACAAACCCCCACACCTCTAGACTTCTCTCCAGATGTTTCTCCAGATGTCACTGACTGCCACTTCCTGTTTTTTTTCTCTTTTTTTCTTGGCTAAAATTACATACTTCTCTCAAATTGTCTCTGCCTTTATGAACTACTGCAAGGGCCAGCATAGCCCAAACACACATTGGCATCTTCTTAAAACACTGTGACTCTCTAAAAACTGTGGCAACACAGCAATACCTTATCAGTCCTTAGTCTCCATTTGTTTGGCATCCAAAACATCTGCAAACCCCTCAGTGCCAAATTATGGACATTCCTGAAACTAGAGCTCATAATCGAGCTGTGAGGGAGAATAAACAATCCACACACACAGCACCTATTCATAATACGCAGAAGAAGCTACCATTTATTTGTTTTTTTGTATGTTATAAAAACGACCTGAACTGATAAGGAAAGAGAATTAAGTGCTTGAAGAAGGAGGGGTCTGTACTTTGACAAGCTGTTAAGGAAAGACAAATTTCCCAAAAAGTTAGAAACGTTGGCAGAAAAGCAGTATAATCAGCACTTCATTTCTCACACAGTAGTCGCAGAGCTCTGGTCAGTCTGACCACGAATCCCAAATCCACTTGAGTGTGTGCACGCCTACTCGTGTCACTGTGTTTCCCTCCAGAGGCCCTGCACAAACTGGCTCTCCATATTTAGCCAGAGAAATGTGGTGGAGTCACGAGTCCATAAAGAGAGAAAAAACGCTTTATTATCATTCTTATTAAACAACGATGAGGGAATGGGGGCATCCTTGTAGCGTTTGTTATGCTGAAGACTCCTCCCTGTGTCCTACTGTGTGGGAGATAACATCTTGGGTGGTACGACTGTTCAGGACGTGCCAGATATGAGTACAAATAAAGTGGCATTTGATTCAATAAACAATTTATAAGGGAGATGAATTCTGGATAAAAAACAAAACCTGTTTGATAACCTTCAGTTTTCATGTTACATTAAATTTTGTTCTTAGATCTACTGAACGTGCTATCACCTGAAGGCAGGATACTTTCTGTAGGCTGTCTGTAGGATTGTGTGTTTAAGAGTTTGCGGGGGATGCCCACACACACACACACACACACACACACACACACACACACACACACACACACACACACACACACACACACACACTAATTCCATGTTAAAAATATCTTTTAGTGGGAAAAATTTGGTTAGGATGTAGTGTTTGTCACAAAAAGTGTATCCATCCATTCTTTGTTGCTTATCAGAGTCTGGATTGTAGAGTCCAAGTCCAGGAAGATGCCCCAGCCAACTCCTTCAGCTCTTCCAGAGATTGGTCAGTGGGGGGGCATTCCAAAGTCAACCAAGAGATGTAATCTTTCCCGCTTGTCCTAGGAGCTCCTCCCAGTAGGACGTGCCCAGAACACCTTTCACAGAATAACCTTCATATTGTGTCCATGTCCTCTCCTGGACTATTAGCACCATCATGTCGGTTAAACCTCTTTATTATTGTGTGAATACCTGCACACGTTTCATCATCTAGCCCCACGTAAATGAGAAATGACTTTGTGTTGTATAAAACCAACACTTTCTGAGTCAGATGACTGAGTGTTACTGTTGCCATAAAGCTCTTCCAGCCTGTGTGTGTTATGAAAAAATAGAACAGCTGAGGGAAAGCGTTGCCGGGCTGGATTCCTGACCCAGTTATGCAGAGAACAACTGATCGCTGGACTTTCCGCAAGAAATCTCCTGCATGTTTAAGTGAGTGTACGTGTAACTGAAACGTTTCAGCCACAAGCAGTCACTCGGAGGTGAATTATTGGTAAAAGATGCATTAATATGTAACTGTGTTGTCTGAAGGGCAGGCAAGTCCAGCTGCACTAATCTGCACCACTTCAGCAGACTTTCTTGTGTCCTAGAAAAATGCTGTACACATTTGTCTAGAGGCCTTACATTATTTCATTCTAACCATATTAGTGCTTTTATCTTATTTCTTCTAGTGTTATAATGAACAACAATTAACCTTACACATATATATACGTTCTTCTTGGCTTAAATTCAAACCTCAACCAATGTTTAATCAAGTTGTAGTCATGCTTTTGAGGCTTAATCTAATAATCTGCTATAACGTTCTAACTAGTGTTTTTCTTTCTTCTGTAGGGAGAAGGGGAAACCCAAGAATCAAGGAAGAACTGGACCTCCCTGTCCTGTGGGTAGGACCCACACTCTCCCTGAAAACTCAGAAAATACGCGTACAATAGTTTGCGTCCAACTTACCCACTCCACCAGTTTGACGAAGCCGAGGGGCTCCTTCAGGGGCGACAGGTTTAGTCGAAATCCGGTCATCATGATTGTGCTTTTCTGATCCAAAATCTTTATCCAGCTGTTTCTAAGCTGTGGATGTTGCTCCAACAAGGGAAGGAAAAGGGGGAGTAGACAGAGTGACGTGGTCTCTACTGCTAACGCTGCAAAAAAACAGGGAGCAGATTCAGTTTTACAATCCAACTTCTCATCCCACCAAAAAGGAGATCCAGTGTCTCTAGCGTGGAAGATAAAACGTTCCACTCGTTTAATAATCTTTAAAAAAAACAAATATTAATTTGAATGTCCTTATTCGTCATCTTTTTTTTCTTTTTCTTTTTTTAAATTTCCAGTGTAGATCCGCTCTGCGCTGGTGCTGATGCTCAGATGGAGCGGATACGCGCGTAAAGAGTGCCAAAACTCGCTTTGCCTTTGATCAGAACGCGTGCCGTGTATTTGGTTACAGGAAAATCATGGCTAAAACAAAAGAGAAAACCTTTTTAGTTTGGGGGGGTTTTTTTGTTGTTGAGAGAAGCGTACTTTCCCCCGAGCCAGGTAAAATAAAAAAAAATAAAAACCGCAAAGACAACTTGGAAAACCCTACAGCTGCGAGATAAGTACCGGGGTTTTACCGCAGAAAACCCATGCAAATTCACACCAGGAGGCACGAAAGTTATCGTTAACTCACTTCTGAGTGCCAAAAAGTATCGAAAGTGTCCTATTGGGTTCTCACTGGATCCATTCTCCAAAAAGCTGCCGCCCCTTGCGCCGTTTGCACCAACTGTGCACCGCCCCTTTAGTGCTGACTGGGTCATATGACTCTTAGCAAAGTGCAAGGGAAGAATTCTTGACATTTATTTACTATTAAGGATGCGGTGCAAGGACCAGTTAAAATAAAGGGATATTACGCCACATTTTCCACAGCAAGATTCAAATCTAAGGCGTTCAGCACATGTTTGGAATCACTGGACAAAAGCAATCAATTTCTCATCATATCATATCAAGTGATCTGGGAGGTGACTAGACTCTTGCACCTCATCTCAGATCACTGTTCAGACTTTTAAAAGTAGCGGACCCAGAGTAGCGGTGCGCTTCTAAATAAAGCTGGGGTTTTCGATTTTCTTGGAAGGTTGAATGTCTGACCGGGAAAATTCACGGGATGGGAAAGCGACTGGAATTGTGGTTCCTGAAGTCATTCTCAAGCTATTAGGCTGATATCAGGCAAATATGCTAGATCATAAGGTGCCCCAAGTTATTCTCTAGCAGTAACATATAATTAGTAACATGCTCGTGACGATTTTTTGTATTAGTTTTTAGCTTTTTCAATCAAACCAAGGAGCAGTCGCCAGAGCTATAAAATTAATCGAATTTAGAAAACTGCAGTGCCTGTAATGACCACTCGGGGTTGGCTCTAAAAGCAGATAGAATCACATACAGTAGATCGATTCCTGTCAAAAATGTTCAACTTTACAGAATTAAAATTATAAGAAAAAATCCAAAACAAACTGATGCAGTCAGAGTGGCTACATTCAAATCCATCCATCTGAAAATTGTATTAATGGAGTGTGAGGAACACAAAGCCTGCCTGCTCATTTAGAGGAAGAAACTGCAGAAGGAATTCCTATGTTCAAATCTTTACCGCAGATAATATAAAAGCTGGAAATAACCACCACGATGTCACCCATTAGTTAGTGAAATTCTGTTATGAAGCCTTTATCTTGGGCTTTCTATTGTGAAACCACGTGTGATGGACGAGGAGTTGTTATAATTGGCAAGTTGTTAGCCAGTGAGAATATCCTGCCTAAGCCTTAGAATGACCATAATTTACAAAATGACACTAACGCCATGTTCAATTTGACTTTAAACTTGTGATTAAACTTAAGTTCGTGATGAAACTAGGAAAGTGTTTTCTGAGGTCACAGAAAGGGAGAAGAGGGATGTTTTCCAGAAGTCTTCCTGCACCCCTCTGCTGGTGATTAAAGTGAATGCAGGTTTAAGGCACATTTGAATAGTTTTTTTACTTTTCAGTACTAAAAGCTGCAGTCATCTTTTATACTATTAACTTTATCAGGATTTTAAATTTTCAAATAAACATTATAAAGTCAGCATTTTTAACTCGTTGAATATACAAACTGTTCCAACCTGTGATTAAAGATTTACTAGGTTTAAAGAAACATTATGATTCAGGAGCTGCTGTCACTTGGAGAAAGAAAACAAACACCAGCCTCCTGTGTTAAAGTCTGATGCCTGGTTGACCATTAAAGCTCCAAATGTGGGCTCACTGTTTAATGCCTTCCTACGTTGCTGCTGTAAAAATATCTAAGGCTTTATCATTAATTTCAAAACAGTGGGGATGCTGTGTAAGATGTAAATGAAAATAGAATGCACTGATTCGCAAATCCCATTAACCAACAGTTTATTCACAGTATAACACAGAAAACATCAAATATTTAAACTGAGAAATTTCACTATTTATACTAAGGCTGGAAGAGTAAGTAAATTTTGAAAAAGATTAAAAAGATTGAGAGACTCTGAAGACATCTCTATGCAGAGGGGACAAGGCCAGAAATCAGTACTGGATACCTGCAATCTCTGGGGCTTCAGGAAGCCCAGCATTAAAAATATGACATGATTCTGTCCTTTAGATCACTGCATGGGCTCAGGAACACTTCCAGAAATCACTGTTTATTAACACAGGTTAAGCCTCTAGCATGCAAAGAAGAAGCCATATGTGAATGTGATCCAGAAACACTGGCGTCTTCTCTGGGCCAAAGCTCGTTTAAAATGGATTGAAGCAAAGTGGAAAACTCCCCTGTGGTCAGATAATTGAAATTTGAAATTCTTTTTGGAGAACATGAACGCCACATCCTCTGGAGTACAGAAGGACCATCCAGCTCGTAAGCCTGCATCTCTGTTGGTATTGGGGTCCATTAGTGCCTGTGGAATTAACAGCCTGCACATCTACCATTAATTTGAAATGTATATACAGGTTCAAGAGGAACATATGCTCCCAACCATACATGTTTTTCAGGGCAGGCCTCACACATTTTAACAAAGCAATGTTAAACTGCATACTGGATCAATTACAACAGCATGGCTTCATAGTAGAAGAGTCCGGGTGCTGAATTGGCCTGCCTGCAGTCCAGACTTCTCACCAGCTGAAGCCTTCAAACAAGAATTGGAAAACATTCCTCTCCCAGAATTCCAGCAGCTGGTCTCTTCAGTTCCCAGACTGTCGTTACACAGCAGTAAACATGGCCGTGTCGCAAGTATTTTGTAACGCTGCCATCAAATTCAGTGAATGTGACGAGCCAATACTTTTCCTAAAATGGTATATTTGCTCATTTTTAAACATGAGATGTGTTTTCTGTGTTCTTCTGTGAATCAAAAGCGGCTCTGTAAGATTCCATATTCACGACTTTGTGTTTTCAATGTACATTTCACACAGCCTCCCAGCGGTCTCTGCATTAGGGCTGTTAAGTCGTTTCGGAGGCACTTGTTGGAAAGGCCAACGCTATCAATGGAAAAACAAAAAGGAGGCGCGATAAATGAAGCACTTCAAACTGACAGGGTGGCATCTTTAATCAATGTATTGTTGACAACATAGCATGTTATGTTAGTTAAAATATCATTTGTGCTGGGAGAGAATTTGGAACAATCAACATATACATACAAGTAAAACAACAACAACAGAGAGAGGGAAAAAAAATAGTATCCACAAACACTTTCATTCATTACACGCGCACACAGAGCACTCCCACCGGACCACACGCCCACACAAACAGAAGCTAAAAGCTCGACAGTCGCACTGCTAGGTCTGTCAAGCAGTTTTGGATATTCTTCTGTTGGTACAAAAATGATCGTTTTGACAAAAATAATAATTTCATCAAGTGTGGTCGTCTCCCCTAACTTGCCCTCTCCACTTTCAGTCAAACTACTTGTTTTTATGTACAAGTGAGAAGGCAGCATGGCCGCATCAGTTGTAAATAAGGATATTTACCGCTAGATTTCTGGCATATTATTGGTTTTGTTTGTTTTTTTCCTTTGTCATACAAAATAATATCTCTCTGAGGTAAGAACCGAGACAGTATCAAAATAGTAAAATGAAAATTTTACTGAATGTAAAAGGACTACAGGTTCATTACTTGCTGGATGACATGACCTCACGGATAACAGCAGCGGGAAGAAGGAAAAAAACAAAACAAAACAGGAAGATTGAATAACGGTCCGATGTTGTATCAGTGTGTGGTTCGCTCAGCTTGTCTGTGTTTGAGCGCGATGGCTCTGAGCCAGTGGAGAGGAATGGGAGTTGGTGACATCACAGGCGTTATCAAGGTTGGTTACATTGGGGGGGGGGGGGGAGAGCAGGGTCAGTGTCTGTGAGGGAACCTTTAAGAAAGAAAGAAAGAAAGAAAGAAAGAAAAAAAAAAAAAAAAAAAAAAAAGGAGGTCGCTGATGCTCTAATAGCTCTGGTGAGGCTGCTGCAGCTCTGTGGAGCTCCCAGAGGGCGTAGCGTGTGAAGTTATGAATGTGAAGCAGCTGAGTGTCTGAAGAGCGGGAACAAATTACCACCTGGAGGCTTTAAAGTTTAAACAAGACAGCCTACAGCCGGGGCAGCAGCTCTGTGAGAGTGCCTTTGAGCCTGAATTACCAGCAACGCTCACGATTACAGTGTCATGTGATTACGACTAAATCAACCCCGTGGAAGGAATCACAAATGGCAATCCACAAACCCGAGAGCTTCAAATGTAATCCTTTTGGTGGCGCTACGTGAATTATGAGGAGCACCAAAGGATTTATCTCCTGTGGACTGTACTGAGATAAGTCACTCTGGTACTTTCACAACTTGGCGACTGCTATTAAAAAAAAAAACAAAAAAAAACGCAACTCTCTTTGTCCTGTGATGTCACCAGCTCCTAGCGCTCTACTAGAAAAATCCCTTCACTCTGAAAAAGGCCAACTCAGGAAATGACACCCACCACAATCTGGCTAAGATGCTCTGAATGGAAAGTTGATCAACTCCGAAAGGCATTAGCAAGCGAAACCCCCATTTACACCAGGGCAATAAATCCAAACCATTCCTCCCCTTCAAAAGTTAAGGCAGTGATACTAAGGGGAAATGCTTCTCTGACCAGCAACTATGCTCCACCGACTACCAATGCATAGCTGGTGCATGTTAGTGTCAGAAAGTACTCTCGCTTTTTTAATTTTTTCATTTATAAACCTCTTGTTTGCCAAAAAGTTAAACTAACTCTCCACTAGACTGTCACAACGTCTCCTTTCAGAATAAAAGGCCGGGAAGAATGTTGTTTTATTCCCACGACAAACAAGCACATTTGCAGAAAAAGGAATAGCACACAGTCGTTTAAAGGAAGAAAACGTCTCTCTCACCCCCCCACACACACACACTCACTCACATTCACACACACAAAGACATCAGAACCAACACCGAACAAACATCTCAGCCAAGGCGCCACATATATGCACGTCATCTTTCAGAAACACATAAGGATTTTGTCCTCTTCATTCCAGTGAAGACGATTTCTGCAATGTATATTTTTTTCACATCAACTCTTGGTCTGATTAACAGCAAAGAGTGGCCATTCACCATCATGAAGACCTAGTCCAAAAAACCCCACTCGTTAAAGTTCAGTGGGAACCATCTAATCTCTGGGCCTTTTTAATTTCCGATCGATTTAAATGTCTATTACTGAATGATTATTTGAATGTAATCAAACCTGAATCTGAAAAATCAATAAGAATTACAAAGAAAAAAAAAAAAGTGATTTATTAAACTCCGTCTTCCTCCATTTGTGATTTTTGTGGTGTGATTTGGATTGTAGATCAAACCTTCATGATGGGAACGCGCTGTGGGCAACATAACAGTAAGTAAATGATCAGATATACCTCCAGAGATGCACCAATAATTTTGTGGTGGGACAGTGGGAGTACTTGACTTAAATATTGGCCTACTGTAATTCGTTTTGTTTATTTATTAATTGTAACTATTAAAAAGCAAGAACTGTGGAGGAAATTAACCTTTCATTACTCGTGCTCCATGAACGCTTGGTTCATGATTTTTCCTTAAGTCCAAGTGTAATCGGTGCATTGTGATATACCGTGATCGTTTTCTTGCTTCACATAAAAGACAACGCTAAGTAGATTCAGACATGTATTTTTTTTCTAAACAGTTCTGTACAGGATACATGGAGAATGTTAACTCGTGTGGGTGTGGCTTCCGCCAGGTTCTTTCTCACTCATCTCAGGTGCATTCGGCACGTGGCCGTCGAAATGCTCATTCAAAAAACCTACAATCATCTCAAGCGCCCTCGCGCGTGTGGCGTCACGGGAAAAGGTCTGTCGCCACGCCTCCTACCAGCAGCCGGACATATTCATTAAGCTGCAATGTAGCCGGCCTATCAGTGCAACGCGCTGGTGATCAACTTAGGGCAGTAGCACAAGGATTTGAATGTTCTAACATCACAATCACAACTTCTCTCACATCTTTTTCTTTTGCTCACAACAACACATTTTCCTTCTGTTCCCGACTCCCACCCCCACCCCCCGACTCTAAAGGGCTTTGTCACTGATCTGAGGCGTTTTTAAAGCTTCCCCACTCGGCTGGAGAACAGAGGGTGAAAATTCAG
Organism: Rhamphochromis sp. 'chilingali'; assembly: GCF_963969265.1. Lineage (NCBI taxonomy): Eukaryota > Metazoa > Chordata > Actinopteri > Cichliformes > Cichlidae > Rhamphochromis > Rhamphochromis sp. 'chilingali'. The sequence continues at coordinate 8,797,363 of NC_137934.1, read as the reverse complement.
GAATTTTAAGGAAATCTGGAGTTTATAGGGACATACTGAGGGATTCTCAGGCTTAAAAAGTGGGGTCTATCAACAGTGCACACTACCTCCATTCTCTAGGGTGACAATGGAAGCCTACAGGTGAAAGATTGAAAGGAAAAGGATATTTTTTTGGAGGGTGGGGGGTTTGGATATTATGTGGGGATTAGCAGGACTGCACTCAGTGCAGCAGCTCTTCAAGCTCGCTCTCTTTGAGCTTAGCATTGTCTCTGACTTCGTCAAATGTGTACATCTTCACAATCTTCCCATTACGAAAGACAGTGTGCAACAGGTCCTGGAGGAAAGAGTAAAGACAAAACAACAAAAAAAGTGAGAACGGCAGTGTTCGTATGAAATCAAATTACATGTGAACAATCAAAACAATTGAGTAAAGAAAAGGGTTTATAATAATAATAATGGATTGGATTTATATAGCGCTTTTCAAGGCACCCAAAGCGCTTTACAATGCCACTATTCATTCACTCTCACCACGTGGTGTGAACTCACCACGCCATACTCCTCCAGATCGCCCTTGCCCTCCTCCAGAGTGACAAAGTCTCCGCTCTGGGTCCGGTGTAGAGACAGACGACCTTTCTTCGACCTCTTGTTGGGATCTGCCACCGGATCCTTGAACACGTTCACCTGAGATACAGCACAAAAAGATCTATGTCACACTGAAACAGAAAGGACATCCCTGAAAAGTCTGCCTGGGATCATGGCTGAATAAATAAAGATTTCCAGAAAGTGCACTTAAACAGCTACAAAGCCACCTAACAAATGTAGACCCATTCACCCGGTCCTCACCCCTAGTCCGTTAGTGACCACGTAGCTGCATTTGAATGAGCAGTTGAGCAGATCTCTGGTCAGTTTCTGCAGCAGAGCCCCTCCGGACCCGAAGGTAATGTTCTCAATGGACCATCTGTGTTGCTTCATTCCCTCCACAATCTGGGAAACAAATACACACAATCAAACCTTGCTGCTGCCTTCAAACTTTGAACAGCTGGCGCCATGTGCCTGTACCTCTTGCAGTGTGTTGATATCCACTCCATCTCCTTGTATGACTCTAATGTAAGGAGGGAGAACCTTGAACCCTTTAGAGTTCTCCTTTGGTGCAAACTTCTTCCCTAGAATCTCCAAAACCTGTAAACAGTCAAAGAAGAGAGGATGGAGGAGGAGGTACAGAGAGGAAAAGTTGAGTTTCCTGGCTGGGTTAAAGACTATAAATGAAAGTAAAGCCGTTTGTGTGACCGCACCTTCAAAACCGTATCGAGCGGGTTTCCTGAGTCTGGTCGAACGACGAGCGGGGCGTCTGCGCTGCGCATCTCGATCAGCGCCCGCAGGTCTTCTCCCCAAATCTTCTCGCAGGCGTTGTAGATGTCGTAGCTGTCGCTGACTATGGACACAGGCACGCTGGGAAACTGCTTGATGATGTGCTCGAAGGCATCTTTTTCATGGTCTTTCCCCCACGCTGTGATGGTACTGCAGAGAGAATGGCAGAGCTATTAAATATACATCTGAAGAAGAGTAGACAGGAAAGACCAAACACAGTGATTGAGTGATAATGTCCCAGAGTGTCCAGAAGAGGGCGCTGCACTCCAGGTTTTAGTCTAAGACGAGCCCAAATATGATCTTACAGGTACTGTACAACAGCTGTGTGTACTTCTGATGCTGGCGTTCTTCTGCATCGCCTAGCATCACCAGTGTAGAGTCAGACAAGGAGAAAAAGGTGATAGAACCCACACAGAGCTCCTGATGAATACATCAAATATTAATGTTAATGCATCACGCACCATGATAATAAGGTAAGGTAAATGGAAAAGTGCAGAAAAATATGAAGATCTGGACTTTAGGCTTATTAGGTCTTGGACAGCAGATGCTTGTAATGATCATGTTGCTTTGTTTTAAGGATTTGGTGCTCTCTCCATTGTGTTGTTCCAGAATCCAACTTGGCCCTGAAGATAATTTTAGTTTAATGCGCTGCAGCTCCTGAGCTTCTTGGCACAACCCCAATACATGAAACGTGTGCAGTGTGCACACACTGCTGGCACTGATTTCTTCAAACTAAGGGTGACACACCTTTTCTCTTAAAAAAAAAAAAAAAAAAAAAAAAAAAAAAATCAACCCTCCCTTTTCCTCTGGAATATCACTGCGACTCCTCCCACCGAGGAGGTAGAAACGAAACCGATTTCAGGAGGGAGGCCATTGCATAACAGTTGCTATAACAACTCCAGCCACTATCCCACAATGCACTGGTATGGGGAAGAAGGGTGCGCTGGTGCAGCAGTAACAGCGCTGGCGGCCAGTAGGAAGCTGCTGTGTGTGCGCGCATGAGAGCGAAACAGAAAGGGAGAGGTGTCTGTAAGCAGGATAAATGGAGAGAGATGTGCGCCGGGGCAGCAGCCAATCAAAACTCTCACTTCCAGCTAATTACAGCACCATTCACCGAATGAAATAGACGAACCAGATAATGACTGCGAGGGTGACCAAGCACAAGTCAGGAGAGAAAATTAACACCATCATGAGCCAAATGTTGAATAAATATTCACTCTGGCTGACAAACATCTCTACATCAACAGCTTTGGCACATAATTAGGTGTTATTTGAAGAGAGTTTCCTTCTCTGTGGATGAAAAGCTGGATTTCAGAGTGGGCTCTTGGCCAAACTGTGCACCATTTCATCAAAAGCAGCAATACAGATGAAGACAGCTGAGATTTTCCAAGAGAACAGGTGAATGTGTGGCCTAAATGCAGATAATTAAAACTGTGTGCAGTAATTTAGCAACCTGCATGAGCTGCTTAAAGTTTGTGTAAATCTTGGGAGTCCCTTGAAAGCAGTGTTTCTCAGACACCCGTCATTACATGGAGTCTGGAAGTAAATCTCTAAACTGTGCGGTCGTATCTGCAATAAAACACAGCTCAGAACGGTACACTGCACAGACAAATATTCCATCTCTAAGCAGGAACATAAAGTCCTTTACAGATTAACACTAAATAAATAAGGCCAGTAAAGTAAAGCGTGTGTGTACCTGTGCTCGGCAGCGGGCACTGAGAAGCCTGGCACAGGGTCCTTGGTGCCATAGTACTTCTTAATGACTCCGATGCCAGCGACCGTGTCTGTGCCCTTGAAGTTGACCAGATGGGCGGAGGCTCCTATGCCAGCAGTCTGTGAATAAAGAGGATAGGGTGGGGGTTAGGGACCTTGAAGTGCTGTAAACAACCTTAAAGTGGAAATAATGTTTCCCCTTATTTTCTCATTTATAGATTTGCAATTGCAGATGCTCTTTGATGGCTTTGAGCAGAGAAGCCCCGCCCACCTCCTGTTCAAACCTTGCGTTTGCAAGGGAGAGCAAAATGTGGACTAGACCAAGTCTTAATTTTCTTTGTTTTTGAAATCTCTGATGAGCTTTATTGTCCTTGTCCTTAAATTAACCAGATTTAAATCCTTTAGCTTTCTCCATACCTCTTGTGAGGACACGCCTCTGTAGCCGAAGTCATGTAGTTTATACTCCAGCCCCTCCAAATTCCCCGAAGTCTCTAAGAGGTACTTGGCAAGGATCTTCTTTTGCTCTCTAGAGTTGGTCGCCACAGTGATGGGATACCAGATCTGAACCAGGATGGTCTGACGGAGAAAGAAAGGAGAGTTCAGTTCACTTTACTGGATATTTATAAATTGTTCAGGGTGTCATTATGCTCTAAGTTTTTCCATGTGCATTTATTATAGCAAACAAGCAGGTTATCGGACTAAATATTCATAACAGTTAATGGTAAGCAAAAAAGAAAAAAGCAAGCATAGTCAAGTTTTTTTTCCCCTGCAGGCAACAGACCGGTGAATGTCTGGCCCAATTCTTCTGCTTTCCCAATATTTAAATGGTACTAAAACCCCAAACTAACAGGCTCAGAGGGATCACAGCGGCCTGCTCATTCACCAAAGACAAACTCTGGGAAAAGCACATTCCTTGTTGCTTCATGTCAACTCTGGACCACAGTCAATGACTTTAATATGAAAACAAGTGGCTTATCTGTACTCTCCACCACCTGGGAAATTTTAGGAATACATAGTTCCTGCAGTCTGAAGCATAGAGCGTGATTCTGTGAAGATCTGCCAGTCAGTGTTTTGCCCTCGCTTTCTAAAGCTCTCCTCCTTGTAAATTCAAAATCCATTTTGTCAAAGCAATCATCAGATTTAAGCTGCGGTAAGAACAGATGATGCAGAAAAAGTTTGATAGAAAGAGAAACCTGTGGAATATGGTGACAAGAGGATTATGAACAAGAGCGCTAAACTAACACTATGTAACCGCTTACTGCGATTTAAACATTTCATGTTAGGAATGACAACCAAGTACTATGCTATGTAGGCTGAACCTTATTAACAGCAGATAAACACACCAAGCAAGACTAAAACTCTAAATATAACTAAGGCTATAAAAATTCTCTGTTTACCTAGCTCACACTCTTTGTGCCTCCTAACACTATGCGGTGTGTTTCTACCTTATAACACTGAGCAGGTCACATGCATCCCCAGCCTAATTATAATTCCATAATATGGACTCATGTGACTGCCAAAGAAAGTCCAAAGTCCATGTGTACGCACACAGACATGCATTTGTAAGGCTATCTCTGCGAGGACATTCACTGACATTTAGCCCCCGACCCTGTCCTTTAATGCTAATGCCAGCCTTAACCTTTAAAACGAGTCTCAGCACTTAAATAGCTCTTGTAGGGGTTTCAGGAAGACCAAAATATCCCCACTCTCCACCTCTGGAACGCATGTCTTCATAGAGGTACACATAAAGCTTGAGCTGTAAATTTCTTACAATAAAACAAAAACGCGCATGTGCCTGTTTGTTTCCTTGTCCGCAAACTCCTCCTCGACTATAAGCAGTTGAGCAACCAAACTTTGCACAGGCCACTGAAAGTTCTTATTTATATCACACATTATCATGTCCTTTTGTTGCCTAGAAGGAACAGGTTAAAATGACCCACTGGTAGCATTTATGCACTAATAACACTGTTTAAAAGAACTGTATCATTTTTTTATTTCACAACAGTAACATCTAATTTATATCTTAGAAAAGTTGAGTTACGCATGGGATTTTATGATGTCAAGATGACATTGTGTTGCATGGCAACAGGCTTAATCACCCTGTTTTGAGCCTTTATACACATATTATACCTTATAAAAGCATCTTATGTCATTTTTATCTACAAAAGCCAAATGATACACACCTAGCGGGGTGCTAAAATGCCTGTTTTTAATCATACAAACGCCATCTTTTTTCAGTGTGATTAAGAGTATCGGTTTGCCAGCTGCACAAACAGATCAAACAACACTGTAGCATGGGCATGTAGTAGTTATAACCAATTCTACATTTGTGTGGTAAAAGATTAAGTACAGTGTAAGCATTGTTACACTGCAATTTTTCTATCATTGTCAGGCGACAGTTTGTAAAGGATACCTGCTGCCACGGTAAAATGGAGGGGCAGTAAGAGCAACACTAAGAAGGAATGCACACCCTACACACAACAACAACACAACTACTCTGTCAATGTCCCAGAACAAAATGGACGGCGATAAGGAACCACAGAGCAGGATGAGAATGGGGAAGGCAATGGCAAAAAATAAATAAATAAAAAGGACAAGAAAGCAATAGAGAAGAAAGGGGAAAAAATGATGTGACAAAGAAGAAAATGAGAAAATCGAAACAAGAAGGGACAGCAAGAGTGAAAGGGAAAGAGATAAATAGAGTATGACCTAGTGACGCAGCTCAAGGACACCAGTCTGTGGCTAATTTTACTTCACAGCCATGAAGAACGACCCCCATGTGTGTCTGTTTATGTGTGTATTTAAATCAACCAGAGAAACTTACCAAGTGTGTGTATAAATGGGTTTGTGGACGTGTCGTCACAGTGCTCTTGGCTGTAGGTGACCTCAAAGTACTATGCCATTACAGAGTCGAGAGTGCGCGCGTCACATAATAGCTCCAAACGCAGACCACTTTCAGGATACATTAGACTTTCTGAACATACTAATATGCTGGTAAGTGTGTGCATATAGATTATAAAAAGGTTTTTTGCATCAACAGACAAACAAAAGAATGCCGTTTCTGATTAATCACGGCGTGATTCATTTGTAGGAGCAGTCAAACGTGATATTTATGAACTGGTTTGACATGGTGAAAAAAAAACCAGCACAAGACACGACAGCAGTCAGAAGAACAGAAAGTGAAAGTGAAGTGCAAGAAAGTGCTTGTTCCGCCGAGTCATTGAGGACAGCCTGTTCATGCAGCATTAAGTTCATGATAATCCTGATCTCAGAGTCACACTGTGGATCAGCTCAGTGTAAAAATGCAGTACTCAAACTACCAGAATAAAGTCACTCAAATCTACTTAACTTTCTCTGGAATTTTATGTGAATTATTTGTGAAACCTACAGTATGGTTACAAGACATTTGCTAAATATGCTTATTTGTTAGATGGAAATAGTGACATCATTCGTCTGTGTAGTAAAAAATAAAACTAAAGCTAATTAGATCATCGTAGAACAAATAGTAGAATCAGGAAAAGCACAGGTAGTCTGGCTGTGAACAAAGGTAAAATATGACATCATTACAAGACAAAATCAAATATGATATAATCTCAAAAAACTAGATCTTCCCTGCTATTTAAAAGCTTCTTCACTGACTTTGGGAAAGTCGATGACCTGCTAACATTAGCTAATGAACGGAGTCCGCAAATCAACAAGCTTTCACCGCCAACAAACACTGAACAGAAAGACAAGATAGCATTTTGCCAGAAACAACTTTAGCCAGGGAGTAAGCTAAGATGATCTAGCCAGCTGCTACATTTGCAAACTAGCAATACTGCTATTAGCTATACGATAACTAATATTAGGTTAAGTTTTTATACAATGAATCTCATCTAATCAGATGAGTGACAAACACTGGGAAAACTACAGCAGTGGGGTATTCAACACCTACAGGCGCCATGCTTTACTTCTGAGGGTCACAACAGCCCCCTCCCAATCATCTTTTTTAGTAGCAAAAAATAATCTAATCTAAAAAAAACCTAGCAATAGCTTGCTAGCCACCTAGCTATAACTAGGGCTAACCAATAACTTTAACTTCATCAGCTTTTTGAAAATCTCCATCCTGTATTTAGTGTTGACTCAACACCACAGGCACAAATTTTGGTGACCGTTTAGTTACGTATATGCGATGTACATAAACGTAATCAGAGAATATAACTTGAAATATAAAAATTAAATACAATTACCATTTTTTACAAACATAATAGCAGCATATGTGACGATGTCTGTGCAAAGATTAGTTGAAATTAGTCGAACCCGTTGAAGAGGAGATGGGTTAGATACAGACATATATTCATATATGCACTACAATCAATACAGTAAGACAACAAATCAATAATTTCCACATTAATGCCCCAAGGCTAACTTTAGCTTTCTTGCTAACAATACTACTAGATAAAATACTAAGTGACCATAGTTCCATGATACTAAGTCATGAAGCAAAAAGTCATGTTCATTTTGGACAGCAATAAATTCTGTAAATATACAAAGCAATAATACTCAAAAGTGATGCAGGCCTGGCTATCCAGCTAGCTCTAACTGAACTAGACACCATATATCTGACATTGGTAGATTTGTTTTGAAGATATAAATAATCACATTAACAGTATATGCTCAGGTTATTCTGTTGATGTGCAGCATATCAGTTCATGGCAGTCTTGTATAGTCTCGAGTGGAGCCAGCTCCTCACCCTGACCTTTAAATAAAAGGGATCACGCATTATGTTGTAGTTAAGGAGTTTAAAATGGGCTGGTAGGTGGCTTTTGCATGCCTTTTACGGAGCCACCAAAGTGGTATCAATATTTTCACCGTGCTCTCAACAAAGAAGCGATTAAGTGTATTTTTCAGAACCACTGAGCTGTTTCAGTCTGCAGCATACAAAACTCAATTTACACTTCTTTTTTTGGCGTCAAAGAAGTGTAAGTGTACAACAATGACCATATGAGCCTATTACTACTACATTCTTTGACTACTCAATGAAATCTCTACACTATACTTTTGCTGCAGTTGTAACACAAGTATGTCTCCAAGTGGGTATTAAGCTATGAACTATGGCAGAATTGCAACTCAGTGAGATTTAAGAAATCATGAAGTGTCACAGGGCATGCTGCCAAACTAAATTGTTTATGGCTTTTATAAAACTATTACCTCTCTATTGTAATAAATGGGACCTAAACGTTGCTAATGTCTTCCTTCTTCTATTAATTATCAAATAACCATTAAATGGTATCGCTAAGCCTAGCAATGTAGTTTTAGTAGCAATGTGATGAGCACATAAAACATTTCACTGCTATTTGAGGGCACAGGGGTATGAAATTTACGAGGGCTTTTAACTTGATAGAGCTCTTCCAGTAGTTACACTGTGAAGGGGTTCTCCTGTGATTTAGCATTACACTGAAAAGCAACAGAACCCCACAAGACAGATTTAAACAACAGTCAAAATTCTGTTTTTTTGTTATAGATTACACATAAAAAGTACACCTCAAATCCATAAATGAATAAAACATGTCATGTCAGGGCCCTCTCAGATCCCACCCTGACCCGTGTCCATGAACCAAACGTACCTCCACCCAGTTAGTGAGCCAGTAGCATTCGGGGTCTGTGCTCTCCACTGTGAACAAAACATTGCCTCGAGGAATGACACTCCCCTCTGGCACCGCCTTGATTTCAATGGGCAGGTGTCCGTTGTATTTCTGTAAACACAAAGAAATGCACACAAATATATAAGGTTACCAGCATCACCTTCCTGGATATATTAACAGATTTATATCTAAGCTATAGCAAAAGATTTTCAGAGGTAAGCCATTTACTTGGAAGGAAAAGTAAATTAAAGGGAAGTATTATGTTCATTTCCATAGTTTTAAATTGTCGATTAGATTTGCATATTTCAGTTTAAATAGAACAAACAAACAAAAAAGAAAAAAAAACCCCAACAAATTCCATCGAGGACATAACAGTAAGGTACACATTTCTATCAGAAAAAACAAAAGCAAAAAAACTGTATTTTTGGTTGCCTGAGGTTGTGCTGTACTTGGCTCAGCACTATATTTTAATTGCAGTTAGAGTGGAATCTTTAAAGTAGGTTCTTACTATTTTTGTTTATTTGTTAGTAGACTTTAGACTTTTCTTTGCGTCTGTTAAACCTAACATCTTCTACACACAAATAATACATTATCCAGTGAAATGAACCATGTATTAATATTACAAACACAGAAGATTAAAATGTTTGTTTCCTAGCAACAACGTTAACGATATTATTTTATTATTAGCCGTAGCCACTACTTTGACTAACTAATAATTGCTAATAGTTAGATGGCTAAGGCTAACATATACCATTCAAATTAACTAATGTTGTTGAAACTGATGCTTTACTGACCCCTCAGAATTCCTCATATAGTGCTGCTAGTGAGGGGGAGGGGCTGAGTGTGTGTTCCTGTTGGTCTGGTACTGTGATATGTGTCAAACGGAGGAGGCCATGACAGTTTTGTGTCTGTACTGCTGCAAACGAGCATCTGATAGTGGCATCCTTTTTAGTAATGATTTTTTTAAACAATCAGTTTTTAATTATAAAAAAAAAAAAAAAAAAAAAAAAAAAAAAAAAAATGCCTTAAAACAGTTTTCTAGCAACACACCAAATCTCCTGGTGACCTCTAGCTTCTCTGATGTGCGACACATCAACACCACAGCGTTTCATGTGGTAACATTACGATGTGCTTGTTTACATGTACACACAATTTTTTCCTTAATAAACCATTTCCTGAAACACTCTGTATTGTTTAGGAAACCTGTCTACAAATATACCTATAAAAATGTATCATATAGGAAAAAAGACAAAAATCTTTCAGTAATCTCTTACCTCCAAAATATAAGTCCACCCCTTCTCATTAAAAACATCATCCTGGAAGTGTTCCCTGTAGACCTCCTTCGCCTCTTGAATCTTCTCTGGAGTCACTACTTTTCCTGGAGAGCAGGAAGTAGGTGGGGAATAAAGGAGGAAGCGGGAGACAGTACAGACAAAGAGGTTGGTGAAACAAACACCGCAGCACTGGTGTGCTTCTCTACTGTCCACCACGATAATCAAGTTTGAAGCTGCTGAGAAGGCATCTTTGTTTGGAAAACATGTGACACAAACTACATCCTTGTCTCATTTCAAGTCTGACTAGTTTCTAGTTCATGGAAACTATGAAACACAGCATACCACAGATGGGAAAGGATCTCTAAGGGGATACTGTGGTTTATTAGGAAATGCAAAAGAAAGGTCTGACAGTCTGAGAAATAAAAAAAAGTGTTACATGTGTGTGCAATCATTTTTATCGATATTTATAAAATCATGAAGTGTAAGTGGAGCTAGCTGCTTTCTTTTGTTTCTAGATTTTATACTAAGCTACTTTAATGTAACCCTCTTTCAACAATGCATTATCGGGTTAAATTCTCTGAATGGTGAGGTTTTCTTGTAGCTTTGGGTAAACAGAGGGTCTGTTTTTTTTTTAACTTTCACTTGCTCATGAAATCAATTCTGTTAGAGGATCGAGGATGCATCGCTGGTAGATGGCCTAATCGCTGTGCTCCGAGCGATGCTCTGCCGAGCCAGCTTTTCTCCCTCGGACAGCGAAAGAGCAGCTGTGCTTTTGTCCTCTCCGTCTCTGTTCTCTGTTATCCGTTGCACTCTCTCCACACCTCTGTTACCACACCATGAAATCCGCTTAACAGACATGAGGGAGATTCTTTCGACACTCTCTCTTGCCCTCTCTTTTGCCTCTCAGGACGTGAGCGTCAGCGTTAATCATCTTGAGTTAATTAGGGCATAAAGTGTTTTGGGCTTATTTCAGGCTGGTCTTGTTTTCTCATTTCTTTCCCAACCTGGATTCTTTTGTGGTATGTTTGTTTTGTACGGCCTAATCAATGTGAAGCAGCACGCTGCAGCCTTGCTGTTTTTCGAATGAATAAAAGAACTGTTGCTCCAGGACTCGATAGAAACCACCTGCCCTGCTGAAGTGTCCTTCAGCAAAGCAATGACTTTGAAAAGCCTTAGGCACACTGCTCTGCAACTTTCCCTGTATGCTGACCTTGCCCTGTAGAGGGAAGGCCAAAACAATAGAGTGCTCCCACAGGGACCAATCAAGTACTATAAAAGGCCCTCCAAAGTCTGGATGTCGACTTTTTCAGCTACACTTACCGTAATTGTCGGGCTATAAGCTGCTACTTTTTGCACAAGCTTTGAACCCTGCGGCTTTTAGTCAGGTGCGGCTTTTCTATGGATTGTCCATGATTTTTGTCATATCGTAAGACGATTTGTTTTGTTTGTTCCGCTGTTGTACGGCACTACGTTGCCTGGCGGAAGGATTGGGGTTCAAGAGTGGTATGTTAGTCACATGTCCGTCCGGCTGGACTGCTGCATGATGGAGAGGAGGACTCCGACACTGACAATGAGGATTTCTTTGGTTTTGAAAGTGACAACGAAGGAGAGAAGCGGAGAGTGGATGACGAAGCCATCCTGAGCCTGTTTGTATCGGACACTGGAGAAGAGGACTTTGGTGGTTTTAGTGCGCAGGAGGAAGAGAAAGATGGTGGTGAATGACTGACTTTTCTTCTTGTTAAAGCCGTGTCACTGCACCTGAGCCTAAAAGGTAGTCCGAATCTATTTTTCTGGTGTGCTGTAGGTTACTGTTATGTACTACATGTGCAAATATGTACCCATAACTTGTTTTTCAAAATATTAATAAAAGGGGTGTCTCCAAACAGCCATCTCTTTCCTGACAATTCCCTTTGTGCATATTCTCTTACATATGATAAGTCAACATTGAAACACCTGCGGCTTTTGGTCAGGTGCGGCTAATGTATGTACAAAACAGGATTTTCCCCTGATTTTAGCTTGTGCGGCTAATATTCAGGTGCGCTTTGTAGTCCGGGAAATACGGTAATTTTTTTTTATTAACCAGTAAAAATCTTTCGCCTGACTAGAGACTGAGGCTTGCTGGACCACAGCAAAATAGCGGTTGTGTAAACTGCATTCACAGCACTAGAACCATAACATCATGTGCACAGCTTGCTTCCATGTCTTGGTTGTGTGATTTAAGTATTGAACTGTTACCCTTATTTAATTTAAGTGGACTGGAAGCACTTCTATTTACGCAAATATCACAACGCGGTGGCTGCATGTGACCAGACTCCCTCCCATCTGTGTTTATTTGCCATTGAGAAGCTTGGACTTAGTTGCAAGGTCATGTTGACTTGTTTAGTCTGGCTACAGAGCTTTTACTTAAACAAAAGGCAAACTTACCTTTTAGATATTTGTGCAGGATGTACTGTAGGCCATAAAAGACAGTTTTGTCATATTTGACTTTTCTGTTTTTGCTGGGGTCTGTCCTCTTCTCGCGGCACTCGAAGTAAGAGTACACTTTACTCGTGTTGGGGGGGTACTGTTTATAATGCGTTACCTGCCAAAACAGAGCACAAGACAAATTAGACTGGCCATAAACAATGACTAACCAGTTTAACCGGGTTAGGAGAAAACTAAAACAAGAGCAGTCTGATACCGCATACCTCTGCCACAGCTGAAAATTCCCTAGACACCATGCATGAATAAATTTCTGGATCCAGGAACACTAAGACAACATCTCCAATTTATCTTATTTCAGTCTGAAATACATTGGTGAAGGTGTACTCACTTCTAAGTTGAGTCAAACCCCATCCAAACGTGATCACTAACTACTTTATTTTTTATTTAGTATGCATGTGTTAACATGCCACCTAGAGCTGGGCGATAGAACGATAACGATATGTATCGCGATATAACTTTTACTCGATAGAGAAATTAAGCTATCGCGATAGACCTCGCCGCTCTTGTCCTCTTTTAAAAAAAAAAAAAAAAAAAAAAAAAAAAAAAAGGTCAGCCGATCCAAATTCAGTAGCGCAGAGCTGAACCAATCACAGCCGCAGCGTCACGTCGCGTGACTTGCTACGTACAGCACAAGTGCCAAGCCGCACGTGTGTTTGTTTGGGAAGCAGCCAGCGCATAATGGAGGAAATGAGTGTGCCGACTAGAAAAATCAACCGAGCATGACCGAAGAGAAAACCGATGATGGTTCCAATGCCGGAGAGATTGTCGAACGGAAGAGCCATAGAAATTCCGTAGTTTGAAGGTATTTCGGCTATTTCAAGTCTGACAAAAAACAGAGTAGCGTGCACTGTAAATTGTGCCGAAAGCAAGTCTGGAAATACAATAAACTGGTGCATGCGTCACACTGTGCGCCACGTTATTGTTTCGGTGAAATGAATTTCTACAATACTGTTACTGTTAATTCTACTCTCTGCAGTGTTTAAATGCTTACATATACACACAGTTACTGTCCCTCCACACATACGACTCGGTTCTGCTTCTATGCCGCAGCTTTGTTTACTTTTTCCCACCGAGGCTTCTAGACTTCTGATTGGCCAACATTTCTGCACGGTTAGGAATCTAGCGCCACCTGCTGCTTTGGCATGTTCATAGCAGCGTTTTCCTTCATTTCTGCCTTTACGTGTGAACGGGATTATTTTTTAAAACGAAAAGGGAAAATCTCCGTTTTCAAAAATACCCGTGTACGTGTGGACGTAGCCTCAGTCTCTGACTGGAAGCGCTAATTCGTCATTCGGCTTTTGTCAGACTAAAGTAACTGTTAAAACTGTTTGAAAAGCTAAGCTATACAACAAGGAGAGATTGAGAATTTCCTTTTAGTTCTCAGTTTATTTGATATTGACAAAAGTTAGTCAGTTTTGTCTGTTCTTCTGTAAAACAAACTAAGATTTATTTTTAGAATTAATATTTTGTTTCTAAGTGGAATTGACAATTTAGTCTGTTTCATTTGTTCTATTTTGAAACTTAAACGCTTTAGCGGCTGCCTTTTGTGTAGTTTGCAATATTTGCCTTTATTTATCTGAAAAAGTCTCATGTTCCTTAAGTACATCTACCCTGTTGAACTTATGGGAAATAAATATTTAAAAACAAGCTGCTGATTATTTCACATTTTACTTGTGAGCAACGGCACATTTAAATCTTACAAATATAGTTATTTGGCTTATATCGTGATAGATATCGTTATCGCCTGAAATGAAAAAAACATATCGTGATATGAAAAAATCTCATATCGCCCAGCTCTAATGCCACCAGTGCAAAATGACTCATCTAGATTTTATCATTAGTGTCAAGAGGCAATGGGCCTGTACTGTAGCCCAGTTTCACAATGTATCTTGTACATTTTGCACTGTACAATACTGCACAAGCCCACCATTCGAAGGAACTGATTTTATCTCAATGTGTTTTAAGATTGTGCAAAATATTTAGTGTACAGGGAATTTGGACCAACGCATAATGACCAACACCCTGCTTGATTTCAGGGCGTCGATGGGATTTCAAAGGAAAATTGCAGCATTTTCAAACTGAAAAAAAACAACAACTTATCTTCCACAGAAATGAAGAAATCCCATAGAATCAATAACTTCTTACCAAATAAACACATTTTCACAACTTATCTGATTGCATGAAACATTTCAGTTCGTAAAAGTGTTTCAATGTCATGCATTAAAAAAAAAAAAAATTACATTCAGGGAGAAAGAAGTCGAATTTGTCTCTCACACATACACATTTTCTCTATAAAACGGTTGTTTGGAGCTTTATGTGCACTTCTAGTGAAAATTGAATCCCCAGTGTCTGCAATCAAGTCAACAGCTTAAGGCAAGTCCAGACATGTTTCAATAACAGACTCTACTATCATACCCATATGATACAGTCTCACAAAAAGGAGACGATACATAGTCAGTGGTAGCCATCAGTCATTAATTAAATCCCTAAATGAGCTAATGGATTTCTAGAGTGCACTAAAGGTTTAACTCCTACCAGCAACGCTCCTACCACAACTGAAGTGCACTTACATTTAGAAATTATATTCCTGCCTCATCATGTGTCACATGAGAACCTAATGTGTACACAGTCAAAGTACAAGTCACAGTACAAGCAAGAGTCATTTATTATTGTTAGACATTAGACTCTGATCAAACATACCTAGAGACTGGCTGGTGATCGCCTTGGTAAACACTAGTCACCAAGGAAAAATAAGTACTCAATGACCAGTTGGCGAGTTGTTGCTATGAAACTGATTGCTAAGGCCCAGTCACAAAAACTCATAGACAGTGCAGACTCAGTGGTAGCCTTCAGTTGCTAGGGAAAGTTTGATTGCTGACAGGTTGGCAAGTGGTTGCAGTAGGCCGTCTGCTTTCGCTAGGATGTGAAATTGATTCACAAAGGAGTTTACAGCGCTGCAAAAAAAACAAAAAAAAAAAAACACCTTGCGATGGTTTTGGTCACTAACAGCTTGCGTGCAGTTTGTACGCTGACTTTCCTGAAAACACTAACTACTTGATAAGCATTACTGAAACTCTAAAAGAATGTTCTCCATTTCCAGTTTGACTCCCACTTTTTCCAAGTTTGGTGGTTCTTTATCTTGATCATTAATATGCAAAGGGTCATGACCACGACCAAACAACATCTGGCAACAGATGCCAGGTGAGACTGAAGAAGTCACTTGGATGAGTGACGAAACATTTTTCCCAGAAAACGCTACGTCCAGATGAACAGAATCAACTTTTGGAGATCTGGCAACACAGAAGAGCTAATTCGTCAGGCCAGGACTCTACAATCTATTCACACCTACAGGCCAGTGGCCACTCTTTCAGTGATGAGGATGTACACATCCTGGACAGGGAGGAACGCTGGTTTGACCGCGGAGTCAAGGAGGCCATTTACGTGAAAAGAGAAAGGCTATCTCTGAACATCTTTCGCCATCTTACAACGCCGTGATTGCAGCCATTCCCCAACTCTCTGTGAATGATACTCGTGGCTATTGATCAGTGGTTGTTGATCAATGGTCATGACAATATCCATATAAAAGGTCAAGAACTGACCTCACAGCCCATTGTTCATTCATTGGGCTAGTTTCAGTCAATATGCTAATACACTCTTTAAAAGTTTGGGGAAACCTGCAGTCAGCTGAGACTGAAGATGTCACTCGGACAAAATGTTTCTCCCACTGAAAACGCTACATCCAGAAGAAGAGAATCAACTTTTCGGGCGTTCCTTACCCGGATTACTCCGCATGCATCAAGACATTAAATATACAGTAAGATACAAAACTACTTGACACCCACATTGAGTATAGATGAGATAAATGTCAATGAACCACTCAGTTACTCTGACCCCCATATGTGTCCTTTCCTCTGGGCTTTCGAGGACTCAAAATAGAGTCAAGACACTTAACATGACACTGAGTGCAACCACGTGTGTACATATTCATTGGCACCCACTGTATACACACACAAACACACAACCAATGCTTTAGAATGGCAAAACTAATCAGAGTTTCAAAGCACAAGCAGTACGTCCAATATTATTAAATGTCAGCAGAGGACACGCATGAATATTTGATTATAAAACATCCATCTATTGTAACATGAACCTAATTACGACAAACAAGACCAACAACTGAGTTACACAATTCAGTTTTACAGTAACAGTATCAGTAATGGAAGGAGGTGCATGTAGTGGTAAAACCACAGAGTGCCATCACTTATCAGTACCTCTTAACTCTAAGGAGATGTTTGTTAAGTAAATCTTACTATTTTCATATATGAATAACTGGTAAGCAGGCTCTAGGTTCATAAATTTGAGGATATGATATTTTGAGTACTCATTATACAATGACAAGCTCATTCAGTCTGGGTTTTGTACTGAAAAAACTGATCAGACACAAACGCAACTGAAGTAAGGTTTGGGGTTTGTTATCTGCTTCCTCTTTTTCCTTCCTTCCTCCTTTAAAACTCTGATGATACTGAGCTAACTGAGGGTGCAATGATTCCAGGATAATTAAAATCAAAAACACCAAACATACACTGACGCTTATCGTCTATGACAGCGCAGAAAGTTAATGCAATGTCAGTAATTTTCTCACACACAAGTTGCCATCTATAAACATCAAGTAATTCCTCCTTTGCTCTTTCGAGAGACTGGGAAGGAGATGATGAAGGCAGCCTTGTGAAAACGCTTGGACGTTTCACAAAAGTTCCTTAAATCTATTACCACAACCTTTTCCATCATCACCACGCGTGAAATGCAGTACATGCAGGGCACTGTCCCATTACCTGAAGTTAAGAGTTCAATTCAAAGACAAATAATGGAACAACACATACTGACAGTTCAGTTAGTCTGGTTCCAAAGATAAAATCCAACTCTGCAACACTGGGCTTGATCACCTCTCCGTAGTGGCACGTGAAACAGTTCTCTGTTGAAGTGGCTTTTCAGCTTGCAGCCAGTTTTCAAAGACGCAAACAACACATGCAGTTGGTCTGTCCAATCAAGACACGCTGGAGAACCAGGTGAAAGGTATCAACAATTCTGATTAGGAAATATGAAGCAGGAAGTGCCGGGTTAAGCCGGACAGTAGGACCCGAACTTTCAAAATAAGAGCAAGGGGATGCATTAAAAAAAGAAGAAAGAAGTGCTAAAATGAAACCCCAGATACTTTAATGTAAGACCCTGGATCCCTGCTTACTTTCTCACCACCATTCACTCTGGATTTAAGGGTCAGAAGAGTGTAATATGCAAATGTGGTCACATGGTGACAAACTAATGTGGCTTTTCTTTAAAAATCTGTGCTAATAATAGAACACAATATAACTCCTCCCTGTCAAACAAGCAGAGATTTTTTGAATGCATGCTTCCAGACAATAGGCCAGCGTGCCTTTGGGACAGAGAGTTTGCTTTTGAATTCAAGCACACAAAACACAAAGGTGCTCAGGTGGAGTTTGTTTTTATGTCCTGTGTGTGCCTTCAGTTGTTCTGAGAGACCAGCGAGCATTTCTTTGAATTAACCTTTCCCTTTGGTCATGCACGGCCAAGCTACACATACAAAGTAAAGCTGGGTGACAGGTGTTGCAACACAAGTAAAACTTGCCTGCGCTGCAGTGAGGAGACATTTATCTGTACTGTCATTTGTCAGGCATTTGCTGCTTCTCCCTGGGCTTTAACTATCACTACTTGACTGAAAACACGACTTCTAACACAATGCTGTGCTTTACTTTGAGCACACTTTGTTGCTACCTAACAAAAACATCTGTAGCCTTCTTCTATTTTATATTATGCAGCTCTTTGTGAGCTTTCTTAAGTTACAAGGAAAAACTGTTTTCTGTGAATGAAAATGTGTGTCGGCTGTATTCTGATATTTGACATTGTGGTGAAGCGGAGCAGAAAATGCTGGGTCTTTGTTTGAAATCTACTTTTTGTTTTCTAATAACTTGAATAAAGTCGGGTCAATGAAATATGAGCTCTGTGGGAGGATTTAATGGACTTTATGTAATTGTTGCATCAGGAAATATCCGATACTCTAGACTGAGTTTCCCTGTAGATGTCTCATAAAGGGGTTAACTACATATGCCCTTTATTAAGGTAGTCAATCCAGATACTTTAGACTTAGTTTAAAATGAAAGGAGGTGCCAGAAAGCTAAGACTTTATAGAAACCACTCAACATGAAACTGCCACCTCTTCCAAAGGGATGTTTCTGCTCATAAAAAACAAAACAAAAACACCCACACTATATAATATACATATACATCCACTTAACACCAGTCAGCAGTGGTGCTGGCTGTTCATCAATAATCCCAATGAGCAATACTTCTAGAATCAGGTATACGTTTACTTTCATTTTTTTCTATAGTGAAAGTTAAACTGTAATGAAACAATGAAATGAAACCAAAACCACTCATTTGGATGAAATGAAAGGTAAGGTGTGACTGTGCATTACACACCGACGGGAGATTTTGCAGGTATTTAAGTGAAGATTTTGTTTTTTATTTCCTTAGTAAAAAAAAATTATGATATGGCAATGCAGCTGATATATATGGGTACAGAACATGAAATATTGAAGTATAACTGAACAGCACACTTAAGAGATGTTGTAGGCAAATTAAACCACACTAACATTAGTGATAACACAATGAAACACAATGAAAGTACATCCATGTACACATACATTTAAGATGTTAGTTTGTATCATTAGACTACATTACCAAGTTTTTTTTCATTCATTCAGCTGGTGTACAGCTCAGTCTGAGCCTAGGTTTTAGTCGAGGTACTTGGGCTTCCTGCCTCTGCTGGTAGCCCCATACTCCCCTCTCCTGTCATTTCTGACTTTCTTTCCTATCATCAGCATCACCGAATTGCTGAATGGTGTCATGTGGCAGTTGACCTGGCAGCCGTCCAGGCAACCACTTGCTACGTGAGCTTAAACAATACTCTAAGATCATTTGTCCTCTGTTTATATTGCTGGTTATCAGCGGGTTGTTTCTTGTCGTTAGCCAGTGTATAAACACTTACAACCCTTACCCACTGCCAAACATCTTAAACCCGCTTTGAAAGTCTAGCTGCCTTGTGATTCCTTTTTAACTTTCGTTTTCTCGTAAGTTATGAATTGCATTATGAGTGGTGCGAGCTAGCCCTATAGTGGCTAACACGACGTCGAGCTAGTGTGACTGAGCTTTTGCCCATGTGCAGTTCATACAGCACTTGCTAGCTAGGGGCTAATACTAGCTTTTTTAAAAATATCAATACCCTTCATCTCTCTCTTGCGCTCCCTATGCGCTAGCTAGCTAACTCAGCTAGCTGCGGACCATTATGACTAGCAATCCGAGGGGGGGACTGGTATGGTAATAGCGATCTTACATGAAATCTAGGGGGAAAAAAGGATGCCTGCATTGTGAATGTGGTACACCGTCTCTGTTGTACCAGCCCTCTTCTCCCTCCCCCAACTAATTTGGCCTGCGGTGAACCGATGGATACCGGCCACACAGAACAGTGTGATGGCCTTGGGACTGATGATGAAACCACCTTGACTTTGTCAATTTTCACTCTTAACGACTCTCCCTTCACCTAATGCCTCGTTCGCCCGAGACCATCACGGGTACCGTACCTTGTATGAATCGGTCGCTAGCAATATGTTGAAGTCGGTGTCTCTGTGCTCCATCTTTTCCCTCCTTGGTTGTGAGTCGCAGCTGTCAGTAGGTTGTGTTACGCGCCGTGCTGCCGGAGACTCTCCAGCCTTGTGTGTAGCCTGGAAGGGGCATAGAGAACGGGCGGGGGAAGGGGCGGGGACTCGGGGGCGGGCGCATACGTCACACCGAAACTCCGACGTTCGTCGTGTATATCCGGAATCACTCGGCTTTATTGCGCGTTGGGCGCTCTTACATGCAGTTCTCAAGCTGAGCAGATGAGGGCAGTATTGGCCATCAAATACAGCTCCAACATAAGCTTTTGGACCTGCACCGTTGCTTGATTTATCGATTGATTTATTGTAGGAATTCGAGTAAATCTTAATTAAAGACCCTGCACGTCAAAATATTTTAATTCATTCACCCAGTGTACAGAACATCACATACTAGGTTCTTTCACCTGTAAGAATAGTAATGGTTAAAGTTGTCTCACCTTCAACAGGTGAAAGTAAAAAGGCAGGTCAATGTTGGATAGTGACGAAAACCATGCACATTTAACGTGAAGAAGCAAAAGTGAGTGAAAACACCTAGAGTACCTCTGTAGTGATGTGGAAATCACAACAGCACATTAACTGTACACAGAAGTCTGGTTTCAGAAGATGATTGATTTATTCCCCTTATTAGGTAGATGCTCATTATTTTTAATCTTCTGAATAGGTCTAGATATCACTAACGTACAGATTGTTTTGTTATGTTTTTAGAAGATGATACAAAGGTAGAAACACATTTTTTTTCCGATTTATCTTGATATCAAAAAATGTGTTGGACCTGCTCTTTTCCCACCTTTTGTCTTTTTTTTTTTCACTTGAACTTTATTCTCCCTATAGGCTGATATGAGCTCTTTTTAGTTTAATTGACCCCTTTTATCACTTTGCTGTACAGCTGTTCGAGGTTATAAGAAACCATAAAAACTCATTCATGGGTTAATGATGTCTCACCAGTAGGTCTTGAGGTATTTCAAATATTAATTTCATTCAGTTTAAAAAAATGAAGGAATGAGATGGTCTTTGAGAAGTTTCTATAAGCATAAATACACCAAATACATCTATTTCGAGTTTATGGGTGGTTTTAAGTTTTAAAATAATCATCAAAAAGATGGACCTAGAGAATATTAAAATAAAAATAATTTAATCGATTCATAGCAGCATTTTAAAGATCCCCACCAGCCACGCCTGAAGCCAGAATGTATAAATATTTAACTGTTTTTCATTTTGAAAATTCTAACTACAGGATGGATGGTGTTTCTGATTGTTCCCGCTTTTACAGATTTTCACCACGCCGTTGTTCCTTCCGCTTTCTGTTTTTGGAGTGTAGCGAGCAATTAGTGCTTATACATATTACATTTAACATTAAAATGTTGCCATATTGGATTGAAAATACACGTAAAAAGTCAACCCCGTGGGCTCGAATGTACAGAAAAGAGGACACATGTATGACACACCACTGTGAAGTCCCTTGCTCAGCAGGCTGCCAGCGGTGTGAGAAATTCCAACCCTCCAGACTGATGCTCTCCTCGGCCTATGGCAGCGACATACCGGCTCTGTGATCCCACTCGAGGGAGGAGCTACCTTTAGACTAACGCGACGTTTCCGCATGTCAATAAAAACTTTGTGAAGTCAAGAGGAAGAGCTAGATAGTTAAAGGTAATATTTGTCGGAGTGCTCTACTCTACTTTCAGTTTTCAAGTAGTAACAAGTTTCGGTCACATGATATGGAGCCTGAGCAGATCCGGGCTGTAATTGCTGCCTCTTTTCAAGGGAACTAACTGCAGAGAGTATTTTTATTGGTATAAAAACCAAGGGACAGTAGGAGCAGATATGTTGAGGACACAGCCAAAGTTCGACCTGCACAGGGATGTGGTGTCTGATATCCTCAGGAAGGAGGCGTCGGTCTGCAGAGTAGAAGGTGAGGCGTTCAGGTGCTAACGGTCAGCGTCCTTTCGATGACGGCCAGGTTTTAGTTGTTTTCACAGATAAACGAATATCTCACATAAAAGTAGCGGGTTCAAACGAAGTCGTGTTCTTCGTTCTTTCTATGCCTTTATCGCAGCTTTACTGTTATTATAGCCCCCCATAGGCAGTTTAGCCTGCAGTGGTAAAGTTCCTGTGATTTGTTTATTACTTCTTCTTTTTTTTTTCTTTTTTTTTAATTTTGACCACCAGATGGCACTATTTCATCAGTTACCGCACACTTAAATGCAGGGGAGATGAAACAACCTCCCGTTTGCTACAGCTCTTAGACTCAGTAACTGGAGCATAACTCAAAACATCAACAGAAAACATCTAAAAACAAACAAACAGAGAACTTAAAATACATCGTGAAAATAAAATGTTCCATGTTCTTGCTAGATGAAATATATGATAGTTGTTATTTTGTAGACAGTGCATGATGTCTAGTTGGGTTACTTTTAGGGTTGCCAACCGTCCCTTAAAAAACGGAATCGTCCCGTATTTAGAAACAAAAGTACACATCCCGTATTGAGCTAATAAGGGACGCACTTTGTCCCGTAATACAGTGAGAATCAAAAGTAGTCTATAAATGTTTATGGAATTAACGCTTTGTTTGAAAACATAATTCCCAGCCCCTCTCCTGCTTTGTGACCAATGAGCTGACAGCACACTTATGACAATTCGAGTATGACAATTCAGATTACCGCTCATCTCATTGGTCGAGGAAAGGTCGCTTACGGAGAAAATACCGGAAGACAACAGATGACCACAACAAGAAGCATGGCCAACAGGGAAACAAACGCCGTCACTGCGGTGCAAGTCTCGGACGACAGTACACCTAAAGCTGGGCAGACACTGTGCGATTTTTTTCAGTCACGTTATTCAGCTCCTGCTCAAACTGCACGATTGACTCGCAGGGGTTAGAAGTTGGTAGGTCACGATGCAGGGTCTCACACTATACCGCCCGATGCTCTGATGCGACCTGAGTGCTCACACTGTGCGTCCATAAAATGAAGGTTATAACAGAAAATCTGTCGCTCTCTCTCTCTCTCTCTCTTTCACTCACACAGACACACCACCACCAACTTTGCTAAATTGCTAATGAAAAACATTGATCAGGCAGCTGTGATTGAGCAGCAGTGTAGATCCAACTATTTTCAAGGTTGTTGTGGTCGTGATAATTTTGTGAGGCCACATCGAAAAGGCTCGGATGAGCTTTCCATAGTTCTACAAGTTGTGCCTCCATCGCTGGTGTCCAGATCACACGCTGCACAGCCGTGCTGCTCCGTCTTTTTCACAGACGTTTACGTGTTTGCGCGTGAGCAGTGTGAGCGGCTGTGTCACCACAGCCGCTTCTCGTTACCCCACGTATACTAAACGATGCACGATGAAGGCCAAAATCGGGCCGATCACCAAATCGGTTACACGACTCAAAAATCGTCTCAAAATGGGCCAAAAATCGCACAGTGTAAGCCCAGCATTAGAGCAGCAATGTTTGTTCGCTCAGAGAAAGAAAAAAAGGCTGCAAAAGTACAGGGAGGAATGGGAAAAGGAAAACACCTGGCTGGAAAAGTGCACGATAACACCTATAAAGCGCACTGCACTGTGTGCCAGCGCACTTTTTCCATAGGCATGCTTCTATTGGTGGGCACATGAAGAACATGAGGGGCATGAAAGCTCGGGGAACCCTTTACCAATTTTTTGTCCGCCAGGCCAAGGCAGAAGCAGATATGGTATGTAAACATTGGTTTGTTTTTTTTAAACCCTCTGGTTAAGGATATGGGCATGTGCAGTGAATATCAGCGCTATGTGGCCAGAAGTGTAATAATATAATTTATTTTGTGTAATAAACAACTGCAAGGATAGATGATTACAACAAATAGATGACTAATACATAAAAGTAATACATATTTTAATAATGATGATGAGTTATGATGCGTAATCATGGGAACAAGCGGGTTTACAAACAGGAGCAGCTGATTAGCATTAGAAAAGCTGAAATAATACCTCAACTGAAGCCAACTGTACTAAATGCATATGTGCACTGTTACAAGAATATTTTTCGTTCTATTGTTTTCTATTAATTTATATAATTTTAAGTTAAGCAGGACAGAGTTCTTTTAAAGAAAGATTTACTTATATTCTCAAAAGTTAAGCATGACAGGCTTCTGTTTAAGAAAGAGACCTGTTTTACTGTGTTAATGTTGTCATTTTGAGCTAAAAATAAATGGCTAAATGATCATTTGTTTCCCATATGGTCATATCACAAAGAATATGCATCTGCTTAAATCAAATTCAAGTCAAATGGTTAAAAAATAATTTCACACACAAAAAAAAGAGCTACAAAATTCACCACACTGGGAAGGGTGAACTGGGTTGCCCGGCCCTGGCCACGAGGTGTCCCTTATTTATTTTTCAGGGAGTTGGCAACCCTAGTTACTTTATATATTTACAGGCCTCTGCTATCAGACACTCGTTAGCTTGCGATAACAATCTATTACAGAGGGTAATTCTACTACTTATTTAGTATGTTCTGGATAAGCAGTGGGATGAGATAATAAAACAGGCCAGGCAATAAAGTGTGTGTTCTGTGTCTGAAGAATACTCTGGAGCCGTCGACATTCGTATTGTGAATTTTGAAAGAGATGGGTGCATCCTTTATTCCTGGAAGGTAAGCCCACAGTGAAGGCATTGCATATTATGTGTTGCACATGTTACATACTGGACACTTTATTAGGTATGCTTTAATGGTGCTGAGCCCGACCCCATTTTTGCCTTCACAAGTGCCTTCATCCAACAAGCTGCTGGAAACATTACTCAGAGATTTTGGTCTGTATTGACACAATTGATGCTAATGGCCCATTTCACCCCATCCCAACAGTGCTCTGTTGAACTAATATCTGGTGACTGGAAGCAGTTTGAGCACAGTGAAGTACAAAGTGCACTGAGTGCTCAATTAGAATAAAGCAGCTCTATATAAGCTTCAATTCATTTACCAGTACAATTTTTCTGAAATACTCAGACCAGTCTGTCTGACACAAGCAACCGCAACACTTTTAAAGTCACTTAAATCAATTTCTTCCTCAGTCTGATGCTTAGTTTGAACTTCATAGGTTGCTTTGACCACATCTGCATGCCTAAATGAAGTGAATTGCTGCAATGTGATTGGCTAATAAGATATTTGCATTTGCATGTCAAATGCTCTGTCTTGAACTCACCAGATGTCCCATTTGTCAGCTAACCCCCCAAAAATAACACACTGTTGTGTGGGTTACTACACCTCTTAAGTGGCTGTTCTGTTAAATACAGCATTTTTATGCATATATTTAAAAGCTGCTTGTGTCAGTTCTTCATTGAAGTCGTACTAAGTCAGATATTTATATCTCAGAAGTAATTTTTTTTAATGGCTCCAACAGTCATCTTCAAATGGAAAATATCCAAAGAAATCTAGATTCGTTTTATTTCGCCATGTATCTGCTTGACACATTTAGTACTTTTGTGGAAATCTTGGGCTCCTCGGTAGAATGTAAAATATAATTTTCTGTGTTGAACCACGCTCCTCTGCACAACATAAATTTTTAATGATGGACCCTCCAAGACTGTGTGGGTTTAGGAGGTTAAAGACAGTGTGCAGCCTGCAAAGGGAAAAGAATCTCTCTTTTTTTTTTTGTAGTGCAGGGTTTGAAATTTTATGCATGCCTGGTTGCACCTTGGGTTTCAGAGCAGACGCCCTTTTATTGAAAACCTTTTGAATGCAAAAATGTGAAAAATGAATCGATGGTTTGAAGCGGGGCAGGTCTTGTCTGGATGATCTGTAGGGTCGGCCATGGCAATAAAGAAGTCAAGGATGACTTTCCGTACATGCTGATGCGGTGAAGACAGCAGACTGAAATTAAATACTTCTTCTTGGTAGATTAAGATTGTACAATGTAATATTTTAATTAGTGAACTAATGTTCTCATAGGGAGCAACAGGTACCACCAGGATTGGGAAATATGACCCGAACAGCAAGAAGAATAAGGTACTGTGTTTGTGTTTGTGTGTCCCTATATTACTCCATTAAGTTTTGCACACTTTGCAATCATGCACTCATTCTCATGCGACTGTGCGCATGTGTGTTTTCCCCAACAGCTCCTGTACACATTTGACAAGCAGGTGTGTGTCAGCAGCTGTTCCCTGAACAAAGAGGAGACACTGCTGGGTGAGCCTCTGTCTTGTGCAGATAATGAATTATCAGCAACAACACCAGCTTCTTGAACTCAGATCAAGTTTAAATGCCCGTGTCGAGAAAGCAGTTTCAGATCATGCAACGCACGAACCCACAAGTACAAGACGAGATGATGCTGTTCGGATGCTGATTAGTGCCTGAAGAACCACCGGAGACATTATTGTGGGAAATATGTTCCAATTCAGTCATGTGACATGCCAACTTTGCTTTTTCTCTCCTAGCTGTCAGCTTGGCACAGAATGCCAGAGGAGAGGAGCGCCTCAAACCAAGTAACATCCCTTTTCTGTTTTATCCATAGACTGTGACATTAAACCTGTCTTAAAGCAGTGATTCTCAACCAGGGGTACAAATACCCCAGAGGTTATTTTTGGCAGTAGCCAGAGGGCTTAAAAGTACACATTTAAAGTAGTAAATTTAAGTGTGGCCTAACTGATACTAGCTGAAATTGTTAGCAGTATGGACAACTGAACAATATTTTATTTGGACCCAAATTCAGGATGCTGAATTAGAAAAGTTATCAATGAGAAGAAAACTTTATCCTGCAGAAGATAGCAGGATAATCAAGTAGAAGCCTAACAAAAAGAATCATGCAACTGACAAAAAGCCAAGACAAAACAGGGGATTGGAAATGCCACAATTGCAAAAAGAAGGACAAAGGCAGGAGGTAAAACTTACCAAAAAAATGTGTTTGAATTGCCAACTCATTCACAAGATAAATTGTCAGACTTTTTCATTGCCGTTCTAAATTTCAGCATTAATATATAATGCCCCATAAAGTAGTGTGCAGAAGCAGTGCACACTGCACTCCACTGACTGGGACACGTGCACCAAGGCGTGTTTGTGTCAAAGAATGAAATATGCTCTGTGCAGTATGTTGTGAAGTGGCTTGCTTATGAAGTGTTTTTGAGAAGTAACAAGCATGCACGCATGATTGGTACAAAATAGCATTGTAGCAGTTTTCATTTAGTTAGTGATTACAGTGGACCCAAAGTATTGTAATGTGCAAAAGTAATTTCTTTACATTTTATATTTCAGTTCAGACTTTCTTTCTTTTTTCTTTCTTTTTAATTTTAAGTTGAGCTTGAGGTTTTCTAAAGCTCTTTGAAAGTATTTCTTTGGAAATTAGCTGCTTCTCAGTCCAACTCTGGTACGTCTCATTTTCAGAGGAATTTTGTCTTTGTTAAGACACTTAACACTGACCTACACAGGGATGTGGTGTATATTTTTTAATACTAAAAAAGAGACTAAACTTAAACAATAGAAACAAAGTATCACTCTTAGTATCGATCCAATACCAATACAATACCAATATATAGATACCAATACGCCATTGGTGTCTATACTATCGATATTTGATTATTTAACCCACCTCTAGTGGGGAAACATCATAAAATAGCCTGTTAAATTAAAATCAAAACTTTCTAGATATTAGAATAGTTATGGCTGTAAGAAAACGTGATTAAATGTCTTAAAATAAGACGGGCTGTCATTGCAGCTCTTAAAATATTCAAACAGTCCAGTTGACTTAATTAGAAGCCTATCTATAGATAGGCTCCTTTTTGCTATGGCCTTTTAAGAATAACTCAAAGATAAAGTTTCTAATGAAGATAAGCATAGTGACATTTACTTTTAAGTCAAATAATCTTCCCTGGAAAGCATAAACATGTTCCTTTATACTGAAAACAAGATCAGCTTTGAACTTAAATTTAAATATCAAATTATTATGCACGGTTTATTCTGAAGTTTTTGTACTTGAGTTGGAATAAGGTTGGGAACCACTTCCTTAAAGCAGTTTAAATACACTCTTTTCCTACAGCATTTTCAATCTGTGAATGATATTAACCCTAGCCTGTCTACCTTTGTAGTATCAAAGTGCCTGACTCTCCTGATTGAGATCCATCCTATTAACAACACTAAAGTCCTCAAGGCAGTGGACTTCAGAGTCAAAGTGCAGGTAAGAGTGTTTCATTCACATTTCACTAACAAACAAGCGCTTACGTCGCAGTTACGAAGCGTTAGTGCTCAGAGGGCATGACTGTCATACTACATATCTTTTATGGCCTCTAGCTTACGTTCTATCACTTAATTAAAGTCAGTGTACCCACTTTTCTCCACTTTCTCTTCTACAGTCATGCCTTTTCATCAATTTTGTTCATAGCCTTGAATAAAAAGCAGCAAATTTTCAGCTTCATCTGGCAAATTGTTGGAAACCACTCGTTTAGTTTTCCCGTGGCTTTTTTTCCCCATAGTTCCTCCATCATGAAACTGACAGAAGATCAGTGCTGGAGAGCCATCTGCTGCTGCTCACTGAAGATGGATGTAAGCAACTGTGTCCTTATGCTGGCCTGCATGTGTAACAAGAATCCAGAGAGAACTATGATAATGCATAAAAAATAATACATACTGTATATTCTACCGTACATTCTTCCATTTGCATAATTATCATTTTGTGTGTTTAGATGTGGATCTCTACCACGTGATGCTAACGAGGCAGGAGGGATATAGAGTGGTATGCTACACATTGCTTTTTTTTCTCATGAAGGAAGTGTTTGCAGATAGTTGACTCATCTGAGCTATAAATTGCATGCAGGATTTCATGGCTGGTAAATTCTGTGCAGTTCTGCAGCGACATAAATTCTTTCCAAGGGTGCACGAATTTAGTAATTAATAAGCAAAACAGTGCAAAGAATATATTGTTTCAACCTCCTTCTCAAAATACACTGCACGTCTTCTGCCAGAGACTTGCATTAACAATTCATTGTGGCTGAATTCAAATGTTTGTGTGTTGACCAGGTGATAATGAACCCCGAACGTTTGTCCAAAACGGCAGAGAGAATCGTGGAGGATTTTTGCTGGGTCCAGTGGGACAGGCACACGCAAAGACTCTACTATCTCACGTTTAAGGCAATGCATACAAACTCGCATTCAAATTTGGCAACAGATACCCTGGGACTTGTTTGATTAACGCAAAATGTACGGCTCGTCTTTTGCAGGAAAAGTTTCTGCTCCGAAGCGTTCAGTTTTACCCAAGCTATAACTGTGAAACTGTGGTATGCTATCTTTGTGTCTTATATTTTAATACATGCCGCTCTTTGTGCTCTGTATTTGTTGTTTATGCTTTTACTTTGAAATAACATACCGCTCTGATAACAGTTCGAGCTCCCTTTAGAACTGCCTGCCAACTCCTTCCGCACAGTCAAGTAAGGCAACTTTTAGCAGAGTATAAAATAGAAATATGTCGGTTCTATATTCTGCATTCCTTTTGAACATTGTTTTTGTGTTTGTGTTCGTCTCGATGACAGGTTTGCAAATCTCGGTTTCGACCATTATCACACCGAGAGGCCGGAGCAGGAGCTTGTTAAGTTGCAAGTATTCACAAATAAAATAGGTAAGACGTCCTCACACACATCCATGCACCGCATGTCTGTTCACATGCTTATTAGTCTCACATTGAAAAGTCAGATTATGAGACTAATTTGATACATTTGTGCGATTCCTATCCCTCTTTGTAAAAACAAGAAGGTAAGTCTCCGCCTCAGCTCACCTCCAGGGATTAAAAATCTTGGCCAATTCACAATTTCAGTGATGATTGAAGGATTTGTGGAGATGATCACTTTATAATGAGGTTCTGACCAATTTCTGAGATGACTGTAAATCTTACAAGCCTCCTTAAGTTTCAGAGGTGTTTTCCAATAGCATCACAGCTGATGATGCTTTTGCCAGTGATTAATTCAAAAGCCGATTTGTTCAGCCGATCTGTCAGTTCCTCTCATCATTGTCATCCTTCTCACTTAATATTTATCTGTTCTGGCTCATGCTGCTGTCCTGGTTATATTCACACTCCTCAGATTTTTGTCCTGTATTTTTTTTTTTTTTTTTGTGCTGCATGATTAAACATAGACGGTTTAATGGCATACAGAAAGAGGGACAGAATCGCATTGACTATAGATGAGCTGCACTGTAATGAAGCTGCTTTATTTGAGCTTTAATGTGAATACAAGAGTAACATCTGCCTCGAGCAGCTTGTAAATCTTTCAGGATTTACTTTCTTATACTGACTTTCATCCATTACTATTAATTAGGGAAAAATCAGACTGCAGACTCGTTCTGTATGTTAAAACCTTGTATTCATACTCAACCATGAATATAAAGTGGTCAACACATTTCTCTCTCAAGCATGAATTTGTAGTAAACAGTACATTTCTTTGTGTGTATATAGGTGGGTAATAAATTAAAGGAAGCCTGGAACCCTTTGCTCAATCCAGTCTGGTACCAGCTATACCAGAGTGATCACCTTCACCTTATGATGAAACATTTTTATGCTGATGGAGCGTCATCATGCTGATAGCAGCGCTCCCATCAAGGGAATGTTCCTATAAGTATGACAGTGGTCATATGCTATGGCCGTCAGATTGCAACCAAACTGAATACCTGTTTGGAAATTTGTATCGACATATTAGATAGTGCTAGTTCATCACCACCATCATCAAAACACCTGAGGTGGGTGGGATCATTTTGGGGGGCGAAAGACTTAATCAATGCTAGAGAGTGTTCGGCTCTTCTGACAGCATGATGTTGTGCAAAACTTTAAGATTGCTTGTTTATTCTTTTAATTTGGAACCTGTCTTACATAATTTTGTTATACACTTAGATACACTCATTGGCCACCTTATTAGGTGCACCTGTTCAGCTGCACAATAATTACAAAAATGAGAAATCATAATGGGAACAGTCAGAAGAGAATGACCAGAAGGCAATAGTAAATAAAAAACCCCAAAAAAAACCACCACTGACAACCAAGGTATGCAGAAGAGCATCTCTGAACTCTACAGCTGCAGAAGACCACAGCAGGTGCCTCTTCTGACAGCTAAGTACAGGAAACTGAGGATAGTGTTTGCAAAGGCAAAATTGGACAAGACTGGAAAAATGTTGCTGGGCCTGATGAGTGTCTATTTCTGATGCAACATTCGGATGGTACCGTCAGACATTGGTTAACCAACATGTAACATGGTGGTGTAATGACATGGGAAGTGTTTTCGTTGCACACTGAGCATTGTTTAAACACCATGGCCTCCCTCAGCATTGCTGTTTCCAACATATCACAAAGCTCAGATCATCTCAAATTATACTCAAATGGCTTCCACAGTCACTTGGTCCAATACAGCACCTTGGGGATGTGGTGGACCAGGAGATGAATGTGAAATTTAAGATTACTCATGTGCAGCTGACAAATCTGCAACAAATGTGTGATACTACGTGTCAATATGGACCAAAACCTCTGAGGAATATTTCCATCACCTTGTTGAATCTTGGTGAAAATGGGGCGCAACCCCATACTAGCAAGGTGTACCTAATAAAGTTTCCAGCAAGCGTATATTTTTATATACTGCCAACTGTAAGAAGCTCGTAATGGCATGCATATGCACTGAAATGTTGTTTGTAGAATTTTAAAAGCATCCATAGAAATACATTTAACTTTTTGGATTAAGTGAACACTCTCCTCATTTAGATTTTTTATTTTTTTTACACAAAGAAATGTGCTGGTCGAATTATTTCAAAATAATATAATCAAATCAGAATTCCAACCTTTAACAAGGCATGAGTAATTTTTACAATTACTACATGGCTGACTCTATAACCTCTGAATATAATCTCAGTATTTCACTCTTATTGCTTGTCCTATTAAAAAGTAAGTAATGTTAAATATTAACAATATGAATAGAGTATATGGTATAATAATATATGACGATAAATCGGATCTAATTTTTCCATTGGTTATCATGAATAATGCCACGGTTTGATCTGTAACTTCCCTGTTCTGTGCTTAACTCTTAGGAAGCATGTGTGTGTGCTATACCCAGCCTCTTCAAGACAAACACGAACTTCTCTACACCGTGGTTTTAGTTCACAAAGGTGTGTCTGTGCTAGCTCCTAATTTTCCCCTCCCTATCTGTTACTGCCTCTTTTACAGTTTTTATCTCGAGCACACGGAGACAAATGTGTTTTTTTTTTTTAACTTCCTGCAGACTGCAGCAAGAAGTTCAGGGTGTCTCTGGGCAGTGATGCATCGCCACAGAAAGCCACCCAGCTCCATCCGCTCTTCATTCCCATAGGTCATTGCGCACACACACACACACACACACACACACACACACACACACACACACACACACACACACACACACACACACACACACACACACACATATCTGCATCCTAATATTTGTGAGTTTTTAGGTTGAATTTCAAATAGAAACACAGGGACACCAAATATAGATGAATGTGTTTATCTGCACAGAGCCCAAGAAATGCCTGGTGTGCCTGAAGCATACTAACTGACAGTGATGCTGTGTGTTTTTTTTATATAGGTTACTACATCCTGGTATACCTGCAGGGTTATTTCCTCCACTGTATCAACACCAGGCAGCAGGAGATGCTCTGTCACTCCCTCTTTCTCTCTGGTAAGGCAAGTTTTGTCGAAAGAAATAGTGCCTGTGCTAAGCAGTGGCAGAAGTAACATTTTTTTCTTTCTTTCCCCTCTGTAATATATTCTTTTTTATTTCTCACATGACTTTTAAACGAGGAAGCTGCCTTATCTGTCAATAAGACGTGCGCCTCAAAATAAGATGATTTAACTCGGTGTCTATGCCTTGTTCTCTGTCTGTCTGACTCCACAACATGCAGGTCGTGATGTGAACCTGGGCCTGCAGTGTCAGTCAGCCAACATCACAGTTTTGCATGCAGAGGATGAGTCCAGCGCTTGTCTGCTGGACCAGGCCACCGGCAGGATTCACAGTGCCGAGCTCAGCCCCGCCTACCTGCTGAAGATCCTGCGTTCAGACACAAATTCTAGGTGGGCATGACTCAAAACTTAGAAGAGGAAGAGGAGTGCATAGGAGAAGATATAGGCAGGAAGGTAGCAGACAGGCTTTTGTGTGTGTACACCTGCAGTGTCTTTCTGAAATAAATTTAGCATTTACTTGAACTTTCGCCAGGAGTCACCTCCTAGCTCGATAAAGATGCAGCAATGGCTCTTTTCCCTTTTTGTTTAGTGGACAATTTTTCATTCTGTTCACTTTTGAAACTTAAATCCACTTTTTTAACAGCATGCATACATCACATTGTAGTACCTGACTGCTGGCTCTCTGCCTGTGTGTTTGTATATGCTTTTTTCTATATTATGGTGTATTTATTATATGTCACCTGCATTCAAGGTGTCCCAGCAGTAAGGCTGACCCTCAGCGCCTGGCTGCCCTCCACTGCCTGCTGGTTTACATGGGAACTGACCCAAACCTGGAGCTAAAGGTGCGGATGCACATAGAATAATTGAGTTTAGTTTAGTTTAGCTCTGCAGAACATCATCTTTGTTTTCCAGCACATTTAAAACAAAATGACTGTCTTTTTGTAGAACATAAGTTCAGGAGGAGAATAGTCATTGATTTTTATTGGGTCTTAAACAAACTTACAAGATCAATAAGTTCTCCTTGAAGTGGAGAACGCACAAAAAAGACAAGATAAATAGGCAACAAAGTGGAGAATGCAGCTGTTTGAATAAGTAAACATTCAAGGTCAGTGTTAGGCAATTTCCCTAAAGAACTAAAGATGTACAACTGAGAAGAAGTGAGTAGATAAATGTAGGAAAAGGCGCTCTTTCTGCACTTTGGTGTAAATGCGGTAGGTGTCAACCTTGAGTTGGAAGCCGGTTAGCCAGAGGGAAGAAGACAGAGAGAAAGACAGAAAAGATGGGATGCTGTAATGAAATGGGAGAGAAGAGAAGAGAAGTGGGCAGAGATCAAACAGAGTTAAAGACAGAGAGAAAGGGAGAAAGTGTTTTGTTTTGGCACGGTGCTGTGACTCAGACTGTATCAGTGTTACTACTAAATTAAGATGTTCTAGATTGTCATAAATTCTTTCTTTAGAGGTTAAATGAGTCGCCACTCGCCAGCTTCATTAGTGCAAGCTATCAGTGGGAAATTGGACACCATACAGAACTTTTATATCCTTTGTAGACTCTGCACCAGTGTAGTCGAGGCTTTGATAAAGTGGCATAAAATGTTCATAGAGTTTGAAACTTTAATACTGGGAATACTACATAAATGAAGTTACTCTGTTTCTAACTTGTCTTCTGACTTTACTTCAGCTCTGACTTATGCTACAGGGCGAGGGTCTTTATACATCAAAGCAAGATCATACAAAAAATTATTATCTGTGATTACAGCTGTCACCAGCTATTACCAAACACAGTACCCAGCTGACATCAGGATGCTCACAAATGTAAAATGCTGAAGTGCTTCCCTCTTCAGCATAGGGCGTGTTAATGAAACTATGTTGTGTTAGCTAATTATTGTGGAAAGTGGCCATCGCAGTTTAGTGTAGGGTTGCCAACCGTC
The DNA here is from genome assembly GCF_963969265.1 of Rhamphochromis sp. 'chilingali'. NCBI lineage: Eukaryota > Metazoa > Chordata > Actinopteri > Cichliformes > Cichlidae > Rhamphochromis > Rhamphochromis sp. 'chilingali'. The sequence goes on along the minus strand of NC_137934.1, from coordinate 8,762,620 downwards.
CCTTAAAAAACGGAATCGTCCCGTATTTAGAAACAAAAGTACACGTCCCGTATTGAGCTAATAAGGGACGCACTTTGTCCCGTAATACAGTGAGAATCAAAAGTAGTCTATAAATGTTAATGGAATTAACGCTTTGTTTGAAAACATAATTCCCAGCCCCTCTCCTGCTTTGTGACCAATGAGCTGACAGCACACTTATGACAATTCGAGTATGACAATTCAGATTACCGCTTATCTCATTGGTCGAGGAAAGGTCGCTTGCGGAGAAAATACCGGAAGACAACAGATGACCACAACAACAAGCATGGCCAACAGGGAAACAAACGCCGTCACTGCGGTGCAAGTCTCGGACGACAGTACACCTAAAGCTGGGCAGATACTGTGCGATTTTTTTTCATTCACGTTATTCAGCTCCTGCTCAAACTGCACGATTGACTCACAGGGGTTAGAAGTTGGTAGGTCACGATGCAGAGTCTCACACTATACGACCCGATGCTCTGATGAGACCTGAGTGCTCACACTGTGCCTCCATAAAATGAAGGTTATAACAGAAATTCTGTCGCTCGCTCTCCCTCTCTGTCTTTCACTCACACAGACACCCCACCACCATCAACTTTGCTAAATTGAAAAACATTGATCAGGCAGCTGTGATTAAGCAGCAGTGTAAATCAAACTATTTTCACGGTTGTTGTGGTCGTGATAATTTTGTGATGCCACATCGAAAAGGCTCGGATGAGCTTTCCAAAGTTCTACAAGTTGTGCCTCCATCGCTTGTGTCCAGATCACACGCCGCACAGCCGTGCTGCTCCGTCTTTTTCACCGACGTTTACGTGTTAGCGCGTGAGCGGCTGTGTTGACACCCTCACGAGCGATTGATGATCGGGAGCTGGTCGTGAGGTGTTAATCGCTTCTCGTTACCCCACGTATACTACACGACGCACGATGAAGGCCAAAATCGGGCCGATCACCAAATCGGTCGCACGACTCAAAAATCGGCTCAAAATGGGCCAAAAATCGCACAGTGTAAGCCCAGCATTAGAGTAGCAATGTTTGTTCGCTCAGAGAAAGAAAAAAAGGCTGCAAAAGTACAGGGAGGAATGGGAAAAGGAAAACACCTGGCTGGAAAAGTGCACGATAACACCTTTAAAGCGCACTGCACTGTGTGCCGGCGCACTTTTTCCATAGGCATGCTTCTAGTGGTGGGCACAAGAAGAACATGAGGGGTGTGAAAGCTCAGGGAACCCTTAACCATTTTTTTGTCCACCAGGCCACGGCAGAAGCAGATATGGTATGTAAACATTGGTTTGTTTTTTTAAACCCTCTGGTTAAGGTTATTATGGGCATGTGCAGTGAATATCAGCGCTATGTGGCCAGAAGTGTGATAATATAATTTATTTTGTGTAATAAACAACTGCAAGGATAGATGATTACAACAAATAGATGACTAATACATAAAAGTAATACATAGATGAATAATGATGATGAGTTAAGATGCGTAATCATGGGAACAAGTGGGTTTACAAACAGGAGCAGCTGATTAGCATTAGAAAAGCTGAAATAATACCTCAACTGAAGCCAATTGTACTATATGCACTATATGTGCACAGTTACAGGAATATTTTTTGTTCTATTGCTTTCTATTAATTTATATAATTTTAAGTTAAGCAGGACAGAGTTCTTTTAAAGAAAGATTTACTTATATTCTCAAAAGTTAAGCATGACAGGCTTCTGTTTAAGAAAGAGACCTGTTTTACTGTGTTAATGTTGTCATTTTGAGCTAAAAATAAATGGCTAAATGATCATTTGTTTCCCATATGGTCATATCACAAAGAATATGCATCTGCTTAAATCAAATTCAAGTCAAATGGTTAAAAAATAATTTCACACACAAAAAAAATAGCTACCACACTGGGAAGGGTGAAGACAACTGGGTTGCCCGGCCCTGGCCACGAGGTGTCCCTTATTTATTTTTCAGCGAGTTGGCAACCCTAGTTTAGTGGTAATTAAAATGAGTTCAGAATTTGCAAATTCATATCATAAATCTCGACGCATTGCTCTCTCCTAGCTGCGTTTATAAGTTAAAAGAATTGGTATGGCTAATACTGGCCCCTGTGTTTACTTGGCATGGAATAGACACTAAAATTTGCAGTATTGCACACCGCTACCACTAACGTCCTAGCATTTGTTAATTAGCCCTTATTATGTCTACTGACCTTTTGGCCTCTTCTTATAACAGTGCCACAGGTTTTGGAGCTATAAAAAACATCAGAAGTATGCTTAGCTAATTTGCGTTCTTGCTCTGAATTACCTGAGGAGCTATTTATCAGTTCACCTTATTTAAGTTGTTAGCTAACACTGCCTAGCTTGGTTAGCATGGTGCATTAACACACCATATGGGTGTTTTACAGAGCTAGAGGTACTTGCTAATGATTACTAGCATACAGATAAAATATTAGAATCTACCTCACAAAAAAACAAACTCGCTGTTACAGTGAACTACAAGGCATATTTTTTTACCAGACATTTGTATTAAATATATACTCTAGAAGGCCCAGTTCAGAGACTTAATACCAGAGAATTAGCAGAGGTGACACCTAAGCAGACAATTAACAGCTTCTTGTGAGGGCTGTGACCTCAATAGTACATTTTGTATCTTAATAAACTTTAAATCACACTTTAAACATGTTTATTTCTTTTGTAAATTTGAGCATTTTAAAATGGGAGGTTACAACTTTAGACTAATTTTTAGTCCAGGAGGTTGCAGCTTTTTTAAGTAATCAGCTAACGAGCGATGAGAAGCCAGGACAAGACAGGTGTTTGGTTACTTTTAAAATGACTTTTGAAGCTAACGACCTCTCTGCTAACTTCCGGTATCACTCCCATCAATTAACTGTTCACAAATGTTGAACCATTCCTTTAGGGGATAGGAGAAAATTACCTGTCACTTTTTGAGGTCACTGTTGAAATATACATGAACAGCAGAACTAGAAACTAATCTTTTACTGGTATCGTCTCCTTGTGTTTTTATCATGTCTCTAGGTTATTGAATGGCTGTGTGACAACGTGAACACCTTTGAATCTTTTGATCAGATCCAGGAGTTTATTTTAGGTCAGTGGCAGCTGGAGAATGAGTACACAGTTCTCCTGAGTATCACTTCTCCTTTCTTTTGGAGTCTCACTGCTCTCTTACCTTTTTATGTGTCTTTCTGTTTGTGACTGTAGATTGTTTGCATCTTATCTGCACTAAGATGAATGGTTTCATCAGTTTTGTTTGGCTTTGGTGCCAGTGGCGCCACACGCAGATATGTAGAGTTTGAAAATAGTTTTGACTTCTCTGAAACCTCACAGACACATAGTTTGCAGACTACTGCAAATATGGTTAAGTCCAAGCTGACTAACAACATATTTGGCATTCCCTGTAAAGAAATCCTTGGAATAGTATGTGATGATATTTTCATATTTAAAACATCACCCAGAGAGTCAACGACTGCCTTGGATTGTAAGCAGCTGGCTGCATACATTTGCATTTAATTGGCACTGCAATAACTATTTCACCTTGCTGTTGTATTAAGAAATAATATTAACTTAGGTGTTATCATATAGTATAGGAAGACAATAATTGTGACCTAATAAAGGATACATTAGTACATTGTCATCACTCATATATCCTATTGATAGGGGTGAGGCATGGGCTGAAGTGCCTCATTTACCTTCTAACTATGCCTAGATAAAACACTCTACATGTTTAAAAGCAAGTTTGTCTGTTCTGTCTCTGATGGCCTGTCTGTCTGCCTCTCACACACAGCCTCGTTGTACAGAATAAGCTACGAGAAGGCTCTCAGCTTGGATAAAATCCTGCCTTACTCCTCTGTATTCGACAAGAAGGTACCACACATATATACATAACTTTGTACAAGCAATACCTTGACATTTGCAATTGAAAGTGGCAACTCAATGTACAGTACTATACAAAATCTTCAGCACCCTCTACCCCTCTGCAAATTTCTTTGTATTGTGGTATTTATTGAAACGTCAACATAGATGGAAAAGGTAAAAACACAGTTTGTACAAATCTAACAAGCTTGAAAGTCAACATCAACACAGCCTGAACTCTCTTGGGCAAGCTTTCTTGTATTTTCTTTAATTAGTCCTCAGGAATAGTTCTCCAGGCTTCGTAAAGGAAATTCAAAGCTCTTCTTTGATGTTTGCTACCTTTTGTTTGGTTCTCTGCAAGTCAAGATGATCCACACTACTTCAGTAATGCTGAGGTCTGGGCTCTGGTGAGGCCGATCCATGACTGATAGTGTTCCATAGTGTGTGATTGTGGTTTTTTTTTACCCAGGTATTACATTATTTACTGTATTGGCAGTGTGTTTGGGATCATTGCAATGCTGAAATATGATGGAGTTGGCAATCAGACGTTTTCTAGGTATTGCATGGTGGATCAAAATGATGATGGTACATTGTGTTCATCATTCCATCAGTTTTGACATGATACCTGACACCTCTGGCCTCAAACCATAACAGAGCTTCCACTGTGTTTCACAGATGATCATAGACACTCCCTGTTGTACCTCTCTCCTGACCTTCTCTGTACATACTGATAAAGATTTGGGAAAGAAATGATTCAGTTTTATTTACACATCTGTTTCCACTGCATTTCTAATCTACACTGCTTTCTCCACTGATTGTGTAATTTGGCATACCTCAGCCTTTTCTCCTTGTTTTCGTTTCTTAAGAATGGCTTCTTGTCAGCTGAGATCATTTCTGTTGAGGTTTCAGCAAACAGTAGATGGATCCACTGAAGGGCCAGACCTCTTTGGATCTTTGGATCTCACTGGAACCGTGTAAAGTCTCGGGTGACATAGGATGGAGTTCTTAAGGACATGATTTTCAGATACTATCTACTGCCGTTGTCTGGTTTCCTGAACTTTTTTAGGACACAAAAAAACCCACTTCTCTGAAAATGATGGACTGAAAATCAGTGAAAATGCACCTAATGTCCAAAGAAGATCACTCTTTTAAAAATTCCAAGCAGGCCTGGCCCCTTGGAAGCAAAATATAAATAACTGACCGGCCACAAGACTTTTGCACAGTACTGTTAGTATTGATTTAAATGCAGTGGACGCACTTGCTTTTGAGCCATAGACTTTTTTTGTATTTGTGCTCTAGGAGGTGCCAGAATGTTTGCTGAAGGTTCCTGGTGTGTTTTGTACCACAGAGATTCAAACTGAATCTACCTTCAAAGGGAAGGTAATAACACATTTCTCACACTTGAAGTCCTGGAGTTATTTTGAAACAACATGACATTGAGCAGCACAGTTTTGTTTTGAGAAACATTTAATAAAACTAAACTTTAAAAAAGCGATTAAATTGAGAGATTGTGTGTTGCATTAAATATTACCCATACAAATACAAATCACTGAAATTAATGCAGATGTCCATAATACATTTATATGTAAAACAGCGTGCACCGCTCCGATGTAATTATCCTCGATTGTTTTGCCCTTGCTTTGTCGCTGTTGCGGTGCCGCTTGCTTCTGTGTACATCTGTGAGCAGGCCAGGAGTCTCCAGGGCTTCTGGTCAGAGCTGCAGTGGAACACAGAGAGGACAAAATATCTCGATGCCGATCCCAACCCCCGATACAGAACCTCACACATGCAGGCCGACTGGGACAAAATGGTGAGTGTGGGTGTATGTGCATGCCAAAACATCCCATGTACTGATTGACCGTTAATCACCCATGTATCTGCATGTACATGAAATGCATCTGATCTCTGGTAACTGTTCAAACATGATCTTTGATGTGTGGGTGTGAATGCATGTGAGAAAATGTGCACGTCCTTGTCAAAATACCGGTGGGGTATTTTGTGAAACAATGGAAGCGTATTTTCAGCGTCTCTCATGATGGGTGTTTGTTTCAGAGGTCCGAGAGGAGACCCTCCAGCCAGATGAATCACATAGAGGAGAACACAAAGAAGTAGGTCTGCCTCCCACATGAGATTTGTTAAGAAATATGCTGCAGACTCACAGTCCTGAAACGAGAGGAGGGGGGCACCTCTGCATTATGTTCCAGTGTTTTTAACAATGAGTTCTGAAATTAGGCACATTTATCTCTAATGAGGTGCTCCCAGGTCAACATTTTACAGTGGTTTCATTGTAATGAATGTTTTCAAGCACTGTGCCCTTAGTTTTCACAAGCATAGGCTGATTGGCCTGATGGGGTAGCTGTGATTGGTTGTTAAAATCGAGTTTGAAATTGTCTCAAATTACAGCACTTGTCACAATAGCTACAAAAACTGGCACACAGCTCCAGGTTATTGCCAAAAAAAACAAAAAAAACTTGAAATGCGCTCATCTTTCAAGGATGTGGCTGGTATAATTGCTTATTCGACCTGAACAAACAATGTTTATTTAGGTCCCTATCAATGCTCAGTGCCAGTTAGCTCTAAGCCCACTTGTTCCAATCAAACACAACCCCTAAAGACTGCACTCTCTGGCCTAATTTATTAAAGACTTAATTTATAGTCCCACAAATGTGTCCCACTTAAATAGGACAAGCAGTCTGTGCTAAGCCTTTGCCGCCAGAGTTGTGCTCTCACCCAGCATCTTTTTCCATGACAAGATCCCTGCATCGACAACCCGTTGTTTTAACATTAGACTATGAAAGCAGATAACTTGCCTGTAAAACTCCTAAGTACCTCACTGATCTACTCACTTAACATTAACATATGGGAAAGCTTAAGTCTTCCTTTGTTTAGAAAGGTACAACAAACATTGGACTTCCAACTTCTGGAATACTTTGCCAGATAATGAAAACCTTCCTGTTTTATGATGCATGCATGGTTGACACTGAGTAAAATGTAACTAAAAACAGGATGCAATGATTTCCAAATTATTCACAGTAGAACATAGAAAACATACCAAAATGTACAAATAAAAAACAACAACAAAAGAAACATGAATTTAATGGCAGGAACACAATTTAAAACAGTTGAGACGGTGCCATGTTTACCACTCTGTAGCATCCCCTCTTCTTTTAACAACAGCCTGTAAACATCTGAGAGCTGAGAGGACCAGCTGCATGACTTTTAGGAGAGGAATGTTATCGCATTTTTATCTGATAGAGGATTCTAGCTGCTCAACAGTCCTGGGTGTTCTTTATCACATTTATGAGCTGGTGAAACTATTACTAGTAAACCATTCTGTTGTAGTATGTTGTAGTTTAACATTGTCTTGCTGAAACATACAAGGGCTTCCTTGAAAAAAGGGAAAAATTAACTGGATGGGAGCATGTGTAACTATAATACATGTATATACATTTCACCATGATGGTGCATTTCCAGATGTGCAAGCTGCCAATTCTATATCACTATTATACCCCATGAGAAATAATACCATAAGAGATTCAGGCTTTTGAACTGAGGGCTGAAAACAAGCTGGATGGTCCTTCTCTGCTTGATTGCTGAGGACGAATTAAATTTCGATTTGTCCGACCTCAAATCAGTTTACCAGTTTGCCTCAGTTCATTTTAAATGAGCTTCGGCCCCAAGAAGACAACAGAGTTTCTGGATCATGCTCACGTATGGCTTCTTCTTTGCATGATAGAGCTTTAACCTGCATCTGGCTCGTACAGAGATTTCTACAGATTCTCTGAATCTTAATATTTATGCACTGTAGCTAATGAGATATTCAGAGTTTTTTGCAATTTTACATTAAATAATGCTATTCTGAAATTGCTTCATAAGATGTAAACACAGGTTTTTGCTGATAGGCAGAGCTTCACCGCCTATCTTCACTTCTGATAAACTCTGCCTCTCTAAGATGCTCTCGTTATACCCAATCATCTGACTTTGTCCAGTTGACCTAATTAGCTGTAAAATGTTCTTGCAACTGACTCTTTTCAGTACCACATTTGATATTCTTAGTTTAACAATTTCATATATATTTCCCGCGTCCTTTTCTGAATAACATATGGGTTTGTGAGATTTGCAAATCACTGCATTCTGTTTTATTTGCACGTTACATAGTGTCCCAACATTTTCTGAACTGGGGTTGTGTCTGATTTTCCATTCGTAACTTTTAGGACCCCTTGGGAGCCTCTTCTCAGAATTGGATGTGAGAAGTTTAGTTGCTATAATCCAAGTCAGAGTAAACTAGAAAACCCCAGGGCTGTATTTCAGTATGGAATAACAAACCTGATATAGTCACTTTCAAAGTTAAAGCGTTAAAAAAAAAACACAAAAGTTGGCAGAACATCCTAACTTAGCTTATCGTTTTTAGATGATGTGTCTATTTGGGGGTTAGGCTGTTGATATACAAGCTGGTGCAAAATTTACACTCAGCTTTTTGGCTCTTGTGTTTTAACAAAATCCAACCGCACTGTTGACTTTGTTACACAGACTCAATTAGTCTATTCTGTTTTTCCTACTGCCAGAACTCATGAATCAGTTCAGAGGGTTACTGATGTGGTGCTTTGCTCTGTGTGAAAGTAACACCAGTAATAGTGTGATCGATACGGTTCTGAGACAGCTGTAGAAAACATTTAGTTCACCAATCATAATGTCCACTCTTTTACTAATCAACCTCTCTTTGAACTTCAAGCTTCGAACTTCAAGCACACAGCATCCAAGCTTTATAGTTATTTTTGGCACAAATGTAACCACTTAGCAGGAATAAAAGAAGTCTGCATAGCCAGAAAGTGAAATCATAACTACAGCCCTTTACCATTTGATGATGACTGAAAGTGGACACATACCTGCATGCACCATAGTTTAAAAGCCTGCTCTGTTTGTTTCAGAGAGCCAACCAAACACCTTTTTGGTTTATAATTAGCTTCCCCCAGGCAAAACTCTGGAACCTGCTTACAAACTTTTTGCTTTCATAGTTTTTGCTGCACACTGCAGCAAATGTAGAATTATACTCCCTCCTCAGCTTACAGCATAAAATGTAAGACTCTTATTATAATGCTGGCTTGAGGGATTGTTTTCACAAAAAGCTTTGCTTCTTATTTTGTAGAGTTCTATCAATGGTGGACACCTGGAGTCTTGGTAAGATGGCATAAGCACACTGATGTCGCACACAGACCCACAACATACACAAGTACACAGACATACTGCAGCATGGACATAATAAATACTCAAACATAGACTTATAATGTAACTCTATACTGTGTGTGAGTATATTTGGGCTTGTGTATTCTTATGAGGCTCTATTCACGCTCACTGGAGTGTGTGGCTAAACAAAACTACCTCACTAATTTATCTTGGAATGAGACAGAGACGAAGGAGGCAGAAAAGCAAAGAAAGAAAGAAAAAGAAAAGCCAAGAGAAAGAATGCTATACATGATTACATAACACTGAGGAGCTTGGTACTTGCATATCCCGCTTTCTCCCTTATTTTCTTTCCCTTGTCACGTGTCTCTCATATGCAGTATGACGCACGTAGCTCCAGTGCAGCTGTTACCTGTCAGACACAACACAGGACATTCTCCACACAAAAACACACACACGGATAATATACCCACATCCTCCCTCAGATTGATTTTTAAAACACACATATGATTGTGTTCCTGTTTTAACGTGTAAATAATAGCATACTTGTAAGAAGCTAATTTCACTGTAAATAGTTTATGATTTGGTATTTTATTAAATCTGTTATGTGGGCGATCATGACTGCTGGATTTTGTTGCATTGATAGAAGACGTTTTAAACTTTTTTTTAAATTTTATTGCATTGAATTAGTGATGCAGATTTATGTGCACAGATACCATTCTCCAGTTTACCTCTCTTTATCTGATTCAAGGCAAGGCAAGTTTATTTATATAGCACAATTCAACAACAAGGTGATTCAAAGTGCTTTACAGAGACATTAAAAAGAAATAAAAAGCATGATTTAAAATTGATAAAAAAAAAAACAGTAGATAAAATCAGTAGTTAAAATGTTAGTTTTGAAATTTAAGCTTAAAAGTGTGGATTTGGTGCTTTATTTAAATGCAGCTGAGAACAGGTGAGTCTTCAACCTGGATTTAAATAAACTGAGTGTTTCAGCTGATCTGAGGCTTTCTGGGAGTTTGTTCCAGATATATGGAGCATAAAAGCTGAATGTAGCTTCTCCGTGTTTGGTTCTGACTCTGGGAACTGATAAAAGACCGGATCCAGATGACCTGAGGGATCTGGAAGGTTCATACTGGGTCAGGAGGTCACTGATGTATTTTGGTCCTAAACCATTCAGAGCTTTATAGACCAGCATCAGAACTTTAAAGTCTATCCTCTGACGGACAGGCAGCCAGTGTAAGGACCTCAGAGCTGGACTGATGTGGTCCACTTTTTTGGTCTTAGTGAGGACTCGAGCAGCAGAGTTCTGAATGAGCTGTAGTTGTCTGACTGATTTTTTAGGTAGACCTGTAAAGATGCTGTTACAGTAATCAAGCCTACTAAAGATGAATGCATGGACTAGTTTTACCACGTCCTGTTGAGACATCAGATCTTTTATCCTTGATATATTCTTGAGGTGATAGTAAGCTGATTTTGTTATTGTCTTAATGTGTTTTTCTAAGTTTAGGTCTGCATCCATCACTACACCCAAATTTCTCGCCTGGTTTGTGGTTTTTAGGTGTATAGATTGAAGTTCTCTGGTGACCTGTAATCGTTTTTCTTTGGCGCCAAAGACTATTACCTCAGTTTTGTTTTTGTTTAGCTGGAGAAAATTGTGGCACAACCAGTCATTGATTTCCTCAATGCATTTACCAAGAGCCTGTACAGGGCCTCGGTCTCCTGGTGACATTGTGATGTATATTTGTGTGTCATCTGCATAGCTGTGGTAGTTTATTTTGTTGTTCTTTATAATCTGTGCCAGTGGGAGCATGTAAATGTTAAACAGAGGGGGTCCCAAGATGGAACCTTGGGGAACTCCACATGCGATACTTGTGTGCTCAGATGTGAAGTTACCTATTGATACAAAGTATTTCCTGTTTTCTAAGTATGTTTTGAACCAGTTTAGTACAGTTCCTGAACGACCTGCCCAGTTCTCCAGTCGTTTGAGTAATATGTTGTGGTCAACTGTGTCAAATGCTGCACTGAGATCCAGTAAAACTGAACTATTCATGCTAAAGTGTGGTTTAAGGGATGGCAGTATTGATCTGGCTGGACTCGTACAGTTTCCTTGTGAGCAGGGATGTCATGATATCAAATATTTATAGAAATTAAATACACACATATGATAATATGTGGCTCATTTTTCCAAGCTTTCTATCAGTATTAAAACATTATAATTTTAAAGAATTATTTTTGGCCAGGAGAGTCACGAAGTTAAAATTTAACACCATGTGGGTCGGGTTCTTTTTCATACAGGTCTAGGTGGATTTGGATTTTTTCCTTTAATAAATGAGATCATTTAAAATTGGCATTTTATATTTAATCAAGTTATATTAAAATTTGATGATCTCGAAGAAAATACAAAAGAATATATTGAGATTGAGATCACTAACTGATGCAAAACCAAAGAGACTAAATTCAAACGACTCTTCACGAATTAATTTCCAGTGTCAGTATTGTTGATGATTATGTCAGCAGTATAGTTTATTATGGGACCCCATCTAAACCATCCACTTATTCAATTCAGGGTCACGGCCTACATGTAAAACAGCTGATTGCTTTGAACTGATAAAAGGCGTACATTGAACCTGGCAGCACAGTCTGCAGGTTTGCTGTGCATTGCAAGCACTTTTTTTTCACATCTGTAAAAAACATTTTTTGCTGTAACATCAAAAAGTTTACTTCTTGCATGTGTGAAAGGGATCAAAAGATGTGTGTATTTGTGTATGCACGCATGTAATAATTCATCTAAAGCTGCAGTGTGGTCCACTTTTGTGAGATTGACATGAAACAACTTCACCATGCCAAAATACTCTCGCACTCACACACACACACATGGCGGGACTGCAGCTTCTTAACCCCCAAAGGTTTGGGATTTATTTTTAAAGCAAAAAATGCTCAAAAAGAATCTATTAATATCTTATATTCAGCTTTTTTTATTATAAATTTAAAAGCCATGAAGAAATCAGACTTTTTGGTTTCTTACATTTCTACTGATGGCTTGTTTAATGATGTTCCAGGACTCACATACGTGCCTACCTGCGCTTGATTAATTTGGCATCGCTTCAGCATCAAAGCTATCTTCAAACGCCCCTTTTATGCGCACACGTTTCACTATTGCCTGCTCTCTTCTAGATAAGAAGCTGGTGCCGCTTTTCCAGGAGGAGGATCATCAACAGAGGGCATTCATAGGCCTGGTGAGTGAGCGGTCAATAGCTGCATCTTCGCAGACATACAAATAAAGTGGACTTCATGTCCAGAAGTACGTTTGATGTATTTTTGCTGGGGAGTTTCAGTTACTACCAAAAAGAAGCTTAATGTTACTACGCAGACGGTGATATTTAACCCTCTCAGGCTCAAATTAAACTTTTTGTTGCTAATGCACAACCAAGTCCTGCAGTGGTACTTCTGAGTAAAAAAAACTCATAAAATATGTATGCGGGGTAATCAGGTTGTTAGTTTTTAACTGTTACAAATCTGCAACGCCTGCCTCGAGAGGGTTAAAAAAGTGTGTCTCTAAATTTGAGGAAACAGTTCGGGGAGATCCTTTTTCCTTGGTTTGTTCGTCATGATCTTTTAATGAGGTTTTAGGAGTGTATTTCTAAAATCAAATAAGACCACACTGTTACACCACCGCCATCAGGCTGAACCACTTATACAAGGGAGGAGTGATCCATGCTTTCCTGTTGTTTGCACTAAATCCTTGCAGAAGAACTTGAGGCTCATCAGATCAGAAAACATTTTTACAGTCATTGCCCAATTTTGGTGAGCCTGTGCAAATTATAACCTAAATTTCCCGTTCTTTGACGACAGTGGTGTGGTCTTCTGCTGCTGTAGCCCATCTGCTTCAAGGTTTGACTTGTTGTCCATTAAGATGTGCTCTTCTGCATGCCTTGATTACTTAATTGAGTTATTTATTTTGAGGTCAAAGCAGTCTGCCCATTCTTCTCTGACCTCTAGTATCTAGAGAACTGCTGCTTTTTTTTTTTTTTGGACTTTTTCTGTAAACCCAAGAGATGGTCCCAGTAGGTCCATCTCTTGGGTTTACAGTGACTTTAAGTGACAGTGGGATTAGCCTCACACAGGCCAATCCCACTGTCACTTAAATGTTCAACTTCAGCAGCATCAACTGATTAGACATTTAGATTAACAAGAAATTCCACAGCTTTACCTAATTAAGTGGTCCATGAGTGTATATTTGCAGCAGAGGCTTAGTTGGTAAAGCATGTGTCAACAGCATCGTCCTGATCTGCATCTGATCTGTTCAGATGTGTAATAGATGTGTTATCCCCCTGCCAACACTAACTATACTGGTGTATAGTAAAAAACAAGTTGATTGTAAAATGCATGTGAAAGTCTCAGATTGTTTATTTTACAGCTTAACATCTCCTTGTAGTATTTTTTTTTCCTACACTGTAGGTTGACATACAGGCCACCAAAAATCTATAGTGAAATGCTGACAACCAATTATTGTCCTCCATAGTCATCTTTAAGGTGAAGTTCCCGTTCTGCTTCAGATGAGTCAACACTTTAAAAAAGGGCCATCTTAAGGTCCCTGTCCTGCATTTTTCCCCCCACAGTACATCGTTTGATGGACAATTTCATATCGCCTAGTTTTCCCTGTGCTCAGCATAGTTTCCAAAGAGCAGATAGCTTCAATTTAATGGAGTTTTGTAGAGATGCAAGCAGTCTTTTAGCTATTCTTAGAATGACCCAGTCTTGCTATCTTCCTCTCTTTTGCCCTCCATCTCTTCTTCCATTTTCACATTTTTTAGCCCATCTCTTTCCTTTTCTTGCCATTCACTCTTTTCGTCTCTGCTCACCCCTTTCCTTTCCTTTCCTTTCCTTTCCTTTCCTTTCCTTTCCTTTCCTTTCCTTTCCATGCTTAAATCAATTTCATAACATATTTGAGGGAAGCTTTCGAGGTGAACTCATTTTGACCCTGCTGAGTGCACTGCAAAGTATGCTTAAAACACACCAACTTTCGCTTGACGGCACTCACACACACTCACACACACTCACACACATACATGCACATAAGTTAATTTGTGTATTTTTTTTGCATCCCAGACAGTTGACAAGCTTCGAGAACACCTCAGCAGACACCTTCCTCAACTGGGGAAGAAAAAGATTGACTCGCTGGTTATCAGCTATGTAGCCAAACTGGTTAGTACACATTGTGTGTGTGTGTGTGTGTGTGTGTGTGTGTGTGTGTGTGTGTGTGTGTGAGAGAGAGAGAGAGAGAGGTGTCTAGGAGCTCTGTATATCCTTTTGGATCTATTTTTTTTAAAAAGATTTTTCACTTTTGTCCTTTTTTGGGGGATGTATCGTCACACTCCCAGCAAAGATTACACAGTGTATAAGTCAGAGAATTTTCACTATAACTAAATATTTGACTATCCATTTTAGAAAACCCCTCTAGAAGCTGTCAGGTCGCACTTACAGTCCTCTCAGCAGCCATCACTTCTCTCTAAAGACCCCTTTGCTAAATCCATAAATCCACTCTAAAAAAAAGGGGGGGGGGGGGGGGGGGTGACTAAATTTTTTCTCTGGTGTTTCTTTGTGCGCTGCAGACACCTGTTGATTTTTGGAGTTACATGAAACAACTGATGGGACTGTCTATTGTGTCTGATGTGTGTTTATAAAGACATTGAACCGTGTCAAGAGATCAGCGCTCAACAGGCACTGATGGAAAAACTGCTTTGAACTAGCTTTACAAAATACCGTTTACTTCCCACTGGAAGTAGCTGAAATGCTTCTAGTGTTAGAAATATAGTTCAGGGAAGTAAAGCTACTAAAAAAGCCACTTTACTAGAAAGCCATCATTTGTTTTGCAGATCAGTAGTCACATTTGTCATTTTTAAATGTGACATGTCAGCAAAATACATCTGTCCATTGATTTCATTAGAAAAAGTACCAGCTTCAAAAAAGTTGTAGCAAGTATAGTAGTAAATATAGAATAGTAGGTACTTCTAACATTTAAGAAAGCCCAATTTAAATAGTAGTCTTTTATTATTAAAAAAGCATACTATTATACTTTTGTTTGGCAACCATAAGGCATGCTGATAAGCTGACATCAACTGAAAGTCAGATATTTTATTTTGAAAATCAGATTTTTGCAGGATGTGTTAATTTTGTAATGCTTCTTCTAAAACACCTTCTAAGCAGCAAATAAATAACTTGAGGCTTTTATTTTGAAAATGTCACGGCATTGAAAACAAACAAACAAAAAAATCACTATTTATTTATTATGTATTCTTTTTTATTCATTATTACTAAACTCCAGTGATCGCTCTCCTGGTATTCTGGGGGGAAAAAGGTAAATTCAGTAAAATCTCTAAAGTTTGGCATAACAAGAAGTTCCCATGGTCTTTTTCTTTGCAACCAGGAAATAAAAAAACTTAAATATAACTGATACTTCTGAAATGGCATGAACAACTTCTTTTGACATAATGGCAATAATCAGTATTACTGGGGAATTTATCCATGATGAAGTCGTCACTGTGAGCACTGAGCAAACCTGCGGGGGTAGCTGCTGGATAATTGCATTGCCTGGGTAAGCCTTCACAGCAGCTGGGATCACGATAGAAAAAATGAGCTTGTCAAAGTGAGCGCTATTAGAGTAGAAATGGGAGAAATAATTAGAACATAACATTTTATTTTATAACCCCAAATATATTTAATAAGTATTTTCAGCAGTTAAATGCACAAAATACAAAAAGACAGTAAAAATAACTAAATTAATTACTATACGAAGCCCAGTATTTTTTCTTATAATGGAGTATATATTCAATTTAACCATTTGATGTGTTTGTTTTTATGTTTTATTGTGAATAAAATCGTTGTTTAGAAGAGTTTTAGAAAATTTTCCCCGTTTTTATTGAGACTTGCTACACAAAGCACAAATAAAATTTTCATTAAAATGTACAGCTCGTGCAGATAGGATCTGCACATCCAAGTGGAAAGACTTTCTCAACCTGTGTTCAGTATCAAATAGAGGTTCTTGGCTCTGTAAAGTCAGTTTTTAGTATTCCTGGTGGGTGAGTCCCTTCACAGTTAGGAGCCCCTTGAAAGCAGACATACGGCATACATCAACACAACAGTGTTAAATCAGGCCAAGGGTAAGGCGGGAAGTGAATTGAAAGCAGGATGCATTATGTTTTGGGACATTACATTGTGGAATTGTAAATAACAGAGTATAAAAAAAAAAAGAAATAAAAGAAGAAATCCTCTCTGTTCATCTGCTCACAGTAGGATCTGTCGATGGCTCAGCTTGGTATGGTGGGCTCCTGAGCTTTAACCTGCGCCTTTGGAATGAAAATGATTTTTTAAATAATAATTTCTTTTCTTTGGTTGCATGAAAGTGAACATTTGGATGACGGACTCATTTAAAAGATGCTCAAACACCTATGAGAAACAGGGGGGGGGGGGGGCACATTTGACTTTAAGCTCACTAACTGACTCACATCAAGCTGACTCATGCTTGAAAAACTCAGGGTGGTACTACAAAACAGAACATCTCCCCTTCTTGTTGGTGCTTATTGAGACTAATGGTTACATTGACACAGGGGAAAAGTTGGCAATGAAAAAGATTACAGCTTTTAAGAGCTGGGGAACTTCTGTTATGATAGATTACAGCTCGGCAGTACATTATTGTCATAGTTATTTATTTCCTGTCCCCGTTGCCACAGACAACGGAGATGCATTCCTTTTTATAACACAGCCAATGTCAAGGCAAAGAACAACCACACTAATAGCCGAATATGAATTGCTAAAAAAAAAAAAAGTATTGCAACTAATAGGCTGGAATATACTTACTATGCAGTAGAAAAGTTGCTCTCTACCCAAGGTTACTAAACTTTTTGCTAACAGGAGACCTACACGGGTAAATCCAGCTTCCTGTCTGGGCCGAGGTTCATTAAGACAAATTGGCGACTTTATAAATTGGAGCAGAAGGCCGCAGAGGGATAACTGTGTTTGTGTGTGTGCCTTTAAATCACTTGATTGCCTTTTGTTTGACCGTTTTCTCCACAAAGACGCTGCTCCTGCATCAGCAACGAGCTGCTTGAGCTTCTAGGAATTTGTTTTGTTTGAAAGGTTGACAACCGAGTACAGTTTCTAATTTTTGGAGAAAAATACTTTGAAATGCGTGATGAATGCAATGGTCTTTTGGGGCATTCCTTTCCTAATTTGTGCTTACAGTGCTGACAAAATGGGCTTTAAGAAAATTCAAAAAGAAACGGAGAGGAAAAAGGATTTAAAAGAAATTAAAGATAATAAAGAAATAAATCCCCAAACAAGAAGCACTCTGAGAACTCAGCCCTCCACCAAAGCAGCTCACTCTCTGAGCAGTATTTACTTTAAAGCAGATAATATTGTATTTTTATATGTTCATTTGTTTTCTTTGTTCTTTTTAAATGATCTTTAATAAGGGTAGCATGACAGATGTTTACTTTAATTACACAAACATTATGTAGGAGTAGATCATAGGTATCGATTCATAAATAACATGGACATGAATAACTGTAGCTTATCAGATAATTTCTAACTGACTAAGCAGCATGAAAGAAAGGCAGATGCGAAATGTAAAAGTGAGGTCAAAGGTCAATTATGACCTGATATTTGGATGCAAACTATAATGTGATATTTAGAATCTTTATACAGCAGTATGGTTTCCAAAATGTTGCCCCTACAAACAAAGGCAGTAGAATTTTTAAGAACAGTTTTAAAGATAAAAGACATTTTCTGAAGGTTTATTTGACCTTGAAGAAGAGGTCAGAGGTCAAAAGTAACGTTAGAATCCCCATATATTGTTCCTTTTATGTCTATATGTTGTTAATACAAACAATGGCAGTAAGACACAGTTTTATATAGCTGTATATAGTAATATTACCATTTTGGCCTTCACATCAGTCTTTTGAAGGAAATGTTAGAGGTCAAATGTGAGTTATTATTTTAAATCTGTATAGATACAGTGGGGCAAAAAAGTATTTAGTCAGCCACCGATTGTGCAAGTTCCCCCACTTAAAATGATGACAGAGGTCAGTAATTTGCACCAGAGGTACACTTCAACTGTGAGAGACAGAATGTGAAAAAAAAATCCATGAATTCACATGGTAGGATTTGTAAAGAATTTATTCGTAAATCAGGGTGGAAAATAAGTATTTGGTCACCTCAAACAAGGAAAATCTCTGGCTCTCACAGACCTGTAACGTCTTCTGTAAGAAGCTTTTCTGTCCCCCACTCGTTACCTGTATGAATGGCACCTGTTTGAACTCATCATCTGTATAAAAGACACCTGTCCACAGCCTCAAACAGTCAGACTCCAAACTCCGCCATGGCCAAGACCAAAGAGCTTTCGAAGGACACCAGGAAAAGTATTGTAGACCTGCACCAGACTGGGAAGAGTGAATCTACAATAGGCAAGCAGCTTGGTGTGAAAAAATCAACTGTGGGAGCAATCATCAGAAAATGGAAGACATACAAGACCACTGATAATCTCCCTCGATCTGGGGCTCCACGCAAGATCTCATCCCGTGGGGTCAAAATGATCATGAGAACGGTGAGCAAAGATCCCAGAACCACACGGGGGGACCTGGTGAATGACCTGCAGAGAGCTGGGACCAAAGTAACAAAGGTCACCATCAGTAACACACTACAACGGCAGGGAATCAAATCCCGCAGTGCCAGACGTGTTCCGCTGCTGAAACCAGTGCATGTCCAGGCCCGTCTGAAGTTTGCCAGAGAGCACATGGATGATACAGCAGAGGATTGGGAGAATGTCATGTGGTCAGATGAAACCAAAGTAGAACTTTTTGGTATAAACTCAACTCGTCGTGTTTGGAGGAAGAAGAATACTGAGTTGCATCCCAAGAACACCATACCTACTGTGAAGCATGGGGGTGGAAACATCATGCTATGGGGCTGTTTTTCTGCCAAGGGGACAGGACGACTGATCCGTGTTAAGGACAGAATGAATGGGGCCATGTATGGTGAGATTTTGAGCCAAAACCTCCTTCCATCAGTGAGAACTTTGAAGATGAAACGAGGCTGGGTCTTCCAACATGACAATGATCCAAAACACACCGCCCGGGCAACAAAGGAGTGGCTCCGTAAGAAGCATTTGAAAGTCCTGGAGTGGCCTAGCCAGTCTCCAGACCTCAACCCCATAGAAAATCTGTGGCGGGAGTTGAAAGTCCGTGTTGCTCGGCAACAGCCCCAAAACATCACTGCTCTCGAGAAGATCTGCATGGAGGAATGGGCCAAAATACCAGCTACTGTGTGTGCAAACCTGGTAAAGACCTATAGTAAACGTTTGACCTCTGTTATTGCCAACAAAGGTTATGTTACAAAGTATTGAGTTGTATTTTTGTTATTGACCAAATACTTATTTTCCACCCTGATTTACGAATAAATTCTTTACAAATCCTACCATGTGGATTCATGGATTTTTTTTTCACATTCTGTCTCTCACAGTTGAAGTGTACCTCTGGTGCAAATTACTGACCTCTGTCATCATTTTAGGTGGGGGAACTTGCACAATCGATGGCTGACGAAATACTTTTTTGCCCCACTGTATATGTTGACAATACACACCACATTTGTAAGGCTTTTTGTCGATTTTCAACCAATAAATCATTAGGTTGATCTTGAAGACCTTGCCAAATTTTAATGGCTTGTTAAAATGACCTTACTCTACCACCCTGCAAAGTTAAATCAGAATTCATTCAAAACCTTTAAATCCACTATGGAAACTAGAAAAAAAAGTAATAATACAAAAATAATAGTTTTCCTTTGTCATAGTTTCCATTTAAAATTGTTATCACCCTTAGCGGGGGTTCATATTTTTTCATGGCTTTTAAAGATACAGAGTTTGGGGGGATTTATGGTGTTATTTAGCACAGACGGTGCAGGGGTAAGTTTAACATTATTTAAAACTTAATAAAGCATCGTCAAGAAGTGGGGGGGAAAAGCCCAGAGGAGCTTATTATTATGTTTATCCTGAACACCTTTTTGACTTTTGGGTTCGTCTGTTACATAAGTGCAGCTAATTCCCACCCCGAGGTGAGTGGAGGATGTTGGCTGCTGGCATTTGGAGCAGCTGGCGGAAGGTTTCCAACTGGTGTCCAGGATATGGATCGTTTTTCCTGTTATTGTACAAGTGAAAGAGTGATCACCTGTGGAAAAAAGCCCATGAATCTTTCAGTACGGGCCGACACGTTGAGGACGGGTCGAGTGCATTCGTATGATCCCAAGCGTGTGGCGAAATAATATGGGCGAGTGTGAAACGTGTTCACATCCTGGTGCACTGGGGTTGCACTTGTTTACTCGAGATGAAAATGGGAAGTAGGAAAAAAAAAGGGAGAAGTGAGGAAACTGATCATAGGACAAGTGTAAATTTCCATGAAGCGAACATCACTGTCGCCACAGCAGAAAAACATGTCGAAACTTTTTCAGATAAAACGCCCTGCTTTGCGCAAAAGTTTACAGGCTCACAAATCATTCGAGTTTCATTTCATTTGAATCTAATCGAGCATATGCGGCTCAAACGCTAAGGTGTGTCTCTGTCTGTGTGTGTTTGTGTGTTTAGTTGGAGCTCATCAGACACGTGCTGGAGTCAGTCTGGCTGAAGTACAAACTCGGCCCTCGTGTTTTGTGCTTGTGAGTACAAATCAGTCATGTTTCCAACTAATGTAATATAAAGTGCAGACTAAAGGTGTGCAATCATCTCGAGGTATGTGTGCACCATCATTCCCCGTCACGTGTGTGCCCACATGTGTGTATTTGTGTTAACCTCTCATCACATGTGTACTCACCTTATGTAATGTTCTTATCTGAATTGTGTGTGTGTGTGTGTGTGTGTGTGTGTGTGTGTGTGTGTGTGTGTGTGTGTCTGCGTGTGTGCGTGCGTGCGTGCGCGCGTTCCAGGACGCAGCAGGGCAGTCCGGCCGAGTGGTCCGTCTTTCACTTCATGCTTCGGATCCTGGAATCCACCCGGAGTCTCTGCCTGCCCCTCCCACCCGGTATCACACACTTTAAAACTAGCTGTTATAATCCGGTCTGCCTCTGCCTCAGCCAGCGTAACAATGTGTGTGTTTTTCCTCTGCGCTAATGTAACCAAAAATATGTTAAACATTTAACAATATGCAGACATGAGTAAGAAAGTGTGAATGCATTTTAATCATTTGGACAAATTTTCTGGAGCCTAAGCACCAGCGAAGGCTTTCTGTGCTGGGATCATAAACTGTAAGGGAATGGGGGGGGGGGGGGGGAGATGATGAATGCGAGACGTCAACACACCCTTAACACTGAGGCTGGAGGTTTAAATGTCTAAATGAAGTGAAAGTGTAACGCAGCAGGCATACTGAGCGTGTATCCCTTTGGTAAATAAAAGTAAGAAATGCACTCCTCTGAAGCTGAGCAGTCAGCTGAATGCTTTGTTCCATTTGTTTTATGTCAGGCTTTTTACAATACAATACAAAGACTGAACAAATAAAACTGGTAAACATGAAAACGGGCTAAAAAGCCTGCAGGAGAATTTAGGAACATAAAAAGCAGATGCCTCCTTTGTGTTTCTCCAGGCTATCACACCTTGTTTGCCGTGTTTGCTGTGCGCTGCCTCCCTCATCACACCTTTCTGCAGTACATTGACCACGGTTTCCTGCAGCTCACCGAGACCTTTGTGTCTCGCCTCATGACGGGTAGGCGCTTGCTCTCTTTTGTATTAAGTGCTCAAAAGTTTCTAATTTTGCACTGATTTCGTAAAAAAGAGAAGATATACAGATATCCTTTTTTGAGGTCAGAGGAGAATGAGCAAACTTTGAACTGACCCATCCCATATGAACAGTTCAGGCTGCTGATTACAGTGTAAAGATATTTTCTTGGCACAGTTAGTACCAACTGAGCCTCATTTAAATGCCCAACCTACCTGAATATAGTTGCTGACCATGCCCATCCCTTTATGACCACAGTGCATCCATCTTCTTCCACCAGGATATCATTCCATGTCACAAAGCTTGAATCATCTCAAACTGGTTTCTTGAGCATAACAGTGAATTTGCTGAACTCGCAGTCGTTAGAATTAGATCCACCATCAGAACAAAGAGGTCAAACCTGCTCCTAGCAAGTTGTACCTAATAAAGTGACTATTCAGTGTAGTTAATGCATTTGATTTAGCCTTAAGTGCAGTTTGCATTTAGTGCTAATGTTAACACGCTAAGCTGCAAACTAACACTATAAATGTAACTTTTCATTCTTCTCAGGTTGTCATCATCGCTGTGTAAAATGCAAATAAAGACAGAATGCAATGATTTGCAAACCTCATGAAACCACATTTTGTTCACAGTGAATCACAGACAGTATTTAAACTAGAACGTTTTACTACTGCATGACAAATATTAGCTCATTTAGAATCTGATGGCAGCAACACATCCCCCCAAAAAGAACTTTTGCTGTCACAGTGCCATCCACAAATGCAGAGCAACATATGCTCCCATCCAGACAACATTTATTTTAGTGAAAGCCTTGCACGTTTCAGTAATACAACGCTAAGCCTCATGCTGCATTTATTACAACAGCATAGCTTAGTAGTAGAAGAGTCAGGGCGCTGAGCTGGCTTGGCTGCTGTCCAGACCTTTCACCCACTGAAAACATCTGGAGCATTATGAAATAAAAAATATTCTCCCAAAATTCCAGCAGCTGATCTCCTCAGTTCCCAGATAAATACAGACTTTTGTTAAATAATTGTTCGACATGTTTTGATGTTCTATTGTAAATAAAATATGGGATTATGAGATTTGAAGTCAGGAAGTTTACCGTGTCATAAAACTACATTAATACTACAAAGATGTTTTGTATTTTAAACAACATGCTGTTAGCTATTTAGAGCCTGTGATAAATAAATATTGCTGCTCTACTTGCTGCTGTTAAAAATAACTTGTCTGTGCCTAGTGCGGCTAACAGTTACAACCCAAAGCTGCGTTAGAAAATAAATACTGGTCCAAAATTCTGTACCAATCAAAATTAAAAGTTGATTATCAACCAAACAAAACATTTTGCAGTCTTTCTAAGTTGCTCACTCAGTTAGAGAGGGTTCACGTGACGTGTTTGGAGTCAGAACCATATTTCGCATTCATTAAACAGCACATAAATGCACCATAAACATTAAAAGTCTGATTTTATTTGCTCAAAACACAATAAGTCTCATCTCCAAATAGATCTCCTTATTAGATCGTTTTATTTTTTTATGTGTCCATTCTTTCAGTGAAGCAAACAAAGTTTGAGATTTAAAGAACCAAAATAACAGATCTATCTATTAGTTTTGGATGTGGTACAGTGTTTTGGCCATGCAATGACATACATTGCTACATTATTATATATTATGTAATAAACTGTAGAGCAGGATGGTGGCAGTCCAGTTGCCTTGCAGCAAAAAGGTCCTGGGTTTGAATCCACTGGCTAGCTTGTTTCCCTGTAGTTGGGTGTTTTTTCTCCGTGCTTCCTCCAACAGTTCAGATGAGTTAACTTAACTGGGTTTTAAATTGGCTGTAGGTATGAATATGAGTGTGAATGGTTGTCTGTCTCTATGTGTTAGCGCTGCGATAGACTGGCGATCTGTCCAGGGTGTAACCTGGATTTAGGCTCCAGCCTAATGGGTGATAAAATGTGAAGGCAGAATAATCATACCACAGGAAAATGAGCTAATCAGTCACTTTAGTATTTAACTTGATACATTTAGTCATTTAGTCACACAGTCCAGTAAAAAAGATCCAAATTCTTTTGTCCATACAAAGGATCCATATTTTTCCATCAGTTTTCATGGCTATCAGGCCACATTAGAATGAGGAGGCCAAAAATATGGGAGAACATATTAGGAGCTGTCATCAAGAGACATGAAGAAGCGGATTTCCTTATCGGTGCTTTCATGTAGAGAGGCAAAGTAATACAGTAATGGGTTCAGAGAGTGCTTGAAAA
The DNA here is from genome assembly GCF_963969265.1 of Rhamphochromis sp. 'chilingali'. Taxonomy (NCBI): domain Eukaryota; kingdom Metazoa; phylum Chordata; class Actinopteri; order Cichliformes; family Cichlidae; genus Rhamphochromis; species Rhamphochromis sp. 'chilingali'. The sequence continues at coordinate 8,738,551 of NC_137934.1, read as the reverse complement.
AGTAAAAACATTCCATAAATATGAACATTTTGCTGATGTAAAGCAGTTTTTCTGGTGCTGCGAGACGCACAGTCACATACGCTGTGCGAAACATCAGAGCAATGACAGCAAATACCAGGGAACCAGCGATGATGTGAAGAAATAACTTGGTAATCCTCAGCTTTTTCTTATCAAAGATTTGAATTCGGTTGATCCCTCTAACAAGTAGTGAGTAGCAGGTCAATGAGACGACATGGCTGATAACTGTGAATGTGATGTAGATACATTCTTGTACCGGTGAGAAGCTGAGATTCTCGCAGGAGCCCTTATCCGTCCACTTCTTAATTTTCACCTCACTTAGGAAAAATATACCAAGCAGGGCTCCGAGTAGCCACACAGAGGACAAAAAAATCTTCTGCTGTGTCGGGGTCACTTCGATCCACTTCTCACGGTGCAGAACCTGGCAAATGAAAAGGACATTTTTAGATTAAAGTTTGCTGCATTTTTCATTCACTGATGTGTTCGTGGGTATTGAGCCCACACCCACCCATTTAATCTGGATTTCATTCTCTAGAAGAATTGGTGTAATATTAAATATTACCTTTATGTGATCAGTGGTTTTAATCCCCACACCAATAAGAATTATAGTCACTGTTATTTAAATCTTGCCTGCAGTGGCATATTTTAAAGGGTATCGTTCTATTTGTTAAGCTTGTACCTTTTTCTTTTTACATTTATATACATTTTATCAAATTGGCATCATCAATACTGTGCTGGATTAAATATTAGAAGTTTCTGTTTGCACTGTGCGCATGGACAAACAAGTAAGAAAGAAAGAAAAGTTAATAATGATACGAAGAAAAGCTCCTACGATTTTAAAGTGGGTTTATGAATGGAAATTGGGTTATAATAGTATCCTCAGGGGAATATAAGATGCATTTAGCGATATCAGTGTTTGTGTATTCAGAATATGACGTTCACCTCATGCAATACGGGTCTTCCCCTTCGCCTTTCCTTCAGCTTTCCTGCGCCCCACTGGGGAGTCTTTTGGCTTTCTCGTTTAGCTTTGTCTTGCTGGCTTATTTGTTACAGACCATATCTGGTTAAAATGCCGGTGGGACCAGTGAGGTACATTACTGAGCGGCAGGGATTATTCTCTCTTGTAAAGTTTATCTCGTCTCAATGGGGTTTTTATTGGAATGTATGTACAGTATATTGGAACCAGGAGGAGATTAAGATTATTCTTTCTTCCATTTACAGTAGTGGAACTGGAAGAATAAATATTATTGACTCTGTCATGTAGGAAGCATGACAAATGCTTCACTTTGGAAATAATTTTACACGTATGTGAGCCAAAGGAAGGGCTTGGCTTGGCGTAAGAATGCCAAAGTAGATTTTCATTTGTTTCTTTTACTGTTTTTATTTGGCTACCTTTCTCTTTTCTTTCCTTTTTTTTTTTTTTTAAAGAATAATTGGTTAATGTATGTGAACAATGGAAAACGCTCTACAAATCTAATGAGCTTGAAAGTCTGAATACTCATAGGAAATTTTTCTTGTAATTTCTTTAAGTAGTCTTCAGGAATAGTTCTCCAGGATTCTTGAAGGACATTCAAAGCTCTTCTTTGGATGTTGGCTGCCTTTTTGTTCTTTTCTCTGTCAACATGATCCCACACTGTTTCAAAAATGCTAATGTCTGGGCTCTGGAGGCCAATCCATGACTGATAGTGTTCCATTGCGCAGTTTTCTATACAGGTTTGCATTTACTACATTGGCAGTGGGTGTGGGATTGTTGTCGTACTGAAAAATGAACCTGCTGCCAATCAGACTCTTTCCAGATGGTATTTCACGATGGATCAAAATCTGGTGGTATCTTTTTTTGTATTTTTCAGTCCACCAATTTTGAAAAAAATCCATCTCCAAACCAGGGGATAAGGGATCCACTGCGTTTTACAGCTGCTGTAGACACTCAGTGTTGTACCTCCATTTTGACCTCTTCTTCTGAATATACTGAGGATGATTTGAACAAAAATATTCCAAGGTTGGACATGTGGCCACTGATTTTCAGCCCAGTCCTTGTGTAATTTGGCATACCTCAGGCTTTTCTCCCTGTTTCCCTTCCTTAAGAATGATTTCTTGACAGCCACCTGAGACTATTTCTGATGAGGTTTCAGTGAATAAATCAACTAAAGGGCCAGATGCATCTCTCAGGTCCTGTGTCAGGTCTTTGCTGGATTTTTTCCCCCTATATCTTAAGGACATGACTTTCAAATATCATCTGTAGATGATAGTTTTTAGCACTTTCACTTTTGTGCTCCACTTTTTCAGTTTATATAGATTTCATCTAACAAATCTTAGGAATCACATTGTTGGTGCAATATTACTATTTTATGCCTGTCAAACTGTGATATTGTTGGTATTTTTTTTATAGATTCAACTAGAGGAATGGGGATAAATGATGCATTTTTGTGATTGTGCTTGTAACAAAGTACCCAAAGATAAAAACTGGTTATTTGCTCAGTTTTTTGTGATGTGTAGACACAGCACTGGTTCATCCCTGTAACCTTTATATGCTTGAATGATTCAAAGATCAGTGTTAAGAGGCTAAATTTAAAAAAACAATAAAGCAAAACAATCCCAAATGGACTGAAAGTAAATGAAAAGCTGCCAATGTCCAAAGAAAAACTTTGAAAGACCTTCAGAAAGCCTTAAACAATTGATTAAGACCACATTAAAAACTTTAGGAAAGTCTGGCTCATTGGAAGGAAAATATAAACAAATGTGCGGTGGCTCTTTTAGACAGTACTTATAGACAGTACTGTACATCTGTTTTTTATTTCCCAAGATAAGAAACACTCTTAATTGACTCAAACAAAAGTCCTACTTGTGATCTTATTTTCAGAAAAAATGACAACATATTTAAAGGACTGATAAATACATACCTGGTAGTACCTCTGGATGCTTATCAGCACCGGAACGTTTAAGTTGGTGGTGTTGCAGAAAAATAAGAGATAAACGAGAAGTTGACAGATTGAATGGTTTAAATGTAGCCCGGTCCAGAAAACGATGCTGCCGACCACCAGGATGAGCAGACAGAGGAGGTCCGACAGTGCCAGGTTGAAGATGAGGTGCTGCGACATGGAGGAACCGCGCAAATTCTGAATGAGTTTCCCTGTCACACTGATGTTTGCCAAGATGCCGAGTATGGAGCTTAATAGAATAACCACACCAGCAGCAATGTACCAAGGATCGAGGCACGATTCTGAAAAGAAGCAGTTGTGGAATGTAGGTAAAAAGAAGAGGATGGAGGAGGTGTTGGAATGGTCTTCGGTATTCATTGTGAAGTTGAAAGAGAAAGATATAGCAACAGTGAGACTTAATTAGATCTGAAAGAGGTATAGCCCATGTTGTATCCAACTCAGGTGTGTGACCTACATGCTGTTTTGCACACACCCTAGTGGTTTGTGGTCTTGAGGTATATTTAAGGGGGGAAAAAATCACATGTAAACAAGAGCTTTTTTCTTCTTTTTCTTCTTTTGTTTATGTATAATACTTCACAAGGGATATTTAAAGTTAAGCTGCATGTACATAAGAAGACAGTCGAAGGATGTGCCAGTCACAAGTCAGTGTCCTTTAGCAATTTCTAGTGACAAGAAGCAATATAACCACAAATTATGTAAAAAGGAAAGTTTTTTATTTTTGCATATCACTCTTGAAAAGTATTTGATCTAATGCAGAATTCATAGCTCATTCACAGTCCACTCCCAGAGGAAGCAAAGAGACCCAAAACATAGCACCACCACCTCCATACATTTCAGTTGGTATAAGTTTATCCTCCTGAAAATCTTCCCCTGTGTGTTTTCTATCAGTTCTATCTTTGATTTGTCTGCCCAGAGTACATTATTCAACAAGGCCTTGTGTTTATATTTTTACCAAACTTTTAGGGTTATTTCTTCTAGTGTGGGTCTCCCATGTGGGTCAGAATTGTTACTACACTACAATCACCTGCAGATCCTGGGAAGAAATCTCTTAGAGACATATGCCAGACAGTCTGCACACAGGCTGAATCTGTCTGTTGCAAATTCATTCAGATTGAAATTAATTAGAGACCTTTTTAAACCCACAAGCATCCATAAATGTCCTTTGAAAGACACTCCTGAGTAGAAACCCCAGTGACGAGGAGTATTTGAAGGTGACAATGAAGGTAGGAATGATGACATAATTTACATTTTATACAGTGTATTATTTTTGAGGAACAAAAGTTTGCCTTTTTAAAAAAAAAAGAAAGACTGCTTGTCCGTGTGTTGACAATAGCATTTAGCACAAAGGAACACAACTTCTCAGAGTTTTTAATGTGGCTGTAGATTTCTGCAGGTGTTTTGCGAGCCATGGATTAAGTGTAGAAAAAGAAGTATTTATTCTAGGATTAGGTTTAATCCATATCTGTGAAAGGAAGCTTCTGTGTTTATTTACTTTTATCTAATACCCAACTGCTTTACTGTAAATACTACACATTTTTACTTCTCTTTACCAGATATAAAAAGCTTGTCTTTTCAGTCAGTAAAGCAACTGATTATATTTGCCATTTTGAAAACCACTGTCACCACAGATCACAGCTGCTCTAAACTACTTTCTGAATTACCCCAGAAACCTAGAAAACGTTCATACAGTGATAAACAGATGTACATGCGGACCAGCTTTCATGCAGATAAAATACATTTTTGAAATACTTTGCCTAGCAGTTAAACTAGCAACTCACCAGGACTTATGGATATGTCCCAAATCCATAATACTAATTGTACACAGTATGCACTACATTGCAATCATCACAGCATTTTTAGCATTTAATATATATATACTTAACTAGGTACACCATTTATGTACAGTGAACTCATTTTTATGTTAAAGGAACCGGTTTAAGAGCTTGAGCTTTGTGGCATGTTGCATTATCGTGCTGGAAGCAGCCATCAAAATATATTGTCAAAAAAGATGGACATGGTCAGCAACAATAATCAGGTAGACTGTGGTGTTTAAACGATTCACTATGAGTACAAAGGAACCCAAAGAGTTCGAAGTAAAATATCCGCCACACCTTTACACCAACTTTACACCACCGGCAGCAGCCTGAACTGTTAATACTGTTAATTTTTATATAGTCCGAATGTTGCAGCAGAAATCGAGACCGATCAGACCAAACGGCGTTTCTGTTTTAATCTTCTTTGTCCCATCTTGGTGAGCCTATGCAAACAGTAGCCTCAGTTTCTTATTCCTTGCTGACAAGAGTTTCACATGGTGTGCGGTCTACTGCTGCTGTGCATTCAGAGATGCTCTTCTGGATACCTTAGATGTAACAAGTGCCTTCCTATGATCTTGAAGCGTCTTCACCATGTTTATACGCACCAATGCACTGTATAAAAACTATAAAAGTATGTATGTATGTATGTATGTATGTATGTATAATACAAAAATCAACATGACATAACAGCTTTATAGTAAAAGGAACTGACACAACTAGTGCCTCAAAATACCTTTAGATGTTCTTAAAACTGACTTTCACTTCACTTTACTGAACTGTCACTGCCAGCTAACCTTTGCAAACAGAAACAAGATGACTTTTTAAAGTTTCAGTACTTCTGGTTTTCTGTATGTTCCCACAGGTTACTGTAACCTCTCACAGTGCTGTGAACGGAAAACGTAGTTTGTGCTTTGCATTGCGAGTACAACAACTCACTCTCAAAAGTGGGTGATCTATGTTTGTTTGTGTTTTTTCGTTTAATCATAAACCTTTCTCACGATCAGTATGAAGTATAGGTTTGGGACAAACTGTGTGTTTTTCACTCCTCAGTGAGGTGTGTTTAATGAACCTACCTCCTGCTGCTACCTGCTGCTGCAAGCCAACTGAAGCTCAATCAAAGATAATGACTCAAACCAGATAGGCGTCAACTTATATCTGTAATCGGTAAATCATTTTCAGCTACATATACATGCTGCTTAAATGATTGATTCTATTATGATGAAAAGCTGAAATGAGGAATAGTTGGACAAACACACACCTGTTATGTCAGAATGCCACCTAAATGTAAAGTAAAGTAGCTCGTAACCACTGAAACTGTTAAAGAGGTCACACTACAGAGCTGTGGGTAATAAGGGAGCATGTTTGCAAGATGCTGCAGTTATCTGACTTCATGAAGAGCGCATTGTTTAAAGGCCAAACATTTTTGACTTGTCACAAAGATCAACAGACCCAAAAATCAGAATCAGAATCAGAATACTTTATTGATCCCTGGGGGAAATTATTTTTTGCTACAGTGCTCCATTATAAACCAACATAAACCAACATCAAGACAAGACAGACAATACGCTAACTAAGAATAGTACAATATATACATATATATATATATATATACATACATAAGTCACTCATAAATAAATAGCTGGAAAAGAAACGTGTAGTTGTAGCAGTAACCAGTGTGTTAAGTGGATGCGTTGTACAGGGAGATGGCCACAAGCAGGAAAGATTTCCTGTGTCGTTCAGTGGTGCTTTTCGGTAATCTCAGTCACTCACTGAACGAGCTCCTGTGACTGACCAGCATGTCATGGAGTGGGTGGGAGGTGTTATCCAACATTGTCTTTAACTTGGACAGCATCCGCCTCTCCGACACCACCTTGAAGGAGTCCAGCTCCATCCCCACAACATTACTGGCCTTGCGGATTAGTTTATTAAGTCTGTTGGCATCTGCGACCCTCAGCCTGCTCCCCCAGCATGCAACAGCATAGAGGATCGCACTGGCCACAACAGACTCATAGAAAATCCTGAGCATTTTCTGGCAGATGTTGAAGGACCTCAGTCGCCTCAAAAAATAGAGACGACTCTGGCCCTTTCTGTAAAGTGCTGTGGTGTTTTTAGCCCAGTCCAGTTTATTGTCAATGTGTACTCCAAGGTAAAATATCTGAAGATGAAATATTTCAAACAGTCTGAATGTATTCAAAGTTGGTGTAATTGGCTCTGCGTCATGTTCTTAGTATATTTTTACTGAAAGTTCTCCCCATTGTCCCGATTCGCGATGTTGAGAACCAAAACAAAATATCAGAAGCCCAGAAGGATGCAATCAAACAGATGAGTTTATTGAACACACGCGTGGGAAGATGTACACTGCAAAACATCAGATGTAGCTCTCCACCCAAAAATACACTTCAGATTGCTTTTATAATGTCAGGGTTGGTTAACGCCCCTTCTCGTGTTGTACAAGAACATAATTTGTATTTTAAGAACATCATTTGCATGTTTTATAGACAATGAGCAATTTTAAGAGATAAATGCAGACACTGAAGTTCCCCTCTCTAGCATCTTCTCCAAATGTGGCGATGGATCCAGGCTCTGACGTTTCCCAGGGACTGGTCCTCCTTTTTGGCCCATCTTCTGTCACCTGTTACTAAGCAAAACTCAAATGCAACAAGAAGCCGGATACATTCAGGCCTTCACTCAAGCCTGTTTCTAGATTATATGTATTATATGTGTTTTGTAGGCATGTACGCAGTTTTAACCTTCTATAGCTCCAAGTCACTTACACAATAGATTGTCTGGACATCGCGCCAAACAAAGCTTACAACCTCCAATTAATTGACTCTTTAATTAGCACAAAGTGCAATGTGTGTAAAATGATCTTAGCTGTACCTGTAATAAAAAGGTTAATGTAATGCCAACAGCTTCAATAAATGTTTTACTGAAATGATGATTAATTTGATTAATGTAATGGTAATGACTTAATGCAAAGTTAATTAATGCAATGGTGATAATGATGAGTATGAGTAGCAGTAAAATATTTTTCTTATTCCACACCATCCAGTCAATATACTGTATATATGTTCTAGATATACAACATTGTAAGATTAGAATGCTGTGTTCAGAATGGCAATGCTAAAATCCTGCTGTTAAGCAGGTTTTACCATCTTAATTTGCCACTTAACTATATAAAAGTTAGTGGTAGTACATCCAGTGGTTTTTAGCTCAAACCCACCAACTTCAGCCCTATGAAAGCTTTGGCATGGTACTGCACTCTCTAGGTGCAGTGCAGAGCTCTGTAGTTCCACCTCTGCGTGCCATTTAAGAGCAATGTGTGAAATAATTGGATCCTGCTGGACTTGAGACAGTCCAGCAGGTGGTGGAGAGAAAAATGCTCCAGAAGCTGAAATAAGTTATGATCAACCCTACACACCTGCCTCATGCCCTGGAGGTTATCAACAGCAGAACCTTCAGTCAAAGACTGATTGCACCAAAGTGCAAGTCTAAGTGCTTCCGCAGCTCCTTTATAACAGCTACTATAATAAAGTTTAATGCACATTAATAATAATATGATTTTAGCCACACGTTTGCATATTTTCACATTGGCTGTTTTATTTATTTAAGTATCGTTAACTTTATTAGGAATTAATATTGCTTTGCTGCTTGGAATGTGTGGAGTTATATCTGTGCTGAAACTGCTGTCGTAAGTGGTTCTAAGAATTAAATTAGTAATTAGTACTCACGTGTGAAGCTTTTTCTGCTTGTTTCAAAGTAAAATATAAGTAAAATATATTTTACTATTACCCAAAAGGTTAATTCTATTCACCTGGACGTAGCGTTTTCAGTGGGAGAAACATTTCATCTCCCACTGACGAAGAATGGGCTGTGAGGTCAGTTTCTTCATCATTAATATGCAAATTGTCATATCGACTGATCAACCACTGATCAAGGACCATTGATAGTGATCTTGATGCATAGGTTTACGGTAAACATCAAATTTTAATTGTCCCCTATTAGATTAGGTTGGGAAAAGCTGGATTCAACTGGATGTAGCTGAAAACGCTACATCCAGATGAACAGAATGAGCTTTTTTAGATTTCCTTACCTGGATGATTGAGCATGCATCAAGATATTTGACTATTTATTTATATTTTCTATTCGTTTTAATCTCCTGTAATAAATGCGGCACTTGAAGGAGCATTAAGAAGAGTTTTACATGCCGTCTAGACTGAGTGCTGAGGATTGTGGAAATCTTGATGGTGATATTTGCATTTATTTCAAGTGAGGTGTTGCGGTATTTTTTCTAGCATTTGGGGTTTGTCTTCAGTAGACTAATTAGCAACATGTCATCTCTCTGTTTCCTCTGTGTGTTTAGATTTGGACAACAGTGATGCCAATGAGAGGCTGAAATTCAGCATCCTTAAGAGACTTCCTGAGGTATGTGCATCTCTGCAAAGGCTTTTTTCCAGTGTCTTAATTCCTAAAACAGTACATTCAAACAAATGTAACAACTCGAAGTCTGCAAACTAGGAATTTAGAGCAAAACTACAGCCTGGAAGGAGCAAGGAGTAAAAGAATATAACAATGCACAGGCTATTCTCATCACTTTTATTAGTGGGGTGGGGGTGGAGGGGAGTTGTCATCTTTTCTCGAATGGTTCTCTACCCAAACTTCCCATTCCGATCCAATTAGGATTTTGAAGTTATTTTAGGTCTCATCTCCCTCAAGCCCCCCTCAAGCCAATCACAGAGCATTTGTGTAACCAACTGGTACGAGAGTGAAGGCGCATGTGAGCGCAGAGGGTTGGGGAGTGGGTTTCCATACATAGCTGTCTACTGAGTCTGTGTCTGTTTATGTCCTAGCTCTTGTGTAACTTCCACGTGTTCCTGTGTGGGTACAGTATATTTCTTTTGTAGCTGCGGGTGTGTTTGTGCATGTGTGTGTGTGCATTACATCTGCACTGTGAACACAGGAATGTTCAGTGTTTAGCTTCTCTGTTCTGTTTCCTGCCTGCTACACTTTTGCTGGTTGGGTTTTGGCGGGCAGAAGAGATTTAGCAGGTACAGCAAACACACTGAGTTAGAAAACAGGAGATGTAGGAGATTTCACCTTGACTAAGCCCAACACCTCTCATGATTCCCATCCTGTGTGTGCTTGACCCCCCCCCCCCCCCCCCCCCCCCACCCCCAACCACCAAGGATTTCCATTAAATGTTTATAAGCAATATTTGCACTGTATGAGGAACACCAGGGATCAGAATGCAGTTGAACCAGCTCTTTTGTCAATTCATGCAGGAATATTATAAATGCTTACTACAGTTATTGTGGTGGGACTAAACTAAAACAGGATACGCCACAGAAACTCATTGCAAGAATTAATTTTTAATGAAATGCTCCAGCTGCCAGATGTAATTGTGGCCTGGCTAACTAAAATTAATTGATAAAATTGTTGCTGCATAAATCAAGATTAAATGTGGCGACACGTCTCACCTAATGCCACGTGTCAGAGAGGTTCCGAGACAAAAAAAAATTAATCCAACTTGCGGTTACTGAAATAGCCTCCTGAGGTTGGCTCCAAAAATGAGTCAGTCCAAATAGGCTCCCTTGTTAACACCAGAAATTAACATGTTTACAGCCTGGTACAGCGATGTTTTTGCTCTGCTGCTAATTTCCTCCCTCATGACCTTTTTACTTCTTTTTTTTTAATATGCTCCCTGGCCACGTTGTTAGGTACACTGATTCAAATGCTTGTTAAAGCAAATTTCACATGGCAGCAATTCAAAGCGTTTAGGCTTGTAGAAATGAAAGACAAGCTGCTGAAGTTCAAACTGAACAGAAAGGTGATTTAAGTGACTTTGAAAGTGGCTGTTGGTGTCAGGTGGGCTGTATTTCAGGGTATTTCAGTAAAATGGTAAATGGATTAGTGCTTAGATGCAGCTTTTTTACTCTAACTGAGCATTCAAAGCCCTTTTTTACTACTCACTCACCTTTTTACTACAAGCCTCACTCCCCCAGTCAAACACCTACATTCATAAAGTGCTTTATTCTGTGCCTAAGTGCCTTCTGTAACATTCAATCTCACATTCTTACTCAGATGAATGTATCGGGGCAACCTGGGGTTCGGTATCTTACACAAGGATACTTTGACATGCAGGCTGGAGGATGTGGTGATCGAGCCACCAACCTTCAGACTGACAGACAACTCAGCCATATCTCTCGAGCCACAAAAATCCTGCAGAAAATGCTCATCTACTTTGATTTTCCAGCACAACTATATATTTACAGAAAATAGTCCAGAAAAGAGAAAATCTCCAGTGATCAGCATTTCTCTTTGTGAGAGGTGCCTTTTTGACGCCAGAGGTCAGAGGAGAAAGGCCAGATCGCTTCAAGCCAATAGGAAGGGAAGTAATTCAATTAGCCAATGTTTGCAACCAAGTTATGCATAAGAGCTAGGGGTGCAACGATACTCGTATCGATATTGAACTGTTCGATACAGTGCTTTCGGTTCGTACCCATATGTATCGAACAATGCAAAATAAATTTTTAATTTATTTTATCAACTTTCCTTCTGACGATGCTGTCTGTGTTGAGCGCTCAGTGGATCTGCGCTCGACAGTGCAGCCTAGGCGGAGTAGTCCAACGCAGATTCACGCAGGGCAAGCTAGCAAGACAGAAGTTAAGCTCTCCTTGCAACATGGCAAATTGAACTTCCCCCACCCTCATTCAGATCTGGCGTTTGGAACTATTTTGGTTTTCATGTGACGTATGACCCTGAAGTTAAGCGCGTCATGGAGTAAAATAAAACAATATGTTGGATGTACCACGCAAAGCTCAATTACATGGGTGGGAGCTAGTGTGTTAGCGCAGTTAGCTCGTTAAGGTGTTGGCCGTCCAGCCCCATGCACGGGCGATCCGCGGTAGCTCGTTAACAGAGATTTGCCATGTTGTGGCGTTAACGTCATTTCAACGAGATTTACGCTGACAGCACTAGTGGGAACACAACAAATATGACTGCACATTTACACCGACATCATCCTAGTGCAAAGACAAGTGGAAGCAGACAAAAACAACAAGCACGCATGCTACAAACTTTACCCGAGTCAGCCGTTAGCACATGATTCTTCTTATGATATGTTTAATATGCTGCTGAGAATATAGCCCAGAAGAAGCGTATAGTATAGCTTTTATTTTGGAAAGAGCCATTTCTCTGTAATAAACTCTCTTTTCCAAAGATGAGTGATTCCTCAATCAGATACAGGGCTCGCAAAATCGCTAGCCCGACGTCCCGGGGCTAGCGATTTTTCCAGTCGGGCTACCAAAATCTATCTCTGCCCTGCCCGTTGGGCTATCGTAGGAAGAAAAAATATATGTCAATGGTTTTGCATTCTTTCGGAAATGTAGCTGGGTAATTATGTCATTGGCATCGGTGAGCCACTGCCAATATATGACATACTGAAATCGCGTTTGAATTTGCGCTTGTTTTTTGCTTTCACTTTGCAATCGCGCAAACTGTGTATTGGTGAGTGATAATTTGCGCACCAATTCCTCTGACATCGTCTTATCAATCGTTAGCTTACTATGCAAACATGACAAGTGAAATCTTCTGTTTGTACAGTTATGTTTTGTTTATGTTGCCATAGTGACGGGTGACGCCCTCTCGCTGCGACGGTGTGTCCTTCCGGGGTCAGAGGGCGCCCTTTGTGTTGTTGTTGTTGTTGATGTGCTGTTGCCGCGCTGGGCCCTGTGCTTCGTACGTCGCTTACTACATCCAAGATCAAATGAAACATCCAAGACCAAATCATCGCGCTAACTCTGAGCTCGCTATTCCGGTTCCCCGAACACACCTGTTGTTGACGATTAGTATAGCTGGATGAAGTAATGTGAGATCACTGGGTGGCCCAACAGGGGCTACGCATCGATAGTAGAAACATTGATCGGCAACCCTTTGATTGGTCGGCGAAAATGTCGAAGGAGCGCGCTCGGTATTTTTCGGCAGCAGAGCAAGAACTCTTGAGTGAGGGATTTCAGGAGTTTCAGAGTTTAATTAAAACGCAAGGGAACACTGCAAAGGCTGCAAAAGCAAGGAGAGAGGGCTGGCAGAAAGTTGCTGACAAATCAAACTCGTAAGTAATTCAATAATAACAATAATAATGGAGTGGATTTATATAGCGCTTTTCAAGGCACCCAAAGCGCTTTACAATGCCACTATTCATTCACTCTCACATTCACACACTGGTGGAGGCAGCTACGGTTGTAGCCACAGCTGCCCTGGGGCAGACTGACAGAAGCCAGGCTGCCATATTGCGCCATCGGCCCCTCTGGCCAACACCAGTAGGCGGTAGGGTAGATTTATCATATCACACCATATTATCCAATATTATATTACATTATATTATATTATAATATGTTATATTATATCCCCTTTCACATTAGAGCCACAACAGGACCCACTAGAACATGGGAACAAGTAAAAGTGAAATATAAGAATATTCTACAGAATGGTAATATTTATCACTTATATTGCTTGTCGTCTCTTGGAAAGAGACCCTGGAATACTCTGTTTGTTTGTTCATAACAGCAACCAAGAAAAGGGCAGAGCAAAAAAAAAGACAGGTGGTGGTCCTGCACCCCGTCGTCAACAAGTTGGTTAAGTGAATAATACCCTCACGGGAAAATCGATAGCTCTCTATGAGCACACTGTCGCGCTGAGCTAAAGGATCCTGTCTGTCCCGCAATATACGCTGAATTCTGAGGACTCTCCTTATCAATCTTGCACCTTCCGCAATGGGTTGCTCGCGTAAACGGACAGGATATGACTGCGACAGACTTCCCAAATCCACCTTCGCTTTTTTTTTTTTTTTTTTTTTTCAAAATCTTTATTTAAACATCAGTACAATACAAAATGGAATTAAGCAGTATTACAATAATGGTGATGTACTTACAGAAGAATTGTATGCATAGATAAACAAATACAAGAACAGCATTCAAAAACAACAATAGAAACATGCTAGGGGGAAAGTAACTAATCAAGCCAAAGAATAAAGTGATTGAAAGATCTTGATTTTTTCACAAACACCAATAGTTTTTATAGCTTTTGGGTTAGTGGAGTTCTTAATAGAGTTAAGATACTGTACAAGTTCAAAGGAGAATACATAGAAAGAGGGATGTCTTCCTAAATATTTGGACTTGTGAATATGAAATTTAGCCATTAAAAGTAACAAGTTAATCATATATCTGTTATCAAAATTGAATTGTTTTTGATTTTTGTGCAGACCAAACAAAACATATTTCCAAAACAGTACAAATCCTTTAAATATATTTTCTGAAATAAAAACACATAAGCTCTGCCAAAAATCTTGTACAAGGTTACAAAACCAAAAAAGATGTGTAGTAGATTCCTTGGAAGTTTTACAAAAGCTACAGCTTGTATCAATGTCTAATTTGAATTTGCTTTGAAGATAATCTTTAGAAGGATAAATTCTGTGTATTAATTTATAAGAAATATCTTTAATTTTGTTGGTAATTAAAAACTGATTAGGGAGTTTCCAAACTTCGTTCCACATAATACCATCTGACAGCCGGTTCCAGAAAAAAATAACATATGGTAGCGTGGTTATGGTACTCTGAAATAAAGCTCTAATCGATTTATTGTTGTTTTTAGATTGCTTAGAAAAGCAAATCTTGCCAACAAAAGTTTGTATGGGAGATGTCAACGGCCTGTGGAATGAAGTGATATTAGGTTGATTCTTAAACAGCATACAAACCCCTGATGGTATTGAGCCAAATACTTTGGTATAATCATGACGATTTATAGCTAAATTGAAGTGTAAACAAAATTCTTCATAGGAGAAAAGCATACCATTTGAGTCAAATAATTGGTTGACTAAAACAATGTCATTCCTAAACCAACTATCTAAGAAGAGAGATTTTCTTTTAAATAAAACATCCTTATTATTCCAGATATAATAACTGTGTGGACTAAAGTTATGCTTGTAAATAAGGGTCCAAGCTAAAAAAGCTTGACGATGAAAAGCAGAGATCTTTAACGGGATTTTATCAATATCAAAATTACAAGTAAGGAAAAATTCAGTGCCACCTAACTTAGAAAACATGAACACAGGTATAGCATTCCAAATGGAAGTAGGATTAGTAATTAGATTCTTCAACCAATTTATTTTGAATGTGTTATTTAAAGTGTTAAAATCTAACACATTAAGTCCTCCGTTGACATAGGAGTTCATAAGAACTGTTTTTTTAATGTAGTGTGTCCTATTTTTCCAGATAAAGTTGAAAATTAACTTATCAACCTCTTTTATAAGCTTTTTATCAAGGTGCAATGCCAATGCAGCGTATGTAAGACGAGAGATGCCTTCTGCTTTAGTTATTAATACTCTGCCTTTTAACGACAAATCTCTTAAGAGCCACTGATTAAATCTGTGTTTGAGTTTCTCTAGAATAGGATAAAAATTTTGAGTTATTCTACTTTCCTGGTTCTTGGTTATTATGACACCTAAATAACGAACTTCTTGTTTAAGTGGAATGTTACACAAAGCTGTTTTCGAGCAGTCTTTTATCGCCATAAGTTCACATTTAGGAATATTCAAGTATAATCCAGAAGCTTTGGAAAATATAGAGATTGAGTCAATAGCAATAGAGATTTGATGTTCATCTTTTAGGAATAATGTAGTGTCATCCGCTAACTGTGTTATGAGTAAATCTTTGCCAATTAGCGATATACCTTTTACATTGCTTGATTTCATATGGTTAGACAATAGTTGGGCAATTAACAAAAACAGGTATGGAGAAATGGGACAGCCTTGTCTTATCCCTCTTTGTATGTTAAATCTGGGTGAAGTACCGTTTGTTAATTTAATACTGCTGTTACTGTTATGGTATAATGTTTTAATCGCTGTAGAGAAGTAAGAGCCAAAACCATACTTATCCAGAGCTTGAAATATAAATTCATGCTCCACCGTATCGAAGGCCTTGTAGAAGTCTAAAAATAATATGAAACCATTGCAATCTATGAGGTCAGAATAATCCAGAACATCTAAAACCAATCTGATATTGTTAGTTATGTGTCTTTTGGGCATAAAGCCAGATTGTGTTTCATCAATAACAGAGTCAAGAACCATCTTAAGTCTGTTAGCTATAATTAGAGCAAATACTTTATAGTCATTATTTAGCAAGCTAATCGGTCTCCAATTATCAATCATTAATAGGTCCTTATTAGGCTTCGGGATCAATGTAGTCAAACCTTGATTCATCGTAGTGGGAAGCTGTTGGTTTCCTATGCTTTCTGCAAATACCTCAAGAAGAAAGGGAGACAACTCTTCAGAGAAAGTTTTATATAATTCAGCAGTAAGACCATCCGTACCTGGAGATTTATTATTTTTCAATAGCCCAATTGCAACTTTGACTTCTTCTAATGAGATGGGTTGATCACATAATATAGATTCTTCTTGGCTGATAGATTTAACATTCAGCGATCCTAAGAGATGATTTGCATCTTCCTGAGAAAATGTAGAACTATAAAGTTCCTTATAGAAATGACTACAATATTTAGAGATTAATCTGTAATCCTCTGTTATAACTCCATTTATCATTAATTTGCTAATATTATTTATACTTGAGTGTTTCTTTTCTAAACTGAAGAAGTAATGGGAGTTACGCTCACCTTCTTCAAGCCATTTAGATCTTGATCTGATAAAAGCGCCTTTTGCTTTGTCTGTGTATAAACGATCTAATTTATCTTGTAATTTAGCAAGGTTCATTTTATCCTCTTCAGTTAAAGTGTCAATTCGTTTATTAGATAACTGTGTGATTTGAGAAATTATATTTTCTTCCTCCAATCTTTTGGATTTTGCATTAAGGCTGCCAATCTTTCTTAAATATTTGCCAATTTCAAATTTTAATAATTCCCAGTTATTACCATATTTTAAATCTTCTTGAGCTATAGACCAAAAGTTTGAGATCAGTTCTTTAAGATCCTTTTTCACATCGTCTTTTTGTAATAATGAGCTGTTGAGTTTCCAGTATGTAAATTTAACAACAGAAGAATTAGGTAGAGAAGTTAGATTTATTTTAATATATATGGCTTTATGATCTGTTGCTGGAGAAGGCCAAGCACCTACATCTATGCTATTGCTGTCAAAGCTCTCTGAGACTAACCAAAAGTCTATCCTTGAATGTCTCGAGTTAGAATTGTTGCACCAAGTAAACATTTTGGACTGAGGAAATTTGAATCTCCAAATGTCTGTAAGTTTCAGGCGTACCATAACAGCCTTCAATGTGGTATTAATTCTTTTCGAATGTCCTGGAGGAAATTTATCTAATTCAGCATCCATAATACAGTTAAAGTCTCCACCTAGTAATAATTTTGCATTTGGAAATTTATTTAACCAGCTAGATATTTTTTTTTTCAATCGTCAAAAATAAATGATCATTTTCTAGCTTCGTGTTAAACCCATATATGTTAGTAACAATTAAGACTAAATCATTATATCTTATGACTTGACATATGTAATGACCTGCAGAATCACATTCTGTATGTAAAACATCCCCATTATATCTGTTTTTTAGGATTGATACCCCAGCTGATCGTTCAGTTCCATGAGATAACCAAATAGAATTTCCCCATTGAGATCGCCAAAAACTAACATCGTCGATAGTAGAGTGAGATTCTTGCAAAAACACAAAGTCAGATTTAAGTTGCTTTGCATAAAGAAAAGTGGCTTTACGTTTTAAGTTGTTACGAAGACCCCTAGCATTAATAGAAACAAAAAACAAAGAACACAAGTTGACAAAGAAAAGATATGTATTAAAAAGTAAATCGAAGATAAACTTTTTAACCTAACACTGAGATCAGCACTAGAATATGAGAATGTTCACAGTATAGAGTAAATATATATAAAAAAAACTTTAGACGCCTAATAAAAGCATAACAAAAAAGGTTTTACCTATTTAACAGTAATTTGGCTTTTTGCTAACACCAAAGAGCAATTTAGACAGCCAACTATTAATATCTACAAATATCAGGCACATCAATATAAAGAACACCTTGTAAACAAACCTGAGAAGAACTAAGGGTCAGGGAATATTGAAGAGTTTATGTGTGAACTTCAGCACCATTTACAAAGCCTCGACCTCCAATAAAGTAAGCAGACTTCCCTTCTTCACGTGCTTTCTTTATAATGGGCCACAGCTTCAGTCTGTTTTCTTTGTCCTCTCTCGTCAGGTCTTCAGTAAACCTCAGATGATTATTTTGAAGGAAAGTATTATTCTTGGCAGCTTTCCACACCGCATCACGAATTCTTCTTGAGATGAACCGGATGATGATCCCTCTGGGTCTCGGGTCATTTTGTTTTGGTTTCCCCACTCGATGAGCGATGTCTAAGACCTCTGAAAACTTTTCCTTCTCCGCAGGTAGAACCGTTTGGCATATCCCAATCGCCTTTGCGCGCACATCTTCCTTCTCCAACTCCGGTACCCCATACAGTCTCAGATTCCAACGGCGGTTGTAGCATTCAACTTCAGAGATGCGTTCGTCACATTTCTGTGTAAGCGTTTCGTTTTTCTCAACCCTTTTCTCAATGACCATAATCTTATCACTTATGTCCTTTAAGTCTGTACGAACTGTTCCTACCATTTCTTCAATTGCGTCACTTCTGGTGTTGATCAGATTAATCAAAGTGTTGACCGCATCAGCTTTCAGGGAATCGTCATCAGAGTGACTGGTAGACAGTGTTGGTTTTTTAGCCACTGGAGGCTTGGAAGGCGTAACTGGTAGGGGTGGAAATTCTTCTTCAACCATCTGCTGACACTCCATTTCTCTTATGTAGCTATGGTCGCTAGCTAGCATGCTAGTTGCATGTGGTTTGCCCGAGTTACTCAGCCTTTTCTGAGCAGATTTCGACATGTTGTTGTTGCAGAATTTGGTTTCAGGTTTAGCAGGTTTAGTGTGTTGATCATGAAAAAAGTCTTGAAAGTTACAAAGACGTCAAATAAGCGTTGTAAAAATGCTTTATATCTTTCTAGTGCTGAGAGCTCGAAAAGACACTCCTCATCACGCCGCCATCTTGCTCGGCCCCTTCGCTTTTATAGCCGTGGTCTCTCATCTTGATTACACGAAGTAATTTACAATTACTACTCTGAAATATGAATTACATCTGTAATAATCACATACATGTAATAGAATGTTAATAGTACATTTCCCTTTTTTAGGAAATGACCTGTATGTATCTGTGTGAAATCAATAAAAGGATCAAATACTGCATTATCTTTAGTTACATTGATGTTATTTATTTATGGTGAAACAGTGGTGGAATATCGCTGTTGCTTTCGTATGAATGACGCGGACATACCTGCGTGGCCGCGATCTAATCCTGTTTACATAAAGTAAACCTGCTCCCCAGCAGGTTTACGCTTACGGCTCTGTTGCTATGACAGCAAGTCCCGGATGGGCTTCGGGGAACCGAACGATCCAGGATCACGCGAAATCGTCAACAATCTCATCCAGCTAACTCACTTAGCGCGGTACGAAGAACAGGCCCCTGAGCAGTTAGCTAGCGGCAGTGTTCTTCTGCAGATGTCAATAAACGGCTGTGCTCCCTGGCTAGCTCACGAGAAGCAAGACCAAACGACACCTCCGTCTCCTCCTTGTCTGAGCTCGCCACATTGGTGTCAGAAGTGGGATGATGGTGGCACCCCATGTTCTGACCCGAGTGACTTGTGCGCCAAAAGAAGGCACCTGGACATTTGTAAAGTGAAAGCAAAAAACAAGCGCAAATTCAAACGCGATTTGAATATGTCACATATTGACAGTGGCTCACCGATGGCAATGACATAATTACCCAGCTACATTTCCGAAAGAATGCAAAAGCATTGACATATATTTTTCCTTCCTACAATAGCCCGACGGGCAGGGCAGAGATAGATTTTGGTAGTACGACTGGAAAAATCGCTAGCCCCGGGACGTCGGGCTAGCGATTTTGCAAGCCCTGTGTTACAGGCATGGCCCTTTAAGGATGAAGCCTGATGGGAAATGTATTCGGGATGTGTGTAGCGGGACTGCCTGGTGTGTGTGTGAAGAGAGAGAGCGGAGCAGGGGAAAAGTAACGGTTAGCTACAGAAGAGACGAAAAGAAAATAAATAAAAGGAATATAA
Organism: Rhamphochromis sp. 'chilingali'; assembly: GCF_963969265.1. Taxonomy (NCBI): domain Eukaryota; kingdom Metazoa; phylum Chordata; class Actinopteri; order Cichliformes; family Cichlidae; genus Rhamphochromis; species Rhamphochromis sp. 'chilingali'. The sequence continues at coordinate 8,718,628 of NC_137934.1, read as the reverse complement.
TAACTCCCTCGACAGCCAGAGTTGTGTCGGCGATGCTCGCTGTGAGTAAACTGTTTCAGCCCACTGTACGCGGTGTTCGTGCCTTAGAGAAGAAATAAAGTTCGGTGAAGCAGTTTCCTACGCCTCCTTCGATCTTTTTGCTAGCGGAGTTGACCTGTATAGTAAGCTGTTGCCGGCTACGAGTCAGTTACGGAACCTTCAAGTAACTGCCAGAGGTTTCCTTACTACGGTTCGGGGCCGCGGATCTGGCGCGGTAACACCTGTATCTGATTGAGGAATCACTCATCTTTGGAAAAGAGAGTTTATTACAGAGAAATGGCTCTTTCCAAAATAAAAGCTATACTATACGCTTCTTCTGGGCTATATTCTCAGCAGCATATTGTAGCGGGTCAGGGCTGTTCGGGGTTCTGTTTGTACAGTTATGTTTTGTTTATGTTGCCATAGTGACGGGCGACGCCCTCCCGCTGCGAGGGTGTGTCCTTCCGGGGTCAGAGGGCGCCTTGTGTGTTGTTGTTGTTGTTGCTGTGCGGTTGCCGCGCTGAGCAGTTAGCTAGCGGCAGTGTTCTTCTGCAGATGTCAATAAACGGCTGTGCTCCCTGGCTAGCTCACGGGAAGCAAGACCAAACGACACCTCCGTCTCCTCGTTGTCTGAGCTCGCCACATTGGTGTCAGAAGTGGGATGATGGTGGCACCCCATGTTCTGACCCGAGTGACTTTTCCCCCGCCGGTCGTGACCGGCCGGTGCGCCAAAAGAAGGCACTTGGACATTTGCAGGACTTTGTGTGCGGTAATGGGGTCGTCTGACCCCTTAGGTGTGGGCTATGTAGCGGGTCAGGGCTGTTCGGGGTTCTGTTTGTACAGTTATGTTTTGTTTATGTTGCCATAGTGACGGGTGACGCCCTCTCGCTGCGACGGTGTGTCCTTCCGGGGTCAGAGGGCGCCCTGTGTGTTGTTGTTGTTGTGCTGTTGCCGCGCTGGGGTCCGTTCTTCGTACCTCGCTTACTACATCCAAGATCAAATGACACATCCAAGATCAAATCATCGCGCTAACTTTGAGCTCGCTATCCCGGTTCTTCGAACACACCTGTTGTTGACGATTAGTATAGCTGGATGAAGTAATGTGAGATCACTGGGTGGCTTAACAGGGGCTACGCATCAATAGTAGAAACATTGATCGGCAACCCTTTGATTGGTCGGCGAAAATGTCGAAGGAGCGCGCTCGGTATTTTTCGGCAGCAGAGCAAGAACTCTTGATTGAGGGATTTCAGGAGTTTCAGAGTTTAATTAAAACGCAAGGGAACACTGCAAAGGCTGCAAAAGCAAGGAGAGAGGGCTGGCAGAAAGTTGCTGACAAATTAAACTCGTAAGTAATTTAATAATAATAATAATAATAATGGATTGGATTTATATAGCGCTTTTCAAGGCACCCAAAGCGCTTTACAATGCCACTATTCATTCACTCTCACATTCACACTGGTGGAGGCAGCTACGGTTGTAGCCACAGCTGCCCTGGGGCAGACTGACAGAAGCCAGGCTGCCATATCGCGCCATCGGCCCCTCTGGCCAACACCAGTAGGCGGTAGGGTAAATTTATCATATTATATTACATTATATCCTCTTTCACATTAGAGCCACGACAGGACCCACTAGAACATGGGAACAAGTAAAAGTGAAATATAAGAATATTCTACAGAATGGTAATATTTATCACTTATATTGCTTTTAGTCTCTTGAAAAGAGACCCTGAAATAATCTGTTTGTTTGTTTATAACAGCAACCAAGAAAAGGGCAGAGCAAAAAAAGACAGGTGGTGGTCCTGCACCCCCTCGTCAACAAGTTGGTTAAGTAAATAATACCCTCATGGGAAAATCGATATCTCTCTATGAGCACACTGTCGCGCTGAGCTAAAGGATCCTGTCTATCCCGCAATATACGCTGAGTTCTGAAAACTCTCCTTATCAATCTTGCACCTTCCGCAATGGGTGGATCGCGTATACGGACAGGACATGGCTGCGACAGACTTCCCAAATCCACCTTCGCTTTTATAGCCGTGGTCTCTCATCTTGATTACACGAAGTAATTTACTATTACTACTCTAAAATATGAATGACATCTGAAATAATCAAATACATGAAATAGAATGATTAATAGTACATTTCCCTTTTTTTAGGAAATGACCTGTATGTATCTGTATGAAATCAATAAAAGAATCAAATACTGCATTATCTTTAGTTACATTGATAATATTTATTTATGGAAAAACAGTGGTAAAATATCGCTGTTGCTTTCTTATAAATGAAGCGGACATACCTGCGTGGCCGCGATCTAATCCTGTTTACATAAAGTAAACCTGCTCCCGAGCAGGTTTACGCTTACGGATCTGTTGCTATGACAGCAAGTCCCGGATGAGCTTCGGGGAACCGAACGATCCAGGATCACGCAAAATCGTCAACAATCAAATCCAGCTAACTTACTTAGCGAGGTACGAAGAACGGACCCCTGAGCAGTTAGCTAGCGGCAGTGTTCTTCTGCAGATGTCAATAAACGGCTGTGCTCCCTGGCTAGCTCACGGGAAGCAAGACCAAACGACACCTCCGTCTCCTCCTTGTCTGAGCTCGCCACAATATTTTAGTTCTGCTGAGCCAAGTAAGACAGGTCAGGGTGAAGAAGTGACAGCCAAAGAAAAGCTTACCACAAAACGGAAAAGTTATGACAAATCAGACTATAAGGCAAAAAGAAAGTGCAGCTTTATGGTTTCATGGACAAAAGAATTTCTGTGGCTGCAATATGACAAGTGAAATAACCAGGGCTGCACATAAGTGGTGCGCATTTGCTGTCAAAATAAAAAACGGGCACAAGATAAGAAGTTTCAACGTGCGTTTGCATACATAAGATTTTCAGGAGGAGGACAGACATTTTGTCATGGTCCTGGGCCATGTTGGCCCAGTATTCTTGGTTCCTTGTATTTTCGCTCCTTATTTAGGCCATGTTTTCTGAGGTGTCCTGTTGTGGTGTTCCCTAAGTGTTTTTCCCTTTGTGACTCTTACCCCCTTGTGCCCCTCTGTGTATTTATGAGCTCTCGTCTCTCTTTGTGTTTATTCCATGTTTCCCCCAGCCTGTTATGTCTGTGTTCTCCCCGTGCTCTCTCTCCTCCTGTCTGAACCTCTGTGTACTTCCTGTTTTACTTTGACAGTCTCTCGTCAGTATGCGTAATGTTGTGTTCACTCCTGCCCTGTCTCGTTATGTTTATCAGTGTCACCTGTGTTCCCCACCTGTGTGTAATCTCCCTGTGTTCTCTGGGTGTATTTAAGTTGTGTCTTCTGTTATGGTAGTTGCTGGTTCGTCTGTGTTGTTTCCCCTCGGTCTCCCTGCGTCTCTTGTGTATTTCCCCGGACCTCCCTGCATCCTCGTTTCTGGTTTGTGTTATTAGCTTACCCAGTTTAGGTTTCCGGTTTCTTGTTTTTCCACCAGTGCTGTTTTGTGCCCACCGTTGTAAATAAATATTCACCTGCACCAGAGCTGCCGCCTTTTGGGTCCTTTTCTACAACTCCACACGGCTTGCCCTGCAAACCGTGACAGAACGAACCAGCCACCATGGACCCAGCAGCAGTCAATCCGTCCGAGGAGCTCCAGGATGACATCGGCTACAATGTGGAGATCCTCCTCGGGCTGTGGCTGGAGAATCCTCCGTACGAGCTTCGCCGCGCCGTGGAAGGTCGGCTACAACGGCTCTTTTCCGGCCTGCCATGGCTACTAAATTCACTTCCTCCGACCATGCAGGCTTTTCTCCGGCACACACCCCACCTTCTCTCAGCCACTCCTGCCTCGCTGCCCGACTCGCCGGATGCGATCTTGCCCGGCCCGTCGGAGCCGTCTGCGGGGAGGAAACGCCGATCGCGCCGCAAGCGCGCCACCCCACAGCTGGACGTTCGGACTTCTAATTCGCCGGCTGTGGTGAGTGAGGACTGTTTTCCATTTGCGGACTGTATGACTGTTCATTCAGGGGCGGTGTTCTGTGCGGCAGATGACTTTGTGAACAGCATATCACCTCCCCCGCAGCCACTCTCAGCCCAGTTAGCTCCCCCGCAGCCAGTGCCACCCTCAGCTCAGTCTCCAGTGCCACCCTCAGCTCAGTCTCCAGTGCCACCCTCAGCTCAGTCTCCAGTGCCGCCCGTAGCGCAGGCCCCAGTAGCTCCAGTGCCGCCCGTAGCGCAGGCCCCAGTAGCTCCAGTGCCGCCCGTAGCGCAGGCCCCAGTAGCTCCAGTGCCGCCCGTAGCGCAGGCCCCAGTAGCTCCAGTGCCGCCCGTAGCGCAGGCCCCAGTAGCTCCAGTGCCGCCTGTAGCGCAGGCCCCAGTAGCTCCAGTGCCGCCCGTAGCGCAGGCCCCAGTAGCTCCAGTGCCGCCCGTAGCGCAGGCCCCAGTAGCTCCAGTGCCGCCCGTAGCGCAGGCCCCAGTAGCTCCAGTGCCGCCTGTAGCGCAGGCCCCAGTAGCTCTGGCTCCAGCATTACCGGTTCCACTCGTTCACTCCATGCAGGGAGAAAGCCTAAGTCCTACTCAAGGTGCTTTTCATGGTTCAGCCACCATTGGCACTGTTTGCCGCTCCAGGGCTTCCCCAGAGGCTAGGTCCCAGTCCTCAGCTGATTCTGGACCCCTGGAGTTTAAGCAGCCACCTGGGAAGTGCCCCGTGTCAGTGCTGTCTGAGCAGGGCCAGTGCTCAGCACAGCACCCATTTCCTTCATGTCTGCCAGTGGACTCCATGCCTGCTGGCTTTGTGATGGCTTCGGCTGGAGGGTCCAAGGGGCCCGTCCAGCCTTCGTCTCGTATCTCCGCTGGAGGGTCCGAGGGACCGCTCCGGCCTTCGTCTCGTGTCTCCGCTGGAGGGTCCGAGGGACCGCTCCGGCCTTTGTCTCCTGTTTCAGCTGGGGGGCCCGAGGAGCCCGTCCAGCAGCCTTCCTCGTCAGCTGGTGGTTCCGGAGAACCACACCAGCCTCATGCCTCGTCGGCTGGAGGGTCCGAGGGGCCCGTTCAGCCTCCTGTCCCCGCTGGAGGGTCCGAGGGGCCCGTTCAGCCTCACGCCGCGTCAGCTGGAGGGCCCGAGGAGCCTGTCAAGCCGCCACCTGCGGCCGCCTCGTCGTCGCCTGGTCCAGCTTCATCCAAGTCTTCGTCCTCGCCTGGTCCTGCGGCCTCTGGTTCTGCTACGCCTGGTCCTGCGGCCTCTGCTTCTGCTACGCCTGGTCCTGCGGCCTCTGCTTCTGCTCCGCCTGGTCCTGCGGCCTCTGCTTCTGCCCCGCCTGGTCCTGCGGCTGTTATGCCGCCGCCCAAGCCTCGTTCTGCACCTCGATATCGCCGGCCATTTTCCGGGCCACCTGCTGGACGTCACCGCCGTCGGGGTCGGCCCCCTGAACTGCTCCGTGGTCTCCTTCGTCGCCGCCGCTGCCTTCCGCACGGCCGGCCCCCGGACCGCCATTGCCTTTTGGGTCCTTTTCTACAACTCCACACGGCTTGCCCCACAAACCGTGACACATTTGTTTAGAACTCTTAAAGATGTCGAAGAAGCAAGCTCCTTTAAGGAATTACTGTGATGTGCCTCCACCTCCAAAGAAATGTCAGAAGGAGTCCGAACCACAAAAGAAGCACGTATTCTCGGAAAAGTAGTTGCAGGAGGCGAGCTGGCTTCAAACAAATGATGAACGCACAGAGACGTGGTGCGGAATGTGCCGTGAAAATTTAATAAATGACAAATTAAAAAGGCATGAACATTTTTTTTTGTATCGAAAAAATGTCGAACCGTGACACCAAAGTATCGAACCGAACCGTGAATTTTGTGTATTGTTGCACCCCTAATAAGAGCATCTCTGAACGTACAAGATGTTGAACTTGTGAGCAGAAGCAGCAGAAGAAGACCCCACTGGGTGCCACTGTTTTCACTTAAAAACAGGAAACAGGCTACAATTTGAGACTGGATGGTGGGATCAGGACTTGGTGTAAACAACATGAAAACATAGATCCATCCAGCCTTGTATCAACAGTCAGTGAGACTGATGTTGGTGCTTTAATATATAGCCAATCAGGACGGCTATATCTGACAAACCATCCAAAGTAGGATGGTTTGTCAGACATCACTGTAAAATTATCCTACCGGTAGGACAGTTTGCCAAAGCTTCAAGGCAGCTTCAAGTTTGTTTGGCCGGGCCTTCTCAAATCTGTGACGGAATGGGCAGTGGCGTGCGTTCCATGCCAGCGATGGCAAGATTTATGTATATTTATGTATATTTGACAAGCTGAAGGCATTCTGTACTGTACAGGAGACACGGCACGAGATTGGCTGTAGACAATTGTCAATCAATCACGAGGCAGAACACAAAGCACTGTAAAAAAAAAAAAAGAAAAAAAAAAAGGAAAAAAAAGCATGCAAAATTGCATAAAAAAATCTGCGAAACAGCGAGGCTGTGAAAGGTGAACCGCATTATAGCGAGGGACCACTGCATATGTATCTGTAAATATATTCAGTAAATATATGCTGTGAGTCTAATGGAGTGAGTTCATTGTCAAAGTTTATATAGTCAGGTGTTATGACCACAGTGTAGCCATCCTATGATGCCTGCACCCAGCAGCATAACCTTGGTGAATCTAAGCCACACAGAGCTAACGCAGTCCTGGCAACAGGCGGTTCAACTCAGTAGTAGACTACCCTAGCAGCCTGTTGTTATTTCCGTCCTGAAAAACTAATTTCTTCATATTCATAGTTTGCAGTATTCTGTAGGTGTAATAATCCCTATACGAAGTTCAGTCATATATTCCAGTCAGGTATGAAGTTTATAAGTTGCCCAATGCAGCATCCTGTTTAGTTATTTTGTGATTAAGTAATGAGTGCAGTTGTGTGGAAAGAAGTTGTGTTGAAATTGCGACAAAAACACTAAAAATTAAAGATGCGTATTTCTCTGAAACCCCTCATTAGCAGTTCACACCACAATAATGGTTTTGTGTTCCAGTTGGCAAAATAGAAAGGGACAGGTGTTCATAAGCTCCAGGGATATTTTTTATTTTGACAGCATGAACTACATGCCTAAAATATAAACTCGGTTATGTGTGTGTGTCTGTGTGTATGCGTAGCCTATGGTGAAGAGGATCTACCACATGTGGGATCATCCTGTCAGTTCTGCTTCAATCTCCAGAGATTATGTCAAGACTCTGCTGGAGAAACACAACAAAAATAAGGTAACACAGAAGAGTGTATCACACATGCCAACTCTCATACACACCCTAATCTCACAGACATTTTTAGAAAGTTATTCAGGCATTTAAAAAACAGAAAACTGAGAGAAATGTTTGCACTGGAATGTGCCACCATTTGTTTTTGATAATAAATGCATTATTTTTAAATCCTCCAAAAATGGGAATATATAACCATCCCAGGAGCTATGTAAGGCTGTTGTTTTATGCTTCAAAGCGAATGTGCTAACAGGGTGGTGTTGACCTTTACTTTATGGAAATACCATCAATTTTGTGGGTTTTTGAACATAAATATAGACTCTTGCTAAGGGTCAGTAGGGAGAAGTTGAATTCTGTTTAATTTTATGTAGCTTTGGGCTAATTTTGCAGCTGCCGAACCTCGGTACCTTGTGGCCACTGATTGAACTACGAATCCTCTGTATACCAAAGTGTTCTAGAGTCCAGTTTGGACTAAGCTTTAGCTTCATGCAACGGAGCAGTGATCACAAGCACACAAGTGCAAATCTACAAGTGTTGCTGTTGCTCAGTCAAAGATCAGGCCTCACTCAGATTGAAATGCTGTGGTTGGACCTGTGCATGAATGGATGCCCATAAACCTCCATGAACTGAAGCAACACTGGAACAATAAACAATGCCATGTTGTCAGTCATCTGAGGTTATTTTTACCGCCTCCTGTCTAAAACCTTAGAACTGAGAGAGGTGTACTTCCTTTTCACCATGACTGTATGTTCTTAATCAGTAGTTTTTAGTGTTCCCAATGTTTTCAATGCTTAAGGCATGGTCTTTTCAATTATAAACCCTCACTGAACAGGCATTTAGAGCGTCCATAGGTTATCTTTCAGACCCACAAGTCTATTTATGGTTATATTAATCAAATAATTATACAGAAAAATATGCTTTTTCTCATTTTTTAAAAATAAAGTACTACCAGAAAGTTTTTTTTTTTTGGTTTATTTGTTTCTGCGCAGACATAAAAAAAGACATCATTACTGAACGTGGTAAAGCAGTCACCCACTGATTTAGTCGGATGTGATGCTATCGCCAAGTTTCAGTCAGCTAATTGGCTCACAGAGAAGGCGTGGAGAGCCTGTGACATTTGGTGCAGCGATAGTCTGTTGGTGCCTTAAAAGTTAAACTGCAGCCAAGTTTATCTTAGAGAAGAGCTAAGGTGACTCAGTTTCTGGATTTGCTGCAGATTTGTCTGACTGTTTTCTCAAAAATAAGGCATAAAAAAAACCCTGAAGTTGTGCTTTTTATTTTCCTTCCTCCTTAGGGACTTGCATTCATGGGCACAGACCAGCCTGGCTTCAGACCTGAGTTTGTGCCTCTTACCTACCTGGCAAAAATACTCTCTGATATAGAGGAAGAAGGTATTGTGTGTGTGTGTGTGTGTGTATGTGTGCGCGCTTTTGTGTTTAGATAGAGGCCTTTCGAGGATTAAGACAGAATGTGTGTGCATGTGTGCGTGCATGCCTGGCCAGAAAGCAACTCTGTACCACAAAGTCTGCTGTTCTGTTTTCTATAAGAATCTGTCTCTTTCTGACTCCGAGCAGGTCCGAACCCCTTCGAGGAGCAGGAGAACGTGGACGCCAGGTTTGTGGAGGAGACGGCTCTGAAACAGACGCTAATTCTGCTGGGCTTCGAGAGAAAATGATAAACGCGCAGAGGTGGAGAGGGACGCGGGGCGGATGGATTGAGAGGGAAAGAGATGGGGAGGAAAATGTGTTTGAGAGACCAGTCATCATCGAAGGGGCCTCGAGGACAAGTAACGGATGGATGGATGATGGAAGGAGGGAGGGCGAGAGATGAAAAATGAGCGGCGGGATTGAAAGGCAGAGGCGTAGACATAAACAAGTTCTCACTGTGCGATGATGAATTAGGGTGGGACGGAGGGGTAGATGGATGGAGATGCTCAGAATAGGAGGCAGAGTCATCACCCCAGTTTTCCCACTTGCTTTTCAGGAAAGAGCTGAGATGGGTTGCGATGTGCGAGGAACAGCTGCAGCTTTACGCAAACCAAACAAATTGTTGGCAACAGCAGAAATTAGAATACAGTAACCAACATGGGCACACCTTCACTTACGGTTTAATTAAACTTTGGGAAACTTTTTTTTTTTTGAAATCGAAAACTGCAGGCAGTTATTGGCATCGTCTCCTCAGCTTCTCTTCTTGCTTTCATAGAATTTATGAACATTGATGTCAAATGCTGTGAATGGTAATTATAAATCACTTGTTTAACTTGCCGGGCTTCCTGTAATGCTGCTGCACCCCATCAACTTGATTATATGCTGACAAAAGCTTTGATGGTTGTGGTTTGATGTGGTCAGTTGCTCTGGTTTTAAAGTGGACCTATTATGCTTTCCCTTATTGTCTGTCATGCACGTGCTGTTACAGTGGTGGATGCTCACATCAAACATGGCTGGAGTTTCGAATGATTAAGTCAGCATATGTGCAAGTTCTCTGTAAGCGCCAAAAGCTCAGACAGTTTCCAAGTTCAAATTCAGAATTTCAAATACAACTTACAAAAGAAAATTAACAGAACTTTTTAAGCACTGTGATTGGCTATTCTTTGTATAAATGCAGTTCTCCTTCAAGCATCATTCAGTATCCTCCCTATGGGAAGCGCCCTCTGCTGTCACCATCATGTAAGCTCCACTATTACCATGCACAGCCCAATCACTTCAAAGAGACTGGGCCCCCACTGATCCCCTTTATGAGAGCCTCTGGCCCCACACCAGGACTTCCTGCTTTCTGCCCTGTGGGGCAGGGATAGCTCAGTAGGTAGAGTGGTGGCCCCTGAGCAAGTTACCGTCCCTACACACTGCTCCCCGGGCGCCCAATGGCTGCCCATTGCTTCACTGAGCGAATGGGTTAAATGCAGAAAGGAATTTCCCCACGGGGATCAACAAAGTATACATTATTAAAGATCACTAGAACTCAGCCATCAGAGTAGTTTGCGAACATAGGTTTAGCCCCAACCATCTGCTGTTCAAACCTTTTGTGTACATGGAGCAGCCAATCGAAAGAGCTTCTTAAAGGGCCACTATAAGGAATTATTATTGTTCAGAACTGTGACTCATCCCAAATTCAAGAATATAATATAAAATATGAGGCTGGAAATTAGCATAATAGCTCCCCTTTAATGCTGATTTATGCAGAATGATTTGTCTCTCTGACACCACAACTACATATCTATATGTTCATTGTTTGTAACACTTAATAGCTCCTGTTACCAAACCAAAATAAAGAGAACATAGGCACCTTTACACAAAATCACTCCATAACAGGCAGTAAGAGTCTGCCTCCACACACATGTTCAGACGTGTGCTTTGAAAAATCGTGCTGTAAATGTTCCTAATCCTTTCAGTGCCTGGATGTTTGCACCCTGCGCATCATCCAGCACTGAATTCCACAGATTATTTACATGTTGTGCTTTGATTGCAAAACCAGTGCTCTGGAAACAGGGATCTCTCAATCGCTCATGTTTACACCGAAATGTAAATAAATGTTTTGTCTTTTTTAAATGGTGTCTTTTTTTGCCTCACTTTTAAAGAACATGGCAGAGACACAAGCTTTGAGGTAGGCGATCTGCGCACTGCTTCCCAATGAATTTTGATGACAGGATGAACTTAGCACTTTTGGAGCGCGGGGATAAATTAGGAAAAGACGTCTGCTTTCAGTGACATAATTTGTAGCGTGAAAGGCTCTGTGGAAGTGAGCTCTGATTCTCGAGAATATCTGAGTGTTTTGGACAGGCTCAGCAGACCTCCAGTAAAGTCAGGAAATAATCTCAGCGTCAGTCATCACACGCGCTGACTCACATTTAATCAGGAACACACCCATCAAGCTTTTTCCCCCCCTTTTTCGTTACATAACCCACAATGTTTTATTAGCAGCTTTCAGCTTCATCACTTTTGCTGCTTCACCTTCAGTCCTTTCTCCTGTGGGCATTTCCTCTTTTAAATGTGATCACTCCTCACCTGATTGCCCCTATCGCACTCTGTTATGCAGTCAGTGTTATGTAGTCAGCTAACAGTTTGGGGCTAAGTTAATCTGACAGCCCTCAGCGTCAGCATGCGATGGATGATCACACACACATCACACCAGCAGGTCACCTCCTTCGGAAGTTGACTCACGCAGAGTGTTGCGCAAAGCTGGTTTATGCCATTCATTTCCTGTCAAATGAGTTCAAGTTCCTCAAAACCACTTGTTTAGCATTTTTTTAAGCTTTTATACTGACAGTAGGGAACAGGTGGAAAAGACACTGGACAGGTGGAGGCATGAACTGGAGAGATGAGGAATGAAAGTCTGTATACAGTACGTGTGTGACTGAGAGGGACACTGGTGTAACAGTGAAGATTTGAGGAGGAGAAGTAGTGAAAGCAGGGAAGTTGAAATACCTGGTGTCAAACATCAAAAGCAACGGAGAATCCAAAAGAGAGCTGAAGAAGAGAGTGCAGGCAGGGGGAATGGGTGGAAAAAGGTGTGACAGCGGGAGAGGAGATGAAGCGAAAGGGAAGGTCTGCAAGATGGTTGTGAGACCTGCTGTAATGTATAGTTTTGAGAGGGTGGTGCTGACAAGCTGGAGGTGTAAGAAGATGCTAAGATTTTTACAGGTAGTGACCACAGTGGACAAGATTAGAAATGAGTGCATCAGAAGGACAGCTCATATTGAACGCTTTGAGGACAAAGCCAGAAAGGCAAGGTTGAGATGATTTGGAGGGGAGAGTAGATATATTGGGCAAAGTATGTTGAAGATAGAGCTTCCAGGCAGGAGGAAAAAAATTCATGGGACGTCGTGAAGGAGGGCATGCGGAGGGTTGGTGTGACACAGGAGGATGCTAGGGAGATCAGCAGTCCCCGGGCCATGGACTGGTCCATGAGTCATCTGGTACTGGGCGGCGAGAGTTGAGGCTCGGGTGTGAAATTTATGGTTTTCAGGGTTTTTATCGTTATTTTTTTAAATTGTTTTTCGTTAACTTGGTTTCCCTGGGTCTTTTCCCATGTGTTATGAATAAATCTTATTTTTTTGCTTCTGTTACTGGTTTTATTTTGTTGTATTTATCCATGACACCTTAAAGGCCGATCCGTAAAAACATTGTTGAACATAAACCGGTCCGTGGCACAAAAAAGGTTGGGGATCGCTGATGTAGACGATCCTCTTTGCTGACCCCTAAAGAGAGCAACTGGAAGAAGCGTTCCAGCAGTGGTACTCAGGTAGGCTGAGGCAAATAAACAGTGCTCAGTTTGTTCTAAGGATCCCAAGTGTCCTATTTTTTTAACAGCCTTTTATTTACAATTTTGGTGAGCCCATGAGTAGCTCTTCTTAGCTGACAGGAGTGGCGCCCAGTGCGGTCTTCTGCTGCTACAAGATGCTCTTCTGCACACCAATCTGTCCATTTTTACTCTGACCTCCAGCATCAACAAGGCATTTTGCCCATTTTTGGACAACTGTCTGTAAACCCTGGAGATGGCTTGTGTGGGTAAATCCCAGAAAATCAGCAGTTTCTGAAATACTCAGACCATCCGTCTGGCACCCGCAACCAATTTAGACCCTTTCAGGGCAGTCACATGCTTAGAATCTGCAAAACAAGCTAATACCAGAACTGCTTTAATCTCAAAGATCGAAAAAAGCTTCTGGTAACTTTTTAGTTTCAAAGGCAGTTGACTATGTTTTCGATCACTAGTCACCAACTCTGAACTCTACACCCAATTTAGATCCCCCTCTCTTATCCCTTTGACTCTCCTCTGCTGCCTTCCCCCTTCATTTAAATTCTCCCCTCTCTTTGTCATTCTCTATGCTCTTTCAGTGTTTGAGCTTCCTCACCGTATTTACATTTATCATTTCAGGCATTAAAGGAGACGCTCCCAGCCTTGCATAGAGCTTAAACCCATTGCAATTTATTCGGAGATTACAAGCATGAGGGATGAAACAACAAGAGTGAAGAATACGTAGAAATATTCCAGTGGCCCTGAGAAATGAATTTATCTTCTAGAGAAAGGTGGTAAAAGTGTGATGATGCTTTTGCTAGGTGGAGAAAAGAATACAGAAATACATTACTGAGTCTCCTTGTCCTCTCTTCCACTCTCTTTTACTTTTTAGCTTTACTGTAAACAATCAAATGCCAGTAAGGGAACCAAAATTACAACCAGATGCAGGCCACAAGAACAAGCTCAGAGCAGCCAGCACACAGACATGCACATGTTAGTGAGAGCAGGAAGAAGGAGTGTGGAAATAAATAACACAAATCAATGAAACACATGTTCCTTTAGTGTGTGTGTGCCTGAAGTACGCCAATAAAAACAGAACAGTCATATGGTTCAATATGTCGTCCTTGTCCACAGACATGTCTTCTATATTTCTATGGATTTGAGCTCAGGTTTGCGAAAGTGTCTCATGTTGGTCCCTGGTTGGGAGGGTTTGAAGGGGGCCTGGGCTCCGTAGGGTTTGGGCAGAGGCAGCTGAGCGTTCAGCGGGATGTACGCGTTGGGACGTGCTTCGGCTGTGGTGTACTCGCCATTAGGTAACTGCCTCCACTCCTTCTCAGCAAGCTGCACACACACACACGCAAGAATGTACCAGAAGCAGTTTTAATATTTGATGTAAGATTGCTTGACCTTGGAGTAAATACTTCAATTTCAGATTATCCTGAATTTTAATCAAGTAAATGGAATAATCAGTTCTGCATTTTTTTTTTATATCTCAGCATGAATGCAAAACCAAAGATGAACAGTCGAGTGCATGAGCTTGGGACAAAAAAGCTGATTAAAAGTTTAATTTGTGTTTTTTTCCTCCTGTTTTTCTTCATATTATACCTCCAGTGATTGAAAACAAACACGACGTGTGCAGAATTTCATATTTTGGATTAAATCCTGAGAACAGCAGCACTTGCAATTATTACAATTTTTTTTTAAATTTTACTCATTATATTATGATTTATTCAATTTTTTAAACAAAAAAAATATCAAGAAAAAAACGATCCACATTTCTGGTTATTAATGAGGTTGACAGCCTCCGCTGGATCACTGAGTGCACGTTCCTGTGAACTTTTCCTCAAATGACAAAAACCAAAAGGAATGTTGTGTAACTGAAAAGAACAAAGCAAGGCCTGCCTGTTTGAGTATAAAGGTGGTCGTGCTGACTAAAGTACAGTCATTTTGGTTTGCTCAATTTCATCTTAAATCAGATACTACAGCTGACATGAGGCAATCTGTGCACCCTGGCACACAGTGTGTGAACCAAACCATGGATTTAGGGGAAGTCACTTTGATATACAAGCTATTAACAACTTTCTTTACCTCTCCTTTAATCATATTTATAACAGTAGGTATAATAAAAAGAAAAAGGAATAGCTGCATCTTGGAGCACTGATGTGTGGAGAGCAGTGAGGAATTTAGACCAGTTTACCTACCTTCCTATAAAAATATGCCACCCTTACTTCTTATCAAACACCCTTATCAAAGCAGCATTCTTTCTTCTTCTTTCTTCTTGAGCCAATCATCATTTCTTTGCATTTTTTCTTGTAACTTTTTCTTTTTAAAGCAGTCTTAAGTAACAGTTCTCCACACTTTCAAAGTTATGCCAAAACCTGTTTAAATCCCCAGTGTGTTTGGAGAAGGGCAGGAGAGAGGTCATCTGTAAAGCACAGCGGAGGCTCTGTTATGGTTTGGGGCTGCATTTCAGCCAGTGGCGTTGGGAGTCTTGGTGAAATCAGGTGAAAGCAGATCAGTACAGTCATACTGTGATTCACCATGCAATATGATCTGGAGAGCATCTGATTAGCTAGTTTCATTTTTCCATTTTGAAAATGATTGGAAACACACTGGATACATACCTACATAAAAACACTATCAGTCATGCATTGGCATCCGCAGAGCCCGGACATCAACATTACCTCATTACCTAAACATAGCCCCGAATGTCCTTCAAGAAGCCTGGAGAACTATTCCTGAAGACTACTTAAAGAAAAGACAAGCAAGCTGCCTAAGAGGGTTCAGACACTTTTTAATAAATCGCTGCACCTTTTTCCCATTTTCCCAACAAAACATAAAGAAATGAGAGTTGGCTTAGTTTAGGTATAGTACTGTGTTCACCCCATAGTACTTCTATGAGTAAATGCAGACTGGTAAAACAACAAATTGTGCAAATGCTTGTGCATATATTTGGAGCTATTTCCTTTAAAGCTGCTTACATTTTACATATCACGAGCTTTTGGGGGTCTGCTGCTTCGCTCAAGGACACTTGGACAGATTTATTTCGCTTTTTTTTTGTGAGGGGGGAGGATTTACGGTGCATGCTGTGACTGTTTATCACCACACAGCTACTTACTGTTTTCTTGTTACTGTGACCTTATTAGCTAAACAGAAAAAAGCACAAAAAAGTTCAATTTTATATATGGGTCTGTGTACAGATTAAACAACAAGAGTTAATGTGTTATTAGTGAGCCTCCGGCTCGAGTTAATGACACATGACCTTAAAAGTTTTTTGCATACTGTGTTAAAAACTAGTCACTGAAACTGTTAAGAGGCTGACAAAATTGATTTGATCCTATTGTGGCTGATGGATATATTTGTAACGATGGCGAGCTCCTGCTGAGAAAAAAAGAGAAAAAAAAAATCAAGTTCAAGTGAACACGCATCCTCACGACACTCCAGTCCTCTCTTTGACTTTCACCACACCACAGCATGCAAATTAACTGTGCCTAAATCTCACGGACACTTCAAAGAGATGGCGATTTTCTCATGCATAAAGTTTATCCGCTGGCGTGTGATCTGAGGAGGGCACGCAAAGCGAGAAATAATGGCTCTGACCGCGAAAAACATATCAGAAACTGCCACAAAATAAACAAGAAGAAATATCTGCAGACATTTTAAGAAGTTTAAAATGCAAAACTAACAATGACACCCCTCCAAAATTCTTCAGATACACTAATATTTCCACATCTGCAGGTTCCTTGCTGTTACTTGTTTTGGCTATGTGCTTGCAATTTACTGTGGTGTCCTTTTTGATCAGTAGCTATAATAAAAAGGGGAGAAAACAAATGGCTGCAGGCAGCTGGACTGGTTTCAGACAGAGCTGATCTGTGTATGTGCTCCTTCTTTGTGTAGACAGCCGCTAGTTTTGTTTGTCGCCCGTTCAGCCTGTCATTTCCTGTTTTTTTGCAGATTCTAGTTCGAGTCTGTGCGTGGGTAGCTCTCGCTCACGCTTTCACTCACAGCCTTTTTGCTCTGGAGAGTCTTAATCGACTCCTGCCCCTGCAATGTGTCCCTGCTGCACTCTTCTCTTTGCCACTCTATCTTCTTTTCTTGTCCCTCAGTGCTCTAATCAATTTCTGACCAGTGATCTTTGTGAGTCTTGTGTGTTTCTTTACCCTCTCTTTCTCCTCTTTGTCCCTCTGTCTCCTCTTCTTGTCCTGGAGCATCTTCCTCCACTCCTCCTCTTTCTCAGGGTATGGTGACAGGCCCTGCTCCAGCCGCCGCTGGCTCTTGTCCATCTGGAAACACAGGACAAATGGAAGGAACATTCACTTTGTATTCCTTTCACTTTGTCCACTCTGCACTCTCCTGGCCTGATTCAATTTAAGCTGCACCCAAAAACAGATGGTTGTATTAGTGTCAGAATCCAGGCAAAATTAAGCCTTGGCATTTTCTGCTTCTAGCTGTGTCTGCGGTGCACTGCAGGCAGACAACTGCAGGGATTCTTCAGGTTATTAACACAAATCTCCTGAAATATATAGAAGGCATGAGGGAAATCCAGTCATTTTTACCTGTTTATTTATTTATTTTTTACTGAGAAACACAGCAGTGGGGTTTCTGTTGAGACCAGTTTCTGATTTTCAGCATTTCTTGGTTGAATAACGCGATGGTGCCTCATTATTTTCATACTTAAGCTCAACAATTATACTAATTATGATAATGGACTGATTGCTGAGTCACTAAAGCATGTATGAAAAGTAAAGCCTGTGAAGAAGTGCCTTAAACTTGCATTCTAATTGCCAGCAGGGAGTGACTCTTGTAATCGTCCCCCCCCCCAAAAAAAGTCCAGTTCTCATGAAATTTGTAAGAAAATGACCCTGAAGCGATCTATGATCTCAGTAAATGGCTTCCGACTTCGGCTGCTTCCTTTAGCGGTCACACGGTAGATCATCTCTATATATCTCACCCTATCTCTAGCATTCTTCTCTGTCACACCCACCCTCTGCGTGTCCTCCTTCACTACACCCATGAATCGTCTCTGCAGTCGTCCTCCTTCTGCCTGGCAGCTCATTAGTGACTACACTCTTTAGTTACTACGCCTCTGCACATCACCCTTGTTCTTGAAAAGCGGTACCAGTACACATCCCCAGGCATCCTCTCACGCTCCAGGATCGTGTTGAACAATCTGGGCAGAAAGTCCACTCCTCACCTCCACAGGTAGGTTATCAGGACTCTTCATCCTCTTCATAGCTGCCCTTATTTCATCCTTACTAATCCTCTGCATTTCCTGATTCACAAACTTTCCTCCAATTTGTCCGTTCTCTCACATTTTCCTCAATTAGGAGCTCCTCAAAGGAGTCCTTCCATCTTCAGTACACACTGTTTTCACTCATTAGTAAGACCTCAATAAACACTTTCTTAAATAATTTATGGACTCCGTTTCAAATTTCAATTCCTATTTTATACGACATGTTGCTCATTTTGTAAACCGCGCTACCATTTTTACTAAAATAGATACATTAGAGTAGACAAGATGTTGATGATCAAATGGTCAAGTTGAGGTTTCAAAGTAGCAGTCCACAATGTCCTGATGGCTATCGCAGCAACCTTATGTATAATGTGATCAAATATTTACTATAAAAAAAGAGTATGCTTTCTGTAGTATTCTCACTTTTTTAGCTTTTTGTTCTACATTTGTTGAACTCACACTAACCTCTACCTGGTGAACATGTAGAGACTGATTTAGCCAAATTATGACCAACAGCAGCAGTTCATAAATAAACCAATAATCAAGCTACTGTTAGTCAGAGCCACTACATACACATTACTTACCCTTAATGGAAGTGTAAAAATGAATGTAATAAGCCTCTTTGGTTGCTATAGTTACAGAATACACTGTAATGCTAGCTGCTACTTGTTAGTACTTAGCTTGCAGTTAGCCTGATTGAAAACCTCCTTCTTTGGTCTAAAATATGAATAATTGCTGAAAGGGAATGAAATAATAATTAAAGTGGCTCACCAGGTGTATTTACACATTTCAAATGTGTAAATACGTCCATCTATTCAGGCATTTTCTTCCTGCTAAATATTTTTCTCATAGATTCTTTTCAGAAGAGCAACCTGGTCATCTATGAGGTTCAGTTACAAAGACGTAAGGTTATTCTAAGGACATAGGCAAGATAAGGCTATAGACAATAAACTTTTATGTTCTGTCTGATTCAGTTGATTTGATTTGGCAGTTTCAAACCAGGCACCTGCAATAATATACCTCCCAAAATTTGTAATGTTTAGTTGGAATTGAACCGTCAACCTTTTGTTAGCCAAGCAATTATATAAACCAACATACTATAAAGCCATAGTTTAAAGCATACATAAATTCTGTAAATATTGAACTGCTAGATGTTGATTCCACAGATTCCTAATAAAAGATGGACATTGTCACCCATGAGTAAGGTCTAGTTATGAAATCTTGAGTTGTTTTGAGACTGGATACGATGAGCCAGTGCTCCCTTCGATCGTGATCAGTGAGTAGAAATAAAAATAATGGGAAAACCAGTTGGATGTGCAACTGTGGAGTTGCACATCCAAGAGCTCGGTGTAGATTTCTGGATCCCTTTGTTGTGGCTACATGTGTCCCCCCCTGACCTGTAGCTCCTTCTCTTTGATCTGTTGTTGTAGAGATAAAGCAGCAGCTTGCTTCATGGAAAGTTCTGCAGAAATGGCCATCATACGGTGGTTGGTGTTGATTATGTTAGTTCGGAGCTCATTCAGCTGGAAGCAGAGAACACATAGACAGAGGCACAGAGTAGATCATTCTGGGATAATGTTTTCAGATCATTTGTCCTATTCTCAGAGATCCAAGTAAACCAGTTTAAACTAAAACTGATTTTCATTGTTGATCAAACAACAGGGTCACTGAGACCTCATGAATTTCCTCTTTAACTTTCAAACATCACCAATTAGAAATCCCCATGTCATCGTACTGGGTCTGTGACCCAGTGTTTCTAAGTTTCTGGACCACAAGGTCATCCTGCAGAGCTCCTTCGTCTGCGCTATTGGCCAGGTAGCGGGCCTGTAATGGGCCATCTCTGCTGCAGGGCACACCTTCTGCCTTCTGAACTGCTAGGTCTTTGTTTTGGACTCTTGTGCTCCTTGCTTCAGTGGTTTTGCTCTGATCATTGCCATGCCGTCCCCGTTTGCTGTGTGTTTCCATGTTTCCCTCATTTCCCTTGTTAACTCTTAGTGGTAAATGTCTAGTTGTTTATTTCTATTTTTTTGTTCCTAGTTTCTTGTTTCTGAGTTTTCCTTTTTTAGTGCTCTTATGTTTAAGTAGTCACAGCAAAGGAGCTACTCAAAGTCCTGCGTTTGGGTCCTGCCTTGCATGCCATACAGTTATACATGACACCCCAAGATTTTCTCATGTTAACGTTTACTTAGCAAAGGAATTTTACTCTCACGTTCTTGGGAACGCAACATCCCAGTACACCTGGAGGGAATTTCATTAAATCTAGTTAGTTTGACTCGAGGATGAACTGATGAGAAGTTGGTGGTCAAATATCACGTGTCCTTCACTTAAGAATTAATAGACTGGTTTTAACAAAATTTAACAGCACTGTCTGAGGAGATGACAAATGATGAAGAGATGGTCTTTTAGGTTAACTACAATGTGACACTATGATGTTCTGCAAAACCACCCAGGACCGTTGACCTTATTTCACATTTGGATGAATGCTGAATGAATGACACTAATCTCTGTGCTCCGCCTAATAGATCCCCTTAAGGTCTTCAAGCAAGGATGTAAACTGCAACTAGAGTAGTTGCCTGTCTACCGTGTGAGGACATTTGAGCTCAAGATTTTCTTCATTTCAAATTAAATTCCTTTCAGTGCTACTGGGACTTATTTCTACAAATGATTATGGGCTATGAAGCTTGTTCCACTAGCTTTTGATGAGGGTATTTATAGCCGAAGAGGAAAAGAAGAGCAAGTGGGAGTGTAAAGAAACTGTAATGCTCAGTGAACTCCCAAATGCTCACTCTGCACGCTCCTCACATGGGCTGCACATGCTCCTCAAACAATGCGTCAGTGTGTTTGTGAGGGAGACAAAGAGAGAGATAAAAGACCACGCTGCAGATAACGGGTGAATAATATGTTTCTCTGTATCTGAGAGTATATTGTATTGTGTGGGAGTGTGTGTGTTTGTCTCTGTATCACCCTATGTGTGTCTATATGAGCAGAGCTTCTTCTCTATGTATATACAAGAGTCTACCTTCTTTGCCAGTGAGAGTCTGTCCTCTTGGCAGTTGTCAGCTTGCTCGCTGAGTGGCTTTGAGAGCCGGGTCACCTGGTCCACCAGGAGTTCTTTTTCCAGCAACTGCCTCTCGCGCTCAGCTAGATTCACCTCAAGCTACAGTGCAGAGACAGAGCGGAGACACACCTTTTTTGTATTCCCTTTGAAAACGTTTCCAACAAAGTAGTGTTTTAAAAGTGTCGCGTACCTGTTCAATTTTCTTGGCCAGTTCTGCCGTTGATAGGTCTTTGCCCTTTAGCTCTTTGTAATCAACTTTTCGCTTCACACCCTCAAGTGTCTTGTCCCTGGCTTCTGACAGCTGAGAGACAGAAAATAAGAGAATTACAGACGAAAACAGACAACAAATTGACTGTGGCAGAAGTCAATAAGCTATTGTCACTTGTATCTAGTAATTTCCAAAGGTAAATAACTGGAAAATACAAAGTAAGGATCTAGAATTAGTCTGTGTGTGTCTGAGTGCTTTGTTCTCCATGGATGGAAGGTACTCGTTGCACTGGGGATTTAAGGGCTTTTTTTTGCTAAACATAGTGCCTACATGGAAGCTACTTCCTGCTACATGACAAGCCAGTGGCAAACTGTGATAAGAGAAACCACAGTTTAAAAAGCTACAACATCCCTCCAAGGGCCTGTTTTTTTAATTTAGTTTTTATTTTCTGACATCCCCAAAGACAGCAGAAATAAAAGGGGAGGCAAGGATACACACAAAAGGAAAAAAACACACTAAGAAGATGAGGCAAAAGGCTCAGAAGCAGACAGGATGACAAGGCGTTAAAGTTAAGTGAAGGGGCAGGGCAGGCATGTTCGATCAATGCCTTTAGCTAATGCTCATTCTGAAACAGCTGCAATTAGCGAGTGGAGACGGAGTTAGAGGTTTGCCAGAGTAAAAAAAAAAGAAGTGCACATGACCTACAAAGTGCTTAAATGAATGACAGAAAATTAACATATAGAACATTAATTAAAGTTTTGACCTGTCTAAGAATAATGAATGGGTGCCTGCTTTGCTTTTCTGGTCTAGTCCACATGGACACACAGTGCCACTGGTTTAACGCTATTCCAGTAACATGCAGGACTGGAAATGCACCATGAAATGCAGCAATGTCATAAAGTCTGGTAGGGAGAAAAAGGCTAACAAGAATTAAAAATTACAGTGGAAAGTTTAGGAAAATACCAAATAAACCAGACTGAATTCAGGAGAAAATATTACGCACTTGTTACTGAGCACTCAAAGCATTTTACATGAATGCCATAGCACTTTATGCATCTTACATCCATAGTCCAGAGGACCCGGAGGAAACACACGCAGGTACAGAGAAAACATGCAAACTCCACATAAAGAGGGATCAAGCCAGGAACCAAACAAAATCATAAAGACACAATGTTACCTCAAACCTACGACTGGTCAGTCAACTTCATGAGAAAAAGGCTGTTCTGATTATGAAGACAAAGATAAATAGTAACTCAGGTGCCCACCTAACCTCAGCGGGGGCTAGAGATGGAAATGGGCATTTAAGAAAGCTGTAGTATCGTAACAGTGAAGTTAATATAAATCCAAAGCAAGATAAAGGTAAGATATATATATATAAATAAATAAAAATATGAATCTCAGCTGATCAAGGAGCCATGACAGGCAACATAAAATGAATGTAAGCAGAAAATAGGAACAATGAAAAAAAAAAAAACTGCGATCAGTTGATAGAAGACAGAAAAAGGAAAATACATGAGAAATATTAATAGATGCCTGGGGACACTGAAGCAAATATAAAAGAAGAAGAAGTGATTGATTATACAGTGCGAAGTAAAGAGAGAAGAGTTGAAGAGAGAAAAAGAACACGTGGAATAAAGTACAGAGGCGGTCTGACCTGACATGACCTGCCTTATGAAACATCAGCTTCAGTCCATTCAACCATACTGAGTATACAGGTGTGTGTGTTTGTGTGTGGATATATGCAGCAGTGTAGGTTGATGCGCCTGCATCTAATGTGAGCGAAGAAAGACAGTCCGGAACAACGTGATGATTCCGTCCTTCATAGATGGGATTAATGAAGCCTCTCTCCTATAGTTGGGCAGCGAGTCTGATTAAAACAGACATGGGTGATCAGCCTATTAAAAAGCCTACTGTCATATGAGTCAGGTTTTAACTTAGTATTAAAGCTGTCATGTGATAAGCCAAGGTGTGAGCTGGGTTAAAGTTACTGAAAAGCAAAGACAGAGATAAGAGTGGAGGAAATGTACTTGGAGAAAGTGATAAAAGGCTGACAGACAGAGGAAGATAAAGTGAGAAGGAGCAAAAGAAAGGCCAGAGTCAGAAAAAGGAGATGCGATAGGATGTGAAAGCAGACAAGAAAGGCAGAATTAAAAAGACAAGAGATGCTGAGAAACAGGAACTGGGGCTGACCAAGAGGGACCCGGGATATGTGCACTTCTCACAGAGAATATGACTGACAACAAAAGCCTGTTCGTGGTATGAGGAGTTGAATACGTGATTACATCATCTGAAAGCTGAAATTAAGCAACAAATCTGATTCTGTTCCCTGCT
This sequence comes from Rhamphochromis sp. 'chilingali', assembly GCF_963969265.1. Taxonomy (NCBI): domain Eukaryota; kingdom Metazoa; phylum Chordata; class Actinopteri; order Cichliformes; family Cichlidae; genus Rhamphochromis; species Rhamphochromis sp. 'chilingali'. The sequence goes on along the minus strand of NC_137934.1, from coordinate 8,695,355 downwards.
CGACATGCAAATGAAGGTCACCAAATCGTCTAGAGGGAATACGAGCTGAAGTAAGACTTAGAAATCCATCAATTCTGATGTCAGGCTTCTCAAACAAACCTTAAAATAAAGTGCTTAATTGCAGTATATAGTACCGCATAGTACCCAATGCCAAATAGCGTTTCAGAAGTATTATTATGCTCAAGTTCTTTGTCTGCTTTAAACAATTGCAACTGAGCTCAGCAGATCATGTCGGAATTGGAGCTAATAAATGCTGGACGACTTTTACTTTAATTGAAATTACTCCACTGCAAAAAAAGAGAGAATGGATTTGTACAACTGGAAATGGTTGATGGCTACACTGGCAGGATCCTGACTGCTGGGTTAAGCTTGATTTTTTTTACATGAGATGAATCCACAATGAGACAGTCTACAAAGCACTAGATTGGTGGTGGGGTTTCTGTGCACTTTTTCTCAGTGCTGAGCTGATCGTGTTAAGAGTTGGAGCTAATAAATAATTAACAACAGTTACTTTTACTGAAGTGAAAAAGAAGACTTGGGGGATTATAAAACACAGATAGTCAGAATCAAGAAACAGCTATATGGCTACAGAGGCAGAATACAGAGTATTGCGTTCGCATTGTCAGCAAGCTGGATGCTATTACAGCCTATTGCATTTTGTTTCATGGATGCAATGTCTTTGTACTAATCAGTATTTTGTGTTTATTGGGAATAATTTCACCAAGAGGTCCAATTAGAGTTGTTAAATGCACACTGATTACTGAGGGGTGTATTATAAAGCGATATTAATGAGTCAGTGAACTGTACCAAGCTTTAAGGCTCTTTTTTATCTGGCTGTATCACCATAGTAACTCATGATAAACACATAAAAGCCCTGCTTTTCTTCATAGAGACCTGCTGACAGTCCTCTTCTGCGGCCTCCCATGGAGTCCTCTCACAACTGAGCTTTTGCTTCCACAAGTGCTAAAGCCACAGTCTCTCTGATGTCTACTGCTTCAGGAGACCCCATGGCCAAGCAAGCACAGAAAGTGTCCATCAGCAGACTGAGAGCCATGCTGGTCTGCAGGATGCTACCACGACAGACTAATGGAAAAACAATCAATAATAAAAATAACATCAAATTATCTCGTTGTGGAGCTGTGAAATGGATACAGCTGTTATTTTACACAATGAGCATTTTTGCTAGTTTTTCTTCCTGCTTTCAAATAGGCTAAACTTTATTAATATAGTAGGTCCATGCTTTACACCACTGCATCTGAGACTTTGCATTGCTCATATCACAGGATATGTTTCCATTACCTGGATTTACTATGGTGAACTGACTTGGTGATACAGGGAAAGATGTATGGCTGAAGTAAACATTGAAATTTCAAGTAATAGTCAAGAATAACTGAGAACAAGAAATGACAAAGAAAGTAAACAGAAAAGAACTAACTATCAAAACCCAGGAATCACAACAATAATATTGAAAAAAATCAGCACATACACCACAAGTCACAGCAAACAACCAAGCTAATCTGTAAAAATGTCCTGAATGAAAGAATGAAAGAAAAGTTTTTTACTCAAGAAATGTTTTTTTAATCTCAGAGCTTTAAATGAACTTCTTTAGTTGTCAAATTCCGACTGCGACAAATATGTACTCGATTCTGACTTGACTGATTAATCTGTGTTGCACCCTCATATGTAACCACCCTAAGTCACTTAAACAGTACATGATGGATGGCACAAAGTGTGTCTTTGATACCCTCCCTCTCCTCTCCCCACTCTTCAATCAATCTTCTTTTTTCTCTGTAGTGCCCTCTCTTGTGGCATTTTTATAGCCGTCCTCTTCCTTCTAGCCGTATACACACTGACGTACGTCTCTCCCTTTGTATTCATCTGTCTCTGTTCTGCCTGCTTGCCTGCCTCTGTATTCTTCATCTGACAGTCGCAAATAATAGCTGCTTTCTTGGCTCATGACTGCAGTAAAACATTGTAGATATGACAGCATCCGAGCAGCCTACCATTAGCATATCATTTACATAATTTCAGCTCAGGTTGAAATTAACATGATGGCTTAAAAAGCTTCATAATAGATGCTACACTGAAATCCTGAAAGTGTAACCATAAAAAAAACAAATAATGACCTTATTTATATACAACGTCCACAAATTGGTCTTCAAAAAGCCTTGTAATTAGATAAGAGACAAAGGAACAGACCAGTAAAGCATAAAGGTCAGCAAGTTAAAATCATATTAATATAATACGATGATGTAAGGGTAATTAGAAAAATATGGGAGTAGAGCAGCTCAAAGGAATTTATATATTTATGAGGACCAAGCACAAGTTACAACTAAAAACAATGTCAAATAGAGGAGATTTTTTCTTGTCTCTCTCTCTCTTTTTTTTTTTTGAAATGTCTAAACAATGAAATCAAAATGAAGAAATATAGCCACCACATTGACCAGGTCACATAATGCAACTAGGAAGGAAGAAATAAAAGCCAGATGTACATTTTGACAGGAGATTTACAAGACGATTCAAACTCTGCCAGCATGCATTTATCAGGCAAGTCATTCCACAGCCTTGAAGGCTGACAACGAAAAAGCCCCAGCTTTCCACTGTGAGATGTACCAATGGTTATAAAGTATGGGTTAGGCCTGCAGACAACCTCAGGCTATAGAAAGGCAACTAGGGTGAAGCAAAACCATACATAACTTAAAATAATCACTGGTTATTTAGAATTAATGACCCCACAGTTTAACCACAAGCAAAACCAACTAAATAAAGTGGCGTGTACCTGATAACATTGTAACGACACAAAAGAAGCAAAAAGCATTTAATTTGTACTGAAAGAATTTGGGTTTTTCATTGTGTCTGGAAAACAGATGGAGAAACTGTGACTGGTAATCTGTTGTTTGATCCATGAATTAACTTCGTGATGGTTCCACAAAAATATGTCACTGCTGAATTATTGTATCGCTGTACCGGAAATACATTTAACCTACATCCCAACTCTCAAGAGTGGCATTTCATGGGGGCTGTGTCATGTGTTCCTGTGTGGCTGACAAGATTAGAACCAAATATACACGACTCTGAAGCAGCGCTGAACTCAAAATGCAACTTTATTGATGGGCTCATGCGGATAAAAAAAACAAAGGAACTTAACCTGGGCAGACAGTAGGAATTTGCTAACTAAGAAATCACATGGGAAACACGGAACATACAGGGCACACAGCAAGAGGGAACGAGGCACAAAGAATGGGAGACAGAGGCAAAACTACAAAAACTACATACATGAACACAAGTCACAGAAGACAACAGTTATCACAATGAAACAGGAAGTCACAGGAAGCTGGCTTAACTTAGCGAAGGCCACGACACTGGGACATCAAGGAACCCAGATAATCAGGGAAGATGAGACAAAGGGAATTAAGCTAGACATGAAAGCACAGGTACTCCGGCTTCCTCCCACCGTCCAAAGACATGCAGCTTGTGGGGATAGGTTGATTGGATAATCCAAATTGTCACTAGGTGTGAATGTGCGAATGAATGTGAGTGTGAATGGTTGTCTGTCCCTGTGTGTTGGCCCTGCGACAGACTGGCGACCTGTCCAGGGTGTACCCTGCCTCTCGCCCTATGACAGCTGGGATGGGCTCCAGCGCCCCCCACGCCCCTGAAAAGGATAAGCGGAAGCGAATGGATGGATGGATGGATGAAAGCACAGAGGGTAAAAAGACCACCAAAGCAAGACAGGAAGTAACTAAACAGATGGCAGACAGAAAGGTGAACTTCACATATGACACACCAAGGACAAAACAGACATGGGACTAGGACAGCCTGGCTATGAAAAAGTAGAAACATAGATATCAAAACTAATAAGTACTGGGAAGTAATACTACAATCAAGAGACTAAAAATCCAGACCTAGACGTTAAAACACTTTAAACTAAGGAACTAAGTTATGGAGCAGTTACATTAAAGCTGCATTTCAGTCTAATTACCTCATGAATTTCAATGGTATTGACGTGAACTGATAAAACTTGATTGTGATTTACCTCTCTCACATTCACGAGTGTTTGATTTAACGTGAACACACTTCTCTCCACTTATGCACTCACAGAAAGTGGATTCACCCTCACTACATTATTCTGTTTATGTGCCCGTTTGATTTATACCTTGTCGTTGCTTGATTTTAATAATAATAATAATGGATTGGATTTATATAGCGCTTTTCAAGGCACCCAAAGCGCTTTACAATGCCACTATTCATTCACTCTCACATTCACACACTGGTGGAGGCAAGCTACGGTTGTAGCCACAGCTGCCCTGGGGCAGACTGACAGAGGCGAGGCTGCCATATCGCCATCGGCCCCTCTGGCCAACACCAGTAGGCGGTAGGGTAAAGTGTCTTGCCCAAGGACACAACGACCAGGACAGAGAGCCCGGGGATCGAACCGGCGACCTTCCAGTTACAGATACGCTTCCCAACCCCCTGAGCCACGGTAGTTCAGTACTTGCTTCACAACTCATCTTTGTGTATCATATGACTTTTCTTTTCAGAACTTGTACAAAGTTGAGAGTTATTTCTTGCTCCTTTTGCTCTCTACCTGTTCCCGCCATCCAATATACATGAACTTCCACACACATACTGTCAAAGCGATTTTTTTGCCAAAGGGTTTCCCAGTAGTAATAGGTTCCAGACACATTGGATGAAGATTTAAGAGGGACAGAATATGACTCACCACTATAGGGACAGTGCTATCTGTCACCAGCTCCACCCTATTATAAATCCACAACTGACTGTGTCTTTGTATGTCTGTGGGATTGCTCATGCAACCGTGCATAACAGAAGTGTAACCAGTCATTAGATGACTGTTTGTTCATCGACATTTAGATTTCACAAACGCTGCGCAGATCTCGGTGTGCGCACTGATGCGTGTGCACCTGTACGCGTTTGAGACGTCGACGCGCCCGCATCTCATAAACAAGCAGCAAATTTAGATTCCGACCCCAACCTCTGTTTATTTTGCTGCAATTAAAATTCCTCAGAGCAAATGGAAGCCTCAGAGTATATTGAACTTCAATAGTTTCACAGATGGCCCAATCTATCTTTGTCAAAATTTCCCATCAAAGGAAAGGGGGGGGGGGGGGTCTGTCTGCAATGAACAGATAAACTGGTCACAGATGAATACAAATACACAATATATATGATAAATCAACAGCAAGGCAGTTGCATGGAGATTGAATTCGCATAGAGAATGAATTTGCAGGGAGAATGAATTGAGCTGGTGAGCCTCCTGCAAAAGTAGAGACCCCCATGATTCACTTTTTTGTACCCGGGGGAGCTAGACGGCTGTACGAGTGAAAACTGTAATTTAGAAAATGATTTGCTGTTTACACACAGATGAGAGGGAGAAGTATTAAATAACTGGGTGGCTGAATGGCAAGAGAGAGGAACAAACATAGACTGATAAACTAATTAAGGAGATAACTGTTGATACTAAAAGTTTCAGGAGAACCACATCTATTCAAACGTGATAAAGCTAGTCTATAGCCACGGCAGCAGCTTTGTGAGGATGTGTGCTCAGCTACAGCAAGGCTTTCAGCTAAAATGCTCATATTAACATTGCTAAAATGGTGTTATGCTACAATGTTTCTCATCTTACTTCAATATGTTAGCATGTTAACATTTGCTAAAGAGCAAAAGTACAGCTGAGACTAAAGGAAACAGTATTTGTTCAATAACTTGGGAATCAAACATAGACTGTATATGAAAGATGGATATTAGTGTCTGCATCTGCCATCAAGTAGCATGTGTGTTTTTAAACCATATCAATGACCTCAGGAAACACTTTATTGGTCTCACTTGCTATTTTCAAATCTTATTTGATACAATAAAGTTTGTTTTGTAAAATGATGGACCCATTTTAAGTAAAATACATGAGATAGAAGGGTATGCATTACAGTGTGGCTACCTTGTGATTGACATATGCTAACCTATGAGCAGACAGTGTCCTGTTTTCTCAGTTAGATACACCCAGGGTGTGATTTTTGTTTTCTGCTCACCTGCAGGGCGTCACGCTCTTGTACAAACATTAGCAAATCTTTGGACAGGGAGAGAGGAAGCTGGTTCCACCTATTAACATCAGCAGCAAACTTTTGGAGTTTTGGTTCTGACTCAATAAATGTGTGAAAATAAGCCTGCTCTGTAATGTGCTGGTCACAGGTTTTAAGTGTGAATGATAGTCAGGTCAGGGTTGGTCTGTCTGCACAGAAGAGGGGCCGTTCCTCTCTATTGGTCGATTATAGCATCTCCAGCAAAACTTCCAAACTGTGCATATCATTTTTTTTTCAGAACAGCCCTTCATAGGCAGGCATTCTAACAGCAGGATGCCAGTGACAACAGCCCAAGCGCATAACTGCAATTCATCAAGTTTAATAAGAACATTCAGAATTCAAGTTTGTAGGAAATTATGATGTAATTGATTAGGCAACTGCTTTACAGTCAGCAAGAATATTTATAGGATAAACACCATGTTGAAACAGCAGTGGAATAACAAAAAGATCCAGATCAACTTCCCTGTCCTAAAAGTGCTAAAAGTGAAAGTCAGATATGTTTTAGACACAATGTTCAGAATTAAACTGTACTAACAACCAGAACTGCCAACCTGATGGTACCGGTCAAGGTAAAGTCAGCAGGATTTGTGCTCTGGGCCTCATGAAAATATGTATGAAGTTTTAATAAGTCCAACTGTTGCTGAGCTATTTCAGTCTAGCCCAAATAGACCAGGCAAGCTGCCCTGCAATCCTCAGAGTCAGAGACCTAACATCGATGAAAATATCCAAATATATAGTTAGTTTGTGTGAGGAAGAAGAACATAACAAAAGGCTGAAGTTGTGAACACAAGTGAAAGAAAAATCCTGGTGGAAACAATAAAATTCAGGAATTTTGTTGAAAACAAAGTGTGGGAAAGAGTAAAGAAACTAATGAAACATGAGTGAAAGCAAAAAGATGGCATCATCAGGGCTCCCTGTAGCAAACATAAACAACAGAAGGAGTAAACAGATGGACAAAAAGGAGAGGGGTGTTTTTCAAATGAGCAGCACACGCTGAAGTCTTATCCAACGTTATGTTCATCCAAAAGAGCATAAGACTCGGATAACATACGTCTGGTCCAGCAGTAACTGTAAGCCAATCACTCTGATCCAGAGAGGTAACACACCCAATCCCATGATGTAGCTGCTGGAAGGGGAACTCGGTGCATGTTTGTGTGTCTGTTTCAAATTTCTCTTCGTCTCTGTGTGCACAGTGTTATCGTTTGGGTTTTTCCCCTTTGTTTTAGATACTTATCTTCTTTCTGAGTATCCGTGTGTGTCTTGAACTTTATTTGGCAAGTGTCCATCCTTAAAATTTCCCTCCATTAAGATCTGCTCAGCAAAATGAGGCTCTCATCTGACAATAGGGAAGAAAATTCCCCCCAATCTTCATCCCTTGTGTGGCTATTTCAAAATGTTTTGTTTTAAATTGTGAATAGATGCATGCCTTCTTCCACTAGTTTGTCCAAGCAGACACCTCTCAAGCATAATCAGTCTTGATTATGGTCAAACTACGAATGTTTACACTTTAATGAGCACTGAGTCCTGTCATTAAAGTAAAGCGAAAGCCTTCCCACACAGCATGTTTACTAGAGTAATTCAGAAGTCTCTTTGTGAGATAAAATGCTGAACGTGTTTCAAAACAAGGACCTGCTCATTAGTGATGTTCTGAGTGTCTCCACTGCTCTATGGGTTTTATTCTAAAGCACTGCACTTAGCTGTTCTTGCTGGAGTTCCCCTGGCTTGATAGAGACAGTAAAAGTTGAGCAATAATCTGTAAAATCTGACACCATTCAACTCACATACACCCGCAGTCATACACTCCCTCAGACCTCTACGGATAAAAAATAAATCGCGTATATTATTTTTATGACAAGGAGTAATGGGAACACACACACCTAGCTGGACAACGCATGGAAGTGCTGTTGAAGAAAGTCCCTGGTTTGCAGATGGACCAGGCATGCTAACGCGAACACACCTACAGACACCACATGTGCCAGAAGATTCTCAGGAAAATCTGTACTTTCACAGCATCTCTTTTTTTTTCATGCTAGCTGGCAGGTTTAACTACATTCAGAGAGGATTTTGAGTCCACGAAGCAAAGTCATTTCATGATATAGTCATGGTTGCACTGTTGGAGAAATGTGGGCAGCAGCATATTGCACCTCAGGCACCAATTAGTGGCTATATTAGCAAAATGCCACTATGGAAAGCGCAGGGACATTTTATAGGATGCAGTGCTCATTCAAGAGTATATGCCTTATGGGTGGCTCTAACATTAGGCAATGCAAAAATGTCTTGAACTGTACAGTATGATGCATTTCCAGTTTTCATTTCTTGTTAATAAGGAATAAAAGAAGGCAGTAAGAAAAGAGAAGTGGGTGTTGTGAGACTGTTGCCGGAACACTGTCAGCACTGTTTACACAAGAAAAATGAGTTTAATGAAGGATTTCTACATCTTCATAGAAATCTTGCATTCTCAAAACCTGTTAAGCATGCAATAAGTAGACACATTTTTCCTCCTACTCTATAACTTCTCAGGTAATTAGTATGCATTTCCACAAGTTTGGTGTAATTGCTTCCTTTGTGGACGGACTGTTAACCGTCTGTGTGAGGATGAGTGTGTAGGTTTATCTAATGTTTTTCTACCTCTATTTGGAGCATTGTAATCTCCTCCTCCAGTTTCCTCTTGAGGAGTACATCTTTCTTCTTCAGGTCTATCTTCCTCTTCTCCTCATTAATCGCTAACTCCAAGTCTCTCATGTCCTTCTCCAGGGCCTCCAGAATCGAGTTTCTTTTAGTGATAGCTGCCTCCTGGATGTTCACCTTCTCATAGTAGTTACACAAAATCTCTTCATGTTCCAGGAGCTGGATTCCTCTGTAGATTTGAGAAGTGCATATAGTATATACGAGCTTTAGGTCAATATGTAAGCATTCGGGTAGCCATTACTTGAGCTTTAAGCTATGAACATACAGGAAGTTGCGCCGCTGTATGGCAGTTTTGTGATTCTTGTTTATTTCCAGCAGAGTCTCCTGCTGATGGCTGATCATTTGTGTGAGCTTCATTAGGTCCAGTTTGTTGTCCTCACACTCCTGATTTATCCGGCACTGCTTCCCGGCAGCCTACAACAAGTCAGAGAGAAAGAGAAAGTAATAAGCATGTTCACAGCATCAGAAACAAGATCGGTACAAAGCACTTAATGACCCTCAGAAAAGTCTGTTCTAATTTTTTTTTTTTTTAATGGTCAGTGGGGTTCAGTGCGACAGAACTTTGGACGTATCAGATTTAATACAGTACATTTTATGTATTCATTCTTTTAAAGTATTTCTTCCATGTTTGCCCTTTCCTTAGATACTTGTGTTGTCCTTTAGTGTGATGGAGAGAAATGCAGAACAGGCCATGGTCAAGCACAGACCATTTAGTCAGTGTCCTCGAAACATTCGCAAGAAGAGGAAGTTTAAAAAGGAGAAAACACCAGGAACTCAAGAAAACGGCTGGAATGTTTGACTTTTGGAAGTGACGGGACAAGCTGGCAAAATGAAGCTAAATAACAGGTGGTGCACACAATTGGAGCGAAATCTAACAAAAACAAACAGGGAAGACCAGAACAAAGACCAGAAGTAAGACTAACCGAAAAGCTAAAAAACCCCAGGTCATTTTTAAAAGCACATCACTGTTATCCACTGGTCATCACTCATCAAACTCAAAGCCAGCTCTGCGATGAAGGTTTTTTGGGCCAGAGGTATCACAAAACACAGACGTGATTTTATGTTTTTAACTGAAACTTGGTTGGACCAAAGTAACAGTGGAGCTGTTCTCATCGAGACGACCCCTCCTAACTACAGTTTTATCAGTGAGGCCAGGGTGAGCAGGAGAGGAGGAGGGGTTGCTGTCTTATTTAATGAATCATTTCAATGTAAGCAGCTATCTCCTGGAAGTTTTCAGTCTTTTGAATATGTGGCTTTACAGCTGAAGGCCCCATCCAAAGTTGTGTTTCTTAATGTTTACAGGCCTCCCAAATACTGCACAGACTTTTTTAATGACCTCAGTGAACTGCTGTCTGTGATCTGTGTTGATTTCCACTGTGTAATTATTGTTGGGGATTTTAACATCCATGTCGACAACCCTCAGGACAAAGGGACTAAAGACCTGAGTAACACTCTGGGCAACTTTGGGCTGACTCAGCATGTAACAGAGGCCACACATAATAGAGGACACACTCTTGACCTACTGATCTCCAAGGGCCTGAGCAAAGAGAGTGTAGGAAAGCTGAGTGCAGATGGAGAAAAACAAATCTCCAGGTTCATTATGACATCTATAAAGAGAAACTTCACAATTATAATTTACAACTGAGGAGTGCAAGGAGGTCCTACTTCTCTGACATCATCACTAAAAACAGCCATAATGCTTGGGTCTTATTTTCTACAGTTGACAGGCTAACAAACCCTCCTGTGCCAGTAGCAGCTGAACTTCATTCGACCATGGCCTGCAATAACTTTGCCAAATTCTTCACAGAAAAAATCCAAAAGATTAGACAAGCAATTGGTACATCAACAGCAGATCCAGAATATGTACTGTGTTCACCGAAAAACTGTTTAAACACCATCAAACAGTTTCACCCTATTAACAGCAAAGACCTGAAGACATCTTAGGTCAACTGAACTCCTCCTCTTGCTGTTTAGATGTCCTGCCAACAAGTTTTTTCAAAAAGGTCTCAAAGACTTTAGAGTCAGACCTGTTACAGATCGTCAACTTTTCTTTAATGTCAGGTGTGTTTCCGGAACCACTAAAAACTGCTGTAATCAAACCTATACTGAAAAAGGACAATCTTGACAAGACACAAATGAACAACTACAGGCCGATCTCAAATCTCCCACTTTTAAGTAAGATCATTGAAAAAGCAGTTTCTCAACAGTTCAATTACTTCTTAAAACAGAATAACTGCTACGATGCCTTCCAGTCAGGTTTTAGACAGAACCACAGCACTGAAACCGCTCTGACCAAAGTGTTTAATGACATATGTCTGAATACAGACAGTGGAAAAATGTCAGTCTTAGTTTTACTGGATCTCAGTGCAGCATTTGACACAGTTGACCACCACAACATATTACTCAAACAACTGGAGAACTGGGCAGGTCTTTCAGGAACTGTACTAAACTGGTTCAAAACATACTTAGAAAACAGGAAATACTTTGTATCAATAGGTAACTTCACATCTGAGCAGACAAGTATCACATGTGGAGTTCCCCAAGGTTCCATCTTGGGACCCCCTCTGTTTAACATTTACATGCTCCCACTGGCACAGATTATAAAGAACAACAAAATAAACTATCATAGCTATGCAGATGACACACAAATATATATCACAATGTCACCAAGAGACCGAGGCCCTGTACAGACTCTTGGTAAATGCATTTAGGAAATTAATGACTGGTTGTGCCACAATTTTCTCCAGCTAAACAAAAACAAAACTGAAGTAATAGTCTTTGGCGCCAAAGAAAAACGATTACAGGTCACCAGAGAACTTCAATCTATACATCTAAAAACCACAAACCAGGCGAGAAATCTGGGTGTAGTGATGGATGCAGACCTAAACTTAGAAAAACACATTAAGACAATAACAAAGTCAGCTTACTATCACCTCAAGAATATATCAAGGATAAAAGATCTGATGTCTCAACAGGACCTGGAAAAACTAGTCCATGCATTCATCTTTAGTAGGCTTGATTACTGTAACAGCATCTTTACAGGTCTACCTAAAAAAATCAGTCAGACAACTACAGCTCATTCAGAACTCTGCTGCTCGAGTCCTCACTAAGACCAAAAAAGTGGACCACATCAGTCCAGCTCTGAGGTCCTTACACTGGCTGCCTGTCCGTCAGAGGATAGACTTTAAAGTTCTGATGCTGGTCTATAAAGCTCTGAATGGTTTAGGACCAAAATACATCAGTGACCTCCTGACCCAGTATGAACCTTCCAGATCCCTCAGGTCATCTGGATCCGGTCTTTTATCAGTTCCCAGAGTCAGAACCAAACACGGAGAAGCTACATTCAGCTTTTATGCTCCATATATCTGGAACAAACTCCCAGAAAGCCTCAGATCAGCTGAAACACTCAGTTTATTTAAATCCAGGTTGAAGACTCACCTGTTCTCAGCTGCATTTAAATAAAGCACCAAATCCACACTTTTAAGCTTAAATTTCAAAACTAACATTTTAACTACTGATTTTATCTATTTCTGATTTTATCTGTTTTGATTTTATATACTGTTTTGTTTGTTTGTTAATTAGTTTGTTTGTTTGATTGTTTTAATCAATTTTAAATCATGCTTTTTATTTGTTTTTGTTTCTAATGTCTCTGTAAAGCACTTTGAATCACCTTGTTGTTGAATTGTACTATACAAAAAAACTTGCCTTGCCTTGCCTAGCACTGAAAGAATCCTGAATCTAAATCTGTGGGAGAATTCTTCAACAGCAAAGATGGTACAAGTATAACATCCAGGAGAGGAACCTTCTTAAAATGTCATTTGGGTAATCAAAGTCAGGAATCTTTTCACGTTTTTTGTGGGCAGGGATAGCTCAGTAGGTAGAGTGGTCGCCCCATGATCGGAAGGTTGGGGTTCGAATCCGCTGAACGGCTACCCTGACCTACCCCTGAGCTAGGTACTGTCCGTAACCCTTCACCGAGTTTTTTTGATTCCTCAGAGGCAGCCGATGGAAGACAAAACACTGCTCCCTAGACCATTTAACACTTTATTTCACTTTCACAATACTTCTAGAAGGGAGATGCGTCCTGCAAGACACGTTGCCGTGGATCTCAAAATGGTGACGGGCACCTGACAGTTTTATTACCAGGAACCTTTTCTAGTCTAAACAACAGCATTTCAGTAAGTTTCCACTACAAGTTTCCACTACTATCTACTGCTCTACAGGCAAACATGGGTGAGAGTCTACGACTGAAGGACACCTATTCTAATGCCTTTATTATTCAGGGCTGTGTCCACTTAACACTACACTATATGATTATATGGCAGTTTGATTAATATGAGATTAATATATGGCACAGTAATAAAGCACTTCAGGTAAGATCATTCTAACAACAGTGATAAACAAAAAAACCCCCACACGTTTTACTATAAAATGCTACCAATGAGTTCACCCCTGTCTTATTTGTGTCTGTACACAACTTTGGATGTCTCGCAGCTCATTTAATGTTTGTTTAAACTGTCTAAATTGTGATACTGCCATACTGCAAAGGGTGTGTGTGTGTCTGTGAACCTTGGAAATGTCATTGCGTAGCTTGTCCCTTGTTTTCGAAGTATTAGAGATCTTCATACGAGCCTTTGAGAGTCCTCTGAAATAGGCGTATATAAAGGGAAAAAGATAATAATTACACACAGAAACTCAATAAAACATAACTCGTTGCACACAGCTTGACATTTTAACTGCTATTATAGTATTTGGTTATGACCACATATCCTAAACACACCTGTCCTTGTTGATGGCAATGGTTCGCTGGATTTCCGATTCATTTTCCAGGACCTTAATCTGCTCCGTCAATTCTGTGATCGTCTGTGAGGCCATCTGTTTCAGCTTGACATACTTTTTCTTCTCTTCCATAACCATATCGGACAGCTTAGAGTACTGTAATATTCTGACGAGGTAACAAAACACAGATTAGTAATGAACACATTATTTATCTACAACACAAACTCCCAATCCAGAACAACTTCTTTACACGTTACACTAATGCTTTGTATTTATACTTCTTAGACTTTTAGGTCTATGTGCGCTTGCTAAATAAACTATGGACAGAAATTTTGTCATCAACAGATGCTATACTCCTAACAGAGTAATCTTAATATCAGTGACTCATATTCATTACAAGTGATCAGTGGATCACAAAATTATGAAAGAACCAAAGTCTCACGGGGTTTAAAATGCATCTAAGACGTGTGTGCTGTGACGAACGACGGCTAAATGTGAGAACAGAGAGGAGATACACTGTCTGATTCCATGTCAAGTGCAACCACTTCAAACTGAACTCTGCTGCTTTGACCTTAATGAATGCATTGTTTAAAAATCTGCTTTTATACTGGGTGGTGCTTTATGCATTAGTCTGTGTCTGAACACTGAAGTATGACCAATTAGAAAGAAATGGTTTTCTACCAAGACAACATGCACAGATGTCTGAATTAATTGTGGCTGCAGATATTTTGCAGCTCAGAGGAGCCAAACATATAACATGGAATCAATTATCAGTCGTGAAAAATGGTTATATTAAAGGAATATTTCACTGAAAACCAAAATCTACATACTTGGTGTGAGTTTTGTGCTTTTGGAGACGGATATTTGCTTTAGTTAAATGGAAGTAAATGGCACTTAAAATGTCAAATTTATCCAAAACCCTTGTGGCTCGTGAATATGTGAGAGGACATGAACATTAACAGAGTCTTCCTCTGCTGAGTTGTAATGTTATCTAGCATTGTGATCCTTTTGGAGAAACACAAAGCTAGAAATAGGTAAGAACTCAAAGCATACAGAAAACTCGAATAGAGCTTGTTTTTCAGCTACTGAAGATAAAACAGAGAGAGGCCCACAAACAAGCAGCAACTAAAGATGGCTGCAGTAAAGTCCTAGCATAGTATCTCGAGGGAGGAAACCACATCTGGTGATGTCCATGGATTCTAGACTTCAGGCAGTCACTGCAAAAGTTCTGATATTTAAATTCATGCTACTTCATCCAATTACGGATGAAAAGATGGATGGATAGAGCAAAATGAGGTACACACATCAAGGATTTTGCATCGGGAAATAAAAATGTAATAAAATGCTTTTATTTCAGAGAGAGAGCCAGACAGAGACAGTAACAACAGTTTATTTCTTTAATAAACTGTTGTTATACAGTTTATTTCTGAAATTAACAACATAATTAACAACACTATAACATCGTTAAAAAAAACAAAACAGGTGCACCTGCGCTGTAGCATAGTGTTGAGCTTGTTATGGTCCATGATGATCAGGTCTTTTTCTTTGAGCTCGTGCTGGATGCGCTCGTTCAGTTGCTGTTGGAAGATTTAACAAGGAACAGCATCATCATCTGCTGTGTGTATGCACGTGTGTGTGTTTGTGCCAGATATCAAACTTCCCTTGTGCCTTTAAAATAGCTTCCATTTTTAAACTGTAAGTAAATGAAGGATAAACAAAAATTCAAATGACTGATCTAACAGTCTTTGTTTTCTTTGCAATTTTTATTTTTAAGAATTTCTCATTTATTTTCGAGCTGGTTGCTGTTGATCCAGGATTTTCTTATGTACTAATTAAGAAAGAGTCGGTGAATCTTTTATTAATTAAAAAAAAAAAGTAATAATTTATAAAATGTTTTTTCCTCAATCCCAATATCCCCAATATTATTAATGTAGAAGACAGATGCGCTCTTGCTCGCTGGTTTCTCGACTGTCATGCTAACATCCCAAAGTATCTAAAATACAATCCCACTGATTCTCACACAAGTCTAGTTGAACTGCTCTGTGTCTGCATAAATGATTATATTATGCACTAAAATGCACTAATGATGACATAAAATGTAAATAAATCGGTGTGCATGTCTGTGGGTTTAAACTTCACCTCGACCCTGAGCAGTTCACGGTGCTTCTGGCCTCTCTCCTCTGCTTTGATTTGCGTTAAACATCTCAGGTTATGGACCTCCTCTCTGAGGCGGTTTGAGTCACTGAGCAGCTCCTGAATGACCCGATACTGCTGCTTTCGCTCGCTTTCCTCTTCAGCCGCCAATAGCTGTTTGGGAACAATTTAGGAGCCCTTTACAGTTTAAAAACACCTTAAAAACATTAAAAACCGAATGATATTATGGATCCCCGGGGCGATCACTGGAATCAATTTTCTCTTATTGTGTGTCATGAACAAAATATGTAAACAGAAATCTCATTTTGTCCCTCATTTCTTGAAATTAAGATACAAAGACATGAAAAACGACTTAGTGAGAACTTTAATAGTAAAAGTGCAAGACCCAGAAAGTGGAAAAAGCCTGAGATGTTTATTAAAACTAACTAATATTATAGCATATTATAATTAATATTATCACTCCCAGAGTAAATATGAAAATTTCTTTGATTGTTCATACTGTAGCAACCATTTGTGAATAGCAGAAATTACTCGTGTAGTTTTTTTGTCTGTTTTTTCTGTATTTAAACACTATTTATTATTTATTGTTCTACTTTTTCCTTTTTCTAATATATCTCCAATTCTCCAAAAGTTGATTCTGTTCATCTGGACGTAGCGTTTTGTGGGAGAAACGTTTCAGTGGGCTGGTTTCAGTCATTATGCAAATGTGCTGTTTATAAGATTTGGGGAAACCTGCAGTCAGCTGAGACTGAAGAAGTCACTTGGATGAGTGACGAAACCTTTCTCCCACAAAACGCATTGAGAATGCATCAAGATATCTCCAATTTGCTTTTTCTTGCTCACACTTATTCTTGCTATAATGTGAATTTCCCCAGTGTCAGATTAATAAAGTCTATGTGGTATTTAAAGCATATCTTTTGATAGGCTGGAGACGTATCCAGGGTATACGCAGCCTCTCGCCCTACTCCAGCTCAAACTGCGACCCTGAATTCAATGAGCAGAAGAAAACGGATCGATGGTTGGCCCTTACATGCCCACCTGCTTTTCAAAGCTGACTTTGAGAGCATCAACCTCTTTCTGAAGTTCCATCCTTTGCTGAAAGCTGGCTTCTGTTTTGGGGACAGCATCTAACTGAAAATTCAGAAAATGAGAGTTTTCTTTCAGTATAAATTGGCAAGTATCCTTTGAATTGGGTTCAAATGCAATGTTCTTCAGACCACAGTGTAAAGAAAAAAAAAAACACCATGAGGATTGAGTCCTAATCTTCCTACACCCAATATCTAATCCGGGCAGTGAATATTCAATCCCACAAAAAGGCTTACTAAAAAACAAACACAACAGTGTTAGATTATTTGATCTTATAACAGCGTCTCGTTTTTAGCAGTTTGATCTCCGCAGCCGCATATTTTATAAAAGTTTGGAGGGAGAAGAAGACTACATCAGTAAGTTCAAGTACTTCAAAAAAGATAATGCAATACCATAATTAAGTTTCATCTGCATACATAAAGCAATAAATATTCATTATTAGCCCTCTTGCTGGGTAAAGTTTGAGCACAACAGTATGAAAATATTAAACCCATCAATCACATCGCGTTCGATTTAAATGTGATGAATTTCTGTGGTAAAACCACAGACTCCTCCAAACAGTTCAGTTTCATTACGTGCGGCTGTTCGTGTGAGCTATTCTTGATTAGCAAACTGAGTGAATCATAATGTTCAGAAGCGTTGTTTCCTTGTTTCCTCAATGTGCAAATTCCCAGATGTGTCATATTGATTTCCTTTCATGCCATTATGTCCTTTTGAGATGTGCTGATGCATTTCCAATCAGCCGCTTGTTCCTCTTCCTTCCACTTTCTCGTTAAAAAATGCGCACATCAGAAAAATGACAGGAAGCTTGGTCTAATATAAATCAACAATTTATGTGACAATACAACACCTGTGTCAAAGCCTGGAAAATGTTCCAAATCTGTTGTTAACTCCAGTGAGAAGATGAAGAGAATCTATACAGTACTGTGAAGCTTTTAAGTCGCAATTACAGGTGTTACATGTACAAAGGAACCACAGCAATCACACTGGACACTTTAACTGCTTCACCATGTCTTCATGTGAAAGCAACATTTCACAGATCACCTTTGCCTTTAACTTCTCGTAGATATTCCGCATGTGTTCGAGCTGCTCCGTGGCTGCGGTCAATGCGTGCTCCATCCTGTTCAGGGCTTGCATCTGCCTGTGGATAAAAAACAGGCCCCTTTTAAATATTTCATTATCATGACACCGACTCTCCAACACTAAAATCTATTGTTTCACATCTAGCTAATTATAAAGCGCTGCATATGGTTTGCTGTCAAATATGATGGTTTTGAACTGTGTTTGAAATGCAGCTAAAGACTCACCTCTTGTTAAACAGCTGTTAGACTTTAAAACATTTGCACACTGATGCAGAAAAACTGTAAAACTACACCTGCCACTGCTCAAAATGATGTATTTTTTATACTTAAAGGATCTTTACTAGGGGTGCAACGATACTCGTATCGGTATTGAACCGTTCGATACAGTGCTTTCGGTTCGGTATGCATATGTATGAACAATACAAAATTTGTAATTTATTTTATCAACTTTCCTTCTGACGATGCTGTCTGTGTTGAGCGCTCAGTGAATCTGCGTTCGACTACTCCGCCTAGGCTGCACTGTAGAGCGCAGATCCACTGAGCCTTCAACACAGACAGCATTGTCAGAAGGAAGAGCGCAGGGCAAGCTAGCGAGACAGAAGTTAAGCTCTCCTTGCAACATGGCAAATTGAACCTCCCCCACACTCATTCAGATCTGGCGTTTGGAATTATTTTGGTTTTCATGTGACGTATGACCCTGAAGTTAAGCGCGTCGTGGAGTAAAGTAAAACAGTATGTTGGATGTGCCACGCAATGCTCAATTACATGGGTGGGAACTAGTGGCAGTTAGCTCGTTAACGTGTTGGCCGTCCAGCCCCACGCAGGGGTAGCTCGTTAACGGAGATTTGCCGTGTTGTGGCGTTAACGTCATCTCAACGAGATTAACCTGAAAGCACTAGTGGGAACACAACGAATATGACTGCACATTTACTCCGACATCATCCTAGTGCAAAGACAAGTGGAAGCAGACAAAAACAACAAGCATGCATGCTACAAACTTTACCCGAGTCATTTAGACAGCCGTTAGCACATGATTATCCTTATGGGGACCTGATATGTTTAATATTGTGGCGAGCTCAGACAAGGAGGAGACGGAGGTGTCGTTTGGTCTTGCTTCCCGTGAGCTAGCCAGGGAGCACAGCCGTTTATTGACATCTGCAGAAGAACACTGCTAACTGCTCAGCGCGGCAACCGCACAGCAACAACAACACACAGAGCGCCCTCTGACCTCGGAAGGACACACCGTCGCAGAAGAGGCGTCACCCGTCACTATGGCAACATAAACAAAACATAACTGTACAAACAGAACCCCGAACAGCCCTGACCCGCTACACAGCCTCCACCTAAGGGGTCAGTCGTCCCCGACGACCCCATTGCCCCACACAAAGTCCTGCACATGTCCAGGTGCCTTCTTTTGGCGCACCGGCCGGTCACGACCGGCGGGGGAAAAGTCACTCGGGTCAGAACATGGGGTGCCACCATCATCCCATTTCTGACACCAATGTGGCGAGCTCAGACAAGGAGGAGACGGAGGTGTCGTTTGGTCTTGCTTCCCGTGAGCTAGCCAGGGAGCACAGCCGTTTATTGACATCTGCAGAAGAACACTGCCGCTAGCTAACTGCTCAGCGCGGCAACCGCACAGCAACAACAACAACAACACACAAGGCGCCCTCTGACCCCGGAAGGACACACCATCGCAGCGGGAGGGCGTCACCCGTCACTATGGCAACATAAACAAAACATAACTGTACAAACAGAACCCCGAACAGCCCTGACCCGCTACAATATGCTGCTGAGAATATAGCCCAGAAGAAGCGTATAGTATAGCTTTTATTTTGGAAAGAGCCATTTCTCTGTAATAAACTCTCTTTTCCAAAGATGAGTGATTCCTCAATCAGATACAGGTGTTACCGCGCCAGATCCGCGGCCCCGAACCGTAGTAAGGAAACCTCTGGCAGTTACTTGAAGGTTCCGTAACTGACTCGTAGCCGGCAACAGCTTACTATACAGGTCAACTCCGCTAGCAAAAAGATCGAAGGAGGCGTAGGAAACTGCTTCACCGAACTTTATTTCTTCTCTAAGGCACGAACACCGCGTACAGTGGGCTGAAACAGTTTACTCACAGCGAGCATCGCCGACACAACTCTGGCTGTCGAGGGAGTTATTATATTCCTTTTATTTATTTTCTTTTCGTCTCTTCTGTAGCTAACCGTTACTTTTCCCCTGCTCCGCTCTCTCTCTTCACACACACACACACACACACCAGGCAGTCCCGCTACACACATCCCGAATACATTTCCCATCAGGCTTCATCCTTAAAGGGCCATGCCTGTAACACAGGGCTTGCAAAATCGCTAGCCCGACGTCCCGGGGCTAGCGATTTTTCCAGTCTTACTACCAAAATCTATCTCTGCCCTGCCCGTCGGGCTATTGTAGGAAGGAAAAATATATGTCAATGCTTTTGCATTCTTTCGGAAATGTAGCTGGGTAATTATGTCATTGCCATCGGTGAGCCACTGTCAATATGTGACATATTCAAATCGTGTTTGAATTTGCGCTTGTTTTTTGCTTTCACTTTGCAATCGTGCGAACTGTGTATAGAGAGCGACAGTACTGATTGGTGAGTGACGATAATTTGCGCACCAATTCCTCTGACATCGTCTTATCAATCGTTAGCTTACTATGCAAACATGACAAGTGAAATCTCCCGCAGCAAGCTTAAACATATGAGAGGTTGATCGCGCAGAGAATCGCTGACCGTTATATTTTAGTTCTGCTGAGCCAAATAAGACAGGTCAGGGTGAAGAAGTGACAGCCAAAGAAAAGCTTACCACAAAACGGAAAAGTTATGACAAATCAGACTATAAGGCAAAAAGAAAGTGCAGCTTTATGGTTTCATGGACAAAAGAATTTCTGTGGCTGCAATATGACGAGCTATATAATCGGGGCTGCACATAAGTGGTCCGCAGGTGCGCATTCGCTGTCAAAAAAAAAAACAAAACAACGTGCACAAGATATGAAGTTGCAACGCCTGTTTGCATACATAAGATTTTCTGGAGGAGGATAGACATTTGTTTAAAACTCTTAAAGATGTCGAAGAAGCTCCTTTAAGCAATTACTTTGGTGTTCCTCCACCTCCAAAGAAATGTCAGAAGGAGTCCGAACCACAAAAGAAGCGCGTATTCTCAGAAAAGTGGTTGCAGGAGGTGAGCTGGCTTCAAACAAATGATGAACGCACAGAGATGTGGTGCAGAATGTGCCGTGAAAATCCCACTCTAGCGGACAAAAACAGTGCTTTTTATATAGACGCAATCGCGCGTTGCAACTTCTTACCTGGTGCGCCTCTTTTATTTTGACAGCGAATGCGCACATGCGGACCACTTATGTGCACCCGTGTAAATAACATAATGTTCTGCCGGGTGTGTTGTTGGTTTTCTCTCGATTTCTGAGTCGACAAGCGCCTTTGTTACTGGGACCAGTCATTTTAAGAAAGGCCCCATTAGAAGCCATGAGAAATGCAAGAAATGCATTATTGCTCAGTCTGCAATATCTTTCCCAGAACAAACACCAATTGCAAATAACATACTAAAAATAAACCTGAAAAATCTGTTTAGAACAGCGTACTATGTTGCAAAGAGTGAACTACCACTGGCAAAATTTAGCAGTCTTTGCAAACTTCAAAAAGCAAATGGCCTAGATCTTGGTTCCACTTGTCTCTTACCCGTGACTTCAGCGGAAATTTCAAATTCAGGATCTGACACAGACTGATTCATGTCCTACACAGTTCTTACAAGTTCATAGAAATTTCTGTTCAATTAGAACCAAGTATTTGAGTTGATGATTGTAATTTTTATACAATGTTGTAATTTGTTTTTCAACAATTTTTTGATTAATGTTTTGTTTCCTTTACAATATTATACATTAAAGTATAATATTGTAAAGGAAACAAAACATCAATCAAAAAATTGCTCTCTTTTTTATTCGGGCTACTTACATTTATTTTGGGCTACCAAAAACTGAAGAGTCCCTGCCCGAAGGGCTACCAGGGATTTTGAAATTTTGAGAGCCCTGAGATATATTTATTATTTTTTTTTATTACTTTTGTTTCAGCAACATTAAATTTAAAAACTGTACTTTTGAGTTAAAATATATATTTATAATTTTAATAAATGACAAATTAAAAAGGCATGAACATTTTTTTGTATCGAAAAAATATCGAACCGTGACACCAAAGTATCGAACCACACTGAAAAAAAGGGACTGGCCATCTCTTGGATTTATGTAAGCATCTTGCATGTATTTAACACAATTGCCTCATGTTTTAAAGATAAATGTAACTATATAGTGTAAAAACTACATGATATGCAGAAAGGGTGTATTAAATTGTTCATATCATGTTCAGGTGAAGTAAGTCAATAAGATAGCAACGTTAAATCTCGTGAAACCACGCGTGATTTCATCTCGCGGGCTTTGGATCGTGGTTTAAAAAATGCATCCATCTCAGTCAAGTCGAGCAGCCAACTCTACGTTTTTTGGTATGTCTTGATTTTTTTGAATTAATGTTTACCATATTTCAGCCAAATGTAGTTAAACGTCTAGAGTGCCGCCATGTAACATGCTAAAAAAGAGCCGTTAGCTTATTTGCTGTTTTATCTGTTGTCAAAGAATTGGCGCTTTTTCATTTGAATTTGTCTTTGGCACAAGAGCCGTAATATCACATTAAACCTAATTACGAGGCACTCACAACATAATTTGGTTTTCTGTGTGAATAGATTTGCCAACTGACTCTTCAGTTACATTGTGTATTTACTGCACCGTGGTGTTAGTGAGATTTTGGACATTGAACAGCTTTAGCTAATATCATCAGTGGCATTATGCTAGCTTACATCCCTACCCTTCCTGCCCTCACCTGCTGTCCTTTTGTTTTTGTTTTTTTTTGCTGCACATTGAGAGATTACCTCTATTCTGCATTTCACCAGGAGTCAGCTGATGGATTGTGGGTTCAAGGTGTTATGGTAAGAAAGTATATTCTATTTTCGCTTAAGGTTTCTGTAACTTAATTATAATAGGTTTTTTATAATTATTAGGTGCATGCATACTCAAATAGACCACCCTATTAATACAACTGAGAAATCCAAAATCTGCCATAGGTTTAACCTGTATGTATTGTCAGAAAGGTGATTACTGGACTCACATTAATGCACACTTGAACTAAAATGAGGTTGTAACTTGTGGGTTCTTGGGTTGCAAATCAGAAACAAACATCTTTGGATTTTTTTAATCCCATAAGATCTGGAAACACAGTTTTTATTCAACAAAACATTACTGATTAACCAAGCACAGTGCCTGCTGTTATTTCAAAATAATTTTATGTCATTTTAGATGAAATGCAGCATTCCAGTGCATCCCAACCTTGCCTTTACAGTCAAGGTTTCTGACGGAGCTGAGTTTCTCTCTGACAGTCTGCTGAAAGTGTTTGGGGGAACAGGGCACAAAGCTAAAGGATGTAGCTGCCATGATGACAGTAAGAACTTTAAAATTCTTTAACTACAAAGTGTATATGTATTGCATTAGGTCAGTAAAAGATTTTTATGCTGCATCCATTGAAACAGTCAACTATTACCCGTGAGTACTGATTCCACCGAAAGGATGCCATAATTTTCGTTATGCATTTACTGGCCCACTGAGAAAAATTTATCTTTTTAAAAAAATAAATGTTCTGGAAACTATATATCCATAAAGTTGATGTCAAACAGGAACTTTTGATATTTCTTTGTAGATGCTGGTGTTGCATGTTGACTGGTTTAAGTTTTTGTCTGGGATCATTTTCTTCTGTGCTACTGAAAAGTTCACAAATCTCTGTTTTCTTTGTTATAATACTTTAGGATGACATTAATGCTCGAAGGGAGTCTCATCAAAGTGCTCCGCATCTGTGTGAAAGACAATTGCAACATCTTGGTGCAGGAGTTCATGGTGAGTGTTTTATGAGTAGATTGTGGCTTTGCAACATTTAAAAATGCATTTAGTTATCCACTTGATCCTCATTGGACTGGTTAGGACCAGTAGTCCTCTTTAATAATTTGAAGTTCACATGAGGCCTGGTAGCGAACTCGGCCGCCCCCCCTTGAGGCCCCACCCCCTTATATTAGGGGTCACATCAGTGTGAAAAAACTTTAAATTTGTCATTCTAGTGAACAAAGGAAAATCCCACCAATATTTACATTAGGTTTTGTTTGAAAAAAAAAAAAGACCAACAGCTAACCAAATTGTGGGGCTGAAAGTCTAAATTCTAACATCTTCTGAGTGACATAACCTGGATTTCTGATGGGCCGGTGTCTTTCTAACAAAAACTAATGTAAAGCATTTGAAATTATTATGTTTTTCACTCTGTCTTAGAAACTCTGTTAGACCATGAATGGCAGCATGGCAGGCAACTCTTTGGCTATAGCTATTTACTATGTTGCTTGCATTGGTTTAAATTACTCTAACATTAGAACTGGTAGATTCAAAAGAGATGAGTTTAAAAAGGAATCTTAAAGAAATGTTTTGTGTTTAACCAGGACTTGACTGAGGCCACTGCACAGATTGAGAAAACCACAATGAACATCTGTCTCCAGAGGATGCACCAGGCAATGACTTTTCTGATGTTGGCATCATCATCGAGGGTATAGTAGTTCTTCAAGATCTGGATAACGTGACCTTTGCAGTAGCCATGCTGTTTGGACCTTTTTTATTCCTTCAATATGAGTTACCCATCACAACTCTGCTACACTTTTGAGGTGATTCAAAGGGTGGTAATGGAGTTGGATGCAACTCAGCTCTCAAGAAAAACTCACAACTAAGACAAAACTGCTCCTGCAAGGAAAGCTCACTGTTATGCATGCAAGCTGATCAGCTCTAGGTGAGAGGACATTTAAATCTCACACTTGTTCTGCTGCATTTTTGAAGCTCAATTCCAGGAACAGATCGCAGGGTTCATTTTTATATACTCTGCAACTGCCATGAGGACGAGCCGTTTTTCTTGTTGTTGTTTGTTTTTCCTTTTGCTCTGTACAGCATTTTGGCAGCATTTTTAAAATTCTCTTTGTATTTTTTCTTTCTTTTACTAGTGAAGAGATGTAGCATGAACAGTTATGCAGTCTAAATATCCCATATGGGTCGTGTGAAATGGTATTTTCAGCTTCATTCAGTTGAAGTAAAGAACGTTGAATATTTCTAAGTGTGCTGTTTTGAACCAAGATGTCACAGTATGATCAGTGCTGTAATTTTTGACAGTCACTGTATCAATGTTATTTTTGCATCTCTTGAATAAAGGTTTTGACCTGCAAGTGCTAATTTCTTTAGTTATTGATGGTAAAATGGGTAATGTTAATAGGAAGGTGTTTGCCAATTCAGTAACCTAATTTAATGTTAATGGAAACTAACATTACCTCAAATTGTTTAGTTATAATTGTTGTTTAACTGAATCTTGACGTCAGAGGCCTTAAATAGAATGTTTTGATTTGTTCTTTCCCAACATTTTTCAAAAGAAACAGTCTAATTTCTTTGCTGTGATTGATTCCAGAGAACACGGAAGAACTGACATTATTTAACTGTTGATTTATGTAGATTCAGTGGAGGAGTAATGTCAGTTTAATTCTTTACCTACTGTCAATGCAGTGAAATTAGACATTTTGTTTTGAAAGGTTACTGGTGGATGCCAGCAACCATCTTGGAAGAGAACAATACAATCTGTTATAAGGCCTCCATTTGAAAATTGTGTATTTGATACTAGAATATAATAGCAAAATGTAATTTGAAGATAACATGTAGCATTTAAGTGACCAAGTAGTATTGGGTAAAAGTTATTGAATGGTGTTGGGATAAAGTGAGAAAATTGTGAAGGATTAAAATATTTCAAGAGCTCAAATTACTTCATCAAAACATGTTTAAGTCACATTTTATCAACACAAATTGCACAGGTTTATTGAACATGAATAAATTGTGTTAATTTAACTCAATTGTTTAAGTTGCTGCCAAAGCAAAACATCTGTGTGCAACAAATGTCCACCATTGAATTAAGTAAATCCAACAACATATTTTTTTCAGTGCAAACCGAACCGTGAATTTTGTGTATCGTTGCACCCCTAATCTTTACAGTGTATCATTAAATGATTTATAGCATGACTAGGTTTCCCTAGTCATGACTAACTGACAAACCATCTCAAGCCGTTTTATATTGTAAGTCAAAGACCCTTTAATAATACAGAGAAAAGCCCCAACAATCAGATGACACCCTATGAGCAAGCACTTGGTAACAGTGGGAAGGAAAAACTCCCTTTCAACAGGAAGAAACCTCTGGCAGAACCAGGTTCAGAGAGGGGCTGCCACTTGCCGCAAATGCTTGGGGATTAGGGGAGGAAGACAGGACAAAAGACATGCTCTGGAGGACAGCCAGAGGTTAATAATAACCTCATGATTAAATGCAGAGAGGTGTATAAACACGTAGTTAGTGACAAAAGGTGAGTGAAGAAGAAACACCTCCAGAAGAAGCCTCCAGCAGCCCAGGCCTATATAAGCTTTACCAAAAGGAAAGTTTCAAGCACAATCTTAAGTAGAGAGGGTGTCTGTCCCCTGAATCCAAACTAGGAGCTGGTTAATTAAAAGAGCAGGTTCTCTAATATTGTTAGATCTTTGCCTTAAAATATAAAGCACCTCCAGGTGACTGTTGTTGGGATTTTGCACTATATAAATTAAATTGAATACCTTACTTTTAAATACCTTAAGTAAGCCAGTAACCTAAGAGCTAAGTGCTCTATTGGGGTGATACAGAACTATGAGGTCTTTAAGATAAGATGGGGCCTGATTATTCAAGACCTTTTATGTTAGAACATATATGACATAGACACCAGCAGTGGCAGAGAAGACTGATTTAAACTACTAAAATAACACGTGAAGACGCTAACGCAAATGTTAAATGCAAACCTAACATTTCTGTGTTCAGAAAAAGGTCACCGTCAAGGTTCTCAGTATGTAAGGACTAATTTCCATGTGGAAAAGATTACTCGTGAGATATCACTCTGTACCTGTTTTT
The DNA here is from genome assembly GCF_963969265.1 of Rhamphochromis sp. 'chilingali'. Classification (NCBI taxonomy): domain Eukaryota; kingdom Metazoa; phylum Chordata; class Actinopteri; order Cichliformes; family Cichlidae; genus Rhamphochromis; species Rhamphochromis sp. 'chilingali'. The sequence continues at coordinate 8,668,395 of NC_137934.1, read as the reverse complement.
CTCCTTGAGCTGCAGAGACCGTCTCTCATACAGATGCTTTCTGTCACACATGATGTTCTGCAGTTTCATTTCCAAGATGCCTCTGGTAATGGGAAAACACAGTGACACGCATGACAAATATCCTATCTGAACATACATTATCTATCTCATGAAGAAACCCAGCCGGGGGGGGGGGGGCACAAGCCAGTGCAGTGTGCTCCTAGTCCTACGATTGGTGAAATGTGTCAATTAAAGGGATATGAGTTGTTAGCACTACCTGAAAAGCACTATGTTCGATTCCCTAAGAATAGTCAAAGTCGCTCAGACTAAATGAAAGAAAAAAGAAAAAAAAAAGTACCTGTTGCCCATAAATTCATTCAGCTCCTCCTTCTTGATCTCCTGCTCTTTCAGCAGCTGCCTCTGAATCCTCTGACTGGCCTCCACTTGGACCCTCAGACCCTCCAGCTCTTGCATCACGTCCTCCTTCTTCATCCTGAGGGAATGGTTTCGCTCAACCACCGCTTTTACTTGCTGCTCAATTTCTGAAATCTCCATATTTAGTGTTTTCATCTTCTTCATTGCAGCTCTGGTATTTGTGTTTCAGGAATTGGAAGAAATGTAAAAAATAAAGAACGAACGCAAGTATGAGAACAGGATAAAAGTGTGCTCTAGTGCATATCTTATGAAATAACAGCATGCGCATGCATCTTTTACATACACCCCACAGTACCCCTCAGCTTTGTGAATTTGAAATTACAAGTCAGCGCTCAAACAGCTTATACAGACAGTTCCACCGCAATACTCGCAAGCCAAATATTAATTTAAAAGAAACATAAAAGGAACTGCAGTGACGCAGCAAGTGAATCATCCTGCAGCTGCACTTGAATTACAATAAAAAGACTGATGCCTGAAAATTTTTGAGAATTTGGGTAGTACAACAAAAAGTACCCCTCATTTCAGTTCTTTATTTGGTAGTACTGTAGATCAAAAGCCAGAGAATCTGCAGAAATGTAAACTGAAAAATGGTTTTCAGTAGGAAAAAAAAGGACTGATATCCAAACAGACATTTACACTGAGCATAAACAATTAAAAAGAGAAAATCTTTCCACTATGAATCTTAATGGTTCATCCAGATACTTTTATTTTGTTTGTGTACGAATTCCAGATGAAGGGGTGGAGGCAGGTTAGAGCAGTGGCTTTTCGAAAGTTGCTCCAGCTGTCTTTTCTTTTCTGTGTCTCTGAAGCACCCTAGCTGTCTCATTGACATTCCTGGAATTTCTAACTATATTCTCCTTGCTCTTCCCCAGCAAAGATTAGGAGGAGTTTACTAATATACTTACTCCTTCGTCGAGCGTTTCCTTTCAGCCTCCTTTAAAATCTGGTCAGGTATTCTGATGAGCTCGGCCTTCTCAGCCTTGTAATACACATGTAAATGTTCACATGTAAGAAGGCAGATTTGCTATTTTATTGATGGCACCCTATAAGCTATTCCCCCCTCATTCGCACAGACCTCTTTGAGCTCAATGAGAGCCTTCTTATCTTCCAGCTCATTCTGTTCTGTCAATATCTGCTTTTCGTGGGTTTCTATATCTTCCATCAGACTTCTGTGAGGTATAAACACAAGTACATTAACCTCTGGAACAATTTTCATTAAAGGCGTGATAATAAAGTGATAATATCTGCAGTTAGACACAAAACAAACTCACACAGAACACAGATAGTGGTTAATGCATGTTAAAACTTCATCATCATATAATACCTGATTTCTCGCTGTCTTTGTGCCACCTCTCTCCTCAGATCCTTATATTGATCCTGCATGACCTCTGTCTTGTCCTCTTGCTCCTAGAGGACCCATAGAGCGTGTAAACCACAGACTGATAATACAGAATTATCAGGTACATTATAACGAATTGAAGCTCACACTTCGTATTTTTCAAACTGGTGGATGGGTGAAAGGATAAAAATGATTATTATACACAGTGAGCGTTTTTAAGTATTTCAAGTTAATGACCCAGACTGACAAAATCAAGAAGCCAGAGTTTTTCCAGATTTTTTAAATCTAAACTTTTCAGAACAAACCAATTGAAATTCAACATTTTTTAAAAGTGCTAGATTACTCTGACTTTACTTTATTTTAAATCTAATATACTGGTTCAACATCTGACTCAATCTAGTGTATATAAAAATAACAATACAGTAGGTTTCTGATTTTTTCAAGTGTATGTGGCATATATTGTAAATAGTGAAGCCAGTTGAGACGTGCCTTAAATTTGGATTCTTTAAGTTGCTAAATTCTTCTAGTTGGTTCCAATGAGGTAGAGCAGGTCATCTGTAAATTGGAAGGTTGGCGGTTCAATCCCTGGCTCCAGGGAACCAGGCAAGCCAGATACCCTTGGGCAAGATAGTAACCCCAAGTTGCTCTCTAATGCATCCATCAGAGTGTGAGTGTTAGACAGAAAGCACTTAAGAAAACAAATTACCTGAACAGCAAGCACGCCACCGGCAGTGGAACTGATTACTTCTTTGGCCCTGATGATCTTTGAGTTTAGAGTTTTATTATATTTTTTAATAACTTGTTTGGTTGGTTAAATACTACCCATGAGCCTCTTTGACTCATTAAAAACACTTTTTGAGTTCAGGCTAATTTGTAATGATCTGGTGCTGCACTCCACAATTAAAACGGTAGCATATAAACACATGCAAATGTTATTAGCACTGCCGCTGAATTTATTCAGGAAATTTTGCAAAGCTCAGACTCTTTTGACATCAGCAGCACCAGCAATAAAATGTAGAAAGTTTGATGAAATTTATAAATGTAGTGCTCCTTGAGAGTAACCCTCGGGGTTGTTTGGCAACATCTGATAAAATGTTCTTCACCAAAAGTGTTGCTTGTTATTGTTTATCATTAAAATAAAATCCAAGGGTTGGAAATGCTACGTTATGGTGAAATTATTAATAAGAATTTGGCCTGTTAGGTCGATTTGTTATTAATGATTAAATCTCATTCCACTTGTTGCCCTCCTTTTTGCTACACTGGAATAAAAATGATTTAGCTTCATACTGCTTGAAATGACAGTTCCCGCTCTTCATATGGAGGGATTACGCCTGCATAGAGGCTTAAAGTAAAACTCATATTTATCCTCTTTCAAGACCATTGTTGGAATAGTAATCCACACCTCTGAAACTAGAACTGGATGGTGCAATAATGAACTTACAGCAGGTTTCATCTGAATTTCATTCTCTTTCTCCAGATACTGCTTCTCTTCCCAGAGACTGCAGGCCGGTGAGGGTAGGTGAAAAGTGTAGATCACACGAGAATACAGGAGAATGTGGAGAAGAAAACAAAATTATCGGGAATTTCAAGAGGAATAAATAATCGTTTTCAGTTCTCAATTCAACAAAAAGAGGAACACACTGACACAAACCTGCATTTATATTGTTAAAACTTGACTAATGTGCAGTTTTCAAAAAAGCAAATGAAGCAGAATCAACATATTATTAAAGAGCATGCCAGATAAGTTGCATTAGTATATTAATATAAAACACTTTATTCTATACTGGCAAATACACCAACAGTGCTAAACACTTCATCCTATAGAAACAGATAAATTGTGTCCAGCAAAGTTTGACTGTGTATATAAAATATAATTTCTTTGCATTTTTCATCTCCCCGCGGCAGATGTTTTTTTTGAGCAGTTGATTAAAGTTTTGTATGAAATAATTTCAAGTCAGCTCTGTCATAATGAAAAACCTTACTGTACAGCTCACAAAGTGAATTATATTAATCTTCCTGACAAGCTGATATATTGGATATTAAGTTATACACAAAAACAACTATAGAGAAAAATGCAGGAAGGCTGCAAAATGTGACCGAAAAAATGTGCTGAATTCCTGCGTATCTGTTTGGCTACAGATGAAGGACGCAGTGATTTTAAAAGGCATATTTGCATGGTGAGCATCTGCTTGTCATATGCAGACTGATAGCCATGTGGACAAGTGAGGGGAAAGGGGAATAAGCAGGAGAAAAGGCAAGAATGGGGGGAGAGAATATCTTAGTCTGGAGGCGATGAAAAGAAGGGTGGCAGGAGAAACCGAGACGGTGGGAGTGCAACAGAGTTCACCAGCAAACGCTGTCACAAACAATATGCACAGTCAGAATGTAATAATACCTATGACTGCATCCTGGGAGAATGCTCTGCAATTGGTTTTCATTTAATATTTCAATTACTGTCCGGACTACAACTTTCTGCCTGGGTGTCAGCACTAAAAATCACTGTATCCTACAGATCGTATCTTTGCCGCGGAGTGGTGAGTTTATGTGCAGTGAGTGGTTTTATATTGCCAGGGCGATCTGGAGTCACTGCAGTGCAGGAAAAATAAGTGTGGGGATTGAGTAAATGAGATCTTTTAGCAAAATCACAACAAGCTTTTCATCTTCTTCTGACCTCTGACTGTGTTTTATTTGAGTTTTTTCTAAATACAATTAACAGTATTTGTGAGGGGTTCAGTGCCAAAAGCCGACCTGGGAGGCTGCTATAAATCTGACTACCAGTTATAAACAGTCTCCACCACACAAAGTTATTTCTTGAAACTTAGAAACTCTTTAGATTTTTCAGAAAACTTTTTAATCAGTCAACTTTTATCCTTCAATGTAAGTTTAAGGTTTTCATTATTTTTTTTAGTAAGCTAATTTTCATATACATCTCAGATGCCCCTTTCTTGCTCTTTAATCATGCTGAATGTCTTTGCCTGGCATTTATTTTTAACATTGTTTTCAAGGATTAATGCTCATAATGTTTGGGAACCACCAGAGAGTGTTATCATGTTGCTTAGCAATGTTCCTCTAAACTCCCTTTGCCACTTGAAAAAAGTTGAGTTTGTGTACAGAGGAAGGGGAGATACTCGAGCGAGTCTGGTATTTTCCATTTCTATGGGTGTGTTTGACCTTTTGCACGAGCTGGACTGAGTGAGTGGTGAGGAGGAAAGCCTGTCATGAGAAGCCAGCAGGGTGAGAGTAAAATTGGTTGCGATAAGGACAGAGACTTATGGGTCTGAAAGAAAAGGATAAGAGACGAGGAACAGAAAGTACCAGACTGGTGTAAAATAAAAAAAATAAAAAAAAACACTAACAGTGTACAGAGCTCAGATGAGTAAACATCTTACATCCGGATTGAACACAAATCCACTTGAGGCTGGTATTTGTATCAGTAATTGCGTACATCAAGTTTTCACCATGCGGTAACACTGAGGAAAGCAATAGAAATGATGTAAATGCAATAACGTTCAGTCCTAAAGCAATGTTTTTATTTCTATTAGTGTGGAAGCGCGCTGTTGGCCAAGTGCTGCACAAACACAGCACCGATTTGATTTGAGTGTGTTTGTGTCTTCTACTCTTTCACCTTCTAAATTCAATAAAAAGATGCTGCCTCATGTAGCTCACTTCAGTGTTTGGTCCCCAGTTACCTGACTGTGTGCTACTGCGGGTGTGTGCAGTGTGTATGTGAGCACGCTTGTGTTTGTGTGTATCCTCCAGTCAGTTTGTGTGTCCACTTCTCTCTTCACCACTGCAGTTTCATTTCTGTGTTTTTCCTTTTACCCTCTTGCTTCCTACTAGTGTGTCACTATTTTGCGTAGGTGTGCATATGTAACTTCCTGTGTCTTTGTTTGATTCATTTGGCGTTTGATTCAATACCTGATTGAAAATTGAACGTGTAGCCTCGCTGATTGTAGTAACAGTGTGTGTAAATGAACACACACACACACACACACACACACACACACACACACACACACACACACACACACACACACACACACACACACCACTTTAGCTGGTGTTGTGCCTTATATTCTCTCTCCTCAGCTGCTTTTAGTTCATTGAACGTGTAGCCTCGCTGATTGTAGTGACAGTGTGTGTAAATGAACACACACACACACACACACACACACACACACACACACACACACACACACACACACACACACACACACACACACACAGATATACACTCACCACTTTAGCTGGTGTTGTGCCTTATATTCTCTCTCCTCAGCTGCTTTTAGTTCATTGCATGCCTGAAGGAGCTGTTGCCTCAGTTCATTGACCTCACTTCCTGGCTCCTCAGAGGTGCTCTTCTCCTCTATCCTCTCCAACTCCACCTGAAACCTCTTCAACTCAGCCCGACACCTCTTTGCCTCTTCTAAAAGGTGGATTTCAGAATCCTGGGCACTGTTGTATGGAAGAGTGATTTAAATGTGTGGTTTTATTTTGTCATTAAACAGTAAATATCAGTTCAGTATCACATAATCTCCACGAGGACATGCCAAGTTTTCTGCTGTCAGTTAATAATGCAGTTATTAATGCTGTTTGTTTTAAGCTAGCAAAATCCATTTAAATCCTTCTAAACCTAGGTCCATAGTGCAGTGGTTTACATATTCACCTAATAAGCAAAATAGGCTCAGTTTGATCACAGGAGGAGACACAAATCCCTTTCAGGTTTGCATCAAGAAGGGTATCTGCCAAATCACAAAACGCAACCTGCTGTGCCGACTCTTTGTGAATAAGTGAGCTTTAAATCTATATAAACCTAATGGGTCTGATCAGAAATTATTATACACAATCATTTGTAAAGAGAATCCAGTGGAAAAAAATAGCCGAACAGCTTCAGGCCTCAGTTAGCAGGCCTGTTAAAAGTTCATGACAGCACAATTAGAAGAAGACTGAACAAGCATGGCTTGTTTGGGAGGCTTGCCAGGAGGACACCATAGGCAGCATTGCTTAAGTTTGTAGAGCTCAATCTGAACAACAATCATAAGAATATGAGAACAATGCCCTTTGGACAGATGAGAACAAAATGTACAGAGCCACATTTGGAGAAAAGCACAAACTCATACCAACTGTCAAGCATGGAGGTGGAAGGGTGATGATTTGTGCTTTTTGTGCAGCTACAGTACATAATACTGGACACCTTGTAGTTATTGAGTGGACCATGAACTCCTCTGTAAAAAAACAAGTTTCTAGAGAAAAATCTTTTGGCCGTTTGACAGCCAAAGCTTGGCTTAAACTGCTTAAACTGGGCCTGGGCAACAGGTCAAAAATCTCAAGCCCCAGTCAAAGTCCAGACTTCAACATGACTAAAGTGCTGTGATGGGACCTTTAGAGAGCTATGCATAAATCAGTGCCTGAAGTAATTTTGTGAAGAACAGTGGGCCAAAATCCCTCCACAACGATGTAAGGGGCTGATAAAGTCATTGTGAAAATGACTGCTTCAAGTTATTACTGCTAAAGGTGGGTCTATAAGCTGTTAAATCCTGGGGCGTAATTAGTTTTGTCACTGATTTACTTTTAAGCTAATAAAGTTCAACATGCATAATCAGCTGTCCCAAGAAACTAAACGTAGAAATGTTTTAATTAGTGCTGTCAGCGTTAGCGGGTTAACGTGGATCACCCCGTGCGTTAACGAGCTAACTGCGCTAACACGTTGACGTCGTGCAGCGTTGCTGCGTTATGAGGTTATGGCGTTAACGTCATTTTAACGAGATTAACGAGGACAGCACTAGATTTAATCAGAACTAGTGTTCAAATCAGGATACAATAACAGTGGAAAAGAAATATGTCTTGAAGATTTTCTCTCACTGACAAGTGTTTCAGCCTATACAGCAGTTGTAGTGTCTGTAACCTCTTCACACTTCCTCACCTGCATTCTACAATTCTCTATTAACGTAAACAAAGCTGCTCTTCTCTTCTGAAAGTACATCGAAGATTTTAAAGGGTAAACAAGTGAAGCGTAACTGGATCTGACAAAGTGCTCGTTTTGCCCAAGGAAATGTCACTGTAGTCAAAAAGTGATTCCAAAGTAGAACACACAAAAAAAAAAAACCTGGTTTATCAAACATACCTCTTCAAGGTATCATGGAGGAGCTTGTAGGTAGATTTCAGTTTGGCAGCTTTGGTCTGGCTGATTCTGCCCATTGACAACAACTAAAGAACACAAAAAGAATATTAGTTTAACATCATCATGAAATTAAGAATGAAGAAAGATATCGGAGCTACAACAGCATTTACACTGTTCGGGCTCAAACCCTCCTGCTAGGGTTTGCCAGCTCAGCTGTCATTATCAGAGAAAATCTGGTTGCACCCAGAGCTGCCTGTTCAAAAGGACAAATTAATCCTCTTGTCCCCATTCCCCCCAGATTCAATATCCAAAAAGATAAAACTGCTAGGAAACAGAAAAACAGAACAAAAAACAAATCTTATGACCAGTAAGCAGTTTTCTTTAATATATCTTGTGACAAATTAAGTCCAAGAAGTTGAAAGCTAAATCAATAGATTCCATCTTCAAACATCAAAATAGTCCGAAATGAAACGAAAAAGAAAAAAACTGAGATCAGCCACAACAAAGGGCAACCTCCCGATATCCGTAAAAGGATTCATCCCGAGTTGGGGTGAATAAACCTTTATCGCCGCAGCAGATATCAAAAAATCAGAACACTTTATCGAGATCAGTAAGAAAAATCAAACAAACATCAAACTATGGCCAATCTCAAAAGATCAAGAGCATTCACTGAAAATGGCCCATATATGATGATAACTACAAGCAATTGAAGACAATCAATCCTTGAATGATTAATAAAGGTTTAAGATAAAAAAAAAAATACACAGCTGGGAAACTTTGGAAACCAGCAAAACAAAACACAGCGCAGATGAAGATATCAGGTCAAGAGCACTGCGAAAGGGAAATAATCTGCAAGAGTTGTGAAATTTCTCTCCTCACAAAGGGAGTTGTATGTGTGTGTGTGTGTGTGTGTGTGTAACGGTGATAGAAACAGAGGACAGGTGTTGTTCCGGGCTTATCTTTAGAACCAGGTTGGTGGAGAGGAGGGAGTAATGAGGGATAGCCTTGTCTGTATCAAACAGCTGCAGAACTGAGGATATCTCAGGTCGGACTGTGTAGCAAGTAATCTAACGGCAATGAACACACACAAACGTTTTGATCATATATATATACACGCACGTGGGCTGATATCTCACCTCGACTACAAACATTAGGGATAGGCGATTATGTTTTCAGATTCATCCTATTAAATTGTTTATCTGGCTATTGTCAAAATTGCTTGAAGTACCCAACCACGTTCCAAGGTCCGAAAGGACAAAGATATGAATGTTGTGAATGATTTAGATTAGGACTCTCTGGTTAATATGATTTATTACAATGTTGTTTTTTTCTGTTTTTTCTGGTTTTTGGAAGGGGGTGGGGTCAGTCCCAAGGTCATATCAGTGTAACTACAACTGTGGCAGGTGGATCATCCCAAAATACGTCTTGAACTACTCTTTAATAATGACTTAATTGCGACATTGAAACTAATTTACTTTAAAAAAGGATCTGACGCTAAATTCTACACAGCCATTTGTGTTGTCAGCAGCACAGATGACACCAGTGATGGAACAAACATCCTGGCTGTAAACTGGGCATTTATCTGAGAGAAGCAGCCTGAAGCGCTTCCAGGCAGACTCTCTAATTCTGGTGCCAAGACTTATCTTGAGCAGCGGAGAGTACTGGAGGCTTTTAAGGGGTGGGTGCATGAGGCTCACATGTGGCAAAGCATCTCTGAAGTGAGGTAGAGACAATTACTGGAAGATATTTACTCAGGCATGAGGACGCACATCCAGTGGCTGTCCATCTTTCCCCCAACCTCCGCACACATACGCGAGCATGTGATCTGTGCTGCAGAACAGCAGGAAAATGTTCCAGGAATACGAGTGTGTAGTGCAGCAGGTATGTGGAGTGTGTAACAAAAAGACACTGTGGGCTTTAATACTCTGCACCCTCAGGGAGAAAAATAATGACAATAGCTACGAGGCAAAGCCATGAATTCCATGACATGATCTCTCGCTCTCTATTTCTACCGTCATCTCCTCATATCGACTGACTGAACTGGAGTGGAGCCTACGGCCAAGCTGGATCTCTTTGTCAGGAGAAGTTTTGTTCAGGAACATTTTCCTTCCTGGAGTGCCAGGTTTTAAACTTATTCTGTAGAAACATAACATCACTTCTGCAGAAGTAAGCCATGTAACGAGGCAAAAAATGCTCCAGAATGAGTAAGAAAAAACAACTGCACATTTTGTGGTTATGAATCACATAAGAAATTGAAACCATAGCTATGTCCCAGAAACAAACAATCAGTGCCAAGTTCATGAACCCACAAAAAGAAGCCTCCAAGCATCCAGCCTCATGTAGTCACTGTGAGCCCTACAGAGTTCATGCTAATGGCTTTCATTGCTTAATCATTTCTATAAGATGCTCCAGGAGGGAGGCTCATTCATGAGTAATGTTTGTGATGAAGTATGACTGCAATATTAATTATGACCATACAAAAACCACTGAAAATAACCACAGCACCATTTTTTCATTACATACAAAAGCAAGTGTATTGTTCATTTGCTGATTAAGAAAGGCGTCATGATCTGTTTACATATTTAAATAAACAATATAAACCCATTCATAAATCCATTATTGGCGACTTCATAGCAGTTTTGAAACACAAAAACCATGTGCAAGCTCATGGATGTCTGCAGTTTGGTTAGATTCATTCAGCTCCATTCCTACACATTTATTGTAATAGAGTGACAGACCGCTGTTTTAAGGGATTCGGTTTTGGAGGTGATCTTCAAATTCGTTTTCTCTAGTGAAATCCTTTTGTAAAGAGTTTATAATATAGTGAGTGTTGTGTGTGTCTAGTAAAGTATAACCTAGTTATTGACATGGTCCAATTCTTCACTAGTGAGTGCAAGTGACAGCCCAATACAACTCAACACATCAAACCTCCACGGATAGCAGTTCACTCGCTTTCTTCAGCTGTCAGGAATATAAAACCTAACTCTTAAATCTAATTTCTGCTTTGACACTGTTGGATTATGCACTGGGCATACAAGCTAATGGTGTTTCACACAAATGCAAGCTTTGTTAGCCCGATAGCTAGCTGTTGTCTGCTTCACCAGATAAATAATAATAAATAAAAACGAATAAAATATGATTGTGTCTAATAAAAAAGTTTGGTCTCCTCTGTAGATGATAATTTGGTAATGTCATAAATTAGTGCGACTGCTCTTGTGATTTGGTGCTATATAAATACACTTGAATTGAATTGTGTGCAGTCATCGTATCAAAGTTTCTAAAGTTTCGCCCTCACTAAGCAATCCAACGCTGTTACCATGGACCAACAAGTCCATGGTAACAGCGACCTGTTACCATGGACAGGGTTGCATTGACAATCCAACACAATGGGCAGCACATTGAACATTTTATAAGTGGTCAGAAACTTGTAAATAACTCATGAAAGAATAAAGTTGCGTTGAAACCAAGCACACCATTGTTTTTCTTGTGACATTACCAATAAGTTTGAAGTGTCACATGGCCCTCTTCCTATTGAAAAAACAAAAGTTGTATCCAAGATGGCCGACTTCTATATGGCCACCATGATCACCACCCATCTTGAGGAGTTTGCCCCCTCACATATACTAATGTGCCACAAACAGGACTTTGATATCACCAACCATTCCCATTTTATTACGGTGTATCCATATAAATGGCCCACCCTGTACACAAAACTGAATAATAAAATGACAATGAAAATGACAATTTCTACTGAATCACTGTATTGCGACACCATCGTTATCATAGGGATGTATTATGGTAGGAGTGTATCTTAAGTTACTCTGTGATCACCACCACTACAGGAGACAAGGTAAAGTTTTCAATGAGAACATAAATACCTAAACATATTGCTGAAGTGCCAGCCAAGGCATTGTTCATTAAACTTAAGCCTTGCAAATTCCTGATTTTGTATTTATAACATTTCTGTTTTCCTTCATTGAAAAACTAGACCTTCTTCCTGATGAATCATTAAGTGGGTAAAATAAAGAGCACCTTCAGTTAATCACATTCACCCTGACTGGAAGTGAAGCTACTTCAGTTAAAAAAAAGCTGTTTTGTTCTTAGTAAAATGTTGCACGTGTAACGTGCCTGCTGTTACATAAAACATGCTTTTCATTACCATATTTTCGCCACACTAGAGAAAAAGAATTGAACAGCTATTCCAAACATTTCCTGACATGACACATAAAAGCACTGTGTCAGAAATGCTCCAGACTCATAATCACCAGCAACTGAACACCAAAATAAATAAATAAATAACTAACTAACCGGTAGAAAGGTGGAAACAGAGTACTGGGGAAATCATAGAAATAGTTGTGCAACAATGAAAAACAAGTTTAAACCAAGCGCGCTGTCTGACTTTGAACATTGTGTAGGCAGGGGGACCTGCAGCTGTCCAGTCATCGAACAAGCACTCAGGACAGGTACAAACAATTGGCTTTAGTAAGAAACACTAAATATGAATATGTATTTGAATTTGTGTCCAAGGACAATCCAAAGGGCACCTTTAAGATATGGTTATAGAAGCTCTCTAGTGCCATGTCTTATTTGAACTGAAATGTTTTTCTTCATGTTAATGTAGGTTTGTAGTCTGCAAGTGTATTATAGTGCAAAAATTAAATCTTATCACGACAGCGTATCAGTACACACTCAATGTTCAGAAAATCTCAGCATTCAGGTGAAACTCATTTTATAAAAGTCTCTAATGAATGTTATGCTCAATTTGCAAGATCCCAAGCAGGCTCAGTAGGTGAAAGAAATCGCCAGCTTAAACAAACTGAAACAAACCTTTTCTCTGGTACTAAACCATATATATACAGGAATTGAGCCCATCCGGAGACAATTGAGAGACTTTAGCGCAGTGGATGTTATCAAGTGTTTTCAGTAACGCTTTGGAATCTGAACCAGGTCAACGAGGGGTCTTTAAATGTTAAAAACTGTGGAAAAAAAACAGCATAAAAAAAAAAAAAGAGCAGTGAGTGAATAGTTCCTGTGGACTGAGTCATTCTGCTCTTCGGGGAAATGAGCTGACTTGAGAATATGGCAGGATGGCAGCATGCATGGACTGCAGGCAAAGGACTCTGCCTCTTTCTCTATCTACCAACCACCACCAATCTTTTTTTTTTTTTTTTACAGTGCTGTTGATATGGTGTTTTGCATTACGCAATAGTGCTGCCCCTCCCATCCTCTGAAAATCAGCACATTCCCTCTCTCACATCCCTTTCTCTACCTCTCTCTCCCTCCCTCCCTCCCTCCCTCCCTCACTTGTCCTGATATTAATGACACAGCTATCTGAGGCAGCGGCAGTTCCCCTGCGCTCTTTCCCTCCTGCAGACTGCACTCATACACATGCACACACTCTCTTACACCAAATAAGATACTGGACACACATCCACACACTTACACGGGACATCTGCAGGCACACACACATGCACACACATACAAAAACACTACTATACACTCCAAGTTCATATCAGAGGCAGCCACAGACGCTTTCTCTTTACACACACTTATTTAAAAATCTCACAGAAGGATGAGGACAATTGGACTTTGCGTTTGTGCTGGTCTCCTGCTTACAGGCACCTTATTACTCAGAATCAGCCAGGCAGCAGACTTTCCTGGTAACTCTCACCAGCGATGGGACTCTAGAGGATCCTACCATTTGGGATTTGAGTCTGGTACTCCCACTTCTTGCCCTGTCAAACTTAGACCTATGGGCCAGTGTGGGAGCTCTGGGGCAGAGGACGGGGAGGACTGCCCTTACCAGATCACTCTGCCTCCCCTCACCATCCAGCTGCCCAAGCAGTTCAGGCTGCTGGAGAAGACGATGAAGGAGCTGCAGAGCCTGAAGGAGGTAGTGAACAAGCTGAAAAGCGGGTGCCAGGAGTGCCGTGGGGCACGGGGCAGCGGAGTTTTTGGACACCAGCAGGCAGACCAGATCCCGATTCAGGGGGATGCCGGGGAAAAAGTGACGGGGCAGGAGGTGCAAGGTGGATCCAGCCAAGAAGAGAGGGGAGATGGGATGGTTCCTGGAGCTACTGTGGATGCCGCAAGACCGGGTTCAATTTTTGGGAAACCTGCTCCGAGCCAAAACATGCAGGAGATGCAGGTAAGAGGCAAAGTTAACACTTACAGGAAAAGATATAAGACTGAACCAAGGAATAAATCATTTACCTTACAAATACACTTGGTTGAGCTCAAATTTATCATTTATTCACCTTGATCTAAAATTGTTTTGGTATAGTTCAATACAGCGTGCATTTTCTGCTACATCTGTAGAGCACAGAGGTGTGTACAACATGTGAAATAGTAGCACTGCACCATTTCCTCTGTTTCCTCTGTTCCATTAAAACCCTGCAAATTGTCAGAAAGCCAGATCTTTAGCAGCTTTGTGAAAGTGTTAGGGGACACTGATATGAAGCGCGTTTCATGCTTCCAGTCAGATGCGCCCAGCTGGAATGCAAACTGACCAGATGTCAAAAGACACGCAAAGTCCTACCTGGCGCCACTCCGCCAGGGAAAATTTCTGGTACAATAAGCAGGGTGGGAAAATCGGAGTTAGACACCAGCCCAGTGACAGTAAATTTCTGCCGTCTGGTAAGCTTATTGACTCTCACAGCCACTTTGGCAGACAGCCAATCGTAACGCAGACTTTGTTTCCATTCTAAAATTCAAATTGGCTGGTGAAACAATGAAGGAGGCTGGTGACTTCGGTAATCTGCCTGCTTTGTAGTGCGTGCCAAAAATAATTTCCTTCACGCTTGCTCTGGCCTTTCTCAGGTGAAGCTGAATAGGATGTCAGCCAGCCTGCGCAATGCCAGGAACCAAATCTCAGCTCTGCAGGGTCGACTGGAGGGAATCAACCTTCTTAACATGGAGAATGTACAGGCTATAGTGGACAGGCGGGTGGAGAACATCACCGGAGTGGTCAACAAGCTCAGCTCCAGCTGTACCACCGAATGTCCAGCCCAGACTGGCCCTCAGTGTAAGCTTACTTTTATTAAGATAATTAATAATAATAATATTCTCTACATTGTTATACTTACCCTCCATTCCTTTGGTCCTGTTATTTTTCCATCTGATCTTGTGATCTGCCCTCTCCATCTTCCCAGTGACAAGGGCTTTCAGTTAAAAGAGAATGTGTTTTTCTGTTATGTTTTATTCTGTTATATCTTTGCCATTTCATGTTTCGCCCCCCTTTTCTCTTCTGTTCTTCTCATACATTTTTGTAATCCTTCTGAGCATGATCAAGAGTGCACTTTTCAATTTTTTATTTCCTAAAAAAAAGATGTTATTATTGTAATAAAACCCTGTTGGTTAAATAAGTTTAGCAGTTCAGGGTTGCAGGGGGATATATTTTCTGGCATAGGCTGTATTCAATCATTCCTGAGTGGACATTATAATCAACTTCAAAAATAATCAGAGTCAGGGTGTTTACTTTCACCCAACAAGACCTTTCTTCCTTGGAAATGAAAAGTGAAATCTATGTTGCCAGTGTCCTTGTCAACCACACTCACTGGTCTGTTGCAACATCTCTCCTCCATTACTGATATGAAGAATATTATATATTTAGGTGTAGTCTAGATTTGAGAAATGGAATTTTCCATCATCTTAATGCGTACCAAAAGGTTACTGTATTCATTACATTACTGGAGTGGAGTGGCTGGTTCAGAGTAGCCAGTGCACAAATGGACAGAGTGAAATAGCTTTAAGTTGAGCACATACTGCACTGGAGTGAAGCAATAGAACTTGGTTCAAAGTGAGAATTCACTTTAACTCTTACATAACTAACCGAAGTGACCCCTCACTACTCTCCATACGCACAAACTCAAAAAGGGAAGGCAGAAAAAGACCCACACTTGAAAGTAGGAATGCACACATAGTGAAACTCTGGGCCGATACACATCGACAGTGAAATGCTTTAAAGTGTAACAGCATCACGCTATCTTTGAACAATTAGCCAGCATGAAATTGATTCGAGCAAAATAGATGAATATCACTGACACCAGTAGATGCTGTTGTACTTGGAGATATCAGCCAACAAACCAACACTAGCTGATATCGATATTTTGCAGATTAATCTGTGCTTCCCTGCTTGGAAGTTTTATGACCGTTTAAACAAGCCTGCGATATTGTATCTAGAAACAGTGGGGGTTGCAGACTAGCTAAGCAAAACAAATACCCCACTTTACATTGATGTAAAAGCTATTTTGGATGCGAGCACAGTAGAAATGCAGGGCACTTTCAGAAAGCAAATACTATCCAGTACTTCACTATGAATGTTACACTATATTGGGGCTTTTATGTAGAAAACAGATGTGAGCTTATTTCTAAGCAGATTAGCTGGAACAGTGGTGTGAAGGGAATCCCATCCCTTTCTCTTCTGTTTGCTTCTCCAACTTGCTTCTTTCTCCATCAAACCTGATCATTTTTCCCCTCCCTTATGCATTTATCCTCAAAGCATCTATACCCTCTCCTCATTTTTCCTCTATTTCATATTTCTTTTTCTATTGCCCTACCTCTTACTGTCTCCCCCTCTTTAATTCTCTTTCCTAGTCCCTTCTCTCTGCTTCCCTCCCTGCCTCCTTCTGGAGGTCATGCTCTTGGATGCTCATTACTGCATAAAAAGACAAGCGCTCATTATCTCTTGCCAATACCACAAGTAATAATGAAGGCGGCTTTCCTGACACTACAGTAGTCACAGATGGCACCCAGGGTCAGTAGCACTTGTCTTTCTACATCTATCTGCTTTGTTCAGGTCAAGAACTGGATAAGCATCCGACTTCAGCTCAGGAGACCGTGCCTAATGGTGTCTGAATTCCATCCAAATGTAGCAGAAAAGAAACAGCTGCTGTTACTGAGGAAAGCGACCAATACGTTGTGTTAGGGTGTTTCACAAGATCACTCAAATTAGAAATCGCGATAAAAAAGTTACTCCAAAAGTTGCTAAATGAACATCTTTTAGAATTTTTCTTGTCTTAAAACTTTCAAACCAGATGCTGATCATGTTCCTCTGCGAGCTCCTAATGGGCAGAGTAAAACAGACTTTCACTGATAAGAGTTTCCTGGTTATTTACCACAATGTCAAAAGTGTTTAGTGAAGCAAAAAATAAACTATCTAGCATTTTAACTAAAGCTACATAAGGCATTTCTGGCAGGTTAAAAAATTGCTGTAGGCCTTTTACACAAACTGCACTGACAAATTTTAAAAAATGCCAACTTTGTGAGGACCGTAACCATCATTTAACCCAATGTAGAATTGCAATTTCACCATTAATAGGGAGTAAAACTACATTTGTCAAGATGCTGTTATCACTCTAAGTGCTCTAAGCGTTCATTTTCGCTCATTTTGCCAATTTCCATTTTTGCAACGAGCACTGATCTTCACTTTCACTCCTGCAGGAAGCATAGAAATTCATGTCCCTGTTCAGCTACATTAACTCAATCATACAAAATGAGAATAGATGTTCAGTCCTCCATCAAGAACTGCTCGTTTGGAAATTTGGTGTCGGGCAACTTCATAAGGGAAGCACAGTTTTTTTTAGTTTCTTTCCATCAAAACTGAAGTAGTATAAGCAGTAGTATGCTATCGCTTTCGATACACATTTCCTCAGTTGACATGAGGCATACTTCTTGATAATAATTGTCTTCCTTTTATGAGAATCTCTTGTGTGGTCTGAAGTCAAACAGGCAAAGCGCCAAGAGTCAAATCAGTCTGTCAAAATGTCATCTATAAAAAGCATGTCAGTCAATATGGCGTGGGACTCATCAGCCTATGTCAGTCGACTTGCCAGTCAAAAAAGTGAGTAAGAAAGAAGAAGAATGGGGAAACTTTGCTCTGGTAAAATTGTTTGAACTTTCCCCTCAGAGCAAAACAACATATGAGTCATGTTCCAGTGCTTTGTCTGACTTCTCACTGCTGTGGGATTTGCGGGGAAAAGTCATGACATAGGCTAAAATTGCTGCTTCGATGAGTTTACAGGGCCTTCGTTGTCAAGGTTAGAATAGTAATGTGGGTACCAGGCTTTTACCTCACGCTGTTTCTCTGCTGTCCACAAACAACAACTCAGAAATGAGTACATCCCCTAGCGGGCTTTGTCCTTTTACTGTAAACATACACTGTTTTGGGATCATTTTCAGAAATGACACATATCACTTTCCTTGTCCCAGACCAATTAGCTATTAATTTTCCTCAACAGTCACATAGACAGCCCATCAGCCAAGAGTTTTTCAGGAACGAGTAAGTGGCTGATATTAGAGTTATTTAGGTCAGGCACATTGCCAGACGTACTGAGATGGAGATCACTCTTGTCTGTCTCGGGACACTGACTGCCCAGTCAGATAGATGGGGACAAATAGAAAAGAAGATGTAAAGTGGCGACACTGCAGTCAGACGCTGAAAGTGAGTGTGACACTGAAAGAATTTACGGGTCAATTCTTTTGTTGCCAAATGCCGACCGAGCTGTTAAGGTGACAAGGATACATTTCAACCTTGCGATCGACTCCCATATGGAGTGATTTACCATCTGCAGCTATTTTGCACTTGAAGCATTCAAGTGTAATGTTGTCAGAAAACGAAGTTGCTTATTTAGAGAGCAAAATAAATGTTTGTGCTCCATCTGCTAGTTCAGTTCCTTTTAAAATAGAAATACAACTATCTACAGCAACATGCATTTTTCATTCTACAAACACTGTTCACTCCCTACACCTGTTTTCCTTCCTATACCAGTACTACTGCTGGGGTATGAGCACCGCCTACCCCAGCACTATTATAATCTACTGCACCTCTAGAGAGATTAAGGACTATGAGAACATTGTATCATCAATGGAGCGCATTTAACACTCAAAAGGAGTCCAACATGCTGCCTGCCCAGTGTCAGGACAATTTAGACCCAAGGTGCCAGTGTGCATGGAGGGGGTATGGCTCTCTAATCCAGTTTTACACTTTCCCACGTTTTAACAAGACTGTTCCATTCACTTCCAAAATCCTAACTGACAGGAGTCTTTGGACCTTGGTTTTGGATTGATTCGGTAGCCTGCAATGCGACACAAGGGATGGGAGGAAAAGGTAGACGAATAAGTGGCCAGGTAAAAAAAAAAGTGCTCAGAATGCATTGAAGGTATACAAAATGGACCTGTGTTGTAGCACGTGGGGAGATTAGAGGAATTTATCCCCTGGCAGAGGCTGTTTCTTCAATGGTTCTAAATACTATATTTCAGATAAGCATGGATATATTGTGAAATACATATTTCACAATCAGCTTGTTTTTAATGTTATTTTATACATAATAAATGGTTAGGGGAAGATGTCTGACAGGCAAAAAGAATGTGGTGAAGGGGTGTTTTTGTGTTTGAATGCATTCCTCTTAAATGAAGGCAGGGATGAGAAATTCCACACTGGATTTCCTACTAACCTATCTCATTTTCTTTTCTCCAGCCTTCCTCAGCCTCAGGGCCTGTTTCTATTACTGTCTCAGGGAACAATGCCAGACCAAAGTGAAAATATTACTGAATATCATCCAGTAACATCTGGTTATAACTACTCTCCCTTCTCTCTTTCTCACTGCCACCCATGCAGTCATCTTAGCCCCTCGGGACTGTTCAGACTACAATGTGCTGGAAGTGAGGAGGAACGGTATATATCGTGTGACACCTGACGCTCGCAATGGGACGTTTGAGGTATTCTGTGACATGGAGTCCTTCGGAGGTGGCTGGACTGTGATACAGCAACGCCTCAATGGGTCCGTCAGCTTCAACCGCACCTGGGCTGAGTATAAGAAAGGCTTTGGGAACCTCAGGTTAGTTATTTTCTTTACCCCTCCTCCCCCACAATTGGGCATTCCTCTGATAATTTACGACAAAGCATGCTCAGCATATCCAGGATATCTTTTCCTTATCTTGCTTCACTTATTCAAACATCAGCAATCAGCCTAAGCAGTCACGCAACGGTGGTTATGAACTGCATAAGTAAACCCAGAGCTTTCCAATATATGAACGCATTCACTCAAATTAGTGTTTAGATGTGTATATACTACAGTGGTTGCCTTATTCTTTCACCTGGAGGCCTAGATGTCTGAGAGCCATGTTCCCCAACAATATATTAAGGCTAATAGAACAATAAAATGGTTTATTGTTCTATGGTCTGCAGCGAAGGTAAAAGAAAGTGAAGGAACAACGTTGCTTTTAAGAATCTAGATTTATTACTGAGGTTCATCGAGTAAAGAAAAAGATCCTAGATGCCTAGATCCTTTTGAAAAACCTTTAGGCCCTCTTACTATCTGTGCACCAAGGTCTAAGCGATCCTCCAGGAATGGTGATCCTATTTTCCAAGGATCTGATTGGTCAGTAGATGGTGATTTCATACATGTGGACCTCTTATCTTGACCATAACCTGTTGTGGAGCAGGTTAGGTCTGCAGCACAAGTTACCATGGTGATAGTAAGACTCAAACTGCTTTTGCAATACTGAAAACACAGGATTAAACTCAAAGTTACCAGACGTTAAGCCCAAAAACTGCTTCTTAGTACAGGAATCTGTCCAGTTATTGTTTACAGTCTGAATCTGAATGTGTATAAACCTTTTAAAAACCCAATAAAAGGCTTAATCCATACACTTTTCCCATAGAAATAGCATTAGCTGTCAGAAGCAACAGATAAAAGAAACAAAAACATCCCCTTTTGAAAGACATTCTTAGAATAACGAAATGTGCCACGCATCATGTGTATCAGTGAAGCCTTAAGCTAGTGAGAGCAAGGTTCTTTGTTCACAGAGAAGCTTCAAAGTTTACGCTGCCAGCTTGCAACCAAACTCCTTACATAATGTATCTGGTTGCAAATGCAACGACTGACACTGAAAACTCTTTTTAATGTCATGTGACATAGTGACATTAAGCAGGTCCAGCCAAGGTTGGACAACTTTTTTAATTAGCATGCATTGTTATATGTCAAGCCTGTATCATTTTAAGTCAGCACTACACACTACTGCATTAAGTCAAACTCAACTATTTTCTGAACCCTCATTACACTAGAGCCTACCACATGCTCATCTAACTAGCTGCAAGCTATACAGTTTGAAAGAATACACAAAAACAAGCAGTTTGTTCAATGTATTTATTTTTTTGTCTTGCTAGTAGGAAATTGTTCATCTATACTGTTCTTTTACCAGTGAATTAGAGGTCATTTAATGTCATGTGCTACAGAATACTTTTACCAAAACCTGAGAGAGTCTAATCCCTCAGTACTTAGGAGCTAATGATGCACACCTGTTCTCTATATCACTGTTTGTTCAACACCTGTTTTCATTATCAGTGATTGATTATCATGCATAAAACTAAGGGGACGTATAGAGATATTTAAAAAAGATCAGAACTTTTTCCTGTGTGTTTTGGTCTTTGGTCCACATGATAACACTGTGAGTCTGCCATATTTGTAGTGCTGTTGTATGTACAGGAAGGACTGTTATACCCAAAGTATTCAAAGTGGAAAACCCAAGTGCTGCATTCCATCATGCATTGCGTTGAAGTAAAAGAGACAGAGTAAAGAAACAAAAGAAAGCAGAACACTAAATAAACTGCCACAAAGTATTTAGATTCATCAACTTGAGGAATTACACTCTGTTCAATGCACTTATCAGAAATATGCACATTATTAGTCACTTATCTAACCGATGTTGATCTATTCTGCTCTAACTGTGTGACAGCGTTGATGTAACAAGACAGAGAAAATGAGGCAAATATTATCAGAAGCCATTTTTCCATTTTGTTATTGGGCTCGCTATTTAGCTTTCTACATAAAACTCCTTATACAGGGAGTAGAGAGTAGTGAATGATCACAAGTACAAAAACAACATTTTTGGCTCATAAGGCCAACAAGAGTTTATGGCTTTGAGGTCAGGGTAATGCTGCCTGTTGGTTTGGCATGCTCTTAAACCCCATTCATTTCATTTTTATCTTTTTGTGCAGACTTATTTACTTAGCAAATGAAGGAGAAAAGGCACCATTTTCAAAAGAAGACTCAAGTTACATGTGGACTAGGCCTTAGGGAAATGATGACCACAGTAGATGATCTGACCCCATTTCAACTGATCATAAAGTTGCAGATATAAAACAAATTATTCAAAACAACCTTCTGAGCATGTCTGAATATCCAGCATTAAACTCCCACTAAAAGAATGTCTCCTCTCCTCCTCTCCTGTTTTCCTCTATTGGAGTACACATGCATTTTGCTAAAAAAATTGAAATTCTAACATAGTATGTGAGCTTTATATATATATATATATATATATATATATATATATATATATATATATATATATATATATATATATATATATATATATATCAGCATGCCTCATTTTGTTCCTTTCTATCCTGCAGAGGTGAGTTCTGGCTGGGCAATGACCATATCCATTTGCTGACAAAAGCAAAAGATATGATTCTGCGTATTGAGCTAGAGGACTTTGAGGGTGTCCGGGAATATGCAAAGTATGATCAGTTCTATGTGGCCAATGAGTACCTACGCTACCGTCTGTCTGTCAGTGGATACAGGTACAGGGTTCACTTCTGCACATGCAATATTTCTCACTCTCAGTTGCTGCTAGAACACCTTAAACTGGAACAGCACACCTTATATATCAATGTCTCATTACAGTGGGACGGCTGGGAACGCCCTCAGTTTCAACAAGCACTTCAACCACGACCAGAAGTTCTTCTCCACACCCGACCGCGACAACGACATGTACCCCTCTGGGAACTGCGGCGGCTACTACAGCTCCGGCTGGTGGTTTGACGCCTGCATGTCTGCCAACCTCAACGGGAAGTACTATCACAAGCGATACAAGGGAGTCAGGAATGGGATCTTCTGGGGAACGTGGCACAACATGTCGACCGAGTACTACCCCACCAACTACAGGCAGGCTTTTAAAACTGTCAAAATGATGATACGGCCCAAGAACTATGGTCCTTAAAAGGACAGGTAAATATTGGTGAGTGCAGTCATGCAGGCAAAGACAAAGAAAATGGAAGAGCAAGTACATAAGGACTCAAACACACATACACTCACTAGTAGTCATGCATTTACACATTTACACATGCGTACGTGTGCACATAGGACTATAAGTAGTTTGGTGCATTAATGATAACAATAATTGTGAAAAATTTAAGTGTGCTATTACTTTTCCACTCTAGTGAGTGTGGCCTTCAAAATGTTGGATTAAAATGATGATAATAAAGGACAATGGACTATGAACAATGATGGACTAATAAAATTCTTTAAAAAAAAAACAAAAAAACTCCCATGCAGTGTAGGCCAGCCTCCTACGTGGGCCATAACATTAAATTGAGGGTTACCAGAAGAGATTTTTTCACTGGTCTTTGACATTTTTTTTTCTCTTTCTGTCCTGCTGCCTCCTGCCATAAACCCAGCATAGAAACACAGCACAGCACATACTAGTAGTAAAAACTAATGAGCTATCACTTTCTCTGCTGTAAATGATTTTGTAATTAACAGCAGCCACCCAAGTGAGGTATACGAGAGCTGATGATACAGTTTTGAGTGGGTCCGATAATCATTACGAAAGACTTCAAGCTGGAGAGTCAAACTGTTAGAAAAATTACAGTCAGTAATAAATGTATAGCTTTACTTGGCCCTTCTCTGGCATTTATCTCACTGCTCTCGGGCAGCTTGCCGATTTATCATTACCCCATACCACAGAAGACATCCCAGTATAAATACGCAGCATCCAATAAATTTCTATTGAGTCATGTATGTGTGTGCATTCTGCATTATTGATGTTTAACTAGAGTCTTCTTGAGAGCAGCCACGAAGCAGGACATTGCAGTGAGGAAAAAAAATGTGTTTCCAAGCTTTGGATGCACCGAATTACTGCACACTTCTCTATGCCATAATCTGTAAAATCTTCTTCTTGTACAATACTGCTATCTACTGTTAGGAAACTGTATAGCACCATTTATTTCATTTTATACACACTGTAAATGGGAAGGATTGGGGAAAGAAATGCTTCACTATGAGGATGTGTATAGTATTTATTTTACTTTGAGAGGTATGATAGCTTTTATATGATACAATGGTCATGCAGTACAGAGTCTAATGATTGATGACATTTGAGTAATGACAAGGACTAGGCATAATTGTGATCATTCATAGTAAATATCTGCGTAAAATTGGAATTCTTTGTGTGTATCAGATTGATCTTTTCTATCATTCATATTCAGCTGTTGTGCCAATAGATATGCAATTTTTTTATTGGGGGAAAAAAATTAAATTAATATTTCATGGCTGTGTTGCACATTTCAATGTTCGGTCGGTTTAAAATCCTTTTCATGCCTGCTCCACTTGTGTACTGGAATCGCCTTTCAAACGAATGTATACAAAAAATGTATACAAGTTTCGCATGAGTGTCTTTGAAAGTGTCTGCCGTCTAGTGTCCGAGGCTGAATGAGGCTTGTAAAAATGCAGGATGAGGTGCTGCATGCCCATAACAAATGGGTTTATGAGGTGTTGAACCAATAAAGCCACTAAATAAAAGGCAGATTTCATATTGGCTTCGCAGAAGATGATAAAACTGTGGGACTGTGACTTTACTGTCTGTTTACTGTCTGTGATGATAAAGTTAATAAAAGTGTTGTGCTCATTCACAGGATGACTCCTAAATATTCACTTTTTTTCACACTTAATGTTTATGACAAACACTTTAACGCACATTATGTATGTGCAATACTTTGTTATCAGAAATTAAACTGCAAAAGAATGGAGGAAATAATAGTCCTGAACATTAGCCTTGTGCAAATACATGCATCTATATCATATCTGATACTATTTTCTTTTCTTTTGAATCATGGCAGTTAAATCTGCCACTATAACTATCAAATAGGGATGTGTCTGTGAAGGTTCTCAGTCATCCAGGTCATCGTAGTCAAAGGAGCTTGCAAAGAAAAGCGTCTGGACGTCCAGACGCTTTTCTTTGCAAGCTCCTTTGACTATCAAATAGGGATGTTTGTCTTTCTGAAAACAATTTAAAAATGCCATTCACAAAATAACAACATAACAATGCACATGATTGTTACCTCATCTAAACACTGGGAGGCAGGACTAGCAGAGACCACAATGGAGGCTGAGGGCTGCTTTTCTGGGAGTGAAGCATCGGGTGCAACGGCCACTAGAGGGGTGTCCTCCTCCATTCCCTTATCCTCATCTTGCTCTTCCACTTCAACTTCTGCACTCTGAGGCCTGCATTCTGTCTCCTCCTGGGATGGATTCACTAGTGATTGGATCAAAACATAATAATATTGAGGACAGAAACACACTAAACAAACATTAGTATCCTACAGGCTGCGTGGGACAGGAATCCGAAAATATGTAAATATTTGTTACACCAAAGTCCTGGCACACAGTTTCAACATTTAATGGCCTTCCCTATGCTTGCTTACCAATAAATAAAACATAAGACTAAAAGTGGGCAGCACAGCGGTGCAGTGGCTAGCACTGTTGTCTCACAGTGACCTGTCCAGGGTGTACCCCGCCTCTTGCCCTATGATAGCTGCCATCGGCTCCAGCCCCACCGCGACTCCGAGAAGGATCAGCGGAAGAGGGTGGATGGATGATTAGAAGTTTTGTATGTGCGGAACACACCGAATTAGACATGCAAAAGCCTGCTTTTATTCTGAAGGATTACGCTTCCGCCGGTGAACACCGGAAATCAAAATCAATAAATATTATTTTTAAACGTAGATCCCACAAAGTAATTCGTGAGCACTGTCCTAAACATATTCAGAAAATTTTAAGATCATGTATATTATTAGACCTGTAAACGTCACACGGAAAGCGTACCTTTTCGAAAAACGCAAAAAGACCAAATTATGACAGCTTATCGGCTATAACTGGTGCTAAGCGGCTCCAGCTTAGTTTCTGCTTCTAAATTCTGCTAAGGCACACGAGAAGGCCATAAAAATAGAAAAAAAAAAATGGGCTAATGTGATACGAAAAGGTGTATACAACATAACAATACAGCACAAGTGTACAACAAGTGTGTTGTTCATTTAAAGCATGCAGAAACTTACTTATTAGCCAGTTTACTTGCTGTGTCCGGTTTTTTGGTGTTTGTTAGATAAACAAGGAAACACATTCCTTATTGTTATATCTCTGGAGTCTTCGCAGGCCTTTAAAATAAAAAAAATAAAAAAAATTTCACAGCCAATCTCAGCAAAACCCAATCACCGACTTTTCACTTTCCTGGTGTGTTGTGGTTACCATAACAACGACGCTATACGTCCACCTTAACATAAGGAGAAAGCCTTGAATTATTTCACCTTCACTGAAAAGTAATGCGCAAGCTATGGTTATTTTTTCTACTTATCTACCGTTTTCTCCTGTTTTGTTAATACACAAAAATCCCAACGGACTTCATTCAATCCGACAATTAAAAACAAAAAACAAAACTTATTTTACACTTGCAGCGCATGTCCTGCAGATGGCGTTAAATTACAGGTTAATTACCCCTTTTTTTTTTTTTTTAATCTCTAGCGCTTTATCGTCATGTGTAATAAAATTGGCTCCATGGAACAACATCAGTGGCCAGCTGGCTGAACACCCTGAACTGGTGAGTGTTGAAAACCTTAAAATGATATCCAGGGTGAAAGATGGCAGACAAGTCATTGTTCTCCTGTGTTGTTGAAAATTTTTTCCCACAGTGGACTGTGGGAGGTGGCATGACCCATAACTTATTCCCGGCAACAGCTGCTGAGATGTGTTGTCTCAGCAGTATATGTATGTGTGTGTGCATGCTGGTATGTGATCCGTTCAAGATGTCCCATTAGGAAAGGATGTGATATTACTAGAAAAGTTGTGAGTTTACTAGCACCAGGAAAGAGAAACCTTATTGGACTTAATTTCTTTAGGGCTTGGCAATCCTCAAACATTTGTTATTTGTTGAATTTTATTTTACACTTACTTGGCATGTCCAATATATCTATTGGCTACACACACACACACCACAAAAAAACAAAAACCAACTCATCTTCTAAGTGTGAGTTCTTTTTTTTGTCTAGAAAAGTCATAAATTGTGAAGAGTAATGCAGTCATGTGCATTCACAATGCCATGTGTGCACCCAGTGGAGATGCAGATTCATACATCAAAGCCCTGACAACACACACATATACTTTATTAGGTAAATGTTGCTAGTAGGGTTGGACATAATTTTGCTTTCACATTCAATGCTGGAAACATTCCTTTAGAGATTTTGGTCCATATTCACATGATAGCATTATGTACATGCTGCAGATTTGTGGGCTACATATCCATAATGCTAATCTCTCAAATCTCAAAGGTGCTCTATTTGATTGAGATCTGGTGACTATGGAGACCATTCGAGTACAGCGAACTTAATGTCATGTTCAAGGCCCCAGTTTAAAAATCATCTGAGTGTCAGACAGACAGCAGGAATACAAAAGAGGACCCAAAAGCAGACTCAATAGACTGTTTCTTTCTTATTAGCAACACTTCATTGAACACAGGGATCACTGTAGTTAAAGCAGGGCAGTGAGAGGTTTTACAGGTGTGTGATCCACTATGAGGCAGTGATGAGTCATGTCTGCACACACAACCACCCCCTCGTTAAATCTAAATAAATCTTCTAGTACTTTGGAATAAACGTGTTTGACACAGTCACATTTCCAAATTAACCCTGAAAATCTTCCAACAGTCTGGATATGTTATCTCTCCAGTCCTGGCAGGATTTAGTTTATTTTGGTATTTAAAAAAAATGTCCCTAGATACACCATATTTGGGTAAATAAAACATGACCCTAAAATAATCTGTTCTCGGGTGAATAAATCAGGATTGCCATGTATTGTGGAAATTTGTGCATAAAGCTGACATTTCTTTAGTTGTTGAGCTAGTCAGTGCTTTACATTCGGGTGGGGGGGGGCTCCTTTGACTTTGTTCATATTTTGCTGATGTAACTAACATTTCAAGTGTCAAAATATGCTGACTACATATGTTATAAAAGTCTGTTCCACCATGTCTTCTCATCAACCTAACCATAATTGCTGGCTGAGGATTTATGAGTTAGATTTTTTTTCACCACAGTTCAAAGTAACTCCTGTAAAGTTCGACAATCTACAACAGATGTTGATGATGCATGTTGTGTCAGGCAACACGGGGGACTTAGCAAGGCAGAAACAAGGATTACACACTACGTGCAAGTGATCAAGATCGGATTATGGATATCGATGCTAGTCTTGTGTGAAGGAAAATAAACATCCACCTTATTAAGATGTGAAATACTCAAACAAAATCTGTGCTGACAGCAAATCCGAGCACAGTTGGGGTGCCGGGGGTATTCCCTTCTCCTCTCTTGCGTTTTGTAAAACAGGTGAAAAACCAGTGTCGCGCAATGTGCATGCATGTCCCATCTGTGTTTGTTTGCTCCAGGGCTCACGTACAAATCAGGTCATAGGAAAAAGTGACTTTTATGCAACATGCAGACTCCGGACCCCTGTTTTATTGCAGTACTGTAGTCACAACAAATGCAACTTGGGGATTTGGTGTAATCTTACAAAACCCTTCACCACCACAACCCTCGCTTTTCCTGTTGGAAAACAGCTTCTAAATAACTTAATTAACACACACACACACAGACTCAACGTGTGTTGTCTGTACATTTAGTGTGCTGCTAGCTTTTTCTTGTCCAATAACCTTGTAGACAACAACCGGAGACAGTTTTTGAACAGATGGTGAAACCAGCTTTTGTGCACAGTCGTTTTTAAAATAAAGTTTGTGTCCATGAGAGATCTTTACCTGAATTTTAATGATAGAATAAGATGCAACAATATTGCACAAGATGATACGTGATGTTGTGATTACTGTAATTTGTTTCACTCCCGGGATGGAAACTTAATCCAGCTTCCTTTTGTCTTTAATGTTGGATCAAACTTCACACTGCTGAGCTGGCATTCGGTGTAAATATTTTTGCAGCATCAAATCTCGGTTGAGCAAACTACTTAAAACATAAATCACTGAGGAACTCAGCACTGCTGTTGGCACACGGTGAGGCTGATGTCATTATTCAGAGTCTTGGTGGGATCTCTGTGGAGATTCCGGGATATTGTTCCATAGTGAGTCAGTGGACAGAGAGAAGGCTCAAAGGAAAACTGTTCTGCTGTAATGCAAACCGTAAGACCCCCTTCAGCTTGAACCACTGGCTCTCATAAAAAAAAGGGGGGAAAAAGAAAAGAAAATCAACTATAATGGACAACCTTGAATATGTTTTCAGTATGTCTACAGGAACTGGCAATTGGGGCCATATGTGTGAGTCAGTATCTGTGTACATTTTAGGACACAAGCATGATTTTTAAAGAATGTTTAATCATTCATTTGTATTTTATCATTTGCATCTTTGAAATGTAGCCTCTGAAGTATAATATATCAAAAGATTTATATGTGATGTCCTTATCATGTCAAATCAATCAGATATGCACTTTTCATTTACAGCTTTACCTTTCTATGCTGGATTACACAATACAGTTTACCACACCTATTAATTGAGAACCTTCACAGACACACCTATTAATTTTCCTATTGGGCCACATGAGAAACTTGGACAGTTGTTGAGGACCGCACCAATAAACTGATCTTAAGTCTGCTCAGTATTAATTTGATGTATTCATAAGCTTACTGGTGCAACCCATCATAACAGTTCCAGTTTATCATGTGGCCCAGTGGGGAAATGAATTGCCCACCCCTGCCTTACAGGATGCACTGGATCTTTACTTGGATCTGTATGGCTGTTGAAATATTCAAAACATTCACTATTAAAACCTGTCAAAGTGCTTTACTCGTTCATTTTAAAGAGAATACTTCAGTTATTAATACTACTAACCAACATCTGGTGTCTGTGATCACAAATATTTAAGGTCTTTGATTGCTGAGACTTGCCATTACAGGCTTTTTGGATGAAGTAATGTCTTCATAGATTCACTCATTTAGAAAGTCTACAAGCAAAGACATGTTAGAAATAGAATTATATTAGTTTTAACATGTTTTAGGGTCATTTTGTGGTATTGTTAAAGTAAAATTTTAATGGTATGAGTCTGTTCCTTACTTTGATGTCTTTTTTTTGCCATTTTAGGTTGCTGTGTGTTCCTCAGAAAGCCTGTTCCACTTCTAAGAGAATTAGCTAACGTTTGCTGGTGCGCATATAACAAATATCGACTCATCTGTCTTTAGCCATTTTGTACTTGGAATCTGATGGAAACGCTTTGCACATGCATTTATATTTCTTCTACTCACTCCTGGTGAAGCCCCACAGATCTTGTGCAACAAACAGATTTGAACAGGAAGTGGGAGGGACATTTTAGGCAAATATCCAGACGTTTGTGCCAGAGATGGCTGTACATAGGACAATCTTTCTCAATGATATGATGCATATCCTAGATTAGAAAGAAAATCTGAAACAGAGCCTTTAGAGACAATTAAGAATTCCATACACTGATCCTATTTTTGGAACCTTTTGGATCGAGCATCCGCCGTTCTAAGAGTATAAATTTTATATCACAAGAAAACAAAGAAAAACAAAATAGTTATATATAGTATATATTCATACCATCATGTTAGTTTATACTGGAATTTTCTATGCACTTCTATCATTAGACACTTTGCTGATACACTTTGGAATTTGTTTTCACTTTTTTTGTTTTTTACATCAGCAATTTTGTGTTTTGGATTTCTATTGTGTCTACTCATAAATAAATACCTTCTCCCGCCACATAAATTCCCTCAATTAGATAATCCAGCTCATTTACCCCGTTAATGCATCAAACAATGACTGTATTTATGCTTGGTGCATATAAATGTTAATTCCTGGAGCAAATCGATGGAAAAAGCATTGTTTAAACAATAATTACACATCTTTCTGGGGGTAAAGAATGCCGGCCTAGCTCGCCACTAATTGAAAGGCTGAATCTACTTCAGTTATTGCCTTTCACTTTAAATGCCCACTCTAATTATATAAAACTGGAGTCTACTGACTCACTGTCTTTGTTCACACAAAGGTTTTGGGATTGTAACGGAACCGTGTGTGGTAAAGAAAGTAGATTTCATCCCACAAGTCTTTATAGAGGAGAACGGTGTAGCAAAAAACCCTGCTATCAACAAAGTAATTCATGCCGTTATATGCAGTTGTGTGAAAAAGAGAGTTTTCACAGGACTCCATGCAGTCCTTTGAAAAACAAAGCACTGCTTCAATAGGAATTAAGAAGTAGCAGCCAGGTTTTGCTAATCAAATGCACTTGATTAACTGATCATCAGTAATTGTGTCAGTAAATCCTTATAAACGCAGAGGTTTTGGCAGCTTGCCGGTCTAGAGTCTTAAGGTATGTGTTAACACAAGGCATTCCCCGAAGAGGGGGTCCCACCAAATTCACCTCCAGGTTCAGATGATTTTTCACACCTATACTTCACTTATTCTGGTCCAAATCAGTCGATGAATTTGAGAACTTGTAGCTTTTCCCTGTCATTTGTTTTGTTTTTACATAGAAAAAAATCCAACTGAACTCCAAGGAAACCAAAATGTATCACTAAAAACCATGTGAGAATGTTGGGTCCACTCATTGGCCAGATTGGTGTCCGGGGTGGGAGAAACAGAAGTAAATATACCCATATGGAAAAGAAATAGTAAAAACTTATATGATTTAACTCATGAAAGTGGCCACTTTCATGAGTAAATCATATAAGGCTTACATGATTTACTCATGAAAGTGGCCACTTTCTCATTACTTTCATATATTGTTTTAGTAAGTATCCAAAACATACAAGTTTCATTATATAATTTTTCAAGGGATCTTATATTTGTTTTCACTCTTGTATGCTTTTCATACAAGTTTCACACAAGACAGATACAAACTTTATAAGATTTATATATATCTTTTCCATATGGGTAGGAAGAAGATGTTGTGTGAGAAAATGGAGAATTTATGTTCATTTCACTGCTAGTTGCCAGTGCAGACTTTTGCACTTTTATTCTACTTTTCCACACGTTCACACCATAAATGAAACACTCTGGAGTTTGTTTGGAAAAGTACCGAGGCTAAAAGGTCTCAGTTTCAGTTGTTTTGGTCCTCACCAGTGCGATTACTGTGTTCACACCTGCACAAACGAGCTGCACCAAGGGGGAAAATGAAGTTTGATTTAACACACTCAGACGCCACAGGCCCCGCTTAACATGTTAAATGCTAAAGTTCATGACAGTACAATCAGAAAAAGAGTTAACTGAAGAACGGATTGTTTCTTGCCAGCAGAAGGCCGCTCCTCTCTAAAAAACATTACAGCCTGGCTTAGGTTTGGAAAGTTCAGTCTGTACAAACCACAAGACTTTAAACTTTGGTCTTCCTTTGGACAGACGAGACCAAAGTGGAGATGTTGGCTATAATGCACGGCACCATGTTTCTGTACAAATACCTCATATGTACCAACTGTCAAAAATGATGGCGAAGGATGATTATTTAGGCTTGTTTATCAAAATATTCTAGAGTTGAATGTGAGATGAATCTGTGCTATAACCAAAGCTTAGCTAAAACTAGCTCTTGCAGCAGGACTGAAAATGAAAATAATCAAGGTGTCCAGTCTTCAATGTGAATGAAATGTTGTGATAGGACCTTAAGAGAGCTGTGCATAGATGAATGCTAACAAACTTCAATGGACTAAAGCAACATTGTAAAGAAGATGTGGCATAAATTCCTCCACAATGATGTGAGAAACTGATAAAGTCATTACTTCGAATTCTTGCTACTGACTGCCAATAGCTACTGAATCATGGAGTGTATTTGTTTTTCATTGGACTGCAAAGAGTTTCCATAGAGAAAACTCCTATATCCTCAGTTTAAACATTTGTCTGTAAAGCTTGGATTGAAGTTGCAGCCAGTTAATTGATTCCAGGTATCTGGACACCCCCCCCCCCCAATGACCTTTGAAGTGGATTTCTCCCAGGACACTACAAAATGGCCTTGGGGATTAGAGTGAAATTACCACAACCTTCCAGTTTCCACTAGGGAAGGATAAAGGGTCCCCTATCTATTTTATGGCTTCCCAGAAACCTGTATAAATTATACAACCAAGGATCTTGAGGTTAAATCGGAATACTGCTAATAGCAAATAGGCCACTAAAATATGTAAAGTTGAACAAAAATACAAGGACAAGTTGAGGACAAGTTAAGTGCCACTAAAACCACTTTTACAATGTAGCAAGTTACCTTTGTTCATTCAGAGAAGCCTGTACATTGTAACCACCGTATGAGTCCTGGCTTGATATAGTGTGTATAGGGTTTACTTAAATACACAGACAGAATTTGAGCTTGTGAAACCTTCACTGCACATGGTTTTTTGTTGTCTTCCTTTCAGCTGCCATTCTTCTCTCTGCTGGACACATAAAAGAGTGTGTTTTGTCTCCTATGACCCTTATGTATAAGCAAAGGTCAAATAAACAGCCAAATAAATGGATACATGTAAAACCTTAAATTAAAATGTAAAAATGGTTGGAATCAGAATAGGTTTGCTGTATTGTAGCCACAATTTAATCATTACAAGTTTTCACAGTGCAGTGTAATAAATAAAAAAAAAAAAATCACAACAGACAGAAGAAAGTGGAAAAACACAGTAATTGATGTCTCGTCACCACAGGCGAAATTTAATGACCTGCTAACATCTGTAGCTGACCCCTCCTTGAGAGTATCAGTCTCCTTTATTGCTAACACTGGAATGCCCTGTGAGGAAAGTGGGTAAAAGAAGGAAAGAAAGAGCATATGATGTGTGTTTGTGGAGTGTAATTTGGCTTCTATGAGTGTGACACACTGACAAGGATGGAAACAATTAGCTTCATCTGTTCACCAGATCTGGAGGATAGCCTCTCTTTACATACATGGTCGCGTCTTAGAATTGTGTGTGTGTGTGTGTGTGTGTTTCCCACAGATCCACTAGAGAAATCCTCCAGGACCGTCTGGCTTCCTTCCCTTTTATCCCAGCCACAGTCGTCAACAGGCAGCCACATCCTCGCAAACGCTGCCCTTGCTGGTCAAGCTGGTTAAGACTATGGAACATCTAAGATACAAATCTTCTCCTACTGTTTTCTATTTCTATCATAATAAATTCCTTCATGTCCCTCATGATAAATCAATTTCTCTGTTTCTGTTTCTCTGTTTCATTTATCAACACATATTACACTACATGAATTCCCTGCCAGAGACTGAGCCATAAGGTTTAAGGTTAACTCGAACTTGTCGTAACCTAAAACCAAATCTTCAACCTAAAATTACATTTGTAACATGACAGGGACTTGCTTTATGTCCCCAAAAGGAAGGCAAATACAGATTATGTGACTGTGCACACAATGAAAGTAAGCACCTGCCTTCACAACATCTACCACCAAATATAAAAGACGATAGCAAAATCCCTCGAGGAAAAATAGATGTTCCTTTAAAAGGTTCAGTTGGGCTTATACTCCAGGTCCATGTTGGAAAACCTCTTCACTGTTGTGGAAATTTGTGCATGTGTGTTCAGCACAGTGGCCACAGAGTGATACCGTGATACCTCTTATTAAATGAAATCATATAGGACTATACACAGTGAGGTTTTTCAGTAAAGCTGCATTAAGTAGCTGTAAGATTTTTATTGGAACAGGAACATCAGGGACCAATATCTCAAAATTTCAACTTGCAATAACAGAGTTTTGGCCACCCAAAGGCAATGGAAACACAGTGTAAGCAAAGCACAATATCAGCTAATAGATGCTAATTGCACATCTGCTCACATAAAACAATTTCAGCATTTGGAGCTGTGTGTTAGTTGCGCTCATCATCATTTTGAGTTATCTACTTCTGCCTTAACCACAGTGCTAATACGAGCTAGTGCTAAAAAATGCAAATAATGATGAGCTGAAAGATGTTTGAATATTCAAGCTGAGGTGAGCTGCAGAGTTTGGCAACTACAATATAAACTACTCAATACATGAAGATACTGATGAATTTTAAACTAATACACCATCCTAGTGTGTGAATGTGTGTGTGAATGGGTGGATGACTGGATGTGTAAAGCGCTTTGGGGTCCTTAGGGACTAGTAAAGCGCTATACAAATGCAGGCCATTTACCATTTTTATTTACCATCCTATGACTGAAGAGTATTAAATCACAACGGTGAAATAAAAGCCTTTCCAGCACTGACAAGGAATAACTTTCAGGGAAACCAGTGGGTTTTTTCTGTTTCTTTTTTGTTAAATTTTTTGTAAATTATTTTACATCCCAAAAGTACCATCTTCTCTTCTCCTTTGTTTCATATACAGTTTGCAAAAATGTACAAACCACAGAGACAGACTATAATTTTCCATGGTCAGCGCTGCCATTTTGAAGAAGGCACAGTTTAGTTTATAATGATCCATCCGCTACTTTTTTAAATGTGTTTTTTTCTCTCTCGCTCGCTCTGTCTCTCCTGCCTGCGGTCAGAAAAAAAAATTGCTGGAGCTTTTTAGGTAGTAAGGAGGGTTTTCTGTTTAGTCCTCAGGGAGGAGCCTGCACTCCAAAACCAAAATTATAGACTGCAATGCTCAGATTGAGGGGGAGACAGAGAAAGCTCTGCTACAATGCTGCAAACATCTGACCTTCAAAGGACAATTAAGCTCTTAAATTAAAAACTTGTGAGAAGCCTCAACTTTTAAACAGAGAGCGATAAAAAGAACTAGCCAATAGACAAATCATTAAATGTGAATGTTTCTATACGTATCTGCGACCTCTTAAGTGAAAACACTAAGGCTTCTTAAATGGGTTATGACTAACTGCCTGTCTGTCTCTCAGTTTGAGCTGGAAACCGACCCCCCACAACGACCATGTCTTCGCGGTGTTATGCGCATTCCCAAATCCTTCAGCCACCACTGTTTTGAGAACGGCTTCTTGAGTTCTCTCCACGGCAAAACAAAAGCACGAAGTATATAATAGACGACCACATGAACAGCTTGTGTTAAGACGGGGAAATCGTTTTGTAGGAATTTTATTTGAAGTGACGGATGTAAGTCCACAATGTAAGTCAACTAAGGGATCCCCTAGTCATCTCTAACCCTTATTTATCTGGGGAACATGTTATGGCCACGCAATTCAAAGCTCATGCGTGTAAAAACACGTCTTCCTTTATTGTAAAGTAATATGCAGCTCGTTACACTGCACCATATGATGCATAGCAGACTCTTTTTGCATTCTTGGCTCATATTATCAATTCCCTTTTGAAACTTATGAAACGCCTAGAAAACAATGTAGCTGCATTATTTACATCACTCGTTTGCTTTCTATTAGTTAGTTGGTGGAAAAAAAATCTTTAACCACTCTCCTTCTAATGTCCTGTTTATAGTTGTTTGAAACCTTTACGCTGTTGCTATCCCAAATGAAACTCAAAAGGTCTCTTCACAGGGAAAAAACCTTATGATGTTTGTAATTTGAGTCTTAAATTGTAAAATGTCATTACACGTTCATGAACAATGCCCTTGTTTCAGTTTTTAACTTAGCAGCCATTCATGAGCTCAATGAAGGACAACAAGACTTGAATTTTGATTAAAATATTAGAGATTTGGAAGAAGAAGAAGAAAAAAAAACTCAAAGTCTTCCATGAAAACGTGAATGAAGGAATGTTAGTGGTTTGGTTCCATTTTATGGCTTTTATTTTA
Organism: Rhamphochromis sp. 'chilingali'; assembly: GCF_963969265.1. NCBI lineage: Eukaryota > Metazoa > Chordata > Actinopteri > Cichliformes > Cichlidae > Rhamphochromis > Rhamphochromis sp. 'chilingali'. The sequence goes on along the minus strand of NC_137934.1, from coordinate 8,631,770 downwards.
TGGTAGTAGTATTGGTTTAGTTCAAAGACATTTGCAGACAAACATATTATAGTTCACATGCATGTGTACTATATTGTACACATAAATATAAACAGCCTACCAACTGTAAGGGTAAAAAGTTTCAATCCTGAGTTATGGGCACAAACTGGTGATATAGGTTAGTGACTGTAAGGATAAGGTCACAGGAATCGGCCGCTTTTGGCAGGGTCGCCCTTACAGAAGCTCAGTGTTTCAGGGGGCTTCCCCACGTCATATGAACAAGGTGATCTTGGCTATCATGGCAATGTTTCAGTTTTCCCCCAGAATCCAATGAAATAAAATCTCTTTTCAAGCTCTGTGGCACAGAACAGGAATTGCTTGTGAAATGTTTGGTTACGGCTTTTCGTTAGGGCAAGAGGAAACAATGATGCCTACAAAACTTAGTTTGGGTCACTTAAGTACTCTTGCTCTTCCTTTGTTTCTCTCTGACCTGTTTTCCATCATGTTGCATGGAAACATGTCGACTGACATCATTGCAACCTTTGACCAATCAGTTTTATTTATTGTGGTGTCTTGGATGACATGTATATTACTATATAAAGAACTGGGCTTTCTGTCACTCAAAGATGCTTCCTGTTGTTCAGGCTTTCCCCCACAAATTGAATACAGACGACTGAATTTGTAGTACAGTAACAGCACACATACAAAAAAAGACTGTTGAAAAAACTAAACAAAAAAAAAATTGGGTTAACAAGCTCTGAAAATGCAGCTGACTATGTAAGAGGTTATGGGGGACTCAAAAATGTTAGATAAATAAGGAAATGCTAAATTCTGAGCCACCTCCTTTTGAAGGTCTCTTATCAAACTGATTTTTCAAGGAACGGTCCACATGATCTATCCATTACTTTTCCACTGCAGTAATTCCACATGCCCAGCACCATATGACACATATCTTACTCTGAACTGAAAGCCACACAAAACAGAAACAGGGACTTTAGAATTAAAAGCCTATATCACCAAAAGCACTTATCATGAAACAGTATTACTTTGCCGTGATATTGAGCTGGATGGAACAACGGAAATAGGAAAAAACAAAACAGAAATAGGAAAAAACACAAGGGAAGTATTTCTGGGGAGACAATAACACGACGGACCAGTTGCAGGAACCCAAAACATGCTAGGTGTGTTTTATCATGATTAATACTGATGACAGATTTTTAGGCTAATAGTTAGGCTAACACACTTACCTCTCATCTATTCTTTCCTCACAAAACCAATAGAACCTCCACTTCTTTTAAGTGTCTCTCAGCGCAATTCTTAGTATATTTTGGTTCCTGCAACTGGTCCGTCGTGGGAAGAAATACTTCCCTTGTGCTTTTGGACATGTGTTTTTTCTATTTCTGTTTAGTTTTTTCTCATTTCCGTTGTGTTTTGTGTGCTTTTGCAGCATTTTTCTTATTGCTGGTGTTTTCTTAAGTTGCAGTCCATTTGGCCTCTCAGGGCCACCATAGGGTATCTCTCAGGGCAGATTTTATAGAATTCTGAATTTCCAGAATATTCCTTTAAGAAAAAAAAAACAAAAAAACAAGAAAGCCACAAAGCTGCTGCTTTCTTACAACAGACAGCGCATAGACACACACACACACACACACACACACACACACACACACACACGGGTCTATGTGGTATGGAGGGACTATACTACGTCAATCCGCCCGGTGGTGGTTTAAGTGGACTACCATTTTCAAAGGACTTAGAGCCAAGGGAGCGAGGTTAAAGTGTTCGAAAAAAATCTGAAAAAAAATTTGGGTCACTTCAGACCTCATACACTCCCTATAGAAGTCTAGATACACTGATACACATCAACCAGATTCTATTGTGTTTTCTGTAGACATTGTCCACTTGACAACAATGTGTTTTATGAGGTCCAAAAAAAAAAAAACCAAAACAATATTGGGTCTTTAAAGGGACAATGATGTAATATTTAAATAGCTCATCATTACCATGAATACACATCTGACAGGACACAGGATTACTGGAACATCATTTTATTAGTGTTCTTGGATCTGAACATTAATTTTAACCATAAATAAAAAAGAAATCTATGGACAAAAATGCCCACGCTTCCCACAGAAATATAAAAATATAGAAAACAGAAAAATTAAAAACATTTAAAATGAATTTTAATAGTCTAAAGGTAAATATTAAGGGGAGAAAATATGCATTTATAATTTTTTATTTTAAATATAACCTGTCAAAAAAAACCCCTAAATAAATTAAATGTAAAAATTATGAAATACAAACTACTTCTGTAATTAACAAGAACTTTTTTTTTCTTTAAACAGAACATCAGTGTTAACAACAATTGGCAATCTGACCAAGATGTAAAACCACATCTGGCTAAACAGTTATTTTAGTTCATTTTTTTCTGCCTTTTTGCAGTTAATCCTCTGTTTCTTACAAAATCTCGTATGTTTTGAACTGTTCTTCCTGCCAACACCGGATCTTCTACCAATTTGCAATGACTGCATTCATTTTTGGTGGCTAGTTTCCCTTCGTTTATGTGGTCTTTAAAATGCCTCATCACTGCAGCAACCTCAGCCTTGGACCACATGTTTTTGGGAGCTCTTCGGGAATTGTGGGATTGAGCAGCATTTTTCTCTGGAAGATATATAAAGTAGTAGTAGTTAAAACAAACAAAAAACCAAACAAAAAAAACAAAAAACATTTGGTGGTTAAAAGAATGGATGCTACCCTGTACTAACTTCTGAAATGTGTTGCTACCATCTATATCAAAACGAGCTAAAATTCTCTTTGAAAATTTATCAAATTTCTAAAATGAGACATTTAGTGTTCCGCTGTGAATAAAAGACTGAATAAAAAGTTGAATAAAAGTCTCTTGATGCATGCTCAATCATCCAGGTAAGTAAATCCCAAAACGTTGATTCTGTTAATCTGGACGTAGCGTTTTCAGTGGGAGAAACATTTTGTCACTCATCCAAGTGACTTTTTGCCACCACTCTGCAGTTTGCCATATGTTGCAAAGTGATGAAACAATAATAAGCTTAGAGAACCAACTGCACCCCTTACCTTCAGAGGGAGCAGCAGTCTCACTTGCTGCAGGCATTGTGAGTGGTCCTTCATCTGCTGATTACACAATTTGATTAAGTTTTAATATTTGTAACAAACATTTTATCCACAGAAACCAAGCTAGTGGTAACTTACCACAATCTACAGTGTCTTGGAGCTGCGCTGTGTTTGTGGAATCAGCTACTGCATGTACAGGCTCACTGGTGCCACACGCCAACATTGTGAGTGCTGTGTCATCATCATCTGATTCACTCTCACTGTCCTTTGTTTCAGCATCACTTAATGCAATTTCATCTGAGAAATTGTGGGAAAAACCCCCCAAAACACCAAACACAAACCCCCCAAAAACCTCACATTAACAACGAGATATGACAAAATACAGAACAAATACTGGAAATTATAGTACATAGTTTTACTATTTAAGGCCACCACTCTGCAGTTTGCCAAATGTTGCAAAGTGATGAAACAATAGACTTCAAGAACCTTAAATCATGGACATTTAACAGAATGGTCTGTGCTTTTAGGTTTTAATTCTGTTGATAAAGCATAATATTCAACTACTGCCCTAATATTTGCTCCTTTCAATACAAACCTTCTATTTTGATCTCATCCAGTGATTTCCCCTGGATCTGGGAAAGTTGTCCTTTTTCCAGTGTTAAAAGCAGTTTGGAAATCTTGGCCAGCTGTGTTGTGGGAACTGGTAATCTGTAGAATTCGCGGTGAACGCGGATATCATGACCCAGGAAATCTGCAACCTGATCAAGTTCGTTGTTTTTCAAATTAAGGACTTGTGAGAGTGTGGCAACATGTTTTCTGAGCTGTGTCGATCTTAGATACTCAGGCTGCTTTGCTCCACACTGGTGTGCATGAACACGCAAGGAATCCATTCCTCTGTAATGACTCATTGATCGGGGTCTTGCAAAGAGGTAGATATTAGTGGCACAAATACCACAGTCAGGCCTCCTACTAACCAGTAGTGACAGAGCATCCAGCATGCTTGGTGTTAGCAGAACTGGAACATTTCTGTCCCTTTTTCCCATTATTTCTATTCTACAGAAATAGTTACAGAGTCTCTGTTCCATTTCTGAGAGCCCCATGGCAACATCTGTGTGGAGTGCTGTTTTGTCTCTTTCAAGAAAACTTTTGAGGCGCATCTTTGAAACCTCTCCAGAACGTCTTCGGTTGAACACAATGATTTGTGAGAGTGTAACTTGTGCAAGTTGGGCATAATTCTGAGCTGTGGCTTCGTTCTCCAAGCTGCAAAAGGCACTTTCTGCAGATTTTTGAAGGTAGTGATGGAGAATCCGAACATCTTCTGTAAAGGGCAATGTTGATGGCTTGTTAAACTTTGCCTCACTCAATGTGTTCAAGGCACGGTGAGACACCATCTCAGACCATTTGGAGACATACAACTTCTTTAACGCATCAGTGGACTTGATTAGGGCTTCATCCTCTGTCATGAGGGCACGACAATGGATAATGTCAGACATTTTATGCAGTGTATGTCCCAGTTTCAGCGCAAGGCTTGGAGTTTTGTATGACAGTGTCTCTTCATCAAAACCTGAAACTTTCTTTACTGCTTGCACAACTCTCTGGAAATTAGCAGGCTTAATAGCTTCTTCCATGTTATGCACTGAGAATTCTGTGCGCAGACACAACAACAAACGTCCCGCTTCACGAAGCTTCTGTCGTATATAATCATACTTTGTAGGGTCTTGTCCATGTTTATTGTAGAGGGACTGGGCAAACTGAATAACAGTAAAGTCATTTCGCACAGCTGAGGCAATCTCATCTTGTTTCATAACAGCAAGAACCTTCCAGACTCCACTTGACACCTGCGGATAACACTGAGACTCCAGAGTTAAAGCCAGGCCGAGTACTTTGGTTCTTCCAGGTTTTTTATCCGTGTCATCTTTTGGTTTGTTAGGACATCTGCGGACATGTCTCCAAAGATCCTTGCGAACATACATCCCTTGACAATAAAAGCAATGAGCAAACTTTCCCTCTACTGCTTTAATCTTGGGTCTTCTCTTCACTTTCAGTGGTCCCACTCCACCATGCAAAACTGCAGCATTATGCTTAAAATTTCCCTTATTTCTCAATTTCTCTAACAGACTTTTACGCTCGTTTGAGTCTCTAGGCAGGGAAAATGCATGCACAACATCAGGAGCCGTTTTGTGCGTTTTCAGGTGGCGGGAAATTTTAGCTTGTGGTTTGCCACAAAAATAGCAGTAATTTCTTTTACTTAAAGTCATTTTTTCTGATTCAGTTTCGCAAAGCTCACTTTTATCTTGTGGCTTGTCCTTTGTCAAGTTGTGGATTAAATTCGTTGAATCTGATTGTTCATGCGCTTTGGAGATGTCATCTTGGCATAGCAGACCTTTTGATGTGCTTGGCAATAATGAGATGTCTTCATCTGAATCTTCATCATATGACTCTGAATCTGGCACATATTCTTCTTCTGATATGCTGTGGTTGCCATCATCATCGCTTGATATTTGATCCAGAACTGAATGTGGCAATCCATCCTCCCCTGAATATTCAGAAATTTCTTCTTTCTGGAATGTAAGAACAAAAGTTTTTTTTAATTGATCAATACTTTAGACAGGTAAAAAATTAAACTGAAAAAAAGTCAAGCCAAATATGAATGGGATACACACCTGTGTTGACTGGTGGCAATTCTGATTTGCCAATTTTGCAAGGCAAGATTTGTGCCAGACCCCTAAACAAACTGAAACACATTTTGATAGACTTAATTTAGCTTTGCAGTTCTATTTAAGTGAAGTAGTTTTTTGTCAAAGCATTGCAGTAATGTCAAATGCTGAAAAAAAAAAAAAACAAACAAAAAAAAAAAACTGTTCACATTAAGGATATTTTAATGACTACACATACACTGCTAATCCCCCCCCCCCAAAAAAAAGGACATCCCAGATGTGAATGAAGGAATTATTCTTATTAAATACTTTGTTCTTTAGGTAGTTGAGTGGCATGAAAGTGTGTAGTTGAATGTGTGTGGCCTCCAGATGCCTGTACGACTTCCCTACAATGCCTGGGCATGCTCGGGATGAGGTGGCGGATGGTCTCCTGAAGGATCTCCTCCAAGACCTGGACTAAAGCATCTGCCAACCCCTGGACAGTTTGTGGTGGATGGAGTGAGACATGATGTCCCAGATGTGCTCAATTGGATTCAGGTCTGGGGAACAGGCGGGCCAGTCCATAGCATCAATGCCTTTGTCATGGAGGAACTGCTGACATACTCCAGCCACATGAGGCCCAGTGTCGTCTCGCATTAGGTGGACCCCAGGGCCAAATGCACCAGCATGTGGTCTCACAAAGGGTCCGAGGACCTCATCTTGTTACCCAATGACAGTCAGGCTCTCTGGCAGGCACAGAAATGCCACCCCTCACCATTACTGACCCACTGCCAATATGATCATGCTGGAGGATGTTGCAGGCAGCAGAACGTTCCCCACGGCATCTCCAGACTGTCACGTGCTCAGTTTGAACCTCCTTTCAGCTGTGAGGAGCATAGGGTGCCCGTGCTGAAGTTGCCAAACTTTGTGTTTTCTGGCAAATGCCAAACATCCTGCATGGTGTTGACTGCAAGCTCAATCCCCACCTGTGGATGCTGGACCCTCAAGCCACCCTCATGAAGTCAGTTTCTGACCATTTGAGCAGACAGATGCACATTTGTGGCCTGTTTGAGGTCATTTTGCAGGGCTCCTCTTGTTCCTCCTTGCACAAAGGTGGAGGTAGCGGTCCTGCTGCTGGGTTGTTGCCCTCCTATGGCCTACTCCACATCCAGGTAGCACCTCCATGCTCTGGACACTACACTAACAGACACAGCAAACCTTCTTGCCACAGCTCACATTGATGTGCTACGCTAGATGAGCTGCACTACCTGAGCCCCTTGTGTGGGTTGTAGACTGTCTCATGCTACCACTAAAATGAAATCACCGCCAGCATTCAAAAGTGACCATAACATCAGCCAGAAAGCATAGGTGCTGAGAAGTGGTCTGTGGTCACCACCTGCAGAACCAGTCCTTTATTATGGTGAATTGACTATAATTTCCACTTGTTGTCTACTCTATTTGCAAAACAGCATGTGAAACTGGTTGTCAGTGTTACTTCCTAAGTGAACAGTTTGATTTCACAGAAGTGTGACTGACTTGGAGTAACATCACATTGTTTAAGTGTTCCCTTTATTATTTTGAGCAGTTTATGTTATGGAATGGGGAATTGAGGACAATCCCAAGTATACCATTTTTACAAGGTCCTGCACCAATGAGGTAATACTGTATTTCTTTAATTAGACGTGACCACCCATTAATTAAAAAGGGAGCAGTGTTCATTTCAGCTAGTCTTAACTTGTTGAACTCTATTAATGCTTTTTACTATACACTGTACCTATTCACTAAATGTCTCACCTTTGCACTTATAGCCAAGCCACTTGAGGGAGGAAACCGGTCCCACACACTGAATGCACTTGTCCAAAGATGATATTGTTGTGCACACCAGACGATGATTGTGACACTGTTAGCAAAATATTGCAACATTTATTTGTTTTGGACAGTTGGAAAGGTGTGTTTTCAATTCAGTTGCAGATATCAACTAATAAACTTCGTCCATGTAAATCACATCACACCCAGGTGACTGCCAAACACACACACACACACAGCATCCATAAAGAATGATGATAGATTAAATTATTAGTTCATTAAGTGGTACACTGGATTATATTTACCCTTTCAGGCTCTGGATGTTTCAGGTCCAGATCATTGTTTGGAAAGCTGTTTGGTTGCGGCTTTAGGCAGCTCACAGTCTTCTGAATCTGGCTGGTCTCCGTCTTCGTGTGTAACAGATAGAAAATGAATATACAGTGCATTTTTGAAGAGGCTTTTGAAACATTAAATAAACTGTATGAGAAAGATAAGTTTCAAGCTATTGTCTTTAAAATATTCACTGTCATGTATAGAGAATTTAAGGCCCTATGATTAAGAGACAAATAGTCAGTGTGATTTCTTTATTTTTTAAGCCATTGCTAAAGGAGTAAAACAATCACCTGTAGCAGCAACGAACTGTCACTAGGGCCCATTTATCTTCGAGGGACAAAATTTAAAATGAATCTAACTAAAGAGGCTACACAGCAAAATCTCCAGTGTTAAATTAACACTAGAGAGTGTCTATATGGGTCCACACAACACTGTTGAGTGTTGAATTAACACTTTTGACAGTGTTATATGTTTAAAAGTAACCTAGTCAGTTTTGAAGATTAACAAAGACTAACACTGAGCAGTGCTGATTTTCTAACACTGGAATATTTCTAACATTTTGAGTTATTTTCCAGTGTTAGAAAATCAGCACTGCTCAGTGTTAGCCATTGTTAATCTTCAAAACTGACTAGGTTACTTTTAAACATATAACACTGTCAAAAGTGTTAATTTAACACTCAGTGTTGTATTTAACACTCAGAGGTGTGGACCCTTATAGACACTCTCCAGTGTTAATTTAACACTGGAGATTTTGCTGTGTAGAATCACATTAAACATCAATCACTGTTAAAATTTAGAAACCGAAAGCCATTTTTTATTTCTGCATACCTGCTGATATTTTTTTAGTGCTTTTAGAGGGCTTTGATGTGGCAGCCATCACAATTGCCTGTTTTCCATTAGTACCTACCCCTGTTTTTCCAGTAGGTTATAGTACCATGTAGTTTTTCAGTAACTACTGCAACCAAGGTTCCAAGTGATCCAAAGTGATCAGAAAATTTGACATAGACTGAATGCCACCAGGTGGCTGGTCAATGGTGTCACTTGATAAGTTATGAGTGTGCCTCCTTCGTGAAAATCCAAGCCATCATTTTTGAAACTCTGAAATGTTTGAAATAGCGACCAAAATTAACAGCGTGATCCCTGAATTGAACACTAAAGTATAGACTGAGCAGCAGGCATTTTGTCACCTTGACGTCCATGCTTGCTGTGGCATTTATATCACTGGATGCTCGGCTGCATTGCTATAGTTACCCCAGGCACAGTAGGTGATACTCAATTTCAGTGAAAAACTAGATGCCCTAAGTCACGTTAAGCCAATTTGAGTAGGTACAAATGTAAAAATGGCTTAGGGTATGCAATTTATCAGTTCCAAAAAGTACAATTGTAGAAATACCTTGCATCTCCAGAGCCAATCCGAGTCACCATAATTATAGTCTATTTCTTCACCTGGACTTATGTCTCTGCTTGCAAATAAGCATAGATGGGGCTTTCCATTGATATTTAATATTTTCATCTTAGCACTTGGACTGATGTGGTTGTCGTTGACAAGTCTGCCTAATGACCCATCTTCTTGAGATGCATCCACACTGTGGGGTTAGGCAAAAAAGTATTAGCTTAACTAGTTAGGAAGCTTTTTTTTCATAAATCAAAAGCAATGTGTAATTTAATCTTAATCAAACTACACTGATATAATACGCACCACCAGAGTTTTCCATCAAACTTGAATTCAAACATGAACACCTTCAGGCTGTCATGATAAACTCTGTGTCTCTGCTCACATTCTTCTTTTGTTATGAGTTTACCTCTGTATTCCAAAAGAAAGTCTCCTTTTTGGAATGGAACAGTCGTGAAAATGCCCCGACCTGAATTGCAGAGGCATACCAAGTGAGTGACAAAAGACAAAGTGACAAACTCCAAATCTAATCCAAACTAAAGACCAACTTACCTTTGAAGGCATTTATGTAGTGGATATCAAGTCCCAGTTTGTCCCTTCCAGCAGAAACATGACAGACTGCATCCTCCCGTGGAGGAATGCGTCTCCTTCGCATGTTCTCCTGTACGTTTTGATTGGCTGTATTACCAAAGCATATAAAGTATTACGATTATCGTCATCATTGTCATCATCATCAGTAGTAGCAGAACTAGCAGTAGTGTAGTTTACAGCATAAACACAGCTGACTTATTCATAGTGCTAAGGCCTAGTACTCAAAATGGCGACATGTGACATTTCTGTAATGGCGACTGCAGAGAGTGATACAAGTACTGAGAAAGCTTAGGCATCAAAACTGTAAGAAGTTTTTTCTTCAGGCATATAAATAAATAAACGACTAAATACACTTATACCCTTGCTTTTATTTTAGGGCTGTCAGCAGAATGGACAGACATTGGACAAACTGCCCGAAATTAGCTAACAGCGACATCAGGGATTTTGACTCAGACTGCGCTGGTTTAATTGTTAATCGCGTTAGTCGCGATGTCGGCATTAACACGTTTAAGCCACAATAATGCTTTAACACCGAGTAAATCCTAACACGGGTTAGCCCGCTTTATCGCGTTGACGCGGTTAGTCGTCAGCCCTATTTTATTTACTCAATGACAAACGCTGGGGCCGTTTTACTTCTTCAAAGACTCACTAACAGTCCATAAAGCATAAATTAAACCAGTTTAATATAGGCCTGTGCACCTATAATTTCATATAGTATTAAAGTCATGGTGCATTTTACATTAAAAAAGGCTTACCTTTGTGTTTTTAATCAGTCTTCGTATTGCCGTCGACATACACTTGTTAAAGGGCACGCGCGCGAAAGTTGTGGCGCCGTTTCCTGTAGGTACCGCCTATATATATAGCCTACCAATCACAATGACTTCCGGCCGTGTGTATTGAAAATGTGTATTAAATTGCAGTACCTACACACATCCACTCTAACTCGAAACGTCGCTGTGCAATACACTGGAATACACAAAAATCAGGTGAGGGGTATAGGTGGACTTTTAAGAAAATCAGAAAATCTTTTAATTATAGTTTAATAAATGAATTTACACTACAGTTTAAGCAAATACAGGTCAAAAGATAAATAATGACCTCATAAGAAGTAGAAAAAATTATTATTTAGACACTTAAAAATGCATTTACAAGTCATGTTTTAGGGGGACACATGAATACACAGCAAAAAGTCGAAATGTCCCCGGAGCCCAGGTACAGCGCAGGTCAAATGTCAATCCATACCACATAGACGCACTCACACACACACACACACACACACACACACACACACACACACACACACACACACATATATGTGCAGACTTTAGCTTGTTAGTGTTGGAACACAGATGTTCTAATGAGAAGTTACCCTTAATAGTAAATCACTCTTTGACACGCCATGAATGTATTTCATTCCAACATGCAAACACTCTGGCAGATACTGAAGCTGAGTACACCCTAAATCACAGATTTGAAGAAAACACCAAGAGATCCTATATCATATAACAAAAAGATTTATTTATCTCACAGCAGTGAGCAGAACATGTGAGCAGAGGTGTATACACAGTTTGTATAGACAGACTATGATGTGGGACAGTTTTCTACTTAATGCCTAAACTGTTTCACTCTTTGTCTGTAAGAGAAAGACAGAAAACAAGTGTGAATTTTTCCCCAGAACACATTACGCGAAACTGTCTAATAGAGTTCTTTGGAAGTTGAAGGAGATTTTGCAAAAACAAAAAAAAAATACTATGCGGTATCTGTGGTGCTGACTCGGCTTATTTTCAAGTGGAGATGCACTCAGCCAAGAAACGGTTGGTTCATCTCTCAAATGATGTGTGTAAGAGAAACACTTGTGTTGGATATAGGTTCACACAAAGTGGCTGACACACACAAACACACGCTGCAGTCTTTTAGATGAAATTAAGCTTTGGCCAAAAGTCTTGAGTCCCCCCTCATTCCTTTATATTATGCTTCCAAGGAGCTGAACTTTCTCGTAATTATTTTAAAGTGGTTTCAAACAAAAGTTCTCCAGTCTTTCTGAATGTCTGAAAGTATAGAGTAAAAGAAGAAATGGTAGGCCTGAAAAGATAGCTGCTAGAAATTTTGCACTTAAGGAAAAGAAAAAACAGCAGCCACCTGACACAGGATATTGGAGATGCATCTGCACCTTCAGTTGATCCATCCACAGTTCAATGAAACCTCATCAGAAATGGTCTCAGGGGAAGGGTGGCTGTCATGAAGCCAATCTTAAGGGAGGGAAACGGGGAGAAAAGGCTGAGGTACCCCAAATTACACAAGAACTGCATGTTTTTTATGCATTGACCTCTGGTGTCTGCCATGCATTTTCTGTGGCTTTAAAGGTGTTACACAGGCTATTTTGCATAATGCTAAATTAATGCTTTTTAACCACTAGGAGCATGTTTATTAGACATGTAATTTACCAGAAAATGTGCTGTAATATCTAAAAGGGGATATTTTCTCCAGCTCAGGCAGCTATGTTCACATCTTTCACTGTTGTAAACAGACATCCAGTTAACGGAAAGAGTCTAATAACTATATTTTAAGGCATCAGATCATCATTGACTCACAATACTGTGCAGTCAGGTTTATAATGCCTTAAACAGCTTTGGGCTTCATGGGTAAGAGAAACTTGGAAGAATTCCAAAATGCATTAATGCTCCTTATCCTTATCACCACAGTGAGATTTGCAAGAGTCCAGCCAATATCAACAATTTTACCTCTGCCTTATCAAAGCTGTAGATTATTAGCTAGTAAGCCAGTTGTAAAATATCTCTGTAAATTAATGAAACATAAATAAAGTGCAAATGCTACATTGATTTTAGGTGGCCTCTCAAATTAATGTGCCAGATGTAGCACATCACATGTGCTTGGCGCATTATTACATTTTCACACATCTCATAATGTTGGTCATAATTTACTCTTCTTTTGTTTAAGCAGCTATTTCTAGACTGACACTAAAGACACCCCGTGGACATTTGCAACATTCCGATTATGAGTAATCTCAGTTTGGATTACATTACAACATGTACGGTATCGTAGCTAGAAGTTATGGCAGTTCAAGTAATGACATGACAACAACTGTCAGCCCCCATTTCTCCCCAAAGATTTGGCTTGTCTGAGAGAAACATGAGCGGGTTTATTGGACAACATAAAGCGCACCTGGACATCGGCATGATAGAATTTTAAAAGTAGACTGGATTCGCCTCATGCGAGTTTCTCTTCTCTCCCCCAAAAGGCTTGGCTTGGAAAACTTTGCCTTCTTTTGTGGAAAAAAGAAGCAGGGGAGTATGATGAAAGCTTACCATTGGTATAAATTTGACATGTTCAAAGACATCTGGAAGGTAAACAGAAAGAGGAGAAAAGAGAGGCTAAAATAAAGGGTCAGGAAAAGAATAAACTGAATAAAATGATTTTAAAAAGACAAAAAAAAAAGTCTAGGATATACAAATGGAAAATGGATGAGTGAAAATAGTGAGGGAAGATGAGATGAGTGATGAGAAGGGATGTGGGTTGAATAAATGTTTTTGGACATAGCTGGGATGGGGGGGAAAAACAGCCTCCAGAAAAGAGGAGAATGTTTTGCAGACATATTTTAAACTTTCATGGGAATCAGCAACATCCTCTTTGGCTTAAGACATACAGACCATTTACTCTTTCACAGTTTGACTATGCAAAGTTACAAGTTCTTTTCTATATTGCAAGTACAGTTGAACCACAGTCAGGTTTATTACAGCGATGAATGATTTGTAGACTATAAAATCATAAACAGCCTCCTTTTATGGCTTCTGCTGAGCTCTTGTTCTAACCCAGAACACCGATGTTAGATGATTACATCCCATGGAAACTATTTCCAAAGATCACACTTAATATTTTGAAGTAATTATTCCAAAAATATCCATGCATGCCAACTGCAGTTTAGCTAAGGTGTAACTATAAGACTACTCTACTTAAAACTACAGCGAATAAGCCCATAAACTAAACTGTTTGAGGTTCTTAAAATAGACTGCATGAGTGTGTGTATATATGGATGATTTCTATCTTCTTTGTTATGTTTTTGTCCACTATACTGGGACAGCTGCTGTATAAAGCTGGCTGGCAACACTGACAAATGGCCCATTGGGTGGCAGAAATCAGAGTACTTCCCACAGCAGTTTAGGCTTGTGATCTTGATTAAATCACAGAGTATGCATGAACATACTGGTATATAATCTGGTCTTTAGCAGGTGATAAAATCAGGTAAATACAACATAAAAAACCTTGACATATTAGATTGTATCATTTTTTATTAAAAAACAAACAACTATATCAAAATGTTGAAGCAGTGGGTGAAAAAACGTGTGCAACGTAATTGCAAATTTTTAGAGCAGTACAACATTTAAAGTAGCATTTAGTACAATATTGCATAGTAAGAGCTTTTATTTTTATGATAACAAAGATAAAAAATAAAATCCACAGTGCAGAGTGTGCTTGAGAAACTGTCGGACAGTTTCTGTGTGCATCAGGTGTGCACTAAGAGAGTGCCAAAGAGGAAAAACATCAGTGTGCTTAATCTTAAAGAAGGGTTATTAAATCATTTCCAAATAATTTAAAGTCCATCGTTCAGTCCATCATTTACTGAGAAAGACTATTCACAAGAGGAAAACATTCAAGGCAGCTGATGATCTTCCCAGGAGTGGAAGTCCAAGCAAAATCACCCCAAGGTCAGACTGTGCAAGCCACAGTTAGCATGTTAAATGTTAAAGTTCACGACAGCACAATTAGAAAACGACTGAACAAGTTTGGCTTGTTTGGAAGGGTTGCCAGGAGAATGTTTCTTCTCTCTAAAAAGAACTTGGCAGCATAACTTACGTTTACAAAGTTAAATCTGAACAAACCATAAGACCTCTGGAACAATGGCCTTTGGACAGACAAGACCCAAGTGAAGATGCTTGGCAATAAGGCACAACACCATTTTTGGAGAAATCTAAACACAGCATATCAGCATAAACACACTGTAGCGCAGTGGAGGGATAATGATTTGGGCTTGTTTTGCAGCAGGACCTGGGCACCTTGCAGTCATTAAGCTGACAATGAAGTCCTCTGTACTTCTAGTTGTCTGTACTCATTTGACTACTCTAGAGTCAAATGTCACAATAGCAAATCTACAGCAGAATGGCTGAAAATTAACAAAGAATAAAGAAAGGTATTGCAATCCGGTTGTTCAGTCTGACGTCACTAGCCGTGTCTGGGTCTAAACTCCGCTGCAGGTCCATATATCAAACGATCACTGTGGCATTACTGAGAGTTGAAAAACTGTCTAAAGTCTTTCATCTTTAATAAAATGATCAGCGTTCTGCTCTACCAGGTGTAACAATTGAGTTTAACATCCAGGCATCCATGAAAACGGAATTTATGACATTTAACGGAGTTAGAAGTTAGCAGGGAGTTAGCTCGCTAGCTTCTATCTAAATACAATATAGCATGTCCTGACTGCGGGGTTTTGGAAACAAATTAAAACGTACAGCTCTGTTATCACTTCCAGCATAAATGAAGACAGAAAACTAAACAGCAGTAACGTTTGTAGGGTTACTGAAGTTGGGCTAGCTGGTATATAATGATGTGCTGCGTGACCGCTAGCGACACAGCTACGTTAGCATAATATAAACAAGCTAACTTCTTTTTCCACTCGATAAAAGTTACCGTGAGTGTTCTCGGTGGTCAGGAACAAATGTAATCGCATGGCAGGATGCTGTAAAAGGACCAAACTTCAGCCAGGAGAACAACTGAGATAATCCATCCACAATACGAGGTTAGTCATTCATATACTGCTGCATGGGCTGGGCTGTAGTTACATCCTAAGGTTTTAAAAACTGAGCTTAAATAAATGATTAGCGGTAATAAAAGCCAAGGGAGGTCAACAGTGATCACTGACTGTTTTAGGAGCTTTTTGAGATCAAATAGAAGAAAATACATAGCATTAAACATGTTAACAACACAAAAGCCATATTAAACGCAGACTACTTTAGACCCGGAAGTAGGATTCGTCGCGTCATCACTGAACAACCGGATGGCCCTGTAAAAGGCCTCAGACCTTAGCCTGAAATGGTATTATGGGAAAGCTGTGCACTAACAATGCCTGGAAACCTGAATAAAATTAAGCAACACTGAAGGAGATTTCCTGTACGATACCAAATTAAGCTAGGCAAGAAGGGAAGAAATGGCATTCCTACTGCTCACATAGACAGAGAACCACATAGATGAGGAAGAGAGCAGTGGGAAAACAGGGAATAAGAAGTCAAACCAAGGACAACAACAAATACAAAGTATTGAATTTAGTTTTTTATTAATAATCCACAGCCTTTAGAATCTATTGCATTTGCAGATAATTGAGACATATTTTCCTCTGGAGCTGTGTATTTATGTGTGGACTCATAACACAGACCAATGATTCTTGGAATATCCAGTTAAATGGAATGACATGTGATACATCTTCAACAAGTAATTTGGGTTCTGCAGAGCATGTTCCTTGTTTTATGTGTCCTTGGATTAAAGGCTTAACGATGTCATCATAGACAAAAGAGATAAATGAAACATGCAAAAAGCAGCTCTGCTTTAAACAGGAATTAGATACAAAAATTGGGGTAAAAAAGCATTTAGTGGCAATGAAAGCAATAGTGATTAGCAGCTTGCACGGCTCATATTTCAGCTTGAAATGTTGGCTTAAAAGGAAAAAAAGACTGAATTATGTTCATCATTTTGTAACATTGCACTAGTAGTTTTGAAACTAAAACTGCTTCCAGATCGCATACGCAATGATTGGTCTTGATTTGGAGAGACAAGAATTGGTACACAATCAATTGAGAATATTATTAAGGTATATGTTTGCACTGGCCTGCACCAGTTACCAGTCACTTTGTGGAGCATTGGACTGCCACTACCTCATAAGACTTTGTTGTTACACTATCTCTTACCGTACATTACCAAATCTCCATTTGCACTACTCTGCCTGGTTTGCACTCAATGTCATTTACTCATTATATTGTATATTGTATAGCTTTCTTGTTATATGTAAAAATTGTATTGTATTTATTTATTTAAATTTTACTTTTTAATTATTTTACTTGCATTTTTAATCACTCTTATATTTAAATGTTCATTTGCTATTTTATCTAGGGATTGAGAGTAACGTAGTTTCTATTCTCTGTATGTCCTGTACATGTGGCAGAATTGACAATAAAGCTGACTTTGACTTTGACTTTGACTTAAATTCCGCTCTCAGACAACAAGAGAAGGATAACCTCTAACAATAGTAAGAAATCTCCCTTCTATTAGGCATTAGCCTTAACAGCATTAAGTTCTACAAAGCAAGACCACAGGTCTAGCATAATGAACCCAACGCTTCTTGTAACAACGTCTCTTCTTCATCATAGCATGTTTCCTTCTTTCTTGATCCTCCCCCATCTGCCTATCAGTGGCAGAGCAGTCTTGTAATGTGGACAGACGAACAGCTGTGGTATGTTTGGACAGTGCTGGCCTCCACAGTATGGTCTCCTTGGTAGCAGAAGGAAGTGCAAGAGAGGTTCTGTGAGAACTTTTAGCAACATCAGGATTAAGTGGGATTTTTACCATGTTACAACAGAAGGTGATGGTGAAGTGAAAGTGATTATTTTTCGTCTTTTCTATCTGTGTTGGACTGTCTGCAGGCAAAGCAACATGCTATTTTCATCACCCTGCCCTGCAACATTTGCCAAAAACCTTAAGTCTGTGAATGTCACATTTTCCCATATTGCCTCAAACTCATAATTATCCATAAACTATGTATCAATGGAGCTTATCCCAGCTATCCGGGGTAACATTCAGATTCTGATATACATATATTTATATTTATTTTTATTTGTTATCAAAAGGTGAGACCCTTCTCCCTCTGGTGCACTACACAGACTCTACCCCACTCCTAGAAAAATTTATTTTCCTTACACAGATTCTTCAGTCTAACATGTGCTATTGTGTTATTGGTTAAACCAAATTTACTCTTTGAAGGGGGCATGTTGAAGATTTCCATTTCATGCTTAATTTTAGTTATTGACAGGGCCATTGCATCAGAAAAACGAGTGGAAACACTGAAACCAGATAGTTAACACAGCGGAGAATTCATTCCTGGTCTCGGGCTGATGCAACTTTTGAATGTTTAAGGTGATTGAAACCATTTTAAGTTAAATGTAAGACACTTGAGAGCCAGAGAACACATCTGGGTGTACTCAGTGCAGTACATAATATAGCCTGCAGCTCCTTGCTATACTTGAGTAAGAATAGCCCATTCTCTCATTTTCCTAGACATACTGTAGAATAGCTTAGCAACACAAAAATTCAACCAGGAGACGACAAGCACCACACATTTCTGAGAACAAAGCTAGTTCAAAATGACTCATCATTTAGTCAAAAGGAGATTATTATCTATATTTGATGGCATGGGTCTAGGCAGTGGCAATTCTAGAGTCTGTTAGGGGGGCATCTCCAGCCAACGCTCATCACCATTATCTTATAAATAAGCTGACACAAGCTTCAACAACAGGAACTTTAAAATAAATAAATGCAGAGCTATATATGGACAGGCAGAATGAAAACTTATAGTGGACTTTTAATAAAATAATCCATAAGATATTGCGTCCAAAATGTCCAAAATTCCAGAAGGTTTAGGAAAATCATGAGAATCCAGTCGTTAAGTGATGACGTGACGAATCCTACTTCCGGGCCTAAAGTAGTCTGCGTTTAATATGGCTTTTGTGTTGTTAACATGTTTAATGTTTTGTATTTTCTTCTATTTAATCTCAAAAAGCTCCTAAAACAGTCAGTGATCACTGTTGACCTCCCTCGGCTTTTATTACCGCTAATCATTTATTTAAGCTCAGTTTTTAAAACCTTAGGATGTAACTACAGCCCAGCCCATGCAGCAGTATATGAATGACTAACCTTGTATTGTGGATGGATTATCTAAGTTGTTCTCCTGGCTGAAGTTTGGTCCTTTTACAGCATCTTGCCATGCGATTACATTTGTTCCTGACCACCGAGAACACTCACGTTAACTTATCGAGTGGAAAAAAAAGTTAGCTTGTTTATATTATGCTAACATAGCTGTGTCGCTAGCGGTCACGTAGCACATCATTATATACCAGCTAGCCAATCTTCAGTAATCTTACAAACGTCACTGCTGTTTAGTTTTCTGTCTTCATTTATGTTGGAAGTGATAACAGAGCTGTATGTTTTAATTTGTTTCCAAAACCCCGCAGTCAGGACATGCTATATTGTATTTAGATAGAAGCTAGCGAGCTAACTCCCTGCTAACTTCTAACTCCGTTAAATGTCATAAATTCCGTTTTCATGGATGCCTGAATGTTAAACTCAATTGTTACACCTGGTAGAGCAGAACGCTGATCATTTTATTAAAGATGAAAGACTTTAGACAGTTTTCAACTCTCAGTAATGCCATAGTGATCGTTTGATATATGGACCTGCAGCGGAGTTTAGGCCCAGACACGGCTAGTGACGTCAGACTTAACGACCGGATAGGAAACCAAACCAACCAGAAACATGATGGGAGATAACAAAGCACCGCCAGCAACAAAGGACTGACCGGGTTAAAGCACACACACTGAGGGGAAAAGGGAAGTGGAGACAGATGCAAGGAACAACTGGAGAAAATAAGATGAGGGAAAAAATGACAATAGTTTCTAATTAAAACAGGAAGTAAAAAGCGATTACTAAATGGTGCAAGAGACACTAATGAACTTAATAAGGTGGAAAAGACACGAGACGATGGAACTAAACTCTTAACAACCAAAAACTGAGAACAGGACTAAACAGCAAAATAGATAAAGAATATATATATATAATATATATAATATAACTTATTCTATAACTGCAGTTAAGAAAATGGAGCGATGGCAGAGGGAGAAAGCCAGAAGTGAGGATAGAAGCTTCAAGCCACCTTACATGAAAGAGGGAGAAGTTAATGAGAGCAGATTGGATATTAAAAAAGTCACACTGAGGAAATTGTGTAAGTTATAAAATAAAAATGCACTGTGAGCTTTTATTTCTTTTATAAAATGTTCTCTCTTCTGTTTGAATTCAATCTTTGACGTTAAGAAGAACTCATTTTGCTGCAGAGGAGCAGAGGGAGCAGAGAGTCTTAGGTCAATGCAATTCTGCTTGGAACAAACTACAAAGATGTTCCTTCTACTCTTTCCAGAATGCTGTCACTTTTGGTTTGCTTCTTGTGCAGCTGTGAAATAAAGTAATGTGGAATGAAAGCGTATTATGGTTCGCAAATGATGAGCTGATGTAGAAAGACAGGTAAAGTTTGGACACGTGTCAGGATTTTCTTCAACATTTTCAGGGAAGTCAAGTTATAAATCTAAGGGCAAGTCATCTAAAATAAACTAAAGATGAAGCATTTCAAACGGAAATAAAACCCCAGCAAATAAATAAGTCTGTGATATTTTCATATTCACAGCTCAGTGTAAAGCGCTTTTAAAAACAGCAGACCAAAGCAGTAATTAACCACAGTCCTTCTAATTAAAATGGTTTATGCTGAAATTGCTTTACACAACAACACTGAAATTTATTTTGACATCTTGAAGAAGTTATGGAATTGGCCTTGATATCTCCGAGACAGAGCTATTTGGGGTTTGTGGAAAACTGTTCTACTGCTTTCCCCAGTTTTCCCCCTTTATGGAATAGTAACTGGCGACACAGCCAATATCAGCATTGTTGTCTTGATCTTTTAAATCTTAAAAATAGAAAACATAGAACAAAGTAGACTACTAATACAGACTCTGATCAGTGCTAGAAACATTTGCAGCCAGTCAGAATTGTATTTAAATATGCACAAAAAGATACATCTGGCCCCAGCTTGCACATATTATTTTAAACACCTTATTATCTGCAAGGGTCTTTCTTAACACCACTCATCTGGCAGCTTCCTTAGGAGGTCAAATGATTCGTGCAGATTATTTTTAAATGAATGTATCTATATTTTCTTTCGCAGCACTGAAAACACCGAGCTTCCCTGGAATAGTGTTGGCTTGGTAGAGGAAATTTCCGGTCCCGGATAACTTGTCCTGGTGACCTCATGGTGCACTCCACACAGGGAGTACAGCTATGTTGCCTAAGGGATAGTATGTCTTTAGTTTAAGCTTTTGTCAGGTTGACTAAAGTTTGCATTGTCTTTGTTCAAACTCCCATTTTATAATCTTTGGTCCTGAGGGAAAACAGAAAGGAAGATAAGTTGGATAACCATGCCTGCCTCTCTGGCTTGTTATTTTATCTCATTGGAGGAAAGCGCTGAAATGATGGTAACAACTCTGAAATGGGATATGGCCATTAGAGGAATAGAAAGCATGCTGGTTTAATTTGGAACTTTTATTAGAACTTAGTGTGATGATTTTATTACTATGTCCAGTCTGTTTTTTATTTAGTTGTGCCTACCTAATAGTGATATGTATCAACTCCTCAAGTAGTAAGATGGAAATAATTGCAGTAGCTAATCTAAAAAACTAATCCAAAGTCTACAGCCACCCCTCATTTCTTGATATTTTGCTTCCAGACTCTTGAGCTTGGGCTCCAGACTCTTGGCTTTGAGCAATAGGGCTTTTTTTTGTCATCTCCAAAACAGTTAGACCTTTTTTTTTTTTTTTTACACCAACAAGGTGATTCCCAGGGAGCTATTAGCTAAAATCTTGGTGTAACCTGTCACGGTTTGGCATGGCAAACCGTGGGGGGTGTGGGGAAGGAGGACCCAGGCGCGGTGCTCTATGCATTTATTTACAGTGATGGAACTGATACACAACAATAATACATCCCCGTGTGCTCCCGACTTCCACTCCGTGTCTTCTCCCAGTGTTTGTGCCCATGTGTCTGCTCCCTCGTGCCAGTGCACTCTGTGTCTGCTGCCCTCTCATCCAGCAATCCTTCCTGGGAAAATAGAGGCAGTAGTTAGTACCCTCAGTTCACTTGGTAAGCTCACACTCACAAACAGACCAGCTGGAGAACTGACGGGAAGTCTCACGAAATGATCCCACGCCGGTGGGAGCTCCAAGACTCTCTTAAGTAGCTCCCCCGACGAGGCCTGATCAGCAGCAGGTGTGTGGCTTCGGGTGTGGCCAGTCCGCCAGCAGGGCCACACCCACCAGGCCTGAAGGCGCCCGCAGAAACACACACACACACACACACACACACACACACACACACACACACACACACACACACACACACACAAGCAGGGATAACGAGGGACAGCAATACAAAATATATATTATAATATTAGTCCATAACTGCTCAGGGATTCTGGGTCGCTCAGACCCAGGACCCTGACATAACCTTAGTTTTGGCATATGTATTTACTTATTTATTTACACACTGAACTTGTATAGATTATAAAATAAATGTATGCTTCATAATATGTTTTGCACTAATATTGCATGCTTTTTACATATCCTACAGGGCTCTCAAAATTTCAAAATCCCTGGTAGCCCTTCGGGCAGGGACTCTTCAGTTTTTGGTAGCCCAAAATAAATCTAAGTAGCCCGAATAAAAAAAGAGAGCAATTTTTTGATTGACGTTTTGTTTCCTTTACAATATTATACATTAAAGTATAATATTGTAAAGGAAACAAAACATTAATCAAAAAATTGTTGAAAAACAAATTACAACATTGTATAAAAATTACAATCATCAACTCAAATACTTGGTTCTAATTGAACAGAAATTTCTATGAACTTGTAAGAACTGTGTAGGACATGAATCAGTCTGTGTCAGATCCTGAATTTGAAATTTCCGCTGAAGTCACGGGTAAGAGACAAGTGGAACCAAGATCTAGGCCATTTGCTTTTTGAAGTTTGCAAAGACTGCTAAATTTTGCCAGTGGTAGTTCACTCTTTGCAACATAGTACGCTGTTCTAAACAGATTTTTCAGGTTTATTTTTAGTATGTTATTTGCAATTGGTGTTTGTTCTGGGAAAGATATTGCAGACTGAGCAATAATGCATTTCTTGCATTTTTCATGGGTTCTAATGGGGCCTTTCTTAAAATGACTGGTCCCGGTAACAAAGGCGCTTGTCGACTCAGAAATCGAGAGAAAACCAACAACACACCCGGCAGAACATTATGTTATTTACACGGGTGCACATAAGTGGTCCGCATGTGCGCATTTGCTGTCAAAATAAAAGACGCGCACCAGATAAGAAGTTGCAACGCGCTTTTGCGTCCATATAAAAATCACAGTTTTTGTCCGCTAGAGTGGGATTTTCACGGCACATTCCGCACCACATCTCTGTGCGTTCATCATTTGTTTGAAGCCAGCTCACCTCCTGCAACCACTTTTCTTTTGTGGTTCGGACTCCTGACATTTCTTTGGAGGTGGAGGAACACCAAAGTAATTGCTTAAAGGAGCTTCTTCGACATCTTTAAGAGTTCTAAACAAATGTCTGTCCTCCTCCAGAAAATCTTATGCATGCAAACACGCGTTGCAACTTCATATCTCGTGCGCGTTTTTTTTTTTTTTTTTTGACTGCGAATGCACACCTGCGGACCACTTATGTGCAGCCCCGATTATATAGCTCGTCATATTGCAGCCACAGAAATTCTTTTGTCCATGAAACCATAAAGCTGCACTTTCTTTTTGCCTTATAGTCTGATTTGTCATAACTTTTCCGTTTTGTGGTAAGCTTTTCTTTGGCTGTCACTTCTTCACCCTGACCTGTCTTATTTGGCTCAGCAGAACTAAAATATATATCCTGCTGCTTTTACACACACACTCACATAACGGTCAGCGATTCTCTGCGCGATCAACCTCTCACATGTTTAAGCTTGCTGCGGGAGATTTCACTTGTCATGTTTGCATAGTAAGCTAACGATTGATAAGACGATGTCAGAGGAATTGGTGCGCAAATTATCATCACTCACCAATCAGTGCTGTCGCTCTCTATACACAGTTCGCGCGATTGCAAAGTGAAAGCAAAAAACAAGCGCAAATTCAAACGCGATTTCAATATGTCACATATTGACAGTGGCTCACCGATGCCAATGACATAATTACCCAGCTACATTTCCGAAAGAATGCAAAAGCATTGACATATATTTTTCCTTCCTACAATAACCCGACGGGCAGGGCAGAGATAGATTTTGGTAGCCCGACTGGAAAAATCGCTAGCCCCGGGACGTCGGGCTAGCGATTTTGCAAGCCCTGTCCTAGATTATTATATAATTATTTACTTTACTATCATTTACCTCACCTTATTAATTTATGTGTAACATTTAGGGTATTTATTATGGTCACTTTTGAGTGGTAAATTTGGTTCCTAACTAGTAGTGCCTGTTTTTAGAGTTCGACATGCTCTGAATGTCAGTTGGGAAGAGATTGGAGTAAAGGTTGAGTAAACTCTGTCCTGCCCTGTTGGTATTTATGTGATACTTTTAAGAGAAACTGTAGCCCACCTTACACCCACAGCCCACACAGAATACTAATGCAGCCAGAAATGACGGATACACTGGCATGTCCCAGGGTGGTGAGCATACTTAGAAAAACAGGACAGTGATCAAATTGAGGATTAAAGAGAAGAAGTGTCAGGCTTAAAACCCATCTACAACAGATGAACAGTATTTAAAAGTCATAGGAAAAAAATCCAGCAAAGACCTGACACAGAACCTGAGAAATGCATCTGGCCCTGCAGCGGCTCCAGCTGCTGTTCACGGAAGCCTCATCAGAAAATGGTCTCAGTCGGAGGCTGGCTGTCAAGAGAAAAAAAAAGGGAGAAATGATGAGTTATGAATCACACAGTGAAGTAAATTAGTGGCAACATGTGTTATGGATAATTGAATCCAAATTTAAATTTCTGGTTCAAGTCAGTGTCAATATTTTCAATATTTTGTGGAGGAGGTCAAAAGAGAGGTAGAACAGTGTCCACAGCCATCAGTAAAGGCCCCAATATGAATTGGGGATCTTGTCAAAAATGATGGAATAATGAACACAGAAAAGTACCAACAGATGATATTACATGATCCACATGCAATACCATCTGGAAAGCGTCTGTTTGGCAGTGGCTTCATTTTTCATCATGACAATGATGCCAAACATAAGAGAGAAAGTTCAGGCTGTGTTGAAAAAGATGGTCGTACCAAATATTGCTCATTTTCAGTCTCATTGGAATTGTACAATCTCTGGTTTTTTATTATATGCTGTATCTCTTTGCATGCTTTCAATAAATCACCTATTTCCCATTTTCCAAGCAAAATCTAAAGAAATGGGGGTGGCGCAAGAATTTTTCACAGTGCTGTTCATAAAAACACATCATCTTGAATTCAATACAAGGCACATTGTTGTTTATGAAAATAATGTGTTTGATTTTTATTAGAATTTTTTTTATTGCTTTTGAGCTTTTGGCAGAACACAGAACAACAAATAATGAAGACACTGAAAAGAACTTACATTTAGAATAGTTTACGATTAAGAATAACAAATTCTCTAGTTTTATCTCTGAATTTGGTCTTCACTAAATCCACGGTACAAAATAAGGCTCTTTCCTGCTAAATCTTCCACTGTGTTCTCTAGCTAGTGGTTAAAGCTAGGCATTAGCTAGCGGCTAACCGCCTACCATTTGGGTATAGCATACCAACTGAGCTACGGAGCTAGATGGCTCACAACATCACTGTATTCATTTTTCAAATAAACAATGAACAGAGGAGCATGAGGCCTGCAACCAATAAATGCTGTCAGTAGTCATTATTCACCTTACTCTCAGGAATACTTTAGGGATGAACCATGGTTTAGAGTTATATTGAGAGCTGCAACATACTGCCATGGAGACATTGCTCATATTTGTCTAGAATTATCCACAGCCCAGGGTTTAAACCAACACTGTCACTTATTTAATAATCATTGCCAAATTCCAGAAAATATTACTTACAGTTCATCATGATGTGATTCAAATCTGCCGTGGCTCTCGGGATGACAAATTGTGACAGCAGCTGATGAAGAAAATATATCCAAACAATCTTCTTTCCACCCTCCTGTTAGCCTCGATTAATGGTCAATATTACGCTAAACGCAGTTACAGCTAAGCAATGTATTAATCAGCGGAAAGCACGGAGCCGAAGGCAGTTGTGTTATTGTCTTATTGATGTCTATTTCTCTATTCTCAGTCCAATCTTCATTTGTCTGTTTGCGAAATGTTATGATTTTTAATCCACAATGACATCCAGAGAAACACACTGTCACAGACACCCAGTTAATTACCCATGTGAGAGCAAAAAGTATGTAAGAATGACTCTTTTTATTTCTTCGAGTCAGTGTTTTGCTCTCTATTTCACTGAGTAAAACAGCCATATTCTACCATTCTGGCATCTTTTACTTCCTTAAACTCTTCTTCAAGTACAATAAAGCAAACGGGGGATGAAAAAAAAGCAGGAGAAGAAAACTGAAGAAGAAAAGCGGAAGCGGCTGAAAGATGACAACGCAAAACAAATTAATCACCTAAAGGAGTGGAAAGAGGAGGAAAGGGGCATGTAAACAGTGAGGAAATAAAGAAGGGGGGGAAGAAGGTGACGTGATTTCCAGAGCAAAGGAGTTATTAATGCTTGTTGTCTTTGAAGTGAGCAATTACCTGTGGAGTGTGTGCTGAATCACTGCTGTACACTGACAGAGTGTAACAGAAGGGATTCAGTGTGCAGCACTTTGCTTAAAATTGGATCTACATTTATAGCCAGAGCAGATGGAGATACTGGGTCATCTGGTTTGTCTAAATACTTGTATCCGCATGAACAGCGTGTACATGTGTTGCTTCAGCATGCTTCCAGACTGTTATGGATTGCGGCCAGGTAGAGAAGCATGGGACTCAGACAGAACCAAGGTCAAATAAAGTCAGCCAATACAAATGAGAAGAAGAGAGCAGAGTTAAGTGACTAAACATGCAGGTTATTCAAGGGTGTCTCATAGGTGGTACAATACTAAAAGCTTACCAATATCTCTGATGTTGTTGCAAAGAAAACATCCAATATGTGTCCTCGTGCAACTCTTCAATTACTTTCAGTACTGCTGCTTCTCTGTGTGTCTTTCACACCCCCATTTCACAGGGAAAAAGTCTGAATGAAATTCAGCTTTAACTTCATTTGAATGAGGAGAGATCATTAGGAAAAATTAAACGTAATTAATCAGTGTATTTGGAGATTAGACTCCGGTAGGAGATGAGTTGCACAAAGCACAGTCTGAAAGGGAGAATGACAGAGAGCATAGATTTAAACCCTGCAGCGTAGATGCTGATTGGTTCAAAGCAGGCACGCAAGAAGATGATTGGAGCAGAGTATTGAGCTAGACAGCGTGGGTAGCGGTAGTAATATGAAGAACAGACTAGCAGCTGAAAAGCGATTACAGATCTTAATTGCTGAACTTCCGCATAAGCTTCATTAGAAAGCTGTTTTTGTGTGGCTAAACAAAAGGCCATAAAAAGATTAGATGAATTTCTTTGTTGATTTAAGCCTTTAGTTCCCATTTACTCCTGTATAGAGTAGAATAGAAATATATAGAGTGATTTTATAAGCTTTGTTTTGCTTTGTTTTTTAAAGCCATCTATTAGAACTGCTTTATTTTTAGAGCTATAACCAAGTATAAACACAACTTTTAGCTGCCTTGTCTAATAAAATTAAATATTCACACATTTTGCTTTCATCAAAGATTATTTTGGAAGTTTCTACACCGTTTGGAGGTTATAAAAACGTTTTAAATGGATGCAGTGGATTGTCAGGTTGACCTGGCTCTCAAAGAATGTTTGAGACATTTTAACAAGGCACACATCCTTCATCTCCCCACTGGCAGCACAGCTGGCCTGGCACACAAACAGACCTTCTCATTCCTGGGTATTAACAAACACACATTCAGGCAAAGGTTTTCTGACTGCCCTGCAAGCCTGCTTTTGTGCATGTGTGTATATATACTTAGCTTCAGTGTATGTTCATTTACCACTGTTAAGTAGACAGGTTATATAGCCTTTTGAGAAACTAAAAATGCTTTGCATGTCCCCATACCTGCTGTCCTACGTACTAAAAATAAGTGTTCTGTTATAAGTACCCCCAGGCCTTTTGAAGTGTTTGCCAGTAAACAATCCCTTTAAGAAGCTGCAGAATGGTGGTCCTAATATGGAACTGTTCCACTCAGTGTTGATCTAGAGACCAGAAGTGCTGAGCAGTATGTTGACTATCAGGGATTACTTGTCTCCTACTAAATTAAACTTCACAGATCAACAAAACTGTCACGGTCCTGGGTCTCCTGACCCAGCGTTTTTAGTTCTTTGTGATTTTTGTATTATTGTACTTGTGTGTGATTTATTCTATGGCTTCTAGTTTTGATCCCTTGCCCTTCATGTCTCTCTGTGTCCCCTCTGTTCTGTGTAATTGTGTGTCTTTGCATGTTTGAGTTTCTTGTTTTCTGTCACTCTGCATTGTGCATTATGTTCTCATGGTTGGTTTTTTGTTACTCTCTCTAGTCTAGTCTCTTGTGTTCCCAGCTGAGTATTTCCCTGTGTATTTTGGTTCTTAGACCTCTGCCTTATGGTTTATGTCTCTGTATTTCTTAGTTGCTGTCTCCACTGTGTCAAGTTCGCGTCTCTGTGTGATACTTCCTGTTTTACTTTGATGGTCCGTGTCTCATGTGAATGCGTCCTGCTTTGCTTGTCTCGTCAGTCCTGATTTCTCCCAGCTGTGCCCTCCTTCTGTGTCTCATTCCCCTCGTTACTTCCCAGTGTATTTAAACCCTGTGTTTCTCTGAGTCAGTGTTGCGTCGTCCCTCATGCTGTGTGTGGATCTCCCTGTGGCTCCCTGTGAGTTCTTAGTTTATGGTTTCCCAGTTTAGTCTAGTTTTGTATGTTTGTTCTACCAGCAAATAAAGCTGTGTTTTGAGTTCACCTCCCCGAGTCTGTGAGTCCTGCATTTTGGGTCCAACTCCTGCCTGCCGCACAGCGATTCATGACAAAAACACTATTCTGCTTTGTTTTCTTACTCATGTTTGCAACAAACTGCAAGTGTGCAAGTGTGTCAAGTGAATATGTTTATTATTAAACAAAAATGTCAACTTTTATCAAAGAAATTATTAAAAATGCGCGAGTAGTCTTGTGTTACAGAAGTGCTAAAGCAAAAAAATACACTGTTTGTACATCCACTGCAGTCCTAAGTTGCATGTGAGAATGTAGATGCCCACTGCAGTATTATCAGAGTTTAAATAGTCTTCACCCTCCAAACTCCTTACTGCAGAGTGTGTGTGCCATTTCATTTTTGCTGATGTGAGAACTGTGCTGGAGAAGTGTAAGTGTCTTATTTTGCTGCATATGTGTCACATTCACATGTTTCACATCATCAAACAAATGTTAATGTTAGACAAAGATGATAATGCAAAATGCAGTTTTTAAATGAGAATTTTTTTTATTAAGAGCTCAGTAAACAATATTGTAGTAAACACACCACAGACCAGTTGACAATTCAATGCTTTTCAGCATGATTGTGGATGCAGCTCAGGTGTGTCCACCTCCCCTGCAGCGCCACAGACCACGTGCTGCCGCACATATATTATATGAGAATCTAATGAAATTCAAGAACAGATGAGAGACAAAATTATTGACATCTATGAGTCTGGGAAGGGTTATAAAGCTATTTGTATGGTTTTAGGTCTTCGGTGAACCATGACGAGAGCTGTTATCCACAAATGGAGAAAATCTGGAACACTGGTAAATCTTCCCACAAGTGGCCGGCCTACAAAAATTACTCCAAGAGCTCATCAATGACTCATGTAGGGGGTCACAAAAGAACCCAGAACAATATCTGAAGAACTGCAAACCTCAGTTAACTCAGTTGAGGTCAGTGATCATGATTCAACAATTAGTAATAGACTGGGAAAAAATGACATCCATGGCAGATTTCCAAGGAAAACACCACTGCTGACCAAAAATAACAATGCACAAGAGTTTGGAGAAAATATTCTGTTGACCAATGAGGCAAAAGTTCAACTTTTTGGAAGGTTTGAGTGCCATCACTGATGTAAAACTAATATAGCATTTTATAAAAAGATGATCATACCAGTAGCAAAGCATGGTGATGGGAGTGTGATGGTCTGGGCCTGGATTACTTGCTATTGATAGAACCATGAAATCTGCTCTCTACCAGAAATTCATGGTTCAAGTATTTTAACACACTGGATACAATTTTAATGTAAGAATCGTGCTTAAAGTCAAGATGGAGCAGCTTTACTTGTGGTTGGGATTCTTGCAGAATTTTCAAGACAGTGTTTGAAGAGAGCCCATCCTGAGTCGAGGTTATGTGTTTAGAGCTGAACTGCTGCAGGTTCTTGCCATTCACCAACCTGTAGAATATATTGGCTTGCTTGCTTTTTATGGACAAATGCAGAATCATCTGATTATATACTAAATACACAGCTGACAACACAAACCGCTTGTTAATTCTCTTGAATTCTTAGATTGCAGCTTGTTTTTCTTCTTTGATGCTCTCTGCACCCAATGTTTCATTGCTGATTGGTTAAAAATAGAAGATCCATTCAGTCATCTGTTTGTGAAAGGACCTGCCCTTTGTCAAATAGTTTCCAAAGACAATTTCTGACACGGTTCTTGTAACAAGCAATCAAATATGACAGATTAATCGTTGCATGAACATCAGCCAAATGTAATGGCAATGATTTATGGGGAGTACAAAGCACAAATGTTAAGGTGCTGATACTTAAACCCATACTGTGAGGACATAGTATAAAACTCCAAATGAGCTCTGGTTACTTCTCTTGTGCTGTTGTATCCTAAATTGATGCAATCCAGGTGTTGAGTGGCAAACTGTTTGCAAAACTTTGTGAAACCCCACGCTCTGCTTGCAAGATGTATGTAACATCTTCCAAGGACTAATAACAAAACAGTGCTTCACCACTGAAGCAGATGTTGGAAGTGGACCAAAGTTATTTTGGAACAAGCCTGTAAAGATTTAAGGTAAATCTAGAAGGTTCTTTCTTCCTTGAGTAGCACAACAGAAAAAAGAAAGAGACAGACAGGCTGGCACACTGGTGTTTGCATTGGTGGGCGAGTGCATGACTTCACAAGCTCTCTCTTACTCAGAGTACTCTCTATCAGGCCAGTTAGCAGCACATCTTGGGGGTAAGTCCACTGCTTCAAGACGGAATCAGTGCAGGGTTGGAGCCCTCCCACACATGTCTGTGTGTGTGTGTGCATACTGCTAAACCAGACAAAGCCTTGTAGCTCCTTCGAGAATCAGTTTTACATTGCTTGCAGTCTCTCTCTCTGTGTCTCTCTCTTCACACTTTCAGTACAGTCTAGCTGAGTGGGTGAAAAGCAAGGAGTTCATGAGAGAGAAAAGGAGAGAGAGAGAGAGAGAGAGAGGGAAGGTGAGAGAGAGAGAGAGAGAGAGAGAGAGAGAGAGAGAGAGAGAGAGAGAGCAAGCGCAGCCACTCATTCGTCCCTCACTCCAGGCTCTAAGTTTACAGGCAGCCAGGCAGATTTTCTTGGCTTGGATGCAGCGCTCATGACAGGATTAGGAGCCTGGGATACAGGATCAACCGGAGATCTGCAGGTTCTAGTGGATGAGCCCAGGTCAGATTCTCACCCTGCACAGGTAGGAAAAAAAATAGTGCATCAGACCTTTATATATAAAAGTTTGCAACCTTGGGATTGTTCAAAGTGTATTTCTTTAACAAAATCTGATTCTCCAAGTGTTAACAAAAGGCCACAGTGAACCAGTTAAATCATAAAGTAAAGGGTGCAAAGTTGCAGAGTTGACTTTTAATTTTAACAGACATATATTACTTCCCCTTTGTTTTAACCCCTTTGTTCTTTAGAAATTACAGGGAGTTTAAAGGCGTGCACTAACAATGAATGAAAAAACTCTGTCAGTTTTCATTACTTACTAAAGGATTGATAGTAAGAGAGTCAAAGACAAGTTTTGGCAGATGCAGAAGCAAAATTGAAATTCTGGATTGAGTGTCAGACACTAACTCAATAACAACTCATCACAAATGTGAAGCTTTGAAAGGGCAGAAATGAGCAACACACAAGTGTGTAGAACATGCAAAATGCAATTAAAACTCATAAACAGGGAGGAGATTAGAAAATCTTTTAAAAAATAATTTCAGCAAAGCTCTCTCTTGTTTCTTGCTCTGTATTTGTTGATTTGTTGAATTGCTGAAGTAAGCATTCTTTCCACTATGAAATTTTTAGCTGGAAGTGCTGAAGAGGTGCCAAGTTTATTTTAAAATGTGCGTGTGGGCGGATGGGGATCATTGTCGCCAGAGATTAATTTTGAAATCTCTGCAAAAGCAGCAAAAGAGAAAAAAAAAAAAAAAAAACAGGAATGAAACATCCAAGTTCTTGTTTCAGATGCTTCCTTCTTATGTTATGTAACTGGCTGGTGGTCCCGCTCACACTGCTGCGACAGATTGAGCCGAGCACCACTTCTGCCAGGGAGAGAGGTGAATTTCTTTTCTTGGACCCTCTTTGCACTGTAAGGAAGAAATTATAGATAGCCACGCCCTTAGAACCCTGTTGTGTGCTACTTCATGTTCATTGAATGCAGCCGGTTCTCTATCTCGTTGAAAATGAAGAAGGACTGCAAGAGAGTTCAAGGAAATGGCAAAAAACATTGACATTTTCAAAAAGCTTGATGTTAGAATATTCTAAAGGATCCACACACTGCTGCACAGATTGTGCTGTTTTCTCGCAGGTTGCTTATATTTGATTATATTTGCGCATGTCCTTGCAGCAATATGCACACACAGATTTACGTGCCCTCTTTTAACTGAAATTCCAAACGTATGCTTGGGAAGTGGGAGCAGTGTGTGGTTTCACCCTGAAATTCTTCAGGGAGAAAAGGAGAGAAGAGAAACTTGGTAAAGTTGCAGGTTTACTCTGATTACAAAGTGCATTGGTGCCTTTTAGTAAAACTTCCTTCTTCTCAGTCTTGTTGCAGTTACATTTAAATAGAGCACGCTGGGGTAAGAACATGAGTGGGAGAACTCTGTTTGTCTTTACCGCTCAGATGTGTCTGGCACCAAACCAAAGCTGGGTGGTGGGGGAAGGCATTGTGCATGCGTTTGAACTCTGTTAAACATCTTGTGTCAGCTTTTGAACTCCCTTTTAAAAAAAAGTAGACACTGAAGGTTGAGGACATACTATGTTATCAAACACCGCAAAATATTGCATAATAATAAGATAAAGCACCTCCCCTGCTCTTTGTTTTTTAGGATGGGTGGTGGTAGGGTAATGACTCCATAATCTTTACTTAAAGCTGGCCATTTTTCCCGTACAGGAGTTGCACAGATGCAGCTGGACTCTGGCCACTCTCAAAGGTGACCAACTGCTGATTTTGGACATGCTTTTGCACGTGTTTGGATTTCAAAGTGTTCTAGAAAGCTGTTTCTCGTGGGTCTTGCAGGGGGAAGACACAAAGACAGGCAAAATGGCTCGTTTCTGTCAGAAAAGTCCTTCTGCTGTTTGCTTTTGTGAGCGGGGGCACCTCTGACCCTCTCCGAAACACTCAAGCGTTCACTTTCTGTCTCCAAACATTTCTTTCACAGCACTCTCAGTTTTCCTCCACTGCAGAAATGAACTTGTATGGTTTCAATTAGGCTCTCAGGGACGTGTGAGGGTTCTCTCTTGAATGCTTTCTACATGCGCAGCATGTCTGTCTCTGTTACTGTCTCATCCTCTCCTTTAGCATTAAGGGATTATTATTATTAGACTTCCCTCCCACTTCTGTTTTCTATACATTCCCACTGTCTGCACTTTTATTCTTTCCCTGTCTTCATCTCTCTCTGTTTGGAGTAGCTTGTCGGTAGGTCTGTTAAACAGTTGCACTTGGGCATGCAGGAGAGTTAACCCAAAGGAAACAAAGCAAGGTCAAAGCAAGGGAGGCTTTCCAGTGTATTAAAGAAGAAAAGTCACCTATCACATATAAGCTCACTCCTTGTCTATGCTCTCCGATTTTCTGTCTTTTTTTCTTCTCTTATTAACTGCCTGACTTACCAATTGATGGCTTCCGTGTGCATGCGACTTGGATGGAATTTTTACATTTTGTATTAGTAGCTAAGCAGGAAAACCTCATTCTTGTTTTTACAGCCTCCCCTTCTTGTTCTCACTTCTCTCTCTAACACAGTGGCCCTTGTGTTTCTGAACTGTTTCCCCTGGCGGTCTGAACTCTTTCCATACCAAGTGGCCTGTCCACTGTTACCACCAAGATCCTCTGTGGTCGACCAGTGCAGGTAGCCACTGTGCAGTCTCAAGGCTTTGCTGGCGATATACTGTTACACTAATCACTACAATTTTCAGGGTTTATTTTTTATTTTATTTATTTTTTTGCTTTTTAGGTACGCCCTGCTTCATCATCAGTCTGGAAGTCATTGCCGTGGTTTTGACTTGTCTTTTCATCATTTGTAAACCAGCAACAGCGCTCTATCCTGATTATGTAATATCCCTGCAGTCATCGAGAGGTCACCGGTGGTCTGTACTTTGACCCACAGATATAATCTGACTAGATCTATTACACGGGCACCCTTTGCTGTTGCAGTTTTCCCCCAGCTAGCCAGGGTTTTAACCAAAAGGCTTTCTTCTTTGTTCTTGGCTTAACAAAAACAGTGACACTTAAAACCAAACAAAAAATATCTCCTCTTTGCCAGCAGGAATTTCCCTTTTGCTGATGTCACTTTTTTTGGTAACTTAAATTTTGCCTTTGGGACTTGCACTTTCTTCCTGCGGTTTCTATTTAGTCTGAAACATCTTTTGCATCTGGTTTTCGAATAAACAAGCAGCCACCATCTGTATTTGTCCAAACTGCAGTCAGTGCCTCTTCCTGATGTAGGTGGTATGCGATGGTTTTAGAGGCCAACCTGTCTGCTCTGGTCTACTGAGCCCAAATGGCCCATTTGAGCCCACACAGACAATTCAAGAAACATACACAGACACTCAAAGACAGAGCATGCTCAGGCATATGTCTGCGGGTGTCTGTTGTATGCATACTTTGCTATCTGCTTTATTATCCAGTACTGACAGCCCTAAATTATGTGTATATTTTGTGCAGTGTGGGTACTACTGTACATATAGTCAATGAATCACTTGTATCTTTTCGTTTTTTGCACAATATCCATTTTTATTGCAATGCTGTAAACTTTTATTACGTTACTATTACACTACTAGAGATTCCTTGAGAGTAATCATACAAATATTCGCATATGAACACAAATCCCTAATACCTTATTTTGTCTGGATACAGAAGATGTTGCATTTAAAGATAAACTCACAAGACACTCAATTTGCTAGTATCCTTTAGTCGTTGGACGCACTTCAACTCTTCATGGCATTAATTCAACAAGGTGCTGAAAACATTCTGCAGAGATTTTGGTCCATGTTGACATGTTAGTAACACACAGTTTTTGCAGATTTGTCAGCTGAATACCTGTTATTCAAATCTTCCACCGCATCCCAATGGTACTCTATTGGATTGAGACCTGATAACTGTGTCAGACCATCTGAGTACAGTGAAACCAATGTCATGGTCAACAAACCAGTTCGAGATTAAATGAACACATAGTACATTTTTTGAGTTACTGTTAACTTCCTATAAGAGTGATAGTTCTCCTCTGAAATCAACAAGGCACTTTTTCTGCCACTTATTGCATATTTTCCCTGTTTTTCGGGCCATTTTCTGTAAACTCTAGAGAAGATTGTGTGGGAATATTCATAAATCAGCACTTTCTGACATGCTCAGACCAGCCTGTCTGGCGCTAACAAGCATGCCACGTTCAAAGCCACTTAAATCTCCTTTTTTCCCCATTCTCATCCATGGTTTGAATGTCGGCAGGCCAGCTAGACCATGTCTAAATGCCTAAATGCATTCAATTCCTCCTGTGTGATTGGCTGGTTAGTAATTTGTGTTAAAAAGCCACACAACATGTGTACCTGACAAAGTGATTGGTCAGTGTAGCATAATTGGTAAAAACCATCCTGGAGAGCACTTCACAGAAAAATGTAAGAGAGATTACTGTAGAAATGGATGACATTTTCGGCCTTAATCCCTGTCCAAAAAATCAAGCTACTTTTAATTGGTGCTTAGTTGGGGTCAGTATACACTCAGCTTGGGTCTGGAGATCTTTCACTTATTGCTTTATTATAACACGTTACTTTGGTAGGTGCTTGAAGGCATTTGATGCTGTGTTCTCAACAGACCAGAGCTGTCTCTGGGCAGGGTCCAGTTTGCACTTCACTGTCACTTTGTTGTTGTTATGTGAAATATTTTATGATTCATATGTGCAAATGTCCACACCCTCTGACAACATCTCATGCGTGAACTAAAATTGGGCAATTGTTGCAATGCAAATTAAAATCCAATTTGATTTTGATCATATGCTTTTTGTATATAATCAGAGAATGCTTAAAAACTGAGACTACAACAAAAGTAATCTCACTGTTTGATTAGTAACTCTAATTCCAATACTGAAGGTAGGAATGGTTGTGCGTTCACGGCATTACAGATGTATGAATGTAATATGAATGTTATAATCTGTTAATTTTTTATGTGTTACACCGAGCGCTGCTCATAAAATGACATAAGGTAAAAAATAATAGGACTTTGGATAAGGCACATTAAAGCTGGTTCAGCAGGGAGACAATATATTCAGTTAGATCAACACTCCCTGCAAACTGTCCCCAAAACATATTCCTCAGACTTGGGTATTTATTCAGCGGTTTGTTTTCATTTGTGTCGACAACTTAAAGCTCTTTTGCTCATCTAAAGACTGCATGCATCAATTGTCTTATTAAAAAGTTATTGGTTTCTTTGAAAAATAAATTCCTCACAACTGAGCCAGAAATGCAAAAAAGTAATTAGCAACAAGAAAAAAGAAAAAAAAAAACCTCAAAGAACATGCTGTATCTTTATCGTTGTAAAGTAACCCGGAGACAATTAAATGTCACTCTTGCTAGCAGGCAGGACTTTTGCTGAACTTGTGGATACAACTGTGTTCCAGACTGGGCACAGACATGACACTATCCACACAAAAATTATGAACAAAAAAATGAACTATGATTAAGGTCTCTGAGGCAAAAGAGAGGACTCGAATTCTTTGCAGAGGTTTATTTTCACGTAGTCAAAACGCAGGGACACGTTGCTACCACATTTTACGTCTAGACCAAACTCTATTCTTGTTCAGGACAGATGTTATAGTGGCAGGAAAACAGTCTGTGTGATATTTAGAGACGCCCCTGAGGATAAATGGGCCTTCTGTAGATGTTCTAAGATGGAGGGAGAGTTTTTTTTTTTCTTTTTCTTTGACCACTTTGGGTTGGCATACACTGACCAGTGGTAGCTGGAGTGGGAAATAATACCAGAGTGGAAGGACTAAACTAGTCTGCTGTGGCCATGGGGCTAACCAAAGGGACGGGTTTAGCCTGAGTGGGTTTATTATGGTCACAGCTGGAATGTGTGCTGGATAATGTAGAGTGACTATGCCAATAGTTGTCTAGAAGCTTGATAACCAGATAAACTAGATAAAAAGAGAGATAGACCAGCACCACAGTTACATATATAAATGGGTAGGTATACATCACAAGTGGGTTTGACCCCCTTTTCTTCATGGCATAGATTCAAAAGCTTCTGGAAATATTCTTTATAGATTTTGGTCCATATTGACATGATAGCATCTGCAATTCCTGCAGATTTGTTAACTTCACATCTGTTATGCAAATCTTCCATTCCACCACAGCCCAAAGGTGCTCTATTGTGACATGGCTTGTTATCCTGGTCAAAGTATCCATCACAAGATCAGTACACTGTGGACATAAAGGGCTAGACATGTTCAGCAACAATACTTAGGCTGTGGTGTTTGAATCATTCTCAGTATTTTATGGGGCTCAAATATTTTCACCAAGAAAATATCTTCCACACCATTACCCCACCAGCAGCCTGAACTATTGATTCACGGCAAGGTGGATCCATGCTTTCATGTTTTTTATGCCAAATTTTAACTCAGCCAACAATGTCACAGCAGAAATTGATACTCATGAGACAAGCCAACATTTTTCCAATCATCTGTTGTCTAATTTTGAGCGAGTGAGTGTGAACTGTAGCCTCAGTTTTCTGTTCTTAGTGGACATGAACGGCACCCAGTGTGATCTTCTGCTGCTGTAGGATGTTTGCTTCTGGGTTCAGTGATGCCCTTCTGCATAGCTTGGTTGTAAGCAGAGGTCATTTATATAATATAATACAATTATTATTATTATGCCAGTTTAAATGGCTTAAACTGAAAGCACTTACGTTGGCAAATACTTAAATAGTGATACACAGGGGATGTGTCTGGATCTCCTCAACAAGTCTCTCTGTGCTTTCAACCTGAGTCTAATCTAGTCTGGACTTTATACGTGGCACAAGTCTCTCATTGTGTTAAAACATGCCACTCATCAGCTTCATAAACATTTACCACAGGATCTATAACATGTTCTCTTGCTTGCACACTGGCACATAAATACATAGAAAGAAGAAAGACAGGCACAGTTAGGCAGATAATGTTAGGTAGTGACTTAGAAGACCAATTCATTAAGTTCTTCTTGGGTTTGGAGAGACAGCTCGCTGGAAGGGAATTGCTCCATATAATGGCTTCAGTGAAAGAAACTGAAGGTTTATTTTTGCTTCATTTGATTAGAGATCATTTGTAGATGGACAGAAGATTTCTCAGTGAAGTGCAAAGTATTTCCCCAGATACATTCTCAGCTGTTTTTGCTTGTAGCTAGCTACATGCCCTGTCTGTTCTTCACAATGGAACGACACCATCTGCATTGACAGGCTTGTTCCACTGTATGAGTCTGAAAGACGGTAAGAGAGCTGCGGTTTGGTACAGTTGGCCTTAGTCAGCACACATGTGTGTCTGTATGTGTGCGCGGGGTGCACGTTGGCAGACCTGTCGGCCTCCCCCTCTTTTTTTCTTTTTGGCTCTGATAACACAAGGGATTCATGACTCATATATTTTGGCATGAAATGTGCACACCCATACACATGCGCATATTAACATAGCCAGCAGGCTGTGAGAACAACCAACTGTAGAGTAAAAAAAAGACAATTACCATCATTATTAGGCAATAAATAATAATATTTACAGTCTTGACATATTCATATTTGCACCTGATGACAATGTTGGAGTTTGACAGTGCAAATGGCAAGAACAGCAGACCAAGAAACAGACATACAGGCTCTATGTGGTTTTAAAAGAAATGGTTTATTTGGGAAATTTGGTAGGCTGCTGTAAATATGAAACTACAATCAGCCTTGTTTGCTTTGCAAAATGACTGGAAACCAGTAGAAACAGCTTGCCTGCATGTGCCCTGATATTTAAAAAAACAAAACTGCTTACATTACCTTTTAAGTTCACTAATTAACACGCCACATTTTGGTGGTTTGACCTATATAGTAAATGGTGTGTGAACAAACCGCAAACTTGTGGCTTTACATGGCTTTTTATGTGCAGTACTACATCCAGGCCAGGTTTCTGTGGTTCTGGATGATCTTCACTAGTTGTCTGGGAACCTGACAGATAATGAAACATATATTGTATTGTCAAACTGTCCAACTAACACGTACATGTGGCAGATATTTATACACATAACACACTTGTTACTGTATCGAGCACTCTTGGTGTTTTTAGATAAAGGAAAATAGCTCTAAACACATGAAACTACATGATTTCAAATGCAATACACACACACCCCGACCCTCTACTTTATAACACAAACAATTCCTATATTATAAGGAGAAAAACTGTGTTTAGAAGATCTTGAACATTCAGCTTTGTTTGGCTGGAGGCAGAAAATAAAGAAAACTGAAAGAAAAAATAAAAGAAAACTGTTATGAACACACATCAACCTCGAGAAATGTCTTTTCGTTTTTTCTCAAAAACCCCTTTTCCACCCCCACACCCCATTTCTGCCCACTCCACAATCACTCAGCTTTCCCACTAATTCTTTCAACATGTTCAGCATTACTGCTTTAGTTGTTGCCAGATATTGACAGATTGCCAGATGTTGACAGATATGCTGTAATAAAGCAGATACTCTTTATCTGTGTCAACTTCTCCTTTATGTTGCACATAAATGCACACAATAATGTGATGTCAAACACTGACATTTTCATGTTTTCTATTCTATAAAAGCATTCAATGCAAAGTGCTCATGAAGATTAAAAAAAAAAGTGTGATACTCAGCAAATGGGTTCAGGTAATCCTCAAATTCCTGGTATAAAGAGTACTGAGGAAAACCTGCATATGGACCAGGAGAACATCCAAACTCCACACAGTAAGGCCCAAGATGCAGGTTCTTATTAAGGACTCTCTTGCAAATCTTTTAGGATTTTGTGAGAAGTTTCCACTGAAGACCTTTGAAAATTCATTTTCTTCTCTCCCTCTCTTCCTCTGTTTGCGCCACCAGCAGTGACTGACCTGTATCCCTTCCTCATCCAACTTCCGAAATTGACCTGATTGCCAGGCTCCATCCTCTCCTCTCCTGTCATGCATCTCCTTGTTTCCCTCCTGCTCTTGCTACTCCTTGGATCAGCGGAACCCCGGAGAGGCCCTCGGTCAAAGGCTGTGGAGAGGGGCGCACGGGGCCATGTACGGGGTAGAGGCAGGCCCGGCATCATGAGGCGTCAAACTGAGGTGTGCTTGGAATACATGGAGTCAGGAGAAAAATACCTTGACTGCCAGGATAGGCAGCTGACCACTGTGATGCAGGACTGGCCCAAAGATATCCACCACCTACTGCTGGCGAGAAATAGGATTCAGGTATTTACAGGCAGATTTCTGTTCACCTGGTGCAAAAATAACAACTGATGTTAATTACAGCGGACTGGAGATCTTTTTTTTTTGCAAGAAATTGGGTTCTTTGCAGCAATTAAGCCTGAGTTAAGTATCCATAATCTATTACTCTCTATGCTTCAGATGGCTTGTTGATGCCATGAGCATCTGTGCACCAGTTATTTGGGAGCAAGATCAAAGACAGACTTTTCTTCCTTATGTGTGCAGCTTTTTGCATGTCTGAGCAAGTACAGGATGTTTATGTCGCAGGTGCTGAGAGAACTGAAACAAAATGTTAGCCTGCAGGATAATAAGTGGAAATGACTGAGCAATAGACACTGATGAAAGCAATGAAAACAGGTATAACTTATGCGGGAAGTCTTCGGCACTTTGTTTTGGATTTAAATAGGATATATTTTATCATTTAAAACATCTTTAACATGTATTTTTTACACTAAAAATATGTAATTTGAAAAGTTAGATACTTGGAATTACAGATAGAGAAAACTGATCCATGCTGTGTCTTTCACCACTTGCAGCACTTTGGGTTTACTGTTGCTGTTCAGAAATGGTAATCTTAACATAGTGCACCACTGTATTTTCCAAATGTCTGACATCTGGCTCCAGCAATATGGGAATTTTAAACTTCAGGCTCTGAAACAGTTGCCTATACATCAGTGGGTAATGCCACAGTAGTTATGGCCATTTTTTATATAGAATCTGTGGTATAACATGGGGTCAAATGGCCGTAGGAGGCTAAATTCCTACAAGCTGCAAACTGCAGACGATTGAAGTTTTTTAGTACAGTAAAGATAAGAATAATGCACAAGTAAGCTGATGGTAAATGCTACCATATTGTCCAGAAATGCAAATAAAACAACTCAAGTACATCTCTCCTTTCAGGTTTTGAGGGACAACATGTTTGCTCAGTTCACCCAGCTGAAGAGCTTGGATCTCCAGCAGAACCGCATCTCCAGGGTGGAGGATGATGCGTTCAGTGGCCTCTCCCAGCTCAAAACCCTGCTCCTCCAGCACAACCAAATGACAACAGCCTCCGAGGAGGTCCTGCTCCCCCTACCCCGCCTTACTTATCTCCGTCTCTATGACAACCCGTGGAGCTGCCTGTGTCCCTTGGAAAGCTTGATCAGAAAACTGCAGCTGCCAGGCAACCGCAACTTGGGCAATTACGCCATATGTGCAGAGCCTCTTTCACTGAAGGGTCAGAAACTAAAAAAGTTGACTGTAGACCTGCTGTGTGAGGAAGACAAGGGGCCAGAACCTGGAGTTGTAGAACGGCCAAAGCCTCCGCCAAAAATAAGGAAGCCAGATGCCACCTCCATGTGCCGCACGTACATGTTTCCCAAACCGCTGCTGGACTGCAGCAACAAAGGTGAGAGATTGTCAAGTTCTGTCTCTCTATATCTTTATCTATACATTGTGACCTATTCTTTAAATCTGTGTCTTCTTGCCTTGAAATCTGAGGCAAGAAGACACAACTTGGATGCCATTATAATATAAGTTGACGTATGCAGGTCTTGGTTGGGGCAGCAGAGGTTACCTATTAGCAGCATTGCTATGAGGATGCTGGTTTGTCCAGATGTTTTAGAAGGACTGGTGTGAAGGTTTGTGCAGAAAAACTTGGACTAAAAGCACCTTATTAAAAAACTCATTTACAGAGTTTGTTATGTTCAAATGTTTTTTTATTAACTGTGAAATGGGGGAGGGGGGGGGGGGATATTTTTTTTGGACGGTGAGCATTATGTACTGGATGGGGAAGTTGTGGTTAGTAAGACCACACAAAAATCATCTTACATCCAAGCTTTATTCTTGGAAATGTGGTGAAAATAAGAAAATATTACCATGTACTAAACTGAGCTGGTGAAACATAGTAATCTTTATACTACATGTTTGTTTGCCTGTTAGAAAAGTTGCATTTCAAATTAACTACAAAGTACTTTATAAGACTAATTAGATGCTGAGTAGCCCAACTTTACATTTACGCCATAAACGCAACACAAAGAAGAAGCCATGTGGGGAGTAGGATGTGATTATTTTCTTATCACTGACAAAGTATCTCGAGGACTTCACTGAAAGAAAAGCCAGGGTGCAGTACATAGAAAATTATGGCATTTAACAGTTGTTTTCACTAACCTGTCAATCCGATTTAATTAATTTTCTCTAATTGAAGGAATGTTGTTCTGGAATGTGACTTTGACCTCGTGTATCATCCTAGCTTTAGTATATTGATATAACTTTTAGTCAAAGTTAAAAAGACATTATAGAAAAACACAGATGTTTATTATTAGTGCA
The DNA here is from genome assembly GCF_963969265.1 of Rhamphochromis sp. 'chilingali'. Classification (NCBI taxonomy): domain Eukaryota; kingdom Metazoa; phylum Chordata; class Actinopteri; order Cichliformes; family Cichlidae; genus Rhamphochromis; species Rhamphochromis sp. 'chilingali'. Next base: position 8,588,758 of record NC_137934.1, on the reverse strand, counting down.
ATAACAGAAAAATGATCAGCTTTAATTAAACTAAATGTAGGAATGAAATAAACTCTGACAAAGAACAATTTCATTGTTTCTGAATCAGACAGTATTTGTCCAATTTCAGGTGCTTTGCTAAACTTGGCCGCTTCTTTGTTGCAAACAGATAAACTGCTGTGAGAGGAGTACTTCATATGAAAAGGCACATTTATTAGCTTTGCTCAGCGCTCTTCGGGACACAGTCCTGCTTATTTGTTCATTGAAATTAGGCGCAAGAGTTTTTTTTGTTGAATTATGTTTGGATTATAATCAGGCGGCAAGCAGAGACGTGTTTGTTTTATTAGCAATTTCTACACTGGCTGTCTGAGCCTGGCTGGGCGCTCTCTTCTCCTTTTTCAAACTCTTGCTCAGTAGTGGAAAAGTTAGGATTAAAAAGTAAGGTTTCATATATATCATACATGTACAGGTTTTTGTGTGAAGGCAGATGTCTTTATCTGATCAGCCAGTATTTTAGGCTTGTTCTTGTTATTACCCATCATGTAATGTGACATTTGATGAGTTAAACTTTTGCAGTACTATGAAAAAGTATTTGCCCCTTCCTGACTTCTTCTTCGTTTCTTTTCTTTTTTCTTTTTGTGTGAATTTTATAGGATTTTTCACATCATCAAATAAATATTAATATTAGACAGACCACCTGAATAAAAGAAAAAAAAAATTGCAATGAAGCCAATGAGTCTTTGACATCGCTGTAGAGGAATTTTGGCCCACTCGTTTTTGCAGAATTGTTTTAATTCAGCCACATTGGAGGGTTTTTGAGGCTTTGCAGCGTTTAACATGTGGGTCATGCTAAAGGTTTCTTTGTTTTTCTGAGCCACCTTTTCTGACCCCAAAACAAAATGAACATTTTGGATTGGCCGAGTCAAAGTGCAAACTTAAAGGCATTTGAGATGCTGTTGCATGACCTTCAACAGAATTCCTCCACAGCGATGTGAAAGACTCACTGCCAGTCATTGCAAACACTTGATTGACAAGGACTTGTGCTTACCAGTTTTTAGGTTTAGGGGCAATTACTTTATCACAGCACTACACGTGCGCTCTAAACTTTGCAAATATAGTCCAAGTTCTCACCCAGGTTTTCACATCTGGTTCTATCTTTGCATTAAGCTGTCACTATGAGACTGTTGTCATAGTGACCCCAGTGTTGCCTTCAAAAAGACAGATGGCAATTTCTGAATTTGTGCAGATCCCTTGTGGTTACTTTCATGTGGCCTCTCCAGTTCCTCTTCTATCTTCTTTTTGTTGTCCTCTCACCATCCATTTAATTTAACACACTGTTTAACACACACTGAAACTCTGACACTTTCTGCGTCCATTATTCTGACCAAGTCCCACATGAGGATTTGAATACATCTATCAATGGCGAGCTTGTATCCTCCTGAGAAAGCAGTCTTTCATAGAGAATCGACAAGCCAAAACCACACAATGCAGCTTCTGTGTTGTAAGGACTTGAAGAAGCTTTTGCATATTTTCCTAATTATTTTTTTTCTACAGTAAGACATTTGAATATGTTCTTTATCTGAAGCATCATAAGGTTTCTCTGTTTTGCTCACAGGGTGAACATCCCATCCATCTCTCCACAACTTTCCTTTTTTATGCCCAGTAATGGTTCTCCCCATCCTGCCTCTTTCTAAACCACACCGCACCATAAAAGCTGTATGTGTTGTGTGAATATTCCTTAATATGGTGCAGCTGTTGTGCATGACAGTTAATTCCTGGTTTTGTGCTTTTGATTTGAAAGGATGCCCACGCTGCATATTTACTTCTCATTTTGTTCTTTTCCAGCACTTGTGTTTTCATTTAATAGTTGTATTAGCCGTGTGAAATCTAATCTAAGCATTACACTTACATGATTTCCCCCTAATCGTTTGTCTATTTGACAATCTAAGTGCTTAGAGTTTTCTTTGCTGTAATTCAGCCCAAATGAACTACTGTTGTAGTGTCTTGATGCATGAAACTAGCACTACTGAGGTCAGTTTCTTGACTATTAATATGGAAATTGTCATGACCAACAACAACCACTGATCAGAGACCACTGATCAATGGCCATTCACACAGGGTTGTGGAATTGCTGCAATCATAACATTGTAAGATGCTGTGATTCCTTCAGTTCAGAGATGGTCTTTCCCTTTTTCAGTAAACGGCCTCCTTGATTTCTTCAACTAACCTGTAGGTGTGAATAGAGTGCGGAGTCTTGGTCTGATGAGTTAGCTCTTTTGTGTTTTGCCATGCACTTCACCAGAGGTTGTGGGGTTTTCCCCGTTACTCTGTGGGGGACCAGATCCTTGGGGTGGACCAATTTTTGGCACAGAGTATTTTGGTGTTTGAAAGCCACAGGGACACAGTGTCTCTGTGGCTTAAATACTAACAAATCTTAAATACTGATCTGTATGCATTGGTTACACATCAACTTTTGAATCTTACAGTCTAAGAAGGCTAACTTGATATTTTTGGTTAACTTGATGTGTTGGTCCACTGAGTTAATGTGACCAGTGAACCGTGGTATATCGTCAGATTTGATTTTCACCCAGGTGTCATCCACATACCTGAACCAATGATTTGGTGGTGTTCCAGGGTAGGACAGCAGAGCCCTCTTTTCCACTTCTTCCATGAACAAGTTGGCCACAGTGGGTGAAACTGGGAAACTGTTGTTTGCCCATGTTTTGGGCTGACCAGTTTTTGTAAAAAATGTGGAAAGAAGACAGTTCCAAAAGCAAACACACTTGGTCAGTGCTGAGAGTGCTCCTGTTGTTGAAGTTGAGGTCATTCTGTAATTTCTTACGAGCTGCGTCCACTGCTTCAGTAATGAAAGATGTAATAACATCCCTTTGTCAACAAAATCTAATGTCTTTTGGATGTGGTGTTTAGAGCTGCCTACCAACGTGTTGAGAATTGAAGCCAGAAACTTTGAGATGTTATAGGTGAAGATGATGGGGAAGGCATACTGTAATAAAAGGATAGAGTACAAATAGCACAATGTATCTCCAACTGCCACATCTGTAAGAAAAATAAACATACAACACCTGGAACACAAACTTTTGAAAATGCACAGGTGCATAAATCAACAATATACCTGTGTGTGTGTGAGTGTGTGTGAGTGAGTGTGAGAGAGAGAAAGAGAGAGAGAGTGTGAGTGTGTATGTGTGTAGGTGTGTGTGTGTGCGTGTGTAGGTGTGTGTGTGTGTGAGTGTGAGTGTGAGAGAGAAAGAGAGAGAGTGTGAGTGTGTATGTGTGTAGGTGTGTGTGTGTGTGTGTGTGTGTGAGTGTGAGTGTGAGAGAGAAAGAGAGAGAGAGTGTCGAGTGTGAGTGTGTGTGTATGTGTATGGGTCTTTGTCACGAATGTACTTGAAAATGATGGTTAGAAGCCACAAAAACGAAGCCCGGGAGCCAGAAGCAGACAGAGATGGATCGGGGAAAACCGGGCCACCCGCAGCCCCCAAGAGTACTGAAGACCTAAGGCCAAACATCTTCACCCAGCAGGAGAAGGAGGGATAAGTAGACACCCCCCTCAGATTATACAGAGCACTGTGATTATATTGGTTTTAGGGCCATGATGTGATGTTAATGCCCATTTATCTACAGTGTCTTAGTAAAGTCCTTGGCCACTGTTATAAGAACAGTTTGAGTTCTTTATAGTTTGCTTCCAAGGACCCACACTATCTTTTAGTTGTTAAAGTACTCTTGAGCAATAGCTCTTCTGTGTTTTTCACAGGCTTTTAAGGTTTTCCTTTGGACATTGGCTGCTTTTTCGCTCATTTTTAGTCCAGTCTTGGTACATGACCATTTTCAGAATGTCTGTCAGGCTGAGTAGCCTGACAGACATTCTGAAAACTCATAAAAAAAGCACCCAACTTGATGGATGAACCAGTGTTGTGTCTACGCATAACAGAAACCTTAACTACACTAGAGTATATAAAATATTCTAGGAAGCCCCATCACTTCTGATATTGTAAGATGTTATACATAAGCCAGACGTGTTAAATGAGAGCAAAAATCTTCCATCTTTTAACAGTCCCCCCGCCCAACATTATAAATCTCATGATGATGCTCAGAAACCCAGTTTTATGTTCCTAGACATTGTTTTCAAAGCTGCTGTTACAGCCGGTAAATCATAGATTTCAGTGGTAACAAGTGCTGTGTAAAAACTTGGGACATTTGACATCTGAGTAGGCAGCACAAAAATGAGTCATTTGTATATGGTGACTTGGCTGCACATACACCCACACTCATAGCACTGTTATAGCTCTCTATGGATCTCGTGGATCACAGACAGCGGGCAGATCGTTAGCAGAAAAAAAAAAAGACCATATTTTAGGTTGAGGAGAAGTTGCTGTGGTTTCAAGGGTCCTGACTGCAATGTTAACTGTTTACCTTTTGGGAAACTTTTTTACTTTTTCACACTGGGGTGAAACGGTCACAGAAGCAATCAATGTAGCATGGGAGGAGCACTGAGTTGGTCACCGTCATAAATATAAAGTAAACAGAGTTACTAATAGGTTTTCCACTTAATAATAATCTCAACTCTGTTGCTAAGGGTTCTGAATAGACTAAGATTCATTGCACTGCATATCTGTGTTTCTTTCTCTGCCATGAAAGCATTTACATTTACAATTTAACAAGTAAGGTGCATTTGACCTCACATGACATGTGGAACCGAGAAAGGCCCATCCTAATATATAAACTACTTTATTGCATCCTAGTGCTACTATGCAACACATAATACTGCCTAACATAAACATGTGAAGTAACCTTTTCCCCTGTCAAAAGTGGGGTGTGCTTCCAAAAAAGCCATAAATGGCTGCTTACTATTCACTATGCACAGTGGACCCCCTGTAATCACATCAGCACTGTAAAAAATTAATGGCTTCACTTTCTGCTGTCTAAACAGTATAAAAAGGTTTTGCAACACGTGCTCTGAGTGAGTTCAGTGTTTTTGCACAAATTGAATATTTGCTTTGCAGGAATGACTGAAGCGCTTCATGATATTTTATGGAATCTGAAGCCAAGAAAGAAAAGACTCTGGCTACGGTCCGGTACTTCACTCCACATATCTATTTAAATCATCCTTAGTGCTAGCACATAAATAGTAGAGTGGGTTACACAGATAAATTTCCAGATTGATGCTCTGCACTCCTACTAAATAATGTAAATAGCTTCGTTCTTTGTATTGAGACTGTGTAAATACTGCATTTACTCCCTGTGTTCCTGTGTTTAACTAGTATTAGTTGTACTAATACAGGAACCTCTATGCACTGCATTGGTGAGTGGCCACGTATATTAGTGCTAAAAAGTTATTTAAAGTTGGCCTGTTGAAGTGAACCAGGTGATTCAACTTAGACTACAAATAATAGATTATGACATCTGTGAGAATTTAAAAAATATATATATATTTATAATGGATTTTTTAAATAGATTGGGTTTCCAAAAAGGAAACGTTTTCTCATGCAGCTATAAAGCATGAAGTCCTTTTAAAAAAAAGAAAAGTCCAAGAGGTACAGCTGTTCACCGAACTAATGACTTCAGCAGATTCAGTGAGAGCCCAGTGCAGTGATAAATGACTTTCACACTTCCTGACCCAGGTCCTTCCTCCGTATCTTCCTTCATTCATCTGTCTCATCAGTAGATACATGTTAACAGATGTTAAAGCAGGAAAGTGCTTAACACTTTATCTGCCATATCTGTGCCATGAAAAAAGTGACTCCTGATAAAAGCTTCCTGAAACTTCCTGAAAACACAATTATCTCCAAAAAAGAAGAACAAGCAAATCGGTCTCTGCTCACCCAACACCGTAGCTCAGCTTTTTGTTGAACTTTTACTACCCAGAGGGAAACATGGACTTCTGGTCACAGACACTACTGTCACAGCTGAATACACAGTGTAGGCGTAGGTCTTTATTTATGGTAAAACACCGAAGACCACAGATGTATCTGTCTTTGCAATGGAGGATTTGCGTTTGGCTCGGAAAACTGAAGTCCGATTTCTCACAAGGGAATCAGGAAGTTTAAGTCTAATGTTGGAATGACCGCATTTCCCTTTCCTAAAAAGCTGCTTTGACAACATTTCAGACACATTTACACCTATTGGCAGGCTGGGATTCCCTTTAGGTTTTCCAGAAGAAGATTTCTCGCCACATTGGACTGATAACATGTGCTGGAATGCTCTCTGAAGACAATTTTTGCTTCCCTGCATCACATCACAAAACAATAATCATTACACTTCCTGAGTCTGTTGGCTACATCTGTGTGTGTGCTGCATGTGTGTGTGTTTTCTTGGAGTCTGTGATGATTAATGGCACCATGCCTGCATAATAAAACCAGCTATAACATCTGTGGCAGTAAAGAGTACAACATCTGCGCTATAAATGTGTCTATAAGCATACTTCTGATGCAGCCTGTGTAAATAAATACATTCAGGAAACATCTTTGTATGCTTTGCCACACACATTTCATTCATGATTTTACTTACAAATCTACAAAAAGTTGGCATTCAATACCAAAGCAAAGCATTGTTTAATTATGTCTTAGGCCGCGCTTGCTGCCTATGCACACTTATGTTTCCTCCAGTCTATTTTGCTTCACAAACAATCAGCTATGATCCTTTTGATGATACAGGTTGCATGGGCCACCTAGTCTGTTTTAAACAGCGCTACAATGTGATTGGCACGGCAGATGGGACTTCCAATTTAAAAGATATTCATGATGTTGCCCACCATGACAGGTTCAACAAATCTAATGACTCAAAAAACCACAAAGCCACAAAGTCTAATCTGTGAAGGCTTTGATCCAAAACCTCCAAAAGGTAAACTGTGATCAGAGAAACCTGAATCTATTCATTGTTAGTGCCGAACATACAGGTTTCAGCCTTTTATTTTCAGTGGTTTTGTAGTGACAGCGTCAAATCTTTATTTCACCTCCCCCATCACGGCAGGAGGAACATTTATAAAATCTACCTCCGGTGTGGGACTTTAATTCAAAACTCCAGAGAGGCTCTGTTATAGAGATTGCGATACGTAGGACGCTTTGACTGTTTAGTGCATTACTGACTTCAAAGACAAGTATGAGTGTGTGTGAGTGATGCTTCCAGTGTAAGCAGAAAAGAGATCCCTCTGGCAAATAAGTGAAATGTTGTCATACATGATGTCCCCTTTGACTACATCTTGAAAATGTAAAAAGTTGCACACAACCTGCAAACCATCTTGAAGCCATAAAGATGCAGACACATTTCTGTCTGAGTTGAAGAGCCGGAAATGTTCACACCCTCTGTTCACATATCTTTTTTTTGTGTGCACTGATGATAGTAAAAACTTTTGTCTTTCAGGTATCATGAAAGTTGAAGGCCTAATGTTTCTGAACTTTTTCTGTCTGCAGATTTGATTAGCATCCCACCTGACCTGCCATCTGACATAGTGAGGATGGATCTGTCCAACAATAAAATAAAACATCTCAAGCCAAAACATTTTGTGCTGTCCAAAGACCTCAAACTTCTCAACCTCAGCAGTAACAACCTGCACCATATAGACACAGGTAACAGAAGCACCGCTCACATATTCTCTCTCTCCCACACACACATGTGAATCTGAGCATTCGTATCTGGATATCCAAGTATTTTGTGTTGTCACAGCACAGAAAACAGACCCAACTGCACAACTCAGAGATAAGATAAATTACATTTTTAAGGGTGGTTCAATTCAATTGTATCTATATAGCAGCCAATCACAACAATCTCTTTAAGGTGTTTTCTGCCAGGGGTTAATAATAAAAAATAATTAAATACAGAGTGGTGTATAAACAAAGAGATTTAAAAGTGGTGAGTGAAGAAGAAATGCTGAGTACATCATGGGAAGCCTCAGCCGCTTAGGCCTATTGCAGCTTTTCACAGGAGCTTTTGCAGGATTCGGGGTCACCTGATGCCCTAACTACACTACCTGGCTTGGATTTAACTAAGCAAATAGGTACAAGCCTCATATTGGACAATTACTGCATGGGGGATTATCTTTCAGCTGGCAACAACTTATTTAACCCCAACTGGTGCAATGAGTTCTTTCTCATTTCATAAACAACCGCGTCGAAAGACACATCTCATGATCGTGAAAAAGATGTTAGTGTGTTTGAGAAGGGTTAAATCATTGGCACCCATCAAGCTGAGAAAACATCTAAGGAGATTGCAGAAACTACTAAAACTGGGTTAAGAACTGTCTAGTGCATTATTAAAAAGTGGAAGGATACCCATCATCAGAAAAAAAAAAGTAGAACTCAGAGCTATGTTTAATAGTAAACATGCACAAAGCGAAGGGAACTCAAGGGATTGGGACTGAACAGCTGTGTAGCCATAAGAAAACCACTAATCAGTTTGGCAAACCAGGAAAAAGGGCTTCAATTTACTAGGGAGCATAACGATTGGACTCTGGAGCAATGGAAGAAGGTCATGTGGTCTGATGAGTCTAGATTTACCCTGTTCCAGAGTGATGGGCGCATCAGGATTCGAAGCAAGGCAGATGAAGTGATGTACCCATCGTGCCTAGTGCCTACTGTACAAGCCTGTGGGGAACGTGCTATGATCTGGGGTTGGTCAGGTCTAGGTTCAGCAACAGTATGTGGTCCCAGAAGGAGGTCTGACTATAGTGAATGACAAGGTTATTCCATCAATGGGTTTTTTCTTCCCTGATGGCATGGACATGTTCCAAGATGACAATGCCAGGAGACATCATTTTCACACATGGATTAGCCACCACAGAGTCCAGACCTTAACCCCATTGAGAGTCTTTGGGATGTGCTGGAGAAGGCTTTGCGCAGCGGTCAGTCTCTACCATCAGTGCAAGTTCTAGGTGAAAAATTAATGCACTGGATGGAAATAAATCTTGTGTCATTGCAGAAGCTTACCGAAACAATGCCACAGCGAATGCGTGCCGTAATCAAAGCTAAAGGCGGTCCAATGAAATATTAGAGTGCGTGACCTTTTTTATGGTGGCCAGGCAGTGTATATGCTTTATCAAGAATGAAAGTTTTTAGCTTAATCTTAAAAGTAACCAAGAAAGTTGCCAGTGATACAGTGATAACAGGATGTATCGACATTTCAACACATCCCCATTTTGCTGTACTAATGACTAAGAGTAAGACCCTGTGACGCAATTTGTTACAAATCATAGTCGATTGACAAACAGATGATCTGAAAGACGGGGATAATTGTGAAACAGTTAACCAAAACAGAGGGTAATCCTAGATTTAAAAACATTTTTACCATACCCATGATATCATATATATGCTTCTAGCTCTTGAGAAAGAGTTTTTTTAATCAGCAATATAAATCAAAGGTTTGAACTTTTACTTCTGCTATTTGCCAGGCAGACGTACTTGTGATAGGCTGCATTCACTATCGATAACTTGATAGCATTCTTAGCAATATTTTGAGTTCTGCATCAAAAGATTTTTTTAAATAACTCAAACAATATTTGTAGGCTTTTCCTAAAATAAGATTCAAAAAGCTTTTCCCTCTAACTTGCATTTACTATGCATCATTAATGACTAAGACCATGCAATTTCATATTTTAGTTACAATAAGCCAAGAAAAACAATAATTATACTTGACTACATTTTTGTAATGATAACAAGCAGAAATTCTGGCTACTCCTTGAGGGCAGGGGCAGGACAACCATCCTCTTTGCCTACAGAATCTCCCACAGTTCTCTATTCAGGAATGTCTTATAATGTCCCACTAGAGGATTAAACTCCTTGAACACATTGTGATATTTCACTTTTTTCCCTCAAGAAATACTGCACAATTATTATTTTTTTTATTTAAAATTTATTGAGATGAACCTGAGAAAGAAGCACATGTGCCACTCACAGGGAAAACAGATATCTGTGATTTATTAGAAAGATGTTGTTTATCACCTCATCTCTAAGCCTCACTGGCTTGTGCTCAGGGTTCATTTTGAGGACATCCAAGTCAATCAAAATGTGACATATTTAAAATTGTGAACAGGTTCATGGTACACACTGGGGAAAATGTGGCTAGAAATTGCAGTGCAAGCAAAATGATTGAATATGCAATGAACTTGCAATCTCATTACCTTTGAAATGGCTGTTTTGAAGACAGGGACCAGGTCTGTGACCACTCGCAGTTAGCTGTTATCTTCAAAGCAAGTCAAGCAAGTCAAGGCAGCAATAAAATGGCAATAAGACAGAAAAAGTCTGCTGCCAGTTTCTGATTAAATTTAATCAAGTTGCCATTTACATATAATAGTTGCTGCAGGACAGCAATTTAACTGCAAAATGACATAGCTGCTTGTCAACCTTGACCTATAATGGCTATCAATACATTGATGGTTGTTGCGCGCTCAACCACTGGGCAACCAACCACTACAACTACTCGCAACTGGCCTCAAGAGGCAAAAAATTGCAATGTAGTTTACTTAACTGCATTGTGACTGATTTATTAGAGAGTTCCCAAATCCTTTCCTTCCTTCAGAGGCACATAAATGCTTCTTTCCTTGTTTATTTCAGCAGTTCCCAAAATAATGTAAAATTACCCTATAGTTCATGAGAAAAAAAACCAATTTTTATGGAAATATGTAACATTGGACATTGACATGGACTAGATGAGAAAGTATTCGGAATACAAATTCGACCTCAGAAATAGAGGAGTACCATTAAAAAGTGAGAATTCATTAATCTCACCGAGCTAATTATGTGCGAGTCCATCCCTTTTCTGGCAAAGAGGGAAATTCAAAAAGCTTCATTATCCTGCAACAGCACATGCAAACAATCTACTGTAGCTCACCCCACTGTGTCTAACATTCTCTGGAAACTCAAACAGAAATTCAGTATAATTGTGAGAGCTTGTGATTGCCAGTGGCATGTGGTTTAAATCCCCAAACCCTCTTTTTAATCATGTCCACATTCAGAGTATATTCAAAAGAAAAAGTTGTTTATTTATGCTTTTCATGGGAAAGGTGGCCAGAGAGAAAAGAAACATGAATGAAAATGCAACATAAAAAAATCTGGCACATTGCATCAGTGTTCTCTTATTTGTGTTACTTTTTTCATGGAAGTCTTTGGCAGATTGTTTTGGTTTTCTAGGCCAGGCAAAACCCCAGAATAGACAAAGCAGTAATTTGATGGTCACAGGATAATGCAGTGCACTTAAAGCCTAATTTTCCTAATTTTCCTCAGACTAATAACTTTATATCTTAGAAAATGTAAAAGGAAAGGGTCCCACCCAAGGTTAAATAAATAAATAAATAAATAAATAAATAAATAAATAAATAAAAGTTCATAATAGTCTTTAACTAAGTCAGTTTATCCAGCTGGCATTATTTCTGTGTTATTGCAAGTGAAGTTTCAGTGACCGGATCGCGACTCTAAGTTTAGATGCTTAGATTAGGATCTCTTGAAGAGCATGGAAGAAAAGGTAAGTGTCCCTAATAAACAGTTTAGCCTTTAGGAAATGTGCTTCAGACTTTCTGGCAAAGTTGGATGAAAGGATTCATGTATTTCAGTTCCTGGGAAAGTAGCATGAATGTGGTCATTGTGGCTCCAACAAGCACATGAATAGTATCCAATTTGGGAGAGCCTCAAGCCTCATGAGTCCAGAGATAAGACATGGGAGGAGGAGGTGAAACGAGCATCCCTGCCTCCTTTATTACACTTCCTTCCTCTGCTATAGTTTCCTCTGTCTGTGTTGTTCTTGGAGATGAATGTTCATAAAGCTAATGTAGACACTGAAAGAACCTCAACACCCAACCAAACCAAAAAAAAACTTTTTCAGTCTTCCTTTTCAAGTTCCCAATGTCATGAATTTCCTCCTTCTTAGTTCTCTACCTCCATACGTTCCTCCCCCCCTTTCCGCTCTGTAAAGATCAAAGCCTGGCCAAAGGCTGGGGAGCGTGAAATGGTCTTTGCTGTCCCATTACTCCCACTGAGAATGCATCCATGGGCATGCACGTGCACACATTAGAAAATCAGACAGCTAACAGTGACTGGAAACATTTGAGAATATCAGCAGTCACCTTTTAAATCAAAATGTTTGATTTTGCGTGTCATGAAGCCCAGCTGAAACCCAGTGTCTATACAGGGAAACTGGCCTCGGCAGCTTGCACATCTGGAAAAGCACCGTCAATACTGAAAGGTTTTAGAGCAACGTATGCTCCTATTCAGATGGCATCTTTTTCAGGTCTTGCATATTTTAAGTAAGACAAGGCTAAACTTCATACGTCATGAATGGAATCAGCCTTTCACCAATTGAAAAAATTTGGCACAGCATGAAACCAAAAATGTGACCTAGAAGACCCAGGTATGTTGATAAGCTAGAAAAAAAGCTAGAAAAAAAGTTTGCGTTGTTTTGCAACTTTTATGGTACTGGGTTATAAAAAGACTTGATTACTTGATTATTCTTAAAGATAATCAATCAGTCAACAATGAACTAAAACGGTCCAAAAGCCAAAAAATATGTCAAAGACTGTGAGAAACTATGGTAGAGTTTAAACTGTGGCAATTTCTTTGTGTGTATTTTTCTTCCTTTTTAGTCATTTTATTCTCTGTTGAGTCTTAAATTGCTCTTTAAACCTCATGAATGCCAACAGAATGCTAACTAATTTAGTTTGCACTTTTCCCTGCTCCCAGCTGCATTTGCAGGCCTGCTGTACCTCCGTGAGCTTGACCTCTCCAACAACAGTCTCCAATACTTCCAGTACAGTGTACTAGAGGACCTCTACTTCCTACGGAAGCTCTCACTGGACAACAACCCGTGGTTCTGCGACTACAACATCCACTACCTAAATTACTGGCTCAAGCACCATCCTGGCGTCCATCACACTGGCTTGATCTGCTCAGGGCCGCCTGAGTTCAAGGGCTGGCGTGTCGCGGATTACGTCAAGACCTACAACGGGGAATGTCCTGTAGATAAACAAACAGAAGGGACAGATACAGGACAGGGGGCACAAGAACAGTCAGAAAATGACGCACAGAAGCCAGGGATGGACAATAGTGATGGACAGGGTGCAAATCTTCCACAACACCTGAAAAAGGCGGCACCAAACAAATTTAAAATCATCAGGCTGAGCTAAAATGCAGACGGCTCAGAGGACTGGTAGAAACGTATACAATAAGATTGAAATGGATGTCTGAGAACAAGCTGAACGATGGCTTAATAAAAGGAGGAACTCTGTTTTGTGGTAAAATCCATTACGTAGGCTATTAGGGATAAAGCTTCCCTGTTCTGTATGGGTTGCAGAAATACCTAACTCTATCACTTTTCTCTCTTACAGTAATTTTAATTTTGACTTCAGGATATACTTTTTTTTTCTTCTAAAAAGTAGTTTTTGGTCTTTTGGTATTAACGTATGCTTTTGTCTACTTGTTTTCAGGAAATAAAATTTGTTGTTTTTTGTATTGTTTTTTTCTGAAAATGTGTTTTACTATGTGATCGAAAATTTCCAGATACATTGCAGGTAATGTGTCAAGGATCACAAATGATTATTGCTAAAGTGTTCCATATTCCATATCATTAGCTGCTTATGGTGGGGGGGGGGGGGGGGGGGGGGGTGCTGGAGCCCATTTCAGGCACAGGCACAGAGAAGGGTATCTAAACACCACATAGAAACTCCCAACACGATAAGAAGGTTCTTGCTGTTTACTGATCGCCACCGGAGACTCCCAAGCAATGAAAAATTATCCATACAATGTAATACTGATCAATTTAAAAGGTACCCAAGAAGCTTAAATTTATAATGTTTTTTTTTTCTTAAATACATAACATAATGAGTCCCAAGACGAACCTAATACAATTTAATGTTCTTTTTTTTTTTTTTCAAGGACAAGGCACATTAATCACCATTAGTATAAATGTGCTATTTTTTGCCAAATGGCTCATTTTGAGTTGCTGTTCCTGGGCCAGATGTTAAATTATCCATTAAAGGGCTGTAAAACATAAAAGAACACAATTAAAGGCCATTAGAAAATAGAGGAAGGAAAAAATAAAACAGGGTCAAAACTTGAGAGAATGGAGCAGGTAGCATGGAAACAATGCTGTGCAATAGTCTAGGAAAATGGGAAATGTGTGTTTGCTGAAGTCTAGCAAGCTTTAAAGTCAGTATTTGGTGTGATCACTGTTATTCTTCAACACACCCTGAACTCTTATAGGAAAAATTCTTGAATTCATAATTCCATCAATTTAGGCAAGATTTCCTATACCACTGAAATGCAGCCCCAAACCATCACAGAGCCTCCAGAGTGTTTTATAGATGGCTGTAGACACCCCTTTCCTTAATTTCTCTGTGTATAGTGATTATTTCAGGCAGAAATTACAAATTTGGATTTATCCCTCCATAAGATCTGTTTCCAGTGAACTTCAGTTCAGTGCTTGTGTAATTTGGCATACCTCAGCTTTTTCTTCCCGTTTCCCTTTCCTAAGAAAGGATTCTTGACAGTCATCCTTCCACCTAGACTATGTGAACTGAGGCTTCAGTGAAAAGCAGATGGATCAACTGAAGGTCCAGATCCATCTCTCAGGTCCCTTGTTAGGTCTTTACTGGACTGGACTTTATTTCTTAAAGGCATGGCTGTCAGATACTGTTCATCTGTTGTGGATAGTTTTATACACCTACCACTTCTTTTCTCCTCTAGTTGTCTAATTTCATGGTTTTTGGCTTTGGGAATCACCTTATTATTGCAAAATTACAATTTTATGACTGTTGATCTGTGTTATTGTTGGATTTTTTTTTCCTGGATTCACCCAAAGAAATGGGAACAAATGTGTTTGTGATAAAGCCAGCTAGTAACAAAATGAAGTAAAGATATATAATTTAAAAAGTTGTTCTTTGCTAAGTTGTCTGTTGCACATAGACACAACACTGGTTTGCCCTTAAACCTAGATGCCTTTTTAAGCTTGAATGATTCATAGGTCTGTGTTAAATAGTTTGACATAAAAAACAAACAAACACTTTTCTGGTGAGAAACAAGGACTGGATTGAAAATGAGTGAAAAAGTACCACTTTAAAATATGGCTTTTAAAAGTCTGGTTCCTTTGAGACAAAATATAAGGAATTGATGAGTGGCTCAAGACTTTTGCGCAGTACTGTGTATAACATAAAAAGGAGTCTGGAACAAACAGCAGAGTCAGTTAAACCATAATGACATAACAGCCCTTTACATTACAGATGACAAAGATTAAGCTAACTAATCAGACAAAACTGACTAAAAGGAAAGGAAGTGAGCACCGATGATGGCAATCTAACTGCTTTTAAACCAGACTGCGTGCAAAGAAATGATAATCCAAGCAATAATTCATTCTTAAAGAATAACTCACAGACTGGATCAAGGAGAAAAAAAATACAAAACTCACATGTATTTATAATTTGTTGCTTGTCAGATGCAGCACAATGTTACTGATAAGGGACCAGGCTACACCTGGATGGTCTTTTTAAGCACTGGATAACCAAAACAACAAACACTGATGATCAGCATAGCATTTGTTACATTGCTTCAAGGCTGGTGTTTCAGTGAGGTCTGCCAACTTTGCATCCTGGTTTTGACCCTGTCAGCTATGTTTAGAGGAAGTAGTCTTGGCGTGGTTCTGCCTTTAGGCTAATGAGACTTTTTCCTGCCTCCTGGTTTTCATATAAACTTGGTTAATTGTTTTTAGTGCCCTGACAGATGTTCCAAATAACCTTAGTCTTTAAGTCAATAAACAATCAGCCTACCTCATGCACAATGTGTAACAGCACAGTGCCATCTTGTGTTAACTCATAAGGAAGGCACCCATTCAGTACTCATCAGCCCAGCCCTTCTCAGGAAAGTTCCCCTATAATCGGCTGGGAACTTAAAAGCAAGTATGAATTACTGTATGAACTGTGAACTATATTAATTTCTGGTGAATGTGGCCTTCTTAGTCTCAGGATCCCCCTCATTAACACACTAAAAATAAGGACATATGTTGGAAAAAAAAACCCAACCTTCAGAAAATTTCACAAGTGCAGACCATGGTGCATTAAAGGCAGTTTCATTTTGTTCACAAGCATTAAAGCACAACAAAGTGCAACCTCTCACAGACATTTTTAAGCATGTAAGATATCATTATCCGTGTATCTTTTGTATCTTAGAAAAAACACAAGGGCTTAAAAATGACATTATTCACAGTGATTTGGCTCATAGCAGACCCCCCTCTGGACTTTTTCAAACACACTGCAGCAGCAGAGGATCACAGCTCATTACAGAGACAACACAAGAGGTCACTTGGGTGAAATACTCAGTCCTCTGAAAGCATTTAGTAACAACATCTAATTGTCTTTCACTGGCTTTTCAAAAGCTCTATAAAGGCACAAAGAAAAAACTTCAACAAAAAAAAAAGAAAGTAAGAAAGAAAATTGGGACTTTTTTGTGTTTAACTGATTGCACATTTGTTCCCAGTAGGTGTGATTGTAACTTGTAAAAACAGCCATAATAGCTCTTCAGTTTATAAATGAATTGCTGGATTCATTTTAAGTAGCCTCATGACATCTTGTGGAAATAAAATGGTATTAAATGGGAGACAAAAGCAGTCCAAGTAATGCTTGACATGAATGAGAAACGTTTACTGGAACTTTCCCACAACACTGATTACTCCCATCACCACTCTGTTATTCTCTAAATGAAAAGACTGGTCAACTATTTTTCAGGTCAGGTAAGTCACAAAAAAAGTACACTGGTTGTTTTCTTGCTTGTTTTTTTAAGGCAATTATTTTCTGATAATTGCCTGAATCCCCTCGATGCATATATTGTTGAATGTTCTTGAGCCTGTGCTCGCCCTTATTCCCACAGTGATATATCTCCTTCAGTTCTTCAGCTCCATCTTTCTCTTGCTGCCAACATCCAACGTCGGTCCCTTTTCTTGTCCTGTCTGCATTTGTATCAGCAACACGATTTTTTTTCTGGTGTGTGTGTGTTGGCACTTATGGTGCCATTGATTGGCCGAGAGTTGGCTCGCAGCAGAACTCGAGGCGTGTCCTTGCTCTCGGAGTCTTCAGGCTGCACGTTAAGGCCGTTACGAGACAGCAGCTCTCTGGCCATCAGCATGAAGGCTTCGTCCACATGCTGACTATCCTAGAAAAATATAAAAAAAGCTCTATATAACAAGTATCATCAGCATTAAATGGTCCCATCTATTTATTATATGCGTGTATTACCTTTGCAGATGTTTCTAGTGCAGCCAAAATGCCTTTTTGTTTTGCCAGATTGCAGGCTTCTTGAAACTGAACCTCCCGTTCCTGCTCCAGGTCACATTTATTACCTAAATGGAGAGAATAAAGAAGCTAAGTGATGTACACACAGTGACACAGGTTCTGTTAATATTACCTTGCACCTAATTTACATAATAAAGTCAAACTCTACTCGTGTCCATACAGTACTGTGAGCAGTAACACATGTTAATTTTAAAATGTAGTAAGCAGCAGCAAGACTCCCAAGACACAAATCAAGCTTAATTGACTAAAGATAGGGCATTAAGTTAGAAAGAACAAAAACAGGTGGCTGGGTTGCAAAGTGGCTTGCAGATCGCAGGAACAGTTGAAAATGATACAATTGTATATTTTGCATAAGCAGGCCATGCTAACTACAATATTTCTTTATTTAGTTGAGCATGGTATCATTTTCACTTAAAAACAAAAGTGCATTTCTTCAGTCAAAGCATCCTACTCACCAAGCAGCATTCACTTATTTACACAATGACTGATGCATCACACCAGTTTTGGGGGGGAATTGGGAAAGACATTCATGATTCAACCACTGAACATCTGTGTGAACAAGCCTTTCGAACTCCTTAGCCACATCACAGGAGAACGTTTTCACAGTAATCTGTGTAAAAACTGCCAGGAGAAGAGGCTTTTTCTCATTTAAAGGCTATTGTAATCAAATTCCCAGTATTCTTTAGGGCTAACAGCATACCAAGAAATCTTCATTTCCTTAATGCTTTCAGTCGTTATCAGTCCTATCAGCACTCACCTATGAGGACGAGAACCACATTGGCTGCTCCATATAGCTCCACCTCTTCTATCCAGTGCTTCACCGAGTCAAAAGTTGAACGCCGTGTGATGTCATAGGCAATCACCGCGCCGTGAGCGCTGCGGTAGTAGCTCTGGGTGATCGTACGAAATCTTTCCTGACCTGCTGTGTCCCATACTTGCATCTGCAACAATAAATCATATTTAAGAAATTACAGGAGGATGGTATCATAGTAAAGTAAAGAGTATTATTACTATATCGAGACAATCATTTCTGGATTAAGGTTTTTGTTCTCAGTGCTCTGTATCAGTGAAGTACTTACTCCAAATAAAGATATCAGGATTTTGGAACATGAAAATTTCCACCTAGTGCAAGGCAGCTCAGTGGATACAGATGTTAATCTTTCAAAATGTGATATGGAGTGCCCCGCAACACGAGTGCTATCTGGACCACCCACCTACACACATAAATGCTCACACAGTTGAGCACTCATTAGTCTTCCCCTGAATAACAGTCCCCGAGGACCAGACAGACCTTGTTAGTGTGGTAACAACTGTCATAGTAACAAACGAGACTCACCAACCCCACCCCATTTGTTTTAATGCTATGTGATGGTTACACCTAATGCAGATTATAGACATATGCTCAGATCTTTTTTGAGCATAGACTTCTACATGCATATGATGCTGATCAATATAAATCTGCAATGCCTTTAAAACAGGCTAATGACTCTTTTATGTCGATGTGAACGGCCTCGTTTTGTGACTAAGTAACTCTTTGTAGGGGCTTTCAAATACCTGCTTTTCTGCCTTAATGAACATCATACGAAAAGTCTATCATTTCAATAACAGAAGAACCCAACAAAATAATTTATAAGAAATTAATTTTAAGTTCCTATTGGTCCATACGACTGTGATATAACTTCTGATCACCAAGATATCCAGATATTTTTAATACCAATAGTCTGAATTATGAGGTCTTAGGCTTGCAAAATTAGATGGTGTTGTAAGACTACTTATGAATTACATCACCAGTGTGTGAATGTGTGTGTGAATGGGTGGATGACTGGATATGTAAAGCGCTTTGGGGTCCTTAGGGACTAGTAAAGCGCTATAAAAATACAGGCCATTTACCATTTTACCATGAATTGATTGAATCTTTAAGATGATCCTACACTGTGATTTGCCGATGCTTAAAAACAGACAGGCTAAAGTGAAAAATAGAAAGTTTTCAGAAGATTCAATGCAGCTGAAATGATACCAGTTAACACAGAATCTTTAAACATCCACAGTTAAAACTCGCCATTTGAAGTTGGACTACTTCCCTTTGCGTGCTTTTTTTTTTTTTAGAAATAGTTCACATCATTGCTATACTAACGCACGGATAGTTGTAATATTTCCCCTAGCTTTAAAAAGATGATCTATTAGTTAAGGAGAGAATGCATGCCATGAATTTATATCATGCAACCATCTGTTTGCCCACCAAACACTGCAGTTACTGTATTTGTGTGTTTGTCTTGAATGACATACTGTTTCTTCCCCTGTGATTGATGAAGTTAGAAATTAGGGGAACAAAAAGGAGGCATTAAAAAGCCACACTACCATGTCTGTGTTTACTGATCAGTGCAGATAGTGAATGAACATGTATTATACACAAGCCACGACTTAACTGTATGAATAAGGAGCTAGATGTATTTATCCAAGTAGGCATTCAGACCAGAAGTATATCACAGCAATCATGATCCACCCAAACAATTAGTTCCTTTTTTTGTGTGTAATGACAGCACAGAGAAGTTTATTTTTACTCATACAAAAGGTCAAGCAGAGAAACCTGAACTACAGGTCCTTCGTGTGAGTGGCTGGCGTGACCCGTTTACAACTCAGCATACAGTAACTCGCACTGTAACCGAACGACTCCCCATTGTTATATCATTTACTGAGAAAATGAGAGAAGTTCATCACATCTGCACATTTAAAAGAACTATTGTTCCATTCATCCAGGTTCCTCACTCCTCATGACATGAGCAGACCTGTCCTAAATGATATATTTAATCTAATCAACAGCATATGGACCGGCTAAAGTGACTTAAAATAGATGTATTAACTAGTACATTAACTAGTAAGCCAGAAACTTAACTTGGATTTTTTTTTTTAGCCTAACTCAAGCCTCAGAAAAGGAAAAACCCAAACTCTCTCCCACAAACGCTACCAACTGCCTTTCACACACACACGCACAGACACGCACATTACGGGGAACTCACCTTCACCTTCTTCCCCTCAATGTTCAGTGTCCGTACAGTGAAATCTACTCCGATGGTGTTCTGCTGTTTCTCTGAGAAAATCCCAGACTTGAAATTCTGAATCACGCAGGTCTTCCCCACGTTTGAGTCTCCAATAAGGATTAACTTAAACAGGAAGTCAAAAGTATCATCATGTTCAGGTGCTGGCATCTCCATGATGAAGTCACAGTGGAATGTGTGTCTTTTCCTGGGAATAAATGGAAGGAAATGATCCCTCCAGTAATGTAGATCGCTAGGAATGGGTTTTCTTTGAGGGTAAGAGACGCTGGGTTATCTTTGAATTTGAATCAAGACTCAGTCACAAGAAGGAATATGGATATCAAACTTGTGGTGTGTTCAAAGTTTCAACAGGGAACAACTGAAAAAATGCCCTGGCTCCTTCTTCTTCTAACAAAATCTACAGTTGGTAAGCAGGCTAGATTTCCATCAGCAGAGTAGGTTTAGGTAAATATGGCCTGCAAAACCAGTTTAAGGCTGGTGGAAGGTTTGTCAAGATAGAGAGCAGTTCAAAGGTTAAAAAAGCTTCAGACAATCCATCCAGTCATTCAAAAAAATTTCCTAATAAGTCTGCATGTCTTCTGTTTTTAGTTCAGTCTGCCCCTCTTGTGTTCTTTCAAACAAAACCGTCTGAGTTCTGCTTTTCTTTTCAGCAACTTCTCAGTTGTTGACCCACTTTTTAGCCCCCAGCAAAAAACAGCACACGGCCTGTTGCCCCTTTGCACAGGTTCTGGCTGTCGCAGCAAAGGAGAGCTTCCTCAAAATAAGAATTTTTAAAGATGTGTGTCCGTAATCCAGGTTGTCTAATCCACCTGCTGCTCTTTCACACACGTGTCACTTTCCTCCACCTGACTCTCTCCCTCCCTTTTATTTTCTTCCCTCACCAGTTCTTCCTGTTTTCTTTTTCGCTGTTTAGAGCACCTGTCGTAACAATAGAAACCTGCTCTACCTGCTTTTCGCAAGTAACCCAGCCCAGCATCATTGTTGGATCCTGGGAAATGGAGTCTGTTGACCACCTACACACACAATATGTCTGCTGAAAATCAGAGAATATTACATTATTGAAACTAAGCATATTTCTTTAAGTATTATACTTGAACTCAAAGCTATTTACATTTTAGGTGCATAGGTTTTTCATATTTATATCCTGTTCATAGCCTGTACATAGCTTGTACTCACTACAGCCTGTACATACTTATAGTTATAGAATATTCACAACATACCTCATACTGTGTACATTATAACATAATAGACCCATTTCTGTAATATACTTACATATCTATATTATTGCTAATATATATTGTAATATATCTATATCACTAAAGCACTTCTGGATGGATGCAAACTGCATTTCGTTGCCCTGTACCTGTGCATGTGCAATGACAATAAAGTTGAATTCTATTCTATTCTATTCTATTCTGATGGGAAAGAGAAAGTGCACTCTTTTAAGTCACTTTTAAAATTTTGCATATTAGAACATAGTAAAAATTTCGGCCTTACTAGTTTCTAAAACATTTTTAGGAAAAACTACACAAAAATCAAAGAAATGTGTGAAAAACGGAGAAAATTCAATTATTCAGTAGCTTGAAGCACCAACTTTAGTAGCTATTACTGTGACATCGTCAGCCTTTGTCCCAATTCTTTTTACTGTATAAGTTTCAGTTCGCTAATTTATGCACAGCTCTCTTAAGGTCTTGCCTTAAGAGAGGTTGAGGTAGAAGTTTTGACTTCGACTGGGACATTGCAGCACCCTTTTCAGCCATTCTGTTGTAGATTTGATGCTGTGCTTGGAATCATCAAATCAAATCAATTTATTTATATAGCACTTTTCACAGGATAAAAACCACAAAGTGCTTCGCAGTAATATAAAACAGGAATACATAAAATACATTAATAAACAAACATACAGCACAAATCTAATTAAAATCTAAATAAATGAGTCTTAAGCTGCTTTTTAAAAGAATAAATACAATCAAGGCAACGTAATGATGGAGGGAGAGCGTTCCACAACCTGGGGGCCACCGCTCTAAAAGATCTATCACCTCATGGTCATGACGCATGACCCCTTTTCAGCCAAGCTTTAGCCATCAGATGGATGTCCTCACATCTGACTGTAGAACACTGAGATGCACAGAGGAGTTCTGTGGCTGCAAAATAAGCCCACAGGCGTACTCAAAATGTGTACTTTCAAAAACTGCATCTGCAATTTACTTTCATTTTTGTTCAATAAATAATGACATGGTGTAATGCCATGTGTCACAGTTCATCTCAGACTGTATTTTCATAATTAAAGACCACAAAAAATGACCATTTAAGGACCACATAACTTTGAATTGTATCCTAACACATAAAACCTTAGAAGTGATAGAGGGTGTACTTTCGTTTTGTCATTTTTTTAGGTGAAATACAGCATTTTTGTTTTACATTATATATAATGTAAAATAGGCATACAAATATATACATTTGTATGCTTGTATGGATTCAGCAAACCTGGCACATTGTAGTTAGACATGCACAGATTAACATTTGGCGGCTCGAATAAATTAGCCTGTCTTACTGAGTTTTGTTCAGAGGATACGAGCGCTTCCTCGATGCTAGCTGTGGCCATGTGGCAAGAGCCACTGCCTTTAACCGCGGTTAAGCTAAGCATTACTCCCGGATTGCAATATTTCCGAATGCACCTGAAAGCGGCACAGACTCCTCATCCAGCACATCACAGTGACGTCCTGTGCGGATACAGCAGACAGATGCCCTGACTGCTACGGTCCCAGGTCTACATCCGTAACGTTTTCTCCATGTAAAAGGGCGTTTTAAAGCCCGGGGGAGCAGCAGCAGAATGCAGCGGAGCGCGGTGGTCGTGGTGGCGGATAAAACGAGCTTGAAAAGGCCGTTTATTTTTGCAAATTCAGTCCATATGGTAGGAATTTTAAATCAATGCATTTAAAGCCCAGGGGCCTGTTTGATATCTTTTTATAAGGTTAAGTAGTTCATTTGTTGTCGTGTTCCCACTCAGATCAATTAATCTAAACCAAACAATGCTGTTTTGTCTGTATACCACGCGTATCGCGTGTAGTGTACTGCAGTGTTTGCTGTATGGTTCTTCCAATGTGTTTTTAAGGTTATACACTAAGAAGTCATCAGAAATGGGGGTGAAATTGCCATTGTGATGAATTTCTGCCTTAATATAAGGACACCCATCCTTTTCCGTCCATCTTCACCCCAGCATCTTCCCTTCAAATCACATATGCAGTATTCTCACATTGGTAATGTTTACAGTGTTCTGTGTTTTCCCAGCTGAGTCACATGTAAAGGCCTTCTGTTTTGCTGTGCTGTTACCTTGCTGTTCAGTACTTCTGCCTTCCATCTGCACTCAAAGGAGCTGCTGCTCCTTTAAGAAGTGACACCCATGATTTAAGCCCTAAACTGAGAATCTTTGCAGTTCCACATTCCCCGAGCTGCAAAACAAGCAGACCTATCATTAACCTCAAATATTTATTTCATTGTGACATCCTCTTAACTCAAAGCTGTTTGCACACTTAACACATGTTTGCGTTCTTCCTCTCCAAAGGCGCTGTGCTTCTTCTTGCTGACAATGACAGTGGCTTATCATCGAGATATCTTACAAACTGGAAAAGTAAGACCGACTTCTCATGGTTTTGGGGTTTGGAAAAAATAGTTTCAGATGTGTGCATTTATTGAAGGTGGCAATAATGCTTGTCAGGCTTCAGTGGAGACAACTGGGGATTTATACTAGGGGTCTCATCAGTGTCCTTGAGGAAGACAGTGAATAATCATCATGCTCAGTGCACATCTTCTGAATGCAAGCATGACTGTTAACCTCAAACAAACCTTAAAAGTGAATGTTAAGTGTAAGCGAAATTCAGGTCGGGTGAAATCTTTCACAAATGTTTGATTCAAGGCTTATTCATCAAAACTGACAAGTCCAGTCGGTGTATCATTTTAACACCATTGTGGTTTTTCCTCTTCAGATGGTGTCTACTGTTTCCGTAGTGATGTTGTACGTGATAGAGATTGGCTGCCTGCTGCTCTCGGTGCTCGGCGTGTTCGGAGCCTTCAAAGAAAAGAGATGGTGTTTTATTCTGGTAAAAGTGTGTTTGTGTTGCTGCTGCGCATGTGGGTCAAATCTATGTCAAATAACAAAGCTCGACTCATTCATTATTCTTGTTTTCGATTTCGTTCATTTGATTTCTTTGTCACTAAAACTTTCACTGATTTTGTTTGTGTGCAGTATGCAGCTGGGATGGCAGCAGCCAGTCAAACAATAATTGTTAAAGCAGCACTAAGTTACCAAGATATTTATGAGGTATGACATTACGTGAAGGCCCTGCAGTAAAATGTCACCTAAAGCTGCTAAAAAAAAGCTTTTGCTGTGGTCTTAATATGCTAAGAGAAGATTTTAATGTTGATTTCTTTCTCCTCAGAAACGTGTGGTCAATGAAGAGTCCAAGCTGCTGTCCATGATGCCACTCACTACAACAAGCCAAGCCAACAAGACATGGCTGTATCATATTCAGCAAGAAGTAAGCAGAAGTTACTTATACAGTGGGGGAAATGATTATTTGATCCCCTGCTGAATTTGTAAGTTTGTCCATACAAATGGACAGCCTTCTAATTAGTACCTTGAGGCAACTGTTGTTGTTGTTGTTGGCACTATATAAATAAAATCGAATTGAACTGATTTTGATGATAGTTTCATTTTACATAAAAGTGATAACTTGATTTGCATGTCATTGACTTGGTGGTGAAGCCGTTGTTGGCAAGCACAGTAATAAGATGTTTCTTGTAGTTGGTCACCAGGTTTGCACACATCTAAGGAGGGGGTTTGACCCACTTCTCTTTACAGAAACTGTAAAGAGAAGCTTCTGCTCCTTCAGCTCCTTTGACATTTTTTCTATAGGACTGAGATTTGGAAACTGGGTAGGCATTAATGAGCTTCTTCTTTATGCACTCCTTTGATTCGTCTTAGCATGTTTTGGGTCATTGTCATGCTGGAAGATCCATCCATGATGCATCTACTGTGTTCTGTCTGTCTAACGGAAGACGTACATTCAATGGTACACTGCCCCATCTGTTGACCCCTCAGCGCGGTGAAGCCATCCTGTACCCTTAGCAGAAAAACACCCACAAAGCATAATGTTCACCAACTCTGTGCCTAACTTTGGGAAGGTGTTCGTTGAGTCTGTGCAGGTCTACAATCTTGTCTCTGACATCCTTTGCAAGCTCTTTGGTGTTTCCCACGGTAGTGGAGAGGTTGGAATGCAAGAAATGGATTCTGTGGACAGCTGGGATTTACACACATAACTTTGAGATCAGGAGTATCTGCAATCGATTGATCGATTGTGAAACAGCAAGTCTGTGCGAACCAGAATTCTGGCTGGGTTAGAGGCGATCAAATACTTATTTCACTCATTTACATGCAAATCACTTAAAAACTTTTATGCAATGTGTTTTTTCTGGCTTTCTGGTCTGTCACCAATAAAACGAAACTGTATATTAAACAGTTTATTTCTTTGTAAGTGAGCAAACCTATCATTTCAGCAGGGAATCAAATAACTATTTCCCCCATGTTAGGGCCAAGTTTTTAATACTATGTGTTTAAGTTCTCCAGTACAAACATCTCAAACACCTTGGCGATACAACCTTGGTTCTCTGTGGTAACACAGACCATTATATACTTGCTTATTCCCTTTAGAAACAAACTGAAGAAACTGAAGTTCAGGCTCCCTGCTAGCTCCCAAACCCAGTATATTCCACTGTAATCTAAAATAAAATTTGATTGGCCATTTATCCATTTTCTTACACTTATCCTTATATCAGCGGGTGGTGTGCAGCCTATTCCAGCTACCATAGAGCAAGAGGCGTGGTTCACCCTGGTAGACTTTTTGTTGTATTTCATTCCAATTTGGCTGATAAGTGTTGCTAGTTATGGAACTGTAAATAGAAACTATAATGTAACATTATGATAAAGGTCATGACTTATTTTTGCCCTGTTTGTTTCAGCCAGCTTTTAGCAACTTTTAAATCTACAGTATGTTAGGATACTCTGACATAAAAGTATGTTTTATGTTAAAAACACTAACCTCTTTTTGAGTATTAAAAAGATCCAAAGTGTGCCTGCCTCTGCTAACTGCTGACTTTTGCCTTTTTTGTATACAGCTAGCATAGTGCAGCTGTGCTAGCTACACTTTGCTAGTGTGAAAGTGCTTTGTTGTCAATCATGCACGCCAGAAACATCTGCTATTACTTGTTTTCTGGTCACCACTGACCACTCGTGAGTGTTGTTTGGTTTTGTTTTTTTTAATTTGGCTACCTCAGGAAGGAAATGTTGGGTTGCATGCATTATGCTTAAACAAAAGAATAGGCCCATTACAGTAGCGATGTTCAGACCCGTTGCTTTAATGACAATACTCTCCCTCTGACGCCAAGAGCCTTCCTGAAACTCGTATCTTTGGAATAAACACAAGTCTGTAGTGAAGGTTTCCAAATCCAAACCGAACTAAAGGTCAGAAATCAGTGCTACACCTTGTGTTAATGAAACTTTAAAGAACTGTTGCAACTTTTTACTAAATGATACAAAAAATAATTACTGCTGGACCTGTTTTGAACCTTTGTGTTTCACCTCCAGCTGGAATGCTGCGGTCTCGTTGAAGGTTACAAAGACTGGGGCTCTTCCATCCCTTCATCCTGTAACTGCCAATATCCAGGAAAATGCGTGAGTGTCTTTCTTTTATAAGAACAGTGGTCATTATGTTCATCTCTGGTCCTGTAACCACACATTGTCCTCTAGAAACTGAGGAACCAATGACATATTTAAATTAGCAGTTTCACTGGTGAAACTTGAAGACACAATTGGTTTTCCCCATAGCAAGTGCCAGTGTAATTTGAGTCCAAGTAAAGCAGTTTTTTCATTTAAATATCCAACTAGCAATACGATGAATGTAGTTATTTATTCCTCTTTGACTCTGTGTATAGCTTAAGTTGTCTTGGATTGAGGTTAACTAGTTGTTGTTTATCCACAGACCAAAGTAGAACTCATACAGTTTTAATGGAATACTGCATTTGAGATATTTCTGAAAAAGATTCAGGCATACCTAAATAAAAAATCTAAATGGAAACTAAAGTTGAATGTATTCTACACTGTAAACCCAAATGTAAAAGGAATATAGTTAATAGTAAAAAAGTAAGTGCTATTTAGTCCTCTCAGCACATCATGCAAGTACGTACACATTTGGGTTATTTATTTCAACCATTTTTTGTCAAAGTCAGACATTTATGTTTATGATTTCATTAACCTTTCTGTAATTTGTAGCATGAATTTGACTCTGAAACGCTGCAAATCTGTTGGCTCACTTTAAAAAATATCCCAATTGCCCGCATGCGTGTTGTGGCTCCCCTGCGGCACTCTGAAAGGGAATCTAAATACATATTTAATGAGATCAGCTGCAAAAATAACTGTGTCCATGGGCCAGATTCACTAACACAGCACGACAGTGAAGCCTAAAGAACCCTCTTTAGGCTTTAAAAAGCTGTTGTCAGGATTTAACAAAGGGGTGCAGTGTCAGTTTTCTGACTGAAACGCAGAGAAAGATGTTTTGGTGGTTGGCCTTACTGTATATGTATTAGTAGGAATTTCCCTATCACTGCACAAAGTTTTGGAAGGAGAATATGAATCTTGCAAATTCGATTTATTAACTTTTGTAGCATGCAGTGCAATATTAAATTTAATGCTGAAAAAAGCATTTGTTATTTTGGGCGTGTGAGTTGTGATAGTTGGGAATGAGAAGGGGAAATGTTATCAGAAAGAGCGTGTAGCGGTGATGTGTGGACGACTTAAAGCCTTGAGAGCAGTACTATATGTTCTGTCACTTTTCACAGAGAATGTTTATAGCCATTTCTTTTTGCCGCTCATTATTAATGCTAGTATTTTATATTTAAAAAGTCTCTGGATGTCTTTTCTCAGCAGTGCGCACACAGAGTGGCTTTTGGGTATTTTCTCTCTTTTAAAAAAAGTCTCTACATTGGAGCCATATTGAAATGTCTGCCAACATACAGCGATTAACTTAACTGTGCTAGTGTGTCAGACTTACACTATTAGTGCGTGCAGCCTCACACAGACTCCAGAAAAAAACAAGAAGAATGTGCATATTTGTGCATGTGGAACAAATGTTAATTAATGCAGGGACGACTCATGATCTGATGGTTAAATAATGTTTGGTGTTCTGTGCATCACACAGGGCAGCTGTCATAGATTTCAGGTTTATGTGGTGGAAAGGTTTGCAATAACACACTGAATAATAATCCTACACTCTGTCCTTTGGAGGAAAGATAAGTTCACAGTTATAAAAAAAAAAACAACCCATTTTTCTTCAGTCTATTCTCATCTAGAGACACGTGTAAAGCTTGAGCTTACACTGTCATTTATGTTAGGATATAAATTGCTCGTCCTCACTTCCTCATCAGCTGCGCATGTTTTGGAGCCACGAATCTGCACTTGTATTTGTATTAGGGCTGCCACGATTAGTCGACTAGTCACGATTATGTCGACTATTAAAATCGTCGACGACTAATTTAATAGTCGACGCATCGTTTGAAGCTTTGTAAGATCACAAAGGACGCAGGAATGAGTAGTAGGATTTAAGAGTGTAATAACGGACTGAAACAGAAGATGGCAGCACTGCATGTACAAGGATGCCAGCTGCCGTTAAACCCCGAAGAAGAAGAAGCTGTGTCCCAGAATTCATAGCGCAGCTGTCAACAATGGCGGCAGCTAGTTAGTTTTAACTTTACTCTTATTATTCTTTCTGGGTCACAAAATAAACGTTTAACATATTTTCAGGCGAGAATGTAGCTGTGTAAACCTCAAATATCTGCTCAGTTTATCAAGACACCACATATTTTCAAAAGCGCTCCGACGTTTTCGGAGACGTCTGTTACCCACTAGCTCGTTAGCTAGGCGGGGGCAAGGCTAACTAGAGCCGTGAGAACACCGGACTCCCGGCAAATCGTTTTCAAACCCACCGCCGTCTTTCGCTAGTCAGGTTAAACATATATATAAGTCACTTAGATAACTTAAAAATGTTATTGTTTGGCTTTCTTTAGTATTTTATTTGTTCCTGAGTAAATCTGTTTGGCTGAGATTAAAGTTATAGTTTTTTGCACAGCTAAAACTGTCAAGCAGACAGCTGATTATCAGAAGTGTGAGACGCTGGGGAATATACTCCGGTGTCCTGTTATATTTTAGAAAGCAAGGAGTTTATTAAACTTCACCGAAACAATCTGCAAATTTAATTAAAAATTAATAAACTA
Organism: Rhamphochromis sp. 'chilingali'; assembly: GCF_963969265.1. Taxonomy (NCBI): domain Eukaryota; kingdom Metazoa; phylum Chordata; class Actinopteri; order Cichliformes; family Cichlidae; genus Rhamphochromis; species Rhamphochromis sp. 'chilingali'. Next base: position 8,559,124 of record NC_137934.1, on the reverse strand, counting down.
CCATCTTGTCTTTATTTTTAGTTAGCACAAACACTTCAAGCTGTAAGCTAATGATAGTTATATAAGACCAGATGCTGCTGGTGCAATAAGCTGTACGCTGTACGTCCAATGGATGATGATCTGATTAGTTGACTAATCGCAAAAATAATCGGTGACTAGTCGACTATCAAAATAATCGTTTGTGGCAGCCCTAATTTGTATACGAAGTAACTGCGTCTTTGTGGACAAATGAGTGCATTAATAGTTCACCCATCAGACTTTCCATTCTCATAGGGGCATTGTTTTTGCAAATGCATCATCATGTTAATGTGCCCTGTGGCTTTATGTCACAAAAGTGTTTTTTTGGCAAACCTCACAGTAGCTTTTTGATGCCAAAAAAGGGTTTTTCACTGGCGCAGTTACCTAATCTGGCCCTAAATGACAACACAATTTCTAACAATTAAGCTGTGCATATTTTATTTTTGTACTTGGTAAAAAAAATGGCAAGGACTATAACTCTGATTCTAACTGTGGCATTTCCATCTTTTTTAATAAATATAATTAATCATTTTGTATTAATGTGACATTTTTATCTATACATTCATACGCCACGTCATCCTATACAGTTAAAGCACTTTATCTAACTCGCATATATGCACAGTTTAATGCACAATAAACCTACATGTCGTATGCATGTCTTTGGACCGTGGGATGAAGTACCATTAGTGTTTGGAGGATGAGGCTCAAAGCAGAAGCCTGATTGCTGTGAAGCAATAACGCTACCCACTGCACCACCATGCCACCCGGTGTTTAAATAAGGAGTTACAGTACTTGTTAGTTACTAAAGAAAAATCAGGCTTTGGGTACTTGGTAGGGGTTCGCATACACTTTAACCTCATTCTGGGTTCTTCTAGATAATCTTTTAGCGAACCTAGTTTTTGGGGAATTTCTAAACTTAAATCATTTTATGTTTTTTGTTTTTTTTAGTTCTGGGTTTCAGTGTAGCTTCATCAGCATGAGTGTGTTGTGCTGATCAGCAAGCAATAGCAAGAAAATCTGAAAGGAACAATCAACGCCGGGCACAGCTAAAACAAAAACTGGTGAAATTGTCTTCAATTTGTTGCATTGTGCTGTGAGATTTTGTGCTCTTCGACAGATTCGACTACGAGGCAGCGCCACACTCGGGGCTCCAAAGAACCACTATGTTTATCAAGAGGTAAAAAGAAAATTCTTAAAAACAAAAAAATATTGATTTCTTGTAGACTTTCTTTCTGATTTTTAAATTCAGGCAAAGTTTTTTAACCCCTGCACAGTGAATCATCACCACTTTGCTGGAGGTGTCCTTCCTGCACAGTATACTTAAAGTATAATGATATAATTATGATATAATCTTGTTATCTGGCACAGATGAAGACAAAACTAACTATGCTCCCCTACCCACCTGTACTTTCACTTTTTCGTTCACAGCCTTGCCTTCCAATTTACGTTTCCGAGCTGAAGCTTGCATTCTCGTTGTCGATGGGTATACAGTTTGGAAGCGGAGTGTTTTGGGTATGTGGTTTTTATATATATATATATATATATATATATATATATAGTTATATGTTGGTGAAAAGCATCTTGAAATATTTTCCTTGTGCTAACTTTTCTTTTCTTTTCTATTCCAGGTTATTTTACTTGTTATGAGCATCAAGTTGATGGACCAGATCAGAAGGAAACAGGACTTTATGGCTCTTCTCGAATCAAACAGATACGTTCCCGGTGCTTTCTAGCCCCCTGCTGTTTTAATACACGCATCCTAATTTCCATAACCTGGCTGTCTTATCATTTTTCTGTGTTGATGTTTAAATGCATGTCTAAAAGTAATCTACTTGCGCACAGTAGATAAGATTTAAATGACTCGTCTGCCTTACTGCTGTAAAAAAAAATTTTAAAAAAGGAGAGAGAGAGAAAAAAAGTGCAATTTAATGACATTAATCAATTTGAACTAGTTATCACATTTTCTTATGCTTTTTTTTCTGGCTTTTTGTTCTGTACATTAAGACTTTTGGATATATATCAGTGAGGCTTTCAAAAGGCAGATATTAATCTAATAATAATTAATCTGCTTCGATGTTTTATTGAAAGCTTGCCTCACTGAAGCCAACTGTAAGTTCTGAGTTTTGACGTATGTACCTCAAGTCAAGATGGCGTAATGAAACACGAATACTTGTCTTAAGCACACATTGACTTTTAAGCATTAGAGCAACTAATAATCTTTGCAAAATAATATTAATAACCTTTATGTAGCAGCTTTTTTAAACACTGTTTACAAAGTGCTTTGATTCAGTTATTCATTTAGCCATGCATATTACTGCATAATCAGGTGAGACAAGGGAATGATTCACATGTCTCTGGGACGGCAGAATGTTTTGATGCCTTGTTATGCACACTGAATATCTGAAACCTTGTCGCTGATTTCAGTTTTTCTTAAAGCACATCTAAAAATTCGACCTTGTGTGATCATGCCCAGCAGAGAGGAGCAGGTGAGGAGGAGGAGAGGGGATTCTATTTTGTTGCACATACAGTAGACACGCAGTAAAATCCTCTTTGATTTGAAGGTTTTGCACAGATGTTGGCAAGGCTGCTGCAAAGAGGTTGTGAGAGGCTCTTGTAGGAAAATGTGCCACCCAATTTCTTGCAGAGACTGTAACGCCCCAACTGATGCAACTCTCACCAAAGAAGCCTTTATGCCACGCCGCGTCTACTTTAACTTGCTGCATGAGCTGCCTGCTGTTGAAACGTCTACTCGACTCATATATTGTCAAATTAATTTAATCTGAAGCAGCAGATCCAGTGTCTACCTGTGCACTTTAACCATTATTGCCTAATATACACGTTCTGGCAACGTATGGTGTCTTTGTTTCTGTCACACACTGTTTTTGTTTTTTTATTTGCATGACATGATGTAATATTTTGTAAATAGAATGAATAAAACAAGTTTTGTCTTTTTTTTTTTTTACGTCTTCATTTTATTTTGTTTTCTTACGAAACTGAAACTGCCCGTCCTCTTAATGACGCTAACAGCTCGGTTAACCCAGCAGCAGATGCTGAGGAATGTAAATGATAGTTGTATGCATTTTAAATGTAAATTTTGGCAGCTGGCCTAAATGATACAGCACAGTGAAAAAAAAAAAGGCACCTCATACTAAACACCAGTATATAACAAACACATCGTATTAAAAAATGAACACAAAGTAGAAATGTAAAACTCGAAATACAAAAAAAAAGTAAAAAAAAAAACAAACAAAAAAAACAACAAAACATCGACAAACCAAATTTTACACAGTATAAAAAAATTAAAAGCTACCGAATCATCAAGTATTAAAACAATTCACACATGATATTCAGTTTGTTTTCGATATATGTTTAGTTATATTAGCTTTAAACAGTGCATTTTCACTCAGTGTTGATATCCCAGATCAATAATCTCAATCAACTGAGTTGAAATTCAGAAAGTCATAATAAAGCAGTCCATAATGCAGTTGTAGGATATGATATATTCAATATAACCAATTATCATAAATATATTTATTATTTAGCATGCTTAAATAATGGCCATCACTGCTGGAAGCATCAGAACTAGCAAAGACATCGGAAGTGGTCTGGAGGCTCTGTGAGGGTGGTGCAGTTGCCTGCTTTTGCCTCTGCACCTTAGTTCACTACCGAGGTGTCTCTGTTTCGATTCAGCTGGCACAAGATGGCTCTACACAACACGAGGGACTACATCTACAGGAAAGTGAAACAAAGATTGATTATTTTACTTCCTGTTCATCTTCTGTTGTTTCTTGACTTGCTTTGAGTCCTCTTGCAATTTTAGAAAGAGACTGAGGAGGGCAGAAAAGCCAAAGAAAACAGACACTTGCTCGCCTCTGGTTTCTTTAAACTCCATTTTTCTGGTCTTTTATGCTAAATTAGTAGATTGCGACTGTACTTACCCACAATAATAAAAATCCCAGTAACGTGCCCAAAAAAAATCTTAAATCCATGCATGAGGATTTCAACAAGGTACGTAAGGCATCCCTGAAACAGGAAAGGCTTAATAGGATACATATTTTCTAAAGATGAAACAAACAATTTGCATCTCAGTTGCATCAGATGACACCATAACAGCTTATAGAGTTTGCAAAGGTTCCTGGAAAAACTGATGAGAATGTCTTTAATACCTGTTCATAAATCATAACAGTCTGATTTTCCTCCCAGCTGCCTCCAAGAGTTTCCACCTAGAAAACATAATCATTTTAAGAAAAAAAAAGAAAAAAAAGAATGACAAGCAGGGATAACAGAGACCAGAGTAATGTTTAAAAATTTATTTGTAATTTAAAAAAAATCTGAATAATTTTGGTGTATGTGGAGAGCAAATTTGCAAATTTATCCCAGTTAACTGCCATATTATCAAAAACAGATTGCATGTAATTGCCAACTTGATGCCATTCAATCACAAAGTGATGCCAGGCCGACTCTGCCTTGTTTCGACTCATTAAAATTGTTTTGAAGTTGGCAGCTGATACAGGAGGTCACTGAACTCGTCCCCATCTTCGAAGCAACATTTCAACATTCAAGTGTTTTTAAATCAATTGGTCCTCCATAATGAATGAACACTACTAATAATGACAGCCTTATATCAACAGGTTCTATTACAGAAGAACACAGTGTAGGCATGTTAGCTTTCACACTTACACACAGATTAGTGGACTCTTTGGCACAAAGGCAGGATTTTGGGATGTTGGACTTCCAGTCCTGGTAGCCCTGAAGTCTACAACACTCCAACTGAGATGGAAGTCAAAGGAGAACATAAGAATACTTAGAGACAACTGCAAAACAACCACTTCCTAATTACCTCAAATTGGCTACAGGTATTAACAGAGGTATGTTTCAGTGTGATTGCAAAAACATGGACATCCTGACTCGCAACCTCAAACTACGAGGTTTCTTACATCTGTCTGTAAATCGTCGAGCAACTCTTTGCTGCTTTCCGTCAGCGGCAAAAGCCTCAGGTATTCCTTCTTCAGCTCTTCAACTAGCAGCACAACAAAAACAAAGTAATATTAAAAATATTATTACAAACAATACTGTGTCTTCTAAAACACATTTTGGATTAAACTAAACAAACACACAAAAAACCCCCCCAAAAAACCCCCCACAGAAACTCCACATTTTAAAGTCAACTCGGTGATACCTCAGGGTGGGAAGCCAGTCCTAAGAATAATAGAATGATAACCATCAACAAGACGATACTCTCTAAAAATCACTCCAACTGCATACTGTCACACACTGTCACAATTTTTTCTTGGTTCACCTATTTTGGGATATTTACACGTTTTATTTGTAGGTTAATAATTGCTTAATTCTTTGTTTTGTTATTTATCTTTGTAAGTCAGCCAGGAAGAACTGCAAGGTCATTAACTTTAAGTAAAGGGACTGGTATAGGACCAGCATGCACTGGGGTGGGCTTATGGTTTTTGTTTTTTTTACCAGATTTGCAAGAATCCCTTTTAAGTTTGCAACTGCCAGAAGAACAAGTGAAAATGCAAACTGCATATTTTCAGTCCAAGGTGACAGTATTCTGTTTTTATAGACAATCCCACGTAACAGACAGGTCTGGCCCGGCTCTAGTGTGAAGCCAGACACTGCTGGCTGACTGGCATGGTAAGGGGTATGTCAACCAGATGTGGGCCAGGTCTGGCAATGATGGCACTGTTTATGTGATGGCATGCCACATCTGGCCCGATTGTGGTTTGGCTTATGCGTCCCAAATCTGTCGTCTAACCGGCATGAATGTGTTTTCTAGCAGTATCAAGTTACTAAAGTTACTATTTGTACTGGATGTCACAAATCCTCACATCCTGTGAGGTCAGATACAGATTCAATAAGATTTTTCTATTTTATTCTCAGTTTCCAGGAATTTCAATTTGTTGTTAAAAAAAAAAAAAAGTGTTTTGGTTTTGTCTCCATAGGACTCATTTATTTCACATGAAATATGTTAAAATGGTATTAAAACACTGTCATCATGTCAGTTTGCTGATAAATGCAAAGATTAATAAGCCATCAGAAACTCAGGGCATGCATTTGAGTATTGGTATGTCACATATTTAGACTGCTGGGGTTGTAGATGTGATTTTAGCGACATGCCTTGGAGGTGTTTTACTCTATAATCTGCTATTAAAGACGTAACTAATATTAACCGTGTTTTGTAGAATGATTTCTAACATTTAATGTTGTTAAGGCATTTTGCTAGAGTTGTAATTTTTCAGTCATGAGTGAAACGCTTAAGTTATCTTCAAACAATGTATTTAGCCTTTTATCTTGAAAATGTATTTCTACCTCCATAGAACAGCATATTACATTTTAACATTCCCTAAAGTAACATGCTGGGACTGTAAGGGGGGATTTAGCTTTCATAGCAGGCTTCATGATCATGCAATTGCACCCCAAAAATTTTTTCATTCCAGGATCAATACAGTTAGAAGAGACCTGATCAGAAAATTGTAATTAAGAAAAGATAATGCCACTTCCATGTTTAAAGAATATATTGTTATGGATTAACTCTAATCAGTACTACCTTCTTATTCTGTGTTTACTTCATGTTCTGTTAGGTCTGGGCTTCCCGGTGATCGTCATTCCCTGGATGGGGCTTCAGGAGATGAACTCCCTTAAAAGAAGGAGAAGCCTGTCAGGTTCTGTGACCCACCTGGCAACTCCAGCCATCTCCTACATCTACAACTGCTTGAGGAGCCAGGAACCTCTCCTGTGGGGCCAGTCCATGCAGCAGGACGCAGAGAGCATCAGTGAGTGGAAACTTATGACGGCAGAAACAAATTAAAGACAGTTAATGTCTCCATTATGCTCCTGTTTCTCTGGTTCGCTCTTGTTTTTATCACTTGAGAAATATTGCTAAACTGAGTCCCATTGTATTATGCTCTGAATTGGAAATTGTTACACATGCATTTGTTTCATCTCATTTGCACTATTGTAATTGTTTGTTCACTTGTTTATGTAAGGCCCCCTTGGAACATCTGCTGGGTTGTTCAGAATGCTGCTGCAAGGTCTCTGACCAAGTCTTCTAACTACTCGCATGTCACGCACCTGCTGATGCAGCTGTACTAGCTCCCCATTAAATTCAGAGTCCACTTTAAGATTATGACTTTGACATTCGGGGCTCTGCATGGACAAGCGCCAAAATCAACATCAGAGATAGTTTACATCCGTACATCCCTAGCAGGTCCCTGGGGTCATGTGATCAGTTCTTGCAGGTTGTCCATAAAACTAAGCTGAAAACGAAAGGTGACAGAGCTTTTGTAACTGTGGCCCCAGACCCTGACACTCTCCCTCTTTGAGTTTGAGATCTGTGGACTCAGTGGTCTCTTTTATAAAACAGCTAAAACTCATTTTTTTTAAAACTTGCTTTTGGTTCAGTTTTGTTTTATCTTTTCTAAAGCACTTTGTGATTTTTATCTCGAAAGGTTCTATACAAATATAATTTCACTTACTTACTTAAATCTCCATTAGCTGATATAAGAGCTGACTGACAGGCTGTTGGGCAAATTGTTGACTTGATAAATAAATGTCACCCTTATAAACAACAGCAACAGGTAAACCTTTCTATCCATTACAACAGAATTGTCTTCTTTTCAGTTTGTCAATTAAAGGAAGCATTTTGTCATTACTTGACTTCATTGCACAGACACTAGGTGGCACTAACACCTAACACTTTCTCAAGAAATTAAAGTCACCATAATATACATTGTAAACTTGTCAAGGGCATTGCTGTGTCAATATTATGTTATAATGTAAGCAGTAGGCGTAGGACCTTTGTCACTTTGTGCTCGTATTCTATTTTCAAATTCACACCAGTTCTTTTTCCTGTTTATATGTATGTTTATGGACAGTTTAAAGTTTATAAGGCACGCCTGACTGTAACAGTAATACAGCAACCCTGCAAAATTAGGCAGAGGTGCACCTCTGTCCTTATGATCACATGCATTGTCTCCTACTGTCACCACATTACACAACCATAAGTCAGTTTTTTTTTGTGTGTGTGTTCGTTCTCAGGTAAAACAGTGAGTGAGACAGACCGTGGAGCTGTCTCAGTGGCCGTTGAAGGAGTCTTAGAGCTTCTGGAGGCTTTTAATATAAGATCAACACAGGTTCCAAAAGCGATCTCTCGCCATTTTGATGAGCCTGCAATGTCAAGTGAGCACATTTGAAGACCTAATTCAATTGATTTATGTTTACGTTATGACTGTTTGCAGCCACATGAATAGTTAATGATGTACTATGGTTGTTGTGTCTCTTTGTGTCATGTATATTGTGCCTGTACTCAGGAAGGTATGTATTTTTATGGTCTTAAGAAGTCTGATAATGAGCTAAACATTACCCAGAGACAAGTATGTATTTTCTAATTAGCAATTTTTTTTTAAATGTATTTTTCAAATTGTTTAACAGCCAAATCTTCCTACAGAGGGAGAATCCACCTGTGATGTCGTCATGAGGGATGACGACAAGAACGAAGACTCTCACCAGGAAGCATGGACTGTGTTTGAGAGGATGTTTTCTCATTTATATCATCTAAGGTGGTTGTTTTTGTTATTGGAGTGTTGTGATTCCACTGGTGATTATACTACAGATACCAAATTAGGATTACTTACCAGCACATATGCTGTGATTTAGTTAAATAACTATGTCGCCATCAATTCAAAAGTGGTCGCATTCCGCTGTAACACTGTAGTATTGGGGAAAAAAACTTAAAGTGAGTAAAGTCTCTTACATAATTTCCCCGGGGATTAATAAACTACATTGATTCTAATAATGATGATGGCTGTAAAAAAAAGAAAAAGAAAAAACTAACAACAACAAAAAACAAAAATGCAAATAACAGCCAAATCTTTCTAATTGTGGAGGAAGAAATTGACAAATTACAAAATAATCCAGCCCAGTTATTAAAAAGTCCATGCTTGGTGACATGAACTAATTTGCCAGGACAAAAACCACACTTTGGTGAAGTGTAGCTTGTTTTTTGTTCATTCTGCTGACCCCCTGAAATCTTTTGGTTTCTGTTATGTTGTAGCTCGGAAGTGTTCAAAGCTCTGGGCTTTGACCCTCACACCAGTCACTGCGTTCAGCCAGAGGGAGGTCCTCCACCACCACAGGAAGTCTTGGCCTGTTTGCAAAATCTGTCCATCATGCCAGTTAAAAAAATACCACAGGACATTTCACTCATCTTTCATTTCAGGTTTGCATAAGGCCCCTTCCTGATCATTCTTTGGATTATAGCTGTGCCTCTTATAGAGAAATGTATGCATCACAGTCACCATTTCACAAATCTTATTTGTACATCTGGATCTGTGTCCTTCAGTAAACTCCACAGAGGAGTTTGATCTTGCTTACCTTTGCCTCAACAAGTAGCTTTTTGAAGGAGTCCTTTAAACCACCACCCGTCTCCTTCTTGTGTGCATGCGTTTTATGTTCTCATTGCTCTCAGGCTCCAGAGGTGAACCTCTGCCTGCATTTGTCAGAACTATGTTCCAAAGTACTATGGTGCCTGAGAGCAATGAAAGCATAAAGGACTGGTTTAAAGGACTCCTACAAATTGCCTAATAACAATCACCTGCTGAGGCGTGGGTGTGTCCTGAGGTGGGCTATCAGCTGGTCACGGGACCTATTTAAAGGGAAGCTGCAGAGCAATGGAGGAGGCCCCAGATATGATGAGAAGGAATGTGTAGAAGTGAGGTATCTGATAGGTTGTGTAATGTGGTGACAATAGGAGACAATGCATGTGATCATAAGGACAGAGGTGCACCTCTGCCTAATTTTGGAGTAGTGTATCTCCACTGTTGTTTACTGGGTGCAGTCGTGTTGGGGGAGGGCTATTAGCCAGGACAGCTCCCCGGATGATGGTTTTGGCCCATATCGGTCTGCTTACAGGATGATGGGAGGCTTCTCCTCGTCCACCCGGGACAAGGCTGCCGTGGTCCCGCTCTGAAAAGAAAGTGCTTCCCGGTTGTCAAACATTATCTAGTCTTGTAGATGGTCTGACAGCTGAGAATAATGATGAGTCAATAACAACAGTGTGCTCTCATCTTATGCATGTGAGTTTGTCATTATAGTTTTATTTGTAAGAAAATGATGAACTTCACAATGTGTACCTAATCAAAGAACATTTCATAAGTCAGTTTAATTTCATTGCCCTATGAGAGCTGGGATAAACATATCCTGACAGTTACAGTTGAGCACACTTCAGTTAAATCTTGAAACAGTAGAGACAGATAGAAATAGATTCACCTTTGCATAGACAAAAGCAGATACCGCCTGTGTTCAGTCCATCATATTAAAAAGGAAACTATAACATGCTCCATGTCATCTTGCATCCACGTCTAAATTGTTGACAAGCAGCCCGGTGTTGTTGTTCTGACTGTATTTAAAACAGGGCTGTGCTGTCCAGCTTCAAAAGCTGGTATCTCTTGGTGGCGGTATTGGCTATATTAATTATTGTTAATTATAATTATTATATTCTTAGAGTTTTCTCTTTCTCTTATATTTAAAATAACCACACTACGGATGGATACTGTGAGAAGGAACATTTATGTGGATGACTGTTTAAAATCTGTTGCTTCACAAGAAGAGGCAGTGCGCATGCTGCAGAGGCTGATATCTGCATTAAAGGAGGAGCTTTCAAAATGGATCAGCAACAGTCACACAGTGCACATCTCAATCCCAAAGGAAAGAAGAGCAAAGGAAATCAAGGGTCTGGATTTGGATCAATTTCCAATTGAGAGAGCACTGGGTTAGTTCAAGTTCAGAAACTCTCCGCAGGATCGTCCACCAAGTAGAAGGGGCATTTTGTCTGTGATCGGCTCACTGCATGATCCTTTGGGAATTTTGTCTGCTTTCAGTATGCCAGCTAAACTGTTGCTACAAGAACTTTTGTTGACAAAATTTGAAGTGGGACGAAATTATTCCCCACTCTCCCTCTAAGCGGGGGCGTGACTGGGTGGAGGAGCTCCAGCTGATTCAGTGGAATGCTTTCTTAAACCAAGTTCCACTGGAAGACCAGATAAAGCACAACTTCATCATTTTTCTGATGCAAGTCCAGATGGTTATGGGATAGTGTCATATTTAAAACTGGAAAAGAATAACATCTCAAATGCTGCCTTTAACCTGGGAAAAGCTAGAGTTGCTTCTTTTAAGCAAACTACAATTTCCAGGCTGGAATTGACAGCTTCAGTTCTTGCGGTTTGAGTGAACTAACTTCTGCAAAAAGAGTTGCAGGAAAAGTTTGAAAAATCTGTTTTTTGAACTGATAGCACAACAGTACTGAAATACATCTCCAAGGAAGCCAGAAGATTTAATACCTTAGCTGCAAATAGAATTTATGTTGTTCAAGAAGCAACAGATGTGAATAAGTGGAGATATGTTTCCTCTAAGGAGAACCATGCAGACGACGCATCCAGAGGCATGAAAGCTGAGGATTTTCTCAAATGTAGGAGATGAATAAATAGGCCAGAAGTCAGAGGAATGGCCTAAAATGGATGTGGATCACAGTGCAATTCCTACAAATAACCCAGAGGTCACAAAGGACCTGACAGTGAGCATTTTTTGTGAAGGAATCACAAGATGCTACAAACTGTCTGATTCATTACTTCTCATCTTGGACAAAACTTCAAATCTCAGTAGCCTGGTTTTAAAGCTGAAAGAGACCTTGGTGTTGCTGGGACAAAAGAGGAAAGAGTTTGTTGTTGCAGATCTGAATGAAAATGATCTGGAAAGTCAAAAGAAAGAAATGGAAACAAGAATGGGAAAATCTGACTCAAGAAGATTTGGCCAAAGCAGAACAAGCTGTTATTCAGCATGCACAACAACAGAAATGTAAAACTGAAATGGCTTTAATAAGCAATGGCCTCAAAGCAGTTTCCAAGGGGAAGTTCTCCCTTCAAGCTCGACCCAGCATTGGATGCAGGGGAATAAACGTGTTAACATTGATTTTACGGCATTTCCGTCAAAACTTGGCACATGTAGGAAGAGCGTACATCCTGTCAAAACTAAGACAAAAAGACTGGATAGTAAATGCAAATTCGGCTGCCAAGAAAATAATCTCTTGTTGTATCATGTGTACACGCAACAAAGAAAAGTTTGTTGAACAAAAGATGGCGCAGAGAGACTCCTGCCAGACACGGCTCCGTTCACAAATGTTGGAGTGGTCTACTTTGGGCCTATAAGGACAAAGTCTCTTTAAAAGGTATGGGGTTCTTATTCTTTGTTTGACCAGTCGTGCAGTACATCTGGAAATTGCATAAACACTCAGTAAAGACTGCTGTACAAATGGTGTCTGGAGGTTCATCTATAGACAAGGCCCAGTTTCGTCCATCAGATCTGATAATGCTAAAAATTTTGTTGGTGCAAATTGAGAGCTGAAAGAGAGCTTGGCTGAGCTGAACTATGCTAAAATTCAAAACGCTTTTATTCAGGATGGCATCAAATGGAACGTTAATGTCCCGGCAGCATCTCACCAAAGTGATGTGTGGGAGCGTCTCATTCATTCCATAAGGAGTATTTTAGTCTCAGTTCTCAAAAAACAAGCTTTGGAAGATGAAGGCCTCCAAACAGTCCTCTGTGAAGCTGAAGCTATATTGAACGACAGAGCCTTTACCAGAGTTTGCAGTGACTCAATGACCTTGAAGCACTCGCACCCAATTATTTGTTGCTGCTGAAAAACAAACCAATTTTGCCAACAGGAGTGTTTGATCAATGTGATCTTCATGCTAGGAAAAGGTGGAAATGGGTACAGTACATGGCAAAGCTGTTCTGGAAAAGATGGCTTTCTAAAGACATACCTCTGATGCAAGAAAGACAAAAATAGCAGGGGACTAAAAGATGTCTTATACCTGGACATATTGTCTTGATTGCAGATGCTACAGAGACCTGTGTTTTGGAAAGGCCAGTGGCAACACTTCTTTTGCTACTGGAAGCATCCTCTTGAAGAAGTAACATCATCAATGAAGATTAAGGACATGCCGGAGGGAATAGCTCCTTTTTTAAAGAATTTTGAAGTAACTGTGATTGTATGCACAATTAGGGGCCAGAGTGTTGGAGCCATTTATTCTTTATTTTTATTATTTTGAAATTTGTTTATCTTTGTAAGTCAGCCAGGATGAACTGTAGGGCCATTTTCTGTAAGTACTAGGACTAGTATAGGACTAGCATGCACTGGGATTGACCTATTTCTTTTTTACGAGAGCAGAAGCAACAGGAAACAGTAAAAACTTATTTTTGTTTATTGCTTGCCAAACTCAATAAATTAACCATAAAATGCCATGTTCAAGTTTTGGACATTGGACTTTTTTTTTTGCTTGTGTGTAAAATATCACCACAGTGCAGCAGTGGCTTGTGGATTTTAAATTGTTGAATGTTTGTTTGGATAAACAATGGAATCGTCACTACAAAAGGTTTTCTTAAGATATATAAAACAGATGTGTTGCAACAAATACACAAAGACATATGAAACATCAGAGGGGGCTTTTTAAAAAAATAGTGTAGAGACTTTTTTAGTTTAATCAGTGCCATCATATCAATAATTTTTAGATGACTTCTAATTGTAAAATGTCTTTTAAAAAATTCTGTGGAACAGGTCAAAATTGAGTGATCATTTTACTTAATTAGTTATTTAGTAATTAGTATTGTTAGTTTATGAAAGCTGTAGCCATTAAGAAGTGGGCTTGTAACCTAAGGGCTGCATAACTTGATAAATCATTACTGGTTTCATCATGTCACTTGATTTTATGTCAAATTTAAGTTTATAAAACAAAACAAAACCAAGCTATATGAAGGGAATATAAAATGTTTTATTACACAATGAAAAACAGTCTTTCGAATTTTTCTAAAATGTTCCCACAAACCTGGGGAACAAGAATCAATACATTAACTGTGGTTTACACAGTTATAGGTGTAAACTGTAAGCTGTATATTTTCCTTTTGTCCTTTCATTTATTAGCGCTTTGGGGTCCTTAGGGACAAGTAAAGCGCTATACAAATACAGGCCATTTACCATTTATGCAGTGGATAAAGGATGTGGGATGTGCCACAGCAAGGATAAGGAAGAAACTGGATTGAAGGATTTTTTTTTCTTTAGCAGCTGATCTAAACGATACGGAGCAATGAAAAAAGGCATCTTATACTGAATACCAGTCTTATCAAATATGAGAGTATTAAAAAGCTTTGAATGGAAAAAAAAAGTCAGAGTTAAAGAAAAATGAAAAGCTACCAAACTACAAAATATCAGTTAAGCTTTAATTCACCCGTACTACTCATAAGTGCTTTTTTACTGAGCACATTAGCTTTAAACTCTGAATTTTTACTTATTTTCTTGCTTGCCGGTGCTAAAAATCACAGATCAGAGGTACTAGATTACGCTCCATGTTGGTGCAGAATTACCACCAGTCTCCAAACACAGAGCTCAAAGGCGCAAAGCAGTTAACACACTCTGTCGCTTATCATATCCCTCTTGGTTATACTGGATAGAAATATTTATCAAAAAAGGAACATAGTCTTTCACAGTTCTGTTTTTTGTGGCACAGCCCAAATTTACAGCTCATTAGGGATTACATAGTGAATAGAAAATACCCTTAACAAAGAAGTTCAAAATACACTTACATGGTATGATATAGTCAATATATCCAATCATCACAACGTCTTCTATTAATCCCATTGCTTCCGAGGTTTGTCTTAGCTTTGCTTAACATGCTGAATCAGAAACAAAGAAATCAGGAGTGGTCTGAAACCTCTGTGAGGGTGGTGTAGTTGCCTGCTTTTGCCTCTGCACTGTAGACCACTGCGGGGGTGTCTTTCTTCCGATCGAGCTGGCACAAGATGGCTATACACAATACTGCTGACAATATCTAAAACAGAATCAAACAGAGGTGGTTTATTTTACTTCCTGTTCATCTTTTTATTATTTCTTGAGTTGCTTTGAGTCCACCTGCAATTTTAGAAAGAGGCTGAGAGAGAGCAGAATAGTCAAAGAAAATAAAAAGGCAAGTTTGCCAGCGCAGCGAAAACAGATACTTGCTCGCTTTCATTCAGTTTTCAAATCTGTAGTTAGCAACTGCATAGGAAGATTTCAGGATGGAAAAGAGTTTTTGAAACCCTATGACTGAAAATATTAGTGAAAGACGAATTTTAAGGGAAAAATTAAGACTTTGTACAAATGGGATCACCTAAGCAAAATTCTCGTAACATTTCTGTCAACAGCCATGCACGCTTTGTAAAGATCACATCAAAGGAGCTATAACCATGAGAGCTACAGACTGATTGTACTCACCCACAATAACATGACTCCCAGTGTTACGCCCAACACAATCCTAATCAGACTCATTATGATCTCGATGAAGTATGGAAGGCATCCCTAAAACAAGTAAAGGATTAATGAGATAAACCGATATAAATGGAAACAAAGTTCATAACAGCTTATAGAGTTTACACATCTACCTGTACTTGAAAAAAAAAGAAGATAATTTCTAATGAGAATGCCTTTAATACCTTTTCATAAATCATAATAGGCTCGTCACCCATCTGGCTGTTAAAGAGGCTGCTGTTTCTAGGAGCCGCCACCTGGAAAACACAGAAATTATAATTGTGCATGAAGTGTATGCACACACAGACAACATGTAGTTTTTAAAATGTGATGATATTTGTGTGTCAAAGCTTTTAAAACATGCTTTTTTAACTGACTGCAGTCATTTTCAAGCAGATTTGCAAATAACTGGTGTCTTATTTTTAATGCAGACAGACTGCCAACATGCTGCAAACAATCGAAATAAGACTGCATGATGGGCATGGCGTCAACGTGTTAACGAGCTAACCACGCTAACACGTTGATTTCGTGCAGCCCCACGCACGGGGCGATCCGTGGTAACTCGTTAATGTAGATTTGCCGCGTTAATGCGGTAATGGCGTTGACATCATTGCAATTTTCACCAGTTAATAATAGTTAATTGACATATTATCACAAATGCCAGCTTGACCCCACTGAGCCAAAATCTTAATGACGTTTTATCGCTGACTTGATGCACTAAAATTGCTTTACCGTCTGAAAATGGTTTGGTTGTACCACAGTCTCCAACCACTGTTTTCCCAAGTGTTACTGTAGCACAAAGGAGCCTGGTGGTGCTACTTTGGGAGGAAGTTGGGCTTTGTAAATGAAAATTTATTGAAAAATGTTTTTAACCGTGTAGGCATGTTAGCTTTCACACTTACACATGGATTAGTGGACTTGTCGGTGCATAGGCAGGAATTTGGGATGTTGAACTTCCAGTCCCGGTAGCTCTCCAGTCCGCAACACTCCAACTGAGATGGAATCAGAGAAGAAAATAAAGAGACAACTGCAAAACAACCATCTCCTAATCCCTTCTACAAACAGTTAAGTCTGACCAAACAGCATCTGATCTGTGCTGCTGAAAACTGTATCAGTCATGCCAGGACAGTCTGGTTGTACTTTTGGAAAAATATGTCCGTCACAAACAATAAATTTATGAGTGTTATCTTTCTTTTGTTAAAAATCAAGAATACTGCATTTCTTCTCTGTTCTCACTAGAGTTCTCTATAAAACACTAAAACAGCTATTTTAAGTTGCTAATATTATAAGAAGAGCATGTGCCTAGCATCCAGTTAAGTTGTGTATCAGCATTGTTTAGTTATGCCATTAGCCTTACATATTATATGTGAGCTCTGTTTTTAGTTAGTTTTGTTTGATCACCTCTGAAACTACTTGGAACTGCAATTCTACAAGATTATACTTACAAAAACTGGCACGGGCTATCCATTATCGCTGCTCACAAACATCTCTATGACCTCATCGGCTATTATTTCCTTGTGCCATGTTTACACTACTGGCTGCAAGTAATTTTCAGTATAAGCTGGCAATATGATGCCTCAAATTGACACTGCAAAATTTTGTTATCTGAAAGACCTTAAATTTGTTTACTTATTAATGGGTTGTGAAGCTAGATGAATAGCACACACACACACTACAAACACATGCACATCTTCACTCACAACTTCACAACACAAGGTTACCTACTTCTGTCTGTATATCATCGAGGAATTCAGTAGCATTAACCAGGGGTAAAAGGTTCAGGTACTGCTTCTTCACATCTTGACGTACCTGCGCAACAAAAGCAAAGTAATATACAAACAGTTAAAAAACATTTCTGTATCTTCTAATGTGGAAAGGCACTTTGGTAATACCTGAGATTGTGAAGCCAGTCCTTGAATATTAAGCCCCAACATGAGTAGACTACTCAGAATCATTCCAACTGCATACTGACAAACAGAAACACATACACACAGAAATACGGGAATAAGGATCTATTTGTTTTTGTTATAAATTGTATTTTTATTACAGCTACCAAGATTCTTGTCTTCTTTTTTTCTTTACCCACCACTATTAGAGCCCACCGTATCTCTTTCCAGACACCGATTGCGCCAAAGATGGTCAAGAGAATAATTACCGCAGCAATAACATACATAACATGTATGACTGCAATCTCGCGTTCTGCCTGTGGAGAAAAAACAAAGACGCAGGTTGAGAGTGAGCAAGGGTGTAACCTGACTTCAGTGCCCCATGCAGATGTTGTTTGTCATTAAGAATACTACAGGAAAGGAAAACACTTACATGCTGGCATTTGTCTGACAACGGCTGCATAATATTTGCTTACTTATTTTGCCACTAATATAGAAATTGCTGCTGAGCCATATATGTGTTGTCGTACATACAATAGGACATTGTTAAATCGCAC
Source organism: Rhamphochromis sp. 'chilingali' (assembly GCF_963969265.1). Classification (NCBI taxonomy): domain Eukaryota; kingdom Metazoa; phylum Chordata; class Actinopteri; order Cichliformes; family Cichlidae; genus Rhamphochromis; species Rhamphochromis sp. 'chilingali'. The sequence continues at coordinate 8,541,317 of NC_137934.1, read as the reverse complement.
ACACATTCATGTGTCATAATGCAAGGTTCTATAAATATACATTTTATACCTCTTCCTGTTGGTGTAAGTGTCCATGGCTAAAAAGACTGAATCCCAGCAGCAACAAACTGATTATCTGTAAAAACAGTAAGAGACAGTTCAACACTTTCAGGGCTGTAACAGGCAGAGTGAGAAACGCTAAGGTTACCGAAAGTCATCAATGATTTCTCCTCATCCCCAAAAGAATTGTGTACAAATGAAAGTATTAATTCTGCTTATTTAGAATTAAATGATAAGCATTTACATATTTAAACATTTACTATGCTTTACATTAATGATCTTGAATAGGTTATGTGACACCTGATCAAAATAATAATGAAAATATGAACATATAAGCTACAAAAAACATATTTTTTTGTAGTAAAAAGATGTAATGATTACTAAACCCCTTATACAAAACCCTTTTTTCAAACACTCAATATGTTGGTTAGCAAACTATAACATGGTACATAAGCTTTTGTGAACTTAACAACACTGACGTAAGCATTGTTGTATCAGATGAACTGCAAAACATGACATATTACACACAAATGAAGAAAAAATGCAGAAGCACTCTGTGGGAAACTAAGTCCACTCTTACTGCTTACACAGGAATCAATATGTCAAAGTGGAAAGACATCAGCTATGTGATTGCTGGTGCTCATTAGTCTGGTAATGCTTATACGATCACTTCCAAACAATTTTAGTCCATTTGTTCTACAGAGAGAAGGAGTGGACGTCTAAGGAATTCAATCCAGGGTCTGGCCATGCAACAAACAAATACAGGAGCTAAATATCAGATGCTACACGGTTCAGTTTGATGTTCAGGTTCATGACAGCACGTTTAGAAAATGGAAGGGATGTCAGGAGAAAAGCCTCTTCTCTCTAACAAAAACATGCCAGCACAGCTTAGGTTTGTACGTTTGCATCTGACCAAACCATAAGACTTCTGGAACAATGTCTTTTTGGACCGACAAGACCAAAGTGGAGCTATATGGCCATAATACACAATGCCACACTACAGCAAACTCAGCACAAACATACCCACTGTCAAGCATGGTAATGGAGGGGTGATGACTTGGGCTTATTTTGTAGAGACAGGACCTGGGCACTGTACAGTTTGTCAGTCAGTCATGATCTCTGCTTTATCTAAAAATGTTCTGCAGTCAAATTTGAGGACACCTCTGAATGTTAACACTTGGCCAAAACAGGGTCATGAAACAGGACATTCATTCAACAGAACGACTTCAAAAACAAAGAATGAAGGTGTTGTAAATGCCCCATCAAAGTCGATATCTGAACTCATTTGAAATGCTGTGGCAGACTAAGAGAGTAATCTCCTAAAGGAGAGTGAGAACCTGATAAAGTCATACAAGAAACAATTACTTCAAATTAGCTGCTCCTTTTTTTTTGCACACAACTAATAGAGGGTACACCTGGTTTTTACCATGACTGTGCTTGTGCTTGCATGTCTTCAAGTAAGGTTTTAGCATTTCTTCAAATAAAGTCATAGAACTGTTCCTAACTATTGTGACGTATGCATTTTCCTCCAAAATATGCAAGAAAAAAAATAGCCTGGGAACTGGAACTGGTTTGAACAAATCCATTTATAAGATCTCTCACTTAACAGGGGTAACGCCTAAATACCAGCAAGATACTTAATCCACCCCTTGAGTATTGATCCATAATTGACTTATGTTGTTACAAGAACTGGAAGCCTAAGAGTTTGGCATCTACATGAGGAGCTCGGGGCATGAAATGAAACTTGATAATTATGCTACTTTGCAGCAAAACCATTGACCCAAAGCGCAGATCTGAGACAATCAAAGTATACTTGGTGGGATGTACTTCTGAACCATCTTGGTTCTTGGATTATGGTTTGGTTTAAAGAAAGTGCTGACATCTGTTAAACCCAACAATATTTGTTAAATAGAATCATTTGAATTTCAAGAATGTGTTGACTAATGACTACAATGAAGAGTAGAACTACTGAAGAAGTTAATCCAGCTTTACACTGTTATGTTAATCTGATAAATAGTTCACCCTGTACATTTGTTTACCCTTTTGACATTTGGCATCAGCTCTTATAGGCTCGTGCTAATCTTAGTGAAGTATTGCACAATGTGTTTCTTTTGTAACAGCTCTGGGCTAAATCATGTGGTGGTAAACCACTGTAAATCAGTAAATCCAAAGCAAGTGATGAGACACATAGTGACAGCTAAACCATGAGGGACAAGCTGTATTAGCGGGAAAAACATGTTGCATAATCCACTTCCCCTCAACTGTGGGAATGATGAGAAGAATAAGGTGGGAGAAGGAGAAGAGGGAGTTAATAGGTTGGGGAAACCAGAGCATCACGTGGTATAACTGCCACTCAATCAGGTTTGGTGGGTCCCAGATGTTGTGCCAAGATGGCGATGCTGGCACATAGTCTGTTTTCTACAGTCATTAATGTCATGTTGCTGACTATGTGCCAAGAGTGGGCCACATTTGCACCGTACGTTTGTCACTCCTAGCTTTTGTTCTGTTTTTTCCTCTTCATTTAACAAACAAACAACCAAACAAGCAATTTATGACATCATATTTTGGATTTTTGGAAACATTATGCGCATTTTAACTGTTTGTTTTCATACTTAAAAAAAGGAAAACCAATGATGACATCACATAAGACTACAAGCATTATAGTACACATTATTGTTTAATACAGCCCCTAATTTAATTGTTATTTAACAATCTTACCGTTTCCTGGACACTGTTGTTTTCCCGTCTCGCTAATTATTCCAATGTGTTTCGAATAAATAAAACAAAAATTTAAAAAAAAAAGGGCCTCCTACAACCTTCATTGGCAACTCGATTGAGTAAAACTGAAAAGGGTTTAACTGCAGCATCTGGATAAAGTAGATTTTTACGCATAGCACGAGGAGGGTCTCAACATCTGCATCTAAACAATCTTTTAGCGCCTTGTAACCATACTCACCGCGATCAGACTTATCACGACAATGAAAGTCCGTTTCAGCCACACATTCGCTCTTCCCATGTTTGGGTCTTCTGATGTCGCTCCACGAGTGAATGTGTCCCTCAAAAGTGATAGTTTGTGTGCCCGTAAAGAAATAAATCTACTTTTAAAGAAGCGAGACCCGTTAAAGTCCCTCCCCGCTAGACTACTGCGCTCCCCACCTGGAAATGGTGAGAATGTGGGTGGGTGGAGTCTTATTCTCCAGCTCATGAAGTTGCTTAACCCTCTTAATTTAAAGCCTGAAACATGAAATAATGAAGAAAAATCTTATTTATTTTTTGCAAAATAGAATGTTTTGTTAACCTTATTACGAAATAAAAAATACCATTAATTTGCAAATCTGTGTTTAAATTTGCAACATAATTTATTTCGGTCCCCTAATAACGTAGAAGCCTCAAAATTTAAATATGATGCAATTGACTTTAATCCCTAAACGCAGGTGACTGCTAAGTAACATATTTATTACCAATGTGATCAATATTTATGAGCACGAAAAACGCACGATCATATATGGATGGGGTGTCATATTAACAGGAGTGTAAAGTTTTGGAAAATGTGAAAGAGGACATAAATTTTGAAATGTATTTTAATTAGTTTTACAGCTTTTCTAACAGATAAAGACTCCCTCTATGGGCATTCAACTACACCAAATTAAGTTATAGTTATATTTTAAAACCACTGAAGTTGTGCTTCTTTTTCTTATATTAAGATCTCTCATCTGTAGTTGAATTTCTCTACACTGACAGAAAAGGGAGATGCACCCGTCTGGCCCACATGAGATCAAAATTAGCTATATGTGATGTACTTGGGAAATATGACCGCAAATGGAGTGGGAGTGTGTGGGTTGTTTTGTTTTTTTTCACTTTGTCTGACATGTTTCCTGCAACAAGTTCTTGATATAGGAAGTGCATTTTCCAAAGTAGCTCACACATACAGCAAAACACAGAAGACACAATGACAGTGGCTTCAGCTCAATTCTCTAATGACATTTACAAGGCAAGGCAAGGCAAGGCAAGGCAAGTTTATTTGTATAGCACAATTCAACAACAAGGTGATTCAAAGTGCTTTACAGAGACATTAGAAACAAGAACAAATAAAAAGCATGATTTAAAATTGAATAAAACAAGCAAATAAACTAACTAACTAGTTAACAAACAAACAAACAAACAACAGTATATAAAATCAAAACAGATAAAATCAGAACAGTAGATAAAATCAGTAGTTAAATGTAAGTTTTGAAATTTAAGCTTAAAGTGTGGATTTGGTGCTTTATTCAAATGCAGCTGAGAACAGGTGAGTCTTCAACCTGGATTTAAATAAACTGAGTGTTTCAGCTGATCTGAGGCTTTCTGGGAGTTTGTTCCAGATATATGGAGCATAAAAGCTGAATGCAGCTTCTCCGTGTCTGGTTCTGACTCTGGGAACTGATAAAAGACCGGATCCAGATGACCTGAGGGATCTGGATGGTTCATACTGGGTCAGGAGGTCATTGATGTATTTTGGTCCTAAACCATTCAGAGCTTTATAGGCCAGCATCAGAACTTTAAAGTCTATCCTCTGACGGACAGGCAGCCAGTGTAAGGACCTCAGAGCTGGACTGATGTGGTCCACTTTTTTGGTCTTAGTGAGGACTCGAGCAGCAGAGTTCTGAATGAGCTGTAGTTGTCTGACTGATTTTTTAGGTAGACCTGTATGGATGCTGTTACAGTAATCAAGCCTACTAAAGATGAATGCATGGACTAGTTTTTCCAGGTCCTGTTGAGACATCAGATCTTTTATCCTTGATATATTCTTGAGGTGATAGTAAGCTGACTTTGTTATTGTCTTAATGTGTTTTTCTAAGTTTAGGTCTGCATCCATCACTACACCCAAATTTCTCGCCTGGTTTGTGGTTTTTAGATGTATAGATTGAAGTTCTCTGGTGACCTGTAATCATTTTTCTTTGGCGCCAAAGACTATTACCTCAGTTTTGTTTTTGTTTAGCTGGAGAAAATTGTGGCACAACCAGTCATTGATTTCCTCAATGCATTTACCAAGAGCCTGTACAGGGCCTCGGTCTCCTGGTGACATTGTGATGTATATTTGTGTGTCATCTGCATAGCTGTGGTAGTTTATTTTGTTGTTCTTTATAATCTGTGCCAGTGGGAGCATGTAGATGTTAAACAGAAGGGGTCCCAAGATGGAACCTTGGGGAACTCCACATGTGATACTTGTCTGCTCAGATGTGAAGTTACCTATTGATACAAAGTATTTCCTGTTTTCTACGTATGTTTTGAACCAGTTTAGTACAGTTCCTGAAAGACCTGTCCAGTTCTCCAGTTGTTTGAGTAATATGTTGTGGTCAACTGTATCAAATGCTGCACTGAGATCCAGTAAAACTAGGACTGACATTTTTCCACTGTCTGTATTCAGACATATGTCATTAAACACTTTGGTCAGAGCGGTTTCAGTGCTGTGGTTCTGTCTAAAACCTGACTGGAAGGCATCGTAGCAATTATTCTGTTTTAAGAAGTAACTGAGCTGTTGAGAAACTGCTTTTTCAATGATCTTACTTAAAAACGGGAGATTTGAGATCGGCCTGTAGTTGTTCATTTGTGTCTTGTCAAGATTGTCCTTTTTCAGTATAGGTTTGATTACAGCAGTTTTTAGTGATTCTGGAAACACACCTGATAATAAAGAAAAGTTGACGATCTGCAACAGGTCTGACTCTAAAGTCTTTGAGACCTTTTTGAAAAAACTTGTTGGCAGGACATCTAAACAGCAGGAGGAGGAGTTCAGTTGACCTAAGATGTCCTCCAGGTCTTTGCTGTTAATAGGTTGAAACTGTTTCATGGTGTTTAAACAGTTTTTTGGTGGACACAGTACATATCCTGGATCTGCTGTTGATGTACCAATTGCTTGTCTAATTTTTTGGATTTTTTCAGTGAAGAATTTGGCAAAGTCATTGCAGGCCATGGTCGAATGAAGTTCAGCTGCCACTGACTCAGGAGGGTTTGTTAGCCTGTCAACTGTAGAAAATAAGACCCGAGCATTATGGCTGTTTTTAGTGATGATGTCAGAGAGCATTAGGTGCATTAATGATCATATACAGAATTGTCTATCTGTGTTGAAAAGACAGTTAATGTAGTATTTTTAATCTGTTAAATGCCTTCATTCTGCCTCAATATGGTTTGGTTTGGTTTTTTCCCCTATTTCAGCACTTCATTTTCTTTATTTTCCTCTATTTTGCTCTATAGCATTTTGTGACTGATTCTCTGTACACAGCGCTTTTTAAATAAACTTTATTTACTTACCTTAACTTTCAATAACATATCTGCAACATTTCATTGCACAAGTCATCACAGAATATGCAAAATAGTTTATCTAACTGTCAAAATGTGCTGAGGCCACAGCTGTAAGTGACTGATAAGTCAAGATACATTAAGCTGCAGAGTTACAGCATTGGGTAAACACAGAAAATGAGCTGATAAACACTGTACAGCCTGTTCACTGTACAGAAGAGGATATATATATATATATATATATATATATATATATATATATATATATATATATATATATATATATATATATGTGTGTGTGTGTGTGTGTGTGTGTGTGTGTGTGTATTGTAACGTTCTCAAGAACCAGACGTTTTGATCTCAGTTAGTCCATTTATTCCGTAACACAGGTAAATGGGCCGTTAACTCCGGGGACACCTGTTGTAACTCTCGTACAACACCTCACTTCAGCCCCGTACAGTTACACAACAACAAGGACCCCTCCCCCCCCCCCTCCCCTTCCTGCACACATTAACTCCCTTTTTCCTGCAGCACAACCAAACATGTATCTTAAAGAAATGACAACAATGTGCTAGATAGATAGATAGATAGATAGATAGATAGATAGATAGATAGATAGATAGATAGATAGATAGATAGATAGATAGATAGATAGATAGATAGATAGATAGATCAACCTCACATGCTAGCTGGCTAACAAAAGATTTATCTAGCTAGCTCTTTCATTAGCTAGCTAGCTGGCTTATAGCTCTTTTGTGAGGTGCATCTTCACTGCTGAGGTTTTCCTTCAGTGGTTAAGCAATGTAGTTATCTATTTTTTCATTTAACAGACCAAATCCTAAAAAACCTACCTCGAAAACAAAATGTATGACATATTAGACATTGCATCCTGATCTGTCCAAAATGTATAACTGAGCACCTCCTTCATAGTCAAAAATTGTAACTGGGCCACAAAATGTGTTCTACTATACTGATGCTCACATCTGTGGGCTTGGCAGATTTTGACAATTAGTTGGATAATTCTGTATGTTATGACTTCAGAGGCATATCCAACCAAAAACTTTACAAAATGAAGACTTTTGAACATAGACATTTAAAAATACTAAAAAAGAATGTAAACAAACTTGTTAACAAACTGAGTCAAAGGGTTTCACAATATTGTTTTGATATCTACAACTGTTATTGACAAATTGAGTCAAAACCATTTCCTGTTTATTTTGCAGATGTATTTGCATGATTAGTGGGGGGACTTTAAAAAAAAGAGACAGAGAGAGAGAAAAGGATTGGTAGCGTATCCTAATATTTTCCATTGAAAAGAAGAGGAAAAGCTTGAAAAACTTGACAATAAAAAAGATGGGAGGGGACTGACAGGAAGAGAGATCACACAGAAGAATGTAAATTTAACATTGGGGAGTTGTATCAGATCCTTGTTTTCCTCTTTGTGTGCCTCTGTGACAGCTCGGCACAGTCCTCCTCAATAAAAGCCTTTTTGTCTGCTGGTGTCTTGGAAGAACAGATTGTTAGAAACTCTGTCACATGACCCCCTCACTGGAGTCCTGCGTGCATGTACAAACACACAGTCACACCATATGTCTATGCAACTCACACAATTTCACCCACACACATTATGTGCACTGCTGCAATGTTATTAGTCACTACATTCTTTCTTACAAAGGCTCATTCCAGAGGAAAATATTTCCTGATGGACTACAGAAACATCTGGAGAGTATAATCAACGCACTCATCACACTCTGCTGGCAAGAGTATGGACCCTTATCGTAAGATTTTTCTGTCCAGTGTTTCCAGTACACATTCAAAACATCTTTGGCACACATTCAAACTGTGTGACCCAAAGGCACAGAGCCATTCTACTGAACAGAGGATATTGGTGGGTGGAAAAGTACAAAGGGTCAAAACCCCCAAATAGTGCACCCTTTTATTCTCTTGGTGTAAATATTGAAAGAAAAAGAAATTCCTTTGCCTTTTTAAAATTAGGGTTACACTGAATGTCTAGTTATTATTATTTTTTCTATTGCATACATGCTGTGGTTTACTCATTCACTTTGCTAGTGAAAAGTTGTTAGTTTGAGTCAAGCCAGAGACACAAATTCCAGCTAGGAGTACACAAGCTAGTATAATGACTGTTACAAGTCTGGATAGAGGGAGGACTGCATGAAGGAGGGCATCTGGGGTAAAAACGCTGCCAAGTCAAACATGTGGGGCTACCCGCTGTGATGTCCCCTTCTAACAAGGGAGCAGCTGAAAGTAGCTTAAAAAAGTTTAAATAATACAGGTTTCGCATATGTTATTAATAAGATCTGTATATACTTATGAATGAACACAATACCTTGTCAGTCTTACAACATGTTGAAATAAGATTCTGATCTTCTGAAATCCATCACTGAAGTAGTTCTGTATTTTGAATTTTGCATTTATGAGAAGACAGAGTGTTTCTCCCAATGTCACCATTGTTTTTGGAATCTTTCATCTTTATAAGGAACATTTGCACTGTGGCTACTCAGCAGCTCAACCTGAAACACAATGAAGGATTTCTATACAGCCATGTGAATCTTTACATAAAAGCACACCTAAATCACTGACTGACTTTTCAGACAGATAACACTTTATGAGGGCATCCGTACTAGTTGTAAGTAATACCGCCCTTATAGAAATATGCATTCAGGACCAAAGGGGGTCTGACTCTCTCTCTCTAAAACATGTGCAGATAGACTGATGTGTGATAATATCTGTCTTGTACTGATGTTATTGTACTGAGCTACCAAGTGTTTCTTGGTAAGAGTGAACATTTGATTTTGGATCCTTACTGGATGCATGACCTGGCAGGAATTTAAACACCCAACTAGTTGTTTGAAAGGCTCTAATGTTGCCACACAATTGCCTCACATTTCTTAATAGTTCCTTCACAAAGCAAGAGTTTCATTTAATTTTTTAAACTGGTGTGGACCAACAGCTCTCTAGGTTTTCTCATGGTATTTCAAAGTTGTTGTTTTTTCGGTGGCTGATGAACTGACTATTTCATTTTTAGTGAAGCCACAGTGACAGGACTCATTCAAACACTAAAAAAAGGATGTTACTCGAGTGATGAACCATTACTTATGTCATTAAACCACATGTAAAAATCCCCTAAAAAATTACGTTTACTGAATAAAGAACCAAAAAACTTCCCCCTAAGCAAGAATGTTAATAAGAATAAGAATAAATGTAGGTTGCACTTATAAATAAACATTTTTGTGTATGTTGTTCATTCATGTCTCTAAGGTTTCAAATATGGCCCAGAGGTCAGAACCATCTGCCCATAACCCTCCTACTAGAGGGTCCACATCTGGGTTCTGCGTTGCCCTTACCTGCCTGTCTCTTTAAGAAAAGTCATATGATGGTCACATGACCCGGAAGAATACCGAAGTCATTCAGCGTGGTTGTGTTTACAGGCGTGTTGTTTACTTGGCGCCTGCAGGTTTGTGCTGTAAATAAACCGTTAATTTACGATAATTAATCCTTTAGACGTTTATATTATCATTCAAAGAATAGTAACGTAACCTGCTTTCTTTTGTATAGCAGCCACAGCTCTCTGCTATCAATGTCGAGGTAGGTTTATGTGAAGGTTTTAGGTTTACTCGAAATAGACGGATTGCTTTGCTCTCAGTAAAAGAACTTACACGGAAATAAATCACCGATAGAATTCTAACATTATTTTAATGGTGTGCGGCGACACTAGCAGGCTTAAAATCCGACTCAAATCTCGTTTGTCATGTATTAGCATCTCTTCGTATTTCGCACAGGTGTGTTACAGATGTTTTAAAAATCTCAAGTAAGCAAAAAAAACATTACTGCCGTACGTTTTTAACGTTTCCCGATTTGCATGTATCCTCTCATTTTGAAATTGCCCTCATTTTCATTGACTTTTGCTTTATAACAATGACACGGTATGACATGTGTCTTCAGTTACATTGAAGCAGGTTTTGATAACGTTTTATTTCTGCCTCTTTTACCCTCAGGAGTAAGTAAAAACATTTTAGATATATTGATCATGAAGCAGGTTAGTGAGGCTGTGAATGTCCCTGCATGCTTCATATCAAACCATGAAGGCTTTCTTGGAAGCATCAAAAACTTCATTGAGGATTTTGTGGTGACTGAAATAGATATCTATGGACAGCATGTTAACACAGCAGCAGCCACACAGACACCGGGCTGTGCCTCTTCAGTTGGAAATGACAGAACCAATGCAGAATATAAAGAGGACAGTCATTCTTCAGCCTCACAGGATGTTGATGTCCCTCTGGATTGGGGGGTACACGACCCACTCCCTAGTCTAGGGAGTTTAGATTTAGGTGTGATTTTAGGTCAGTCGGTCAGTGAGGAGCTCGAGCAGTTTGTGTTAACTCTCAGAGATAAAAATCCACCTGAGCTGGAGCTCTCCCTTGGTTCCTTTGCTGACAAACACCAGAGAGCCAGTGTCCACCGAGCTGTCAGACACCGCTTCCCTTTTCTCATGACTGTCACCATTCAGCCTGAGATCAGGGTGAGGGAGGACCCAGACTACAGAGAGCTCTCCCAGCTTGTTAAGGAGGATGAGGCTGAGGACTTTTTCAGATTTATAGATGCCAAAGTGAGAGGTTCGTCCTATACGTTTGGACCTGATGACAATAAGGAGCACAGGACGGCAGTCCATCACTTCCTGAATCGAAGGTTCGGGAAACTGGTGGAGACTAAAAGCTTCAATGACCAGGGGAGGACATCGATCTCAGTTAGGCTGAGGGAGCGAGGGAGGCCAAAGAAGCGAACAGCAGAGGAACGTAAAGATGATGAAGTTTACACTGGTAAGGCATAGCATTGCATGTTATTAATCATTTATAAAATGTAAACAACAGGAGAAAACTCCAAGGTTAATGCTTTAGATCAAATTACCTACTTTAAGTAAACAAATAAATAATATAGAAAAAACTGAAGAAGAATGAAGAATTTTAAATATAAATAAAATAATTATGGCAGCTTTATTTCACAGTAATTGTGATTTGAATCGGTCAAAGCAGGAGAAAAAGACCAGAAAACTCTTAGTGAGAAGGGCAGGATGACACAGGTTAAGAAAATGAAAATCAAAGATGGTTTAAAAAAAATCAGATTTCCCATAGGGAACATTTTCAAATGTGATAAAAATATAGATGTTTTTTGCGTGTTTTTCCAGCGTTCACTCTGTGTAAGGAAAACCTTGAGACTCTGGAGGCCATCAGCTACATGGCAGCAGCTCTCGGGGTCCTGCCATCTGATTTCACCTATGCTGGGATCAAGGATAAGAGAGCAATCACCTACCAGTCCATGGTGGTAAAGAAGGTCTCACCTCAACGGTACTGCTGTGTTTCTTTCATGCATTTTGAGTATATATTTATATATATATATTTTTTCTTTTTCTTATTTACAAATCATGGGATAAAAGCACCAAAAGTTGTGTTATGTTAGAGTTCTTCTTGAAATACTATTTATATATTTTGCATTTTGTGTGACTAGGTTGAAAGAGAAGAATGCAGAGTTTCAGAACAGAGGGATCCGCGTGTTTCAGGTGCGTTCTGTCAGCGAGCCTCTCCGGCTTGGACGACTGCAGGGGAATCACTTCGACCTGGTTGTCCGGGACCTGAGACCACACGGTGCCGGTGACACGCACTCCTCTGGCGGAGACGTGCACACACGGCTGGCAGCACTGGTGAAAGAAGCAGTGGAGAATGTCAAGGTATATTTTGAGTTTTAGGTTTTCTGCAATCCTGTGGAAAAAGCATATGCCAGGAACCAGGCTTTCTTTAATGTTTTATTAAAAAACTTTTTTTTATTGGATATTGACAAACTTAAAAAGGCACCTAACTTAAATAGTGAACCAGTGTTGTGTCTGCACTTGCACAGCTTGGCATAGAATACATTTTGAATTGTATACAAAAACTCTTCATTTGTTAAAGTTTATTTATTTGATTCTAATAATGCAAAGATATCACAGTTTGACCAACAAGGTGATTCTCAAAGAGCTATTAGCTAAAAACCTGGTATACCTCAGTGTAGTCTAGAGCAGGGCGATATGGCCAAAAATATTTATCACGATATATATTTGAAAATTTGCGATAACGATATAACTGACGATATAATTGATGCGAGACAAAATACAACTCCACAACATTACTAGCGCAAAAAGACAACCTTCCATTTATTTTCACGTAAACAAGAAGCTGGTTTTTATGTACATTAAAGCTTTATAAAAATGTAACAGTGCAAATGCAAATTCCTTGCTGAAAGTTTAACCAAAAGGCATTTCCAGTAGAAATGAGCTGACATATCCTGAGCATAACCATGTATAATATCCACTGAAGTTAAAAAGAGGTGCTTTGCAACATTAAACTGCAGTGTGCAGTACGCATTTTTCGGACCATAAGGTACACGGGATTATAAGGCACATTAAGCGAAACAAAGCAGTCAGATAAATCAAACTTTATTAAACTCATTCTTCTTGCTTCCTCCACTTCTGTACCATTGATTCATTAATGTTGAATTCTCTGGCAGCTGAGCTATTCCCATGTTGTTGCAGTATATTAATGACTAACCTCGTATTGTGGATGGATTATCTCAGTTGTTCTCCTGACTGAAGTTTGGTCCGTTTACAGCATCCTGCCATGCGATTGCATTTGTCTCTAACCATGAGGAACCTTCACGTTAACTTTTATAAGTGGAAAAGTGTTAGTGTTCCTCCTCCAGCTTCACTGTTTATGTTATGCTAACATAGCTGTGTCGCTAGCGATCACGTAGCACATCATTATATATCAGCTAGCCCAACTTCAGTAACCCTAAAAACGTCACTGCTGTTTAGTTTCCTGTCTTCATTTATGTTGGAAGTGATAGCAGAGCTGTACGTTTGAATTTTTTCAGAAATCTCTCAGTCAGAACATGCTATATCATGCTTAGGTAACTAGCGAAACTAGCGAGCTAACTTCCGCTAGCTTCCTGCTAACTTCCAACTCCGTTAAATGTAATAACTTTTGTTTTCATGGATGCCTGGAAGTTAAACTTTATAGTTACACTTGGTAAAGCAGCAATGCTGATCGTTTTATTAAAGATCAAAGAATTTAGACAGTTTTCAACTCTCAGTGATGCTGCAGGGTTGTTTGACCTGAAGTCAAATATACGGAGTTTGGGACCCAGATTACTCCCAGATTTAAGAGCATCTTAGTCCGACAAATACGACAATAACAACGGCCACTTGCATGTTCTGCAAAAAAAATGTGCTTTGTTGTGTATCTGATGGACAAACACCAAACCAGTTCCACATCACGGAAGTTGCACCATTTTTACAAACCAACAATCGGCCATGTGCGTATGAAAACAAAGGCACTGCGCATGCGCGTTTTACTCCCATTCTATCGCGATATTTCATTTTCCTATCGTTGCCTAACATTATACCGGTATTACCGTGAACGGTATAATATGGCCCAGCCCTAGTGTAGTCCTCCAAAATCTGAGGAAAGTGAACAAATAGAGGAAAAAAGAAGAAGTGGTAATCCTAAAAAAACCCACACTGCAGCAGAAAAACAGAATCTGAACGTCATGTCCTTTAAAAATAGGAGGGGGAAAAATCTGGCAAAGGCCTGACACAGTAGCTGAGAGATTCATCTGGCCCTTCATCTGCTATTCACTGAAGCCTCATCAGAAAAGGTCTCAGTGGAAGGGTGGCTGTCAAGAAGCCACAGCTGAAATTAGTCCTCGACTAATCATGTCTTTCCTGATAGAGTTTTAAAATATGTCTGCTCATTAGCAAGTGGTTTTGTTGGTCCAGAATGTCTGCTTCATACAAGCTACATGGCCACCACCACACATTGACCTCTGATGTTTTTCACTGTAGGCCAGAGGGTTTGTCAACTACTATGGACCACAGAGGTTTGGGAGTGGACAGAGCGTTCAGTCTGATCGAGTAGGACTAGCTCTACTGAAAGAGGATATGGTGAGCGTTTGAGACATTCGCTATGTATTCAAGATGATAATACTGTTGGTTACAGTCATATAAAGCTAATCCACGACCGGCATTGCTCAGTGAAAACAGCACATTGTTGAGTTACTGTATGTAATGTGTGTGTCAGGTGAGTGCTGTACGTCTCTTCTTCACTCCAGAGGAAGGCGATGATCCTCAGAGTCATGCAAAGAGACACTTCCTCCAAACAGGTTTGTTTTAGTTTTATGGGAGCTTTTTCTTCCTTCAGAAATTTCTAAAATGAGAACTATTCTTTGCTGAATCTGAGGTTTTTTTGCAGAACAGTGTGATGATCTGTTCCTCTATTTATTTTTGAAAGTTGGCTGAAATTCATCATCCATGTTTGGCTAAAACCTTATGATTCTGTAATGTCAGCGTCTGCTGTTCTAGTGAATTCATGACACATTTCATAAACCAAGTTTTGGTTTATGAAATGTGACTAAATTAACGTCATGCAAATGCTTTTTTTAGAATTTGCAATTTCAATATGTTTTGTCGTTTTATTTTTCTGTCTTTCACCCCTCTCCACTCCAGATAACGCTAAGGAGTCCTTAGCTTTGATGCCGTTGTCCAAGCCCAGGGAGCGGTTGATGCTGCGGGCCCTGAACCGCTATGGTACAGGTCCTGATGGATGTGACCAAGCCTGGCTCAGCCTGCCACACAGCATGAGGATTTTCTACCCTCACGCTTACTGTAGCAGGTCAGCTGCAAGGAGAATCTACCCATCCATCCATTATCTTAACTGCTTCTCCTGTTCAGGGTTGCGGGGGAGTTGAAGCCTGTCTCATCTGTCATAGGGCACAAGGCGGGGCACGTCTTTGACTATTTTTTATGATATTAAATAAAAATCTTTGAAAGTAACACAAACAGGTTTGACAGATAGCGATATGTAAAAAAAAAAAAAGTCGTGCATTTATTAAAGCTGGTTTCCATTATAGGTGAGGGAGATAAATTGGCCTTAGGTGTAGCCCAAATAAGTGGTTTCTTTTATTTATTAGGAAATTAAAATAAATGTTATATAAAAGCCAAACAGTATTTTTAATAACACGCCATCCCAGTGCTTTAGATCTTTAATTTGAAAAATTATGTCGATGTTCTTGTGGTTGTCAGAGTTTGGAACGAGGCGGCGGCACACAGGCTAACTACAATGGGTCATAGTGTCCGAAGAGGTGACCTGGTGTGGTTACGACAAGGTCAAAACAAAATGGAAGATGCTAGAGAAACCAGCATGGCTCAGGTAAGAAGGCAGATAAAACAGGAAAAGGAGATCTTTTAAAAGTGATAACTGATTAAAAAGATAGCTCAGGAGTAATTAGGATAGCTTTGTGTTATAATCAGAGCAAACACTTTTCCAGGCTTTGTGACTTGGTTGCATCTGTGACAAACATTATCACAGAAGTACAGGAACCAGCTTGTTGACTTCATCGTGGACCTAAATGCTAGAATTGTAGTTCCCGCGTTCGTTTTCACACATTTACCAGATCCTTGAATTTTTCTATCTTAAACTTGGTACAGTCATGTGTGCTGCGTCCTGCATGCTACCCAGGCAGTGCCCACCGCTTAAACCACACAGTATTTCCAGTACAAGCACATCTAAAGCTGAGTGTTTCCTCCTGTGTGTTCACATGTTCATGCAAGCATGAGCTTAAGTTTTGTCTTATTTTTCAAAGTAAAGTTTGCACAGGCCAAACACCAAAGGAGGGGATAAAGGAGGAGTGGCATTTAAGAATCCAAGCTGGAGAAATGAAAGCATAATCTTGGCCTGAAACTGCAAAGCTGGGGTTAGAATGGGGGGTGAGAACAACACGAAGTATATCAGCAAACAGTGCGTTAAAATTTTTTTATCAATTAATTATTTATTGTTTCTATTTGTTTCCTTTTAGTGAGGTAAACTACCCTTTTTAGTGTGCATGAAAGGACAGAATAGAGGTGAAAACTGTGGTTACTTCCTTTTTTTTCTGCTTGTTGAGGCTGTGATTTACAACAGTAACTTTGTTATGGTTTCACTTACTGTACTTTTGTTGCTGCTGCAGTCCAGAAATACCTCCTGGTAATTTCAACAGTAAATAGGATTATTTAGTGACACATTTTTTTGTGCTCTTTTGGTCACAGGACACATTTTCGATGTGAGGACACGTTGTTACTTTTTTCAAACACCTTGTCAGTGCCACTAACTTTGTGTTTGTGCTTTCTTCTAGATCCATGTGGTGACAGATAAAGAGGAGCAAGATGGTATCTATAAACTAGAACAAGTAGGGAGTGTTTGGAGCTATTTGTGTCTCTGCCAAATGCTGTTTTTTGTACACTACAGTAACACTGCAGTTGCTACTTGTTATATTATTGTTCTGCCAGGTTGTGTTACCGATGCCAGGAAACACTGTGAAGTATCCAGAAAATGCCATGGGAACTTGGTACCGAGAGAGGCTGGTCAGAGATGGACTGGAAGATTGCCGCTTCAGAGTCAGCAGCCTCAAACTGAACCTGCCTGGCTGCTACCGCCCCCTGCTGGCAGTGCCGCACAACCTCAGGTATCAGCTGCAGAGAGCAGCCAGCAGAGAGGGTGGAAGAACGATGGCAGGTTCGGAGTCGCTCACTCTCACGTTAAACTTCGACTTGGACTCCTCGTGCTATGCTACCATCTGCCTCAGAGAGATCATGAAGTGTGACCCCTGAAGGTTAAAGGAGGACATAGCTGTTGTATTTGTTTGAAGGAGAAGAAAACAGCTTTTCTACAATACTTTGTACTTTCATTGACCGTTATTATGTTACTAGTAGTCTTTTAGTTTGTTGTTGAAGACCGTAAGTATAAAGAAAAATCATATTGTGCACTTCAAAAAGCATAATGAAAGGAGGCCACTGCCAAATGTGAACAAATGTCTATGTAAAAGAATTCATGCAGTATGTTTCTCGTGCCATAAATAAATCCTGTAAAACAACAAAGTTTCTGATTTTTAAAAAAAAAAATTTCTGTATTTTCATTCAGAATGTTTAAGTTTGAAATCTTAAAAACACAATTTGAGTGGGTTCAACTCCACACTCTCCATCTTAAAGATAATAAAGCATTGACCTAAAATTTCAGAAATTAACTGCAATCTTAACTAAGTCCACTTAAAATGTGCATGTGATTTTTTTTTTTTTTTTAAAAAGAGAGACCAATAACCTTTGACCTTCACAAAGGCTTTGTTCACACTGCAGGCGAAGGCGCATCAAATCCAACTTTTTTGACCTTATGCGACCCATATCCGATCATGGTATGACAGTATGAACAGCACAAATCTGATATTTTCAAATCCGATCTGGGTCACTTTCGTATGTGGTACTGAATCCGATACGTATCTGATGTTTTAGAAAGCGACTGCGGTTTGAACGGTCATGTCGCATTAAATCCGTCTTTTACGTCACTGACACAAGACAGACGGCAATTAGCGCTGGAGAAGGGCACAAGAAGACATCGTGAACGCTTCCTGGCCATCCAGTGAAACTGTTGGGAAGACAACGTTGGAGAAACATGAACATTTTATTTGTACTGTATAATCTGCAGGTTCTGACAGAAATCTGCAACTATCCTTTGAAGCACCGCTCCACTCTAAAACAGCAATAAGGATAATTATTAGGCCATATGTAAATAACAATATAACTTAAAGAAACATTGGGAAACGTAAAGTCCGAAACAAGTCTGTAGATTAAGGGCCATCAGTCAAACAATACGTTTGGTCTGGGTCTAAACAGAGCACGTTGTGTGTGATGTCTTCTTTTGCGCATGTGGGCCGCTTTGAGGGTTCACACTAGAGCGGATTTGATCAAAAAATTGGAATTGAGCATTAAGATCTGCAGTTTGAACGTAGCCAGAGAGGTTCCAGAGCCTCTGTTGTGCTGTTGGGAGCATTTTGCTGGCATGATTGGAGTCTGCTTTTTCCCTTCTCCCCAGTTGTCGTTTTAAAGTTGTTTTGCAGGTGGACTCCATCTCCCTGTTCTCTTCTTATCCCGGCTTATGTAGCATTTAGATTACACAACTGCCATTCTGATTGCTCAGCAAGGTATATCAATATGTGCTATCACAAGAATATTTAAAGTGTCTCCCAGCATAGTCTCCAACATTGAGTGAGGAGAGCAGGACAGGGTCATTGAAAAGCATTAACCCACTGCCAGAGCCCTGAAAATGACCTCCAGTGTACCTGTCAGAAACGGACTCCAATAGTATGAGGTGAGGTGGCAACATCTGGCAGAGTTACCTGTGCTCACAGCTCAGCACCATACAGATCAACTGACTTTCACCAAAGAACACTGGGACTGGCCGGTCTGCCACTGATGCCCTATTCTCTTCACAGATAAGATCAAGTTCACACTGAGCGCATGTAACAGTCCTGAAAGAGTCTGGAGACATTGTGGTAAATGTTTTGCTGATTGCAAGATCATCCAGCATGACCAGTTAGGCAATGGGTCACTGATGGTCTGGTGAAGAATATTCTTAGAGCAACACGCAGATCTCCACATCCATGTTAGACCTTATGCTAGTGACATGGGGTTGGCAATACTCTGCACCAGAAAGAGACGCTCATGGATAACTGATGTATTGATGCTAATGAACCACCGTCACATTTGGTAAACCTGAATCCAGCTGAGGCAAATTGGGCCACAGATGCTTACGGATGCACTCATCCAGGTCTGAAAGGAGATTCCCCAGGACACCATCCACTGTCTCATCAGAGGCATGCCTAAACATGATCTCACGCTGCCAATAGTGACAAGCACACTAGCAATAAGCAAGAGTAGAGGAAGGATAAGGAACGAGCACTGATCTGTGGCCACCACCTGTGAAACCATTTCCTTTCTGGGGCTTATCTTGTTGCTTCTCCACCTGTTATCACTTTGATGAAATGGATTTGCAAATGTTTATGCTTCCTAACTAGAAAGATTTAAATTTAACAGACTTTATGTTATGTCACTGTGATTATCAAGCGTTACCTTATTTCTTATTTATTTTTTAAAGAAGTGCAAATAAATAAATCTTTCATGGGGGTTTGAAATGTATTCTTCCAAATTATCTAGATGCTTTAAAAAATTGATTAAATCACAGTAAGTGATATCCTCTCCTAGACTAGTCTTGATGGGCAGCTGGGGCTCAGGAGGCTCAGGGGGTTTTATACCAGTCAAAAGATTTATGGTTCAATCTCCAGCTCCTACCCAAGCATGTCCATGCCCAAGCATCCTTGGTGATGAATGCTGATAGATTCATCATAATGTGAGTGTGTGAATGTTATATAATGTGCTTAGGCATAGAATAAAAAGCACTGAGCGCGTAGTTGGGTGAATCAGACTTGCACTAAAAAGCACTTTGACCACTCAGTTAAAAAGTGCTCTATTAATACCAGTGCTTTTAGATCGTTCTCTTATTTATAGACTGACAAGGCAACGTGTTGAAATAATGCAGCTATCCATTTTTTCACCATTGGATTTAATCTGCATATGGCTTGTTTCCTATTAAGATACTCATATTTCCATTTGGAACACTGGCATGGATTTATTACACTGTCAAACAGATACCACCAGATGGCGAAAACACACCATATTAGTCAAGCAAACGTCACAGGTACTCCTAGCGGTGTAGTGTCACACAGTAAAGTGGTTTAAACTATTTTGTAGAGTATGGACTCCTTAAGTGTTCACCAGTTTACTATTTTCCAAACTGGTATTATGCTCATCATCTTATCTGACAGAACAGCAGCTGCCCCACATAGCTGAAAGGTTAATGATAATGTTTAGGATTTCAGTGCACTCCTTTTCTGTGACTGAATCCAGCCCTCCAGTTCACATGATCCCCTCTCGTTTAAACATAGAGCGGTGGACCAGTGAGAGAGCCATTTTAAGAACCAATAAAAAGCATAATGAAGGATAAAACTCGGGTGTAATTACGTTGCTAAGGGGCAGCTTTCGATCTGGATTAAAACGGAGCCAGCTTTGCCTCATGTGACTAATTTATGGAATTTTGATGAGAATGTTTACAGACACCAGCATATGAAACCAATCTCATGAATAACTCATGCTGGTCATACCTCTAAGCTATTCTTAATAGCTATCACTGTAAGTAATACGAAAAGCGACTGCTTGCATGGGTGTTGTTGTTAAAGGTGGGTTCTGACATGCAGGCTGTCATCAAACCACTGCACTGCTTGATAAAATATCTGCCTGTAAGCTAAACTGTCTGGTAAAGAAATACATCAGCACTAATGAGTTTCTTCACTTGTTGAAGATTTTTGTGGCAAACTTGCATGCTTGCACAGCGCACAGACTACATCCTACAGTACTGAACATTCTGTTAGATGCCACAGGTGTACTCTGGATATCAAATGTTTTTAGGTCACTGTTATATATTGATATTTTGTCATTTTTAGTCTTAAACCAAGACTCTTAAACCAAGAGTCTTATCAGTGGCTAAACCTTAAGATCTACCCATCCAATCAATCTTCCACCAATCAAAATCCAAAGAGCAAAATAACTAAAATAACCATCTCAAAACTACTAAACTAATGATATAAGCTTAAACGTTTAATTTTCCATTGATCCAACAAGGTGCCGGAAACATTCCTCAGAGATTTTGCTCCACATTGACACAAACAGTTGTGGAAGATTTGTGGGCTATGCATCCATTATGGGAATCTCCCATTCCACCACATCCCATAGGTGTTCTCTTGGATTGAGATCTGGGAGACCTTAGAGGTCATTTGACTCCAATGAACTCACTGTCATGTTTAAAGCGCCAATCTGAGATGAACTTTGCTATCCTGCTAGAAGCAACCATTAGAAGATACACTGTGGTCATAAAGAGGTGGACATGTTCTTGTCTGACCCAACCATCCTAATGTGGCAGCAGAAATTAAGATTCATCTGATTGTTTTTCCAGTTTTCTACTGTTCAATTCAACTGTAGCCTTAGTTTCTTGTTTGTAGATACCAGGAGTGGCACCCGGTGTGGTCTGCTGCTGTAGCCTATCTGCTCCAAGGTGTGACCTTACACTGTTCTGCATACCTTGGTTGTAATCGGTATGGAAGGTGTGGCCATTCTCCTCTGACCTCTGATATCAACCATTTTCACCCAGAGAACTGCAGCTCATTGGAAATTTTGCCTTTTTGAGACCATTTGCTGTAATCCTAGACACGGTTGTGTGGGAAAATCCCAGTAGATGACCAGTTTCTGAAATGCTTAGTCTGCCTGGCACCGACAAGCACACCGCAAAGTATTTAACATGTCTACATGCCTAAATCCACTGCTGTGTTGCTTTGATGTGATTGGCTAATTGCATATTTGCATTAGCATGCTGTCTTAATTTAAAATGAATATAATATTTTATTATACCAGAGATTTGGTTGCTTTTAATATTTTGAGCGTCAGAAGTATCATTGCTCACAGTAATAAACTGTTTTTACATTGAGTACTTTGAAATGTTTTGCTTTACACTAACATTTAGCTCACTTGCAGTTTAAAACCAGTGCCGAGTAGTATCACTCTACATTATAGGCAAAGAGTGACTGACACACGGGATGAGTGACTTCTCCTCACTCTCGGGCTAATTCGCAATCCAGCCGGCTGTGGAGAAATGTTGACCCACTTCAGCAGCAAAGATGACAAATTTACTGCACATCTCACTAGCTGAAAGGCCTGAGAATGACAAGGAAGTTATGAGAGACATTTAGCACTGATATGGTCTGACGTTTTCCCCCTCACAAAGAGAGATGGAGGAAAGGCTGTGAAAGACACCATCAAATGAGGAAGCACTGTATATCACTCTTAATTTTCCTAGTTTTTCATTACCTGGTGAAATTTGGTTGTTTCTTACTCAGTCGTCAATAATATATGTTTATGCCATTTCTGGTAGTGGTTTGGAGGCTCCTGTAGTTACTGAGGAGGAGGAAGCCTTATATGACAAAAGGAAGGAATGCTGGATGAACAATGGAAGAAGTAAGGAAAGCAAGCAGGCAAAATCACTTAGCAATCTAATGCAAAACAATGAAATGCTATATATGACTAATGGTGAAATTAAGGGCAATTTTTGAAGTGCACACTGCTGTTTCTGGTTTGACAAATACAAAACATGCCCACACACACTGATTGAACATATAAACACATTTGACCTCTCTAAACTGCCTGTCCCTCACTCAGTTGACTGACAGGTGGTGCACAGTGTAGTTAGACAGACACTGATATGCAGGTGGACCTGTGTTTGTTTTGATCTGCTCTGTCTCTGTGTCAGTCTCTGTTTCTGTCTCTGTGTGTGTTGTTGTTGTTTCTAAGTCCTGTCTACCGTGTTAATGCAGTAACCACTGCGGAGTATTCTCCAGACTGGAGGCTGATCATTGTCATGGGAGGTGGGATAAGGACGAGCAACGCTGCTATTGTTACCATGTCAAAATATGTTTTGACTCTTCCTAATAAAAGAAAACATTCCCATCATTGCTGTGAACCTGCTCATACACTTACATTTAAGGTATTTGTTTATTCAAATGATGCACTGAGTTCAGTGGCGCTTCTTGGATTGGATTCTAGTCATTTTGCGGGAAATGAAACTAACACGAAGGAAGCTGTTGTCAAAACAAAGACCTTTAAAAAGTGGTTTAAAAATTTGGTATGTGGGCCAATCTTTTCTTTTTGACGCTGTTATTTAAGATGTAGTTTTAAAAAGCATCTTCTGTTATTGGCAAAAAAGTTGTGTATTACTGATTTAAGCCATGCCTGACTCTGCTTGCAGCTGCTTGCCCTATAGCAGCAAAACTATTCAACATAGTTGACCAAGGTTTTTTTCCTCTTTAGTTTTTGAATTTTCATTTATCGTCTGTTATAAATGTTCATACTGATATATTGGCAAATAGCTAATATTGGCCATTATACCAGCCCTGCCGTAGTATCAGTAACTTAAGAGCTGACATAGAAGTATCAAAAAGCGAATGCTTGTTATCCTTCTGGTACGTTTTTGGACACTTCCTGCAAAAAAACCCCCCAAAATTCAGATTGTGATTGACACAGTGTCATTAAAAGAGAATGTTTTCAGATTATTTGGTTTAGGGTTTTTCCTCCAAATATATTTCTTGGACTGGTACACGAGCTAACAGGGCATGTTTCCTTTCTTTTCATTTTAAAAAACGCACATGGCCATGCCCTTTTATTATGCTACCATGCCATTCAACAGTAACACCACACAACCTCTTTGCTGCCCAGAGGCTGCCATGTCACCCATTTTAGTGTTCTCCAGTGTCCCACATGTGAGATGCCTCCATGTGGAAAATGAACTGACCCAGTAACTGCAGCTGTGGTATTGACAAGTGGAACGGAGGGGAATGAATGAGTGAAACAAGATTGATTATGGGATAAGTTAATGCTGCTGTGCTGCAGGAACGGTACTGGTAGCACATGTTAGATGTGCTACCACTTCATAGGACAAAACAATGATGATGAAAGGTGTAATGTCAGTCCACAATGCGTAGTGTGTTGTGTCTAAATGAGAATGGCGGTCTCAAAGTAGTGTATAAATTTCATATCATTCCTTTTTATTAAAATGATGTGATGCAGATGTGTAGAGCAGCACTGATGCCAGGTTTGAGTGCGGCTCAGGCAGCAGTGAAAAACAGCAAACCTGCTGTGCCAGTTAGAGTTTAAGGAAATCCCTTTTTTGTGTGGAAAAATTAATCTTATAACCATTAGACCAATTCCATTTCTAGCTGAAAAAAGCACAGCTCCAACATATCTCTTTTTTTTAAGATAAAATAAAAAGCTATAAAACATCTGGCTGCTAAAATATAAGAAGTGCCTGTTGCTAACTTTTGGATATGACCAGGTACCACGTCCAGCCAATGGAAAAAGTTAATTTCCTGCCCTGTTTGTGACCCAACTTTTTACACACTCCGGCACACCAGCGGGATTGTGGTAAACTGCCTCCACATGAGCCCTTAATGGGTTACTTGCTACAACCGGGAATTTTTCTCACATTGTAAAAGTTAAGATTAAAAAAAAAAAAACTTGTTAAACCTCTTCCCTACACTGTGGACTCTGTGCCAGAGCAGAAGACTCTCACTGACTGCAAGGCACAGAGAAACAGAGGAAAGCTCATTATTTTTAATGGTGTCTCTCCACTGGTTAAGAGAGAAAAAGAAAGAGGGCTCAATAGCTTGTTCCAGACTGCAGCACTGCAACCAGTGTTTAGCAGAAACATTAGGTCTACCTGAATATATATATAATTTCTCGTGCCTTAACATTACATATGAAGCTAAGAGATGACCAGATAAGTTGTTGTTTATGCAAGCTTTTAGTATGTTCTATAGTAATGTTTTTAAGTTTAGGGACCTTTATGGATTTACCAAAATGTGAGTAAAAACGAAATCAATACAAGTGTTTTTAGGACACCTTTTTTTAGGAAGTCAGAGTTAGGCGATGGTTAGCTTAGCTTAGCATATAGCTTGTTGGAAACGGTAGGAAGCCGCTAGCATCAATAGACATAGCTATAGGGAACTCACTCACTGATTTTGGAAGTCTCATTTTGAATAAGATCCCATGTTGTTTTTTAAGAAATCCAGATGTGAAGGGGGGAGCGCCTGGATGTGAAACAACTTGCTCACTGGATAACAACTTGTTTTCTATAAGTTGTTAGCGAATGACCATACCAGGTATCAGCCTCCTTGTTGAAACATAGTATGGCAAAGGTTTACAAAATCAATTTGATTTTGTATTCAATATGACCTAAACTGTCGGGATATTAAACCCGCTGACTTATATAGGACTGGAAGTCTTTTTGGAACCACAGCTATTGCTATTTAATGCAGGTTTAAGATACTTCCACATTTTCTTCATTTCTCTGATGTGGAAGCTACATTAGGGTGACCAACCGTCCTCTTTTCCCCGGACATGTCCACTTTTCACATTCTGTCCAGGGCATCCGGGGGGATTTTCGAGATGGATGAAAATGTCCGGGTTGCTTATAGGCCTACAGAGGAGCCATATGTGCAACATCATCCCCGAACTGCTGTGTTGTAACTGGTTGTTCCGCGCTCACAGATGGGACAGAGCATGGAGTGGTGCGCTGAAAAGATGAATGATTGTAAAAGAAAACAACTATTTTATACAGCTAAAAAGAGCAAAAAAATTCTAAAGGGAACATTTATTTATTTTTATTTTATTTTATTAGTATTTTCCTTAAATGTGTCAAATATATATTTTCTCATCTAAATGTCCACTGCGCTGTCAGCCAGGGGGCGGTAATGCGCCTTAACATTGGTTGCCAACCAAGAAGAAGAAGAAGCTGTGAGCCAGGAGGGAGGGGGTGAGTGAGTCCTGAGTGATTCGCTTACGCTACGATTCAGCACAGGAGGGAGGGGATGAGTAACTCAAATGTGCTGTTAGCATGTTAGCTGAGCGATGCTCCTGTGAACCGAGGAGCTATTGTCTTGATGTGAGCTTCTACTCAGGGGTTTTTCTTCCAGTTCAGAGCAGAAATGTTTTTGTTAAGAAACTGGCTGTTGTTTTTCCCCCCACAATTTTAATTATAAGCTAGATATATTTCTACTAATGGAATTAGATTGTTAACAGCAACAGGGATGAGTCAGTTGCGCTTGTGAATCATGATTCTCGAATCAGTAAAGTGATTCTCAAGTATTGAACGATTCGTTCACGAATCGAACATAACTACACCAAGACTGAAGCTATTGTCAATGGTGTGATAGTGCTACATTCAGTGGAAGTCACGCTTGAAGCTCTTAATGAAATCCAGAACTGTGGCATTTCTCAGACTTAAGTAACCATGGAACAGGGAAAATATTCCCAATCATACTTTGACTGGAAGAATGGTGGTGCGCAAACAAAATTAATTGAGGTTAGAAACGCCAAATGAGACAGCAGAAACTATTGCACAATACCTCACTGGTACCTCACTATAATTTTTCTTATACGGATGAGGCATTATTTCTGTAACATTATTTAATTCCAGTGGTTTTTAAGTTTTTTTTTTTGCACTTGTTGACTTGTAAAAGCCTATATGACATTTTCTATTTCACCATTCATTAACCGCACAAAGAAGGCATCTTTTAAATATGTTAAAATTTTCTTGAAACAAACAGTATTATTAAAATTCTTCATGACTGGGCCAAATGTCCTCTTTTTTTGGAAATCAAAATATGGTCACCCGAAGCTACATCAATGTTTTATACTCTCTGTTGTCTATATGCAGTATTATTTTTTCAGTTAACACATTACCCTTTACTATTTATTTAAATATTTAACAAATAATCTAATGTCAACAACTTTTGATCTTACCTGCATTTACATGCTCACATTTCTTAGAATTTATACATTATTTTTAACTACAGTTCTGGCAGCCTAACTATGGTAAGAAGACTTTAAGCATTAATGCATTCAGGGTACGAAATACTTGCGATAGGGTCAGGTAGACGCAGATTTTCGCCTTATGTCCACTTGATTCAATTGACTGGTTGTGTTCTGCACATGGATTTGCCACAAAACAACACTGGAATAAAGTTGGAGGTATTTTTTTAAACAGTTTGCACCACTGCATTTCTCAGGCTCTGTATTTCAGTCTTAATGCCAGGCTAGTAGAGCTGGGCGATATGAGATTTTTTCATATCACGATATGTTTTTTTCATTTCAGGCGATAACGATATCTATCACGATATAAGCCAAATAACTATATTTGTAAGATTTAAATGTGCCGTTGCTCACAAGTAAAATGTGAAATAATCAGCAGCTTGTTTTTATTTAAATATTTATTTCCCATAATAAGTTCAACAGGGTAGATGTACTTAAGGAACATGAGACTTTTTCAGATAAATAAAGGCAAATATTGCAAACTACACAAAAGGCAGCCGCTAAAGCGTTTAAGTTTCAAAATAGAACAAATGAAACAGACTAAATTGTCAATTCCACTTAGAAACAAAATATTAATTCTAAAAATAAATCTTAGTTTGTTTTACAGAAGAACAGACAAAACTGACTAACTTTTGTCAATATCAAATAAACTGAGAACTAAAAGGAAATTCTCAATCTCTCCTTGTTGTATAGCTGAGCTTTTCAAACAGTTTTAACAGTTACTTTAGTCTGACAAAAGCCGAATGACGAATTAGCGCTTCCAGTCAGAGACTGAGGCTACGTCCACACGTACACGGGTATTTTTGAAAACGGAGATTTTCCATTTTCGTTTTAAAAAAATAATCCCGTCCACACAATAAAGGCAGAAATGAAGGAAAACGCTGCTATGAACATGCCAAAGCAGCAGGTGGCGCTAGATTCCTAACCGTGCAGAAATACTGGCCAATCAGAAGTCTAGAAGCCTCGGTGGGAAAAAGTAAACAAAGCTGGGGCATAGAAGCAGAACCGAGTCGTATGTGTGGACGGACAGTAACTTTGTGTATATGTAAGCATTTAAACACTGCAGAGAGTAGAATTAACAGTATTGTAGAAATTCATTTCACCGAAACAATAACGTGGCGCACAGTGTGACGCATGCACCAGTTTATTGTATTTCCAGACTTGCTTTCGGCACAATTTACAGTGCACGCTACTCTGTTTTTTGTCAGACTTGAAATAGCCGAAATACCTTCACACTACGGAACTTCTATGGCTCTTCCGTTCGACAATCTCTCCGGCATTGGAACCATCATCTGTTTTCTCTTCGGTCACGCTCGGTTGATTTTTCTAGTCGGCACACTCATTTCCTCCATTACGCGCTGGCTCCATTACCCGCTGGCTGCTTCCCAAACAAACACACGTGTGGCTTGGCACTTGTGCTGTACGTAACAAGTCACGCGACGTGACGCTGCGGCTGTGATTGGTTCGGCTCTGCGCTACTTAATTTGGATTGGCTGACCTTTCTTTTTTTTTTTTTTTTTTTTAAGAGGACAAGAGCGGCGAGGTCTATCGCGATAGCTTAATTTCTCTATCGAGTAAAAGTTATATCGCGATACATATCGTTATCGTTCTATCGCCCAGCTCTACAGGCTAGCAATGAGCGTATTTTAAAAAAAAACAACTCTCTTTACAATGTTGAATATAGTTTTTACTTTTCTGTAAAATGTGTTGTATGTTGGAAATGTTTAAGGTGGTTTTCACTCTCTCTCTCACTCTCTCTCTCTCTCTCTCTCTCTCTCTCTCTCTCTCTCACACACACACACACAGATCTTAAGAGTTACAGTGCTGAGGTTTCGCATCCTGTGTCCTTTCATTGCCATCAGCCTCACTCTTTTACATCAATCAGTTTCTCGGCGGTGTAACTGGTTTGGAGTCTGCCCGTAGTCCTGTAATTACCGACTAAATCCCAGCTGTATGTGTGTATTTGCAAAATGTGTGTGCTCACGGAGAGATAGGAATGAAAATAGCAGGCAGGCCACTTTGGAGCAGCTGCGCTGCTGCGTCTGTTGGGTTTAGTGCCCGAGGAAGAAAGTAAAAGAAAGTTGTCTTCACAGTGATTGATGGAGTAGCTTCCTGTCCTGATAGAGGTTATTGAAGACCTTGGAGGGACTGTCGTTGTTTTCCAATCCTCTTAAATATTCTGCTTCTTTCTGCCCTAAACCCCCTTCATCTTTTTTACTTCCTTACTGCTTCCCCCTCCTCTCTTTAAAGCTCCATGCTCCATTCCCTTAACTCTCCCCTTTGTTTTACAAAGGAATGACATACTGTTTACATATGACTTGCTGATATCGCCATATGCCAAATTATCTCCACAGTATCTCACATGTGGCCATGCTTGGACAATTAGATAATGTGCTGAGGAAAGTAAAAGCACTATTTATCAGAATCAGAATCAGAAAGGGTTTTATTGCCAAATGTTGAGCAGGTTTACAACATTAGGAAATTGCTGCGGTGCTTCAGTGCAAACATACTGTCATAAAAATATAAAAATAAGAATAAGAATTAAAAGTGCTAAGTGGATAGATATATACATGATATATACATGAGTGCAGGTGGTGATCAGTGCCAAACATGGAATGATGCAGTGAACACAGCGTATCACAGACGTAAGCTTACAAGCACATTATACCCTGCTAAAATTGGATATGGCACATATTTCATGCTGTTATTCTCTGTCTACACAATCAGTCGAGCCTGTAGAAAATATATCTTGCTAGTGTTTAGCTAGTCCCACTCTATTCATTCCAGCTTTACTCTCACTTGTTATCTTTGTTTATCATCATACTTACTTTCCTTCAGCTTCACGTCTTCACTACAATGTAACAACTCATGAAGGAATGTTTTGAAAATCGAAACTCTGGTCAGCAAGGTAAACCAGAAGCTAGGGCAAGGCTAGAATTAGCTTAGCTTAGCATAAGCACAGAGTGACTAAGCTTCATTCATGTATCTCATTTGTTTAATTTGACTGCAAATAAATGTTCAAGAAGAGCATTAAGACTTATGAGAAAGGGTTTACGAAGACATGCATTTCATTGACATGAAAAGTCGTGTCCTGACATGAGTTAAATCATTTATATTTGCTGAGATTTGCACAATCATTTACAAAAGTAGCTGAATTACTTTGTTATTCTGACTTTGTGTTGTTCGCATAACACCACAACCATCCACTCATATTGTTTTTGAGAGTGCACTGCAGGGTTTTAGAGGACTTATGAGCTTCTGTGAGCCATTTAACCACAAAGCATGTACACTTGCTCTGACTGCCAAAATATACTGTTGGTTTTAGCTTGATTTCATACCTACATGGCAACAGTTGGTTCATGTTACTTTTTTGAAAGGTATGAAAAACAAATTGACTTTGACATCACCTAAGCCCATAAAGCCATCTCAATAACATTAAATTGTGTTTATGTAAAGAACAGCTGTGACCTGAACATGCTAGTGTTGCCTAAATATTCATTTTTAAGCCACTCACAACATATTTCTCTCTTACTGATCTTAGTCAATTCTTAGTCAACAATTAACAGACATTTTTTTTATTACCAAAGTGGGTCAAATGGCCTAGTCTTGGTCTGATTTTTCGCCTGGTCGCACAGTTGCTGCAGATTTGTTTACACATCCATTATGGGAACTTGCTGTTCCACCAGATCCCAAAGACTGGAGACCTTTTTCCTTCAGGACTGCCTTAATTCATCATGGCATAAATTCAACAAGGTACTGGAAGCATTCCTCAGAGATTTTGGTCTATATTGACATCAACAGTTGCTGCAGATTTGTTGGCTGCACATCCATTATGGGAATCTACTATTCCACATATCAAAGGTTTTCTATTGGAGTGAGATCTGGTGACTGTGGAGGCCATTTGAGAAAATCAAACTCAGTATCATGCTCAAGAAACCACTTTGAGATTATCTGAGCTTTGTGACACGGTGGATTATTTTGCTGGAAGTAGCCATCAGAAGATTGGTACAATGTGGTCAAGGGCTGGACAAGAAAATATCCCACACATCATTACACCACCAGTGTGAAATGTTGATACAAGTCAGGATGGATCCATGCTTCTTCTACTTTTTTTTCCTTCTTTTTTTTTTTTTTTGCAAAATTGAGACTCATTTGATCAGGGAATTTTTTCCCCAGTCTTCCAAAAGCCCATGCACATCCGATGAAGCTTCAGTTTAAAGATGAGCCATGCCTATTTAATGTTAATGGCTTGGAAGATTACATGTTGATAGGATTGCCACAGAGTGGAGTCATTTTACTTTAAACTGGTCACTGGTTTTTAACTAGAAGTGAAATCATTTCTATGCTGATGACATTCAGCTGCATATGTATTTTAAGCCTCATCAGCTGGATTGGCTCTGTGACAATGACCTTGTTTTAAAAACCTAGACTGAGACCATGATTATAGCTCCTCCTGAACTACATTCTAAAATCAGTCAGGTTCCTGCTTCTTTCTGTCCAACTGCTAAGTCAAACATTCAAAATCTTGGGAGTGATATATGATTCTTCTCTGGGCCTTGACTTGCTTGTAAAACCTTTGTCTCGTTCCTGTTTCTTTCATTTAAGGAACATTTCTAACTTGCGACACATGGTCTCCTAAGCTGAACTGGAAAAGAAATTGTTCATGCACTTCTGTCATCGTGTTTAGATTATTGTAATGTCCTGTTTACCAGCTTGGACAAATCATCTCTTTCTTGCCTCCAAGCTATACAAAATGTTTCGGCCAGACTACTAACACGTTCTAGCAAGCGAGCTCACATTACTGCAATTTTATATTCTTCCTATTGGCTCCCAATAGATTTTAGCTTTTTTTAAAAAAAATTCTTCTTTTAACATACAGAGCACTAAATGGCCAGGCTCTAGATTATCTATCTTGGCTATTCTCACAAAATACACTGCTGCTCGTTGTCTCCGTTCACACACTCAGAGTTTGTTAGTTGTTAGTTGTTGTCTTTCGGTCTGTGGTACCAAGGCTGTGGAACAGTGAACCACTACAACTATGTTTGGTTGACTCTGTGGATACTTTTAAAATAAAATAAATCAATTTGAAAAATTCTCAACAGAAAGCCTGTTTAGACAGAAAAGTTTTTAACTGCTTTTTAAAACTACCTATTAATTTTACTGTTTTATTTCATCTTTTGTATTGTCTATACCTAATGTTCTTGTTTATTTTAACGCTTTGTCCCACCTGTCTGTGAAAAGCTCTTAATAAATAAATTTGACTTACTACAAGTCTTCCTAGAGCTAATTAGATGGATCCTTCCCTATAATCCAGACATATACAGAGATATCCCACCAGACTCCAACCACAGTTTAAAAGTCTATTCTCTATGCATTCTTTGTCATCTTTCACATGTGAAATTTACAGTCTCTTACCGTTAAACTTAATTCAGAAAAGCTGACCATCACTCGGCTAGGCTATAAACCCAAATTACTTTAACTGCCGGTGAAGAGGGTAGAGATGACAAAAAACAAAAGGGCTGAGAAGCAGGAACAGTTCAGTGTCTAATTGAATTAAGTATGAGGGGAGATTTTCCAAGAATGGTGCCTTTGTGCTGGAGCATCTGGAAAAACCTGACATCCATTTGTGTGCGTGGTCCTTTAAAAAGAACTGTTCTGCAGAGGAAGTGGACTCGGTCCAGTTAGGGGAAGGGAAAAAAGAGAGAATGAGAAAAAAAATCATTCATCATCATAAATGAAACACGAAAACACTGAATTGGTGGCATTCTATTGAGCAGAAGGAACTGAGCGGAACAACAGATGGGATCATGTGCAGTTGGTTTGGGTAAGGCCACACAGGGAGAAACAAATGTGAATATTGTAGATGTTTGCAATGATAAAATATAACCACTCTGTAGCAACACAATACAAAACAATACCATGACTGATCCCTAACACCCCTGCAAACTCTTATCAGTACCTCGCTATGGTTTGAGCAAATGCGCAGGATAAGTCGACCGCCATGCCCTCCCTTTTCTCACTGAAATAGTTATTTGGAGGAGCATAAAGCTTGCATGGCTCCCTGATCTCTTATAAGAGTTCAACACATTCAGATAGAGAAAAGAGAACATCCGCTGCAGTCAGTTTATTCCAAACGAATTAATCCGCTACATCAACACTGTCAACCTGTCAAAATATATCCGATCAAAGGGCAAGTCCAGGTTGTCCTCTGACTTCTGAGTGTTTGTGTTGGAGTAGTTACACGTTAATGTGTATCTGGGAGAAATACAGTTGTAAAGACAATTCTTAACTGCTTGTATATTACTAAAAAAAACAGAAGAATGATTCATAGCCTGGATGAGACTGTGAACTGGAGGATTTTGCTCATGGTTGTTCAGAGAGCACTAAAGCACAGTTCAGTGTTTCCAATTTTAATGACTGAAGAGGTTTCATACCAGCTTTATTGCCTTGTTGCAAAACATGGAAGGATTAAATGAATCGTTTTTTCTTCAAAGAAATTAAAGTTTCTAACCAGGTTCATTCATTGGTCCAAGATAAAATATTAAATGAATTAATGTATATATTACCATTAGATTTACTTTTAAGAAAATCTTGCTAGGCCTTCCAGATTTGTTCCCAATTCTTTAGTGACTATACACATGTAGTGTATCGTATTTTTACCCCAAACATGTTAGAGTCTGTTCAAACAGATGACTTTTCTACAACTTTTTTTGGTTGTAAATAAATGAAGTATGTTCCTGGACAAAATTTCTAGGCACAGCCAAGTGGTGGAGGGTTTCCGGTTTCCTGAGCTCATGATCACCCCTTTGCTTTTTGTGGAAGGTGTGGTTCTGTTGGCTTCATCAGTAGGTAATCTCCAGCTCACACGGGTGGTTTGCAGTGAAACAACTGACTTGGAGGTGCTAAATCTAATTTCTGAGGTTACAGTACTTTTCCAGAAAAGGGTGAAGTAGCCCCTCTGGGTATGGAAGGAGTTATTGTTCCAGGTGTCCCCAAGTATCTCCGGGTCCTGTTCAAGAGTGGCTAGGGAGTGGAGTCAGAGATTGACAGAAAGAGATAGGTGATCGTAAACGTGAAGCTGTCGACTGTAGCCTAGGAGGTAGAGCTACTTATCATCTGCTAATTGGAAAGTTGGTGGTTCAATCCTTGGCTCCTTCAGTCTGCATTGAAGACTGTGCAAGATACTGAACCCCAAGTTGTGAATGTGTGTGAATGATGGGTAAAAAGCGCTTCAGCATTGAAAAAAGTGCTAGAGTAGAAAGGTTCTATATGTGGCGTAAGCTGATTTCATTTACCATTATCCACAAACTGCAGACATTATGTTACACAGTTAAGATACTGTGAGCATTGCAAAGCCAAAGCCAACTACGGACGTTTTTATTTTTGGTACATATGGTTGGCATATGTGGTCAGTGCCCTGAAATGCACTGAACAGGATCATGCAGTCAAATTGGAGGGTACCCAGATGTCTATATCAAACCTTGTGTTAAACATCTGATGGCAAGACTTGTTTCACTCGGAGTGAAATGGACCCTCGCATACTTGCAGATACAGAAGGAATAACGCAGGTGTAGACCTGACATTGTACTTTTGCGTGAAATGTCTCAACAACACTTGGATGGATTGCCAAGAATCTATAATCTCAACCTTTCATCTATCTGCATTATGAGGTCAAAATAGATTGAACAATAGTTGTACACACACAGTGAAAAAATCTCAATCTCAACAGTCCCAGCTCTGCTTTGCATTTAGAGCTAATTGGTTAAAGTTAGTTCTGACATCCTATCAGCTGCCACTGCTGAATTACTGTGACCTATAATGATAGCTTCCACTACAAATGGCCACTGGAAAGAAATGGCTGTGCTTACTACAGCACATCCATGCGTGCAATATGCGGCCATGTCTGCAGGGCTTTGGCACACTGGCAAGAGACCAGGGTGTGAAATTCATCAGCTTATTTCAACAACACTGTTCATTTCTGACAGTTTGAACAGTTGTGTGTATAACATTGGAAAAAGTTGCTCATAATGTGTTGACCTTAGCCAGAACTTCAGGAATGATTGTGGGCTCATACTCTTGACTCTGATTCTTAGTTTTGTAAAGGCTGCGTGATTTATCAAGATAAGGGCTGGGTGGCTGCACACTTAGTTTACATGATTTCCTACTGGAGTCACCTTCTACGTCTGTGAGGGTTTTTTTAATATTCATGTGCAATCTGTCAGAGAACATCAAGAAAACATTCTCATGCAGGATTATTCAGCATTCAAGGAACAAATCAAGGCAGAGCAAGATTACATCTGAACATCTGCTGAGTTACGTGCAGCACTGTATGATGCAAATATAATATATTTTTCGTCAACCTTTTCATGTGTTTTCTCTTAACTCCACAGGGAAAGAAAGCATAGGAGAGAAAGGGAAATTGCCCCATTTAGGGCTGTTTAGAATAAAGTGGTTAAAGAAAGCTTATCTAAACGATGTGGCTGATTAGAGTTAGAAAAAGAAAACGGTGTGCTTATGAAGAATAACGTAACCCGTCTCTTTAATTCCCTTTAATTCCTGTGCTCGCCTGTGAAAAGCTCATTGGGATTTGTGGTCCTGACAACCTCACTGGGAGCAAAGGAGAAGAAATTTGTAAATACTAATTATTCTTACCATACTCCTTTTTTTTTACATCATGAGTACAAAAACACCCATTTTAAGAAAAAGCTTGAAGAGAAAAATTCATACAATTGTATATTTCTGTCTGTCTCTTGCTTGATCACCCTATCTTACTCATAATCATGTCTCACTATTTTTGGCTCACATTAGGTTTATCTTCTCTCTCTGGTGTATTGCTGCGTCATTCCTAGTTCCCTCCCGCTCCCTTTCATCTTCCCCTCGTCTACTAACAAAATGACTTAATTGACTTTGAATGGCTTTTTAAGCCAGACTGCTTTGATTCTGGGAGCATGTGATGGTCAGGCAAGCTGACTTTAAGGTGTTGTCACCAGGTAATCCGATTACTTTTCTCAAGTAACAAGTAATGTAAGGGATTACTATTGCAAAAAAGTAATTAGATTACTGTTACTTTCCCATAAGCACGCTGCATTACTGCGTTACTAAACCGTCGTGATTTTGTTTGTGAGAGTGTTTCATGACAATGATGTAAGCACGTGCGACACCCGTGGCAGCAACAGACGTGTGTAGATCAACAATGGATAACATAGTGCGGGAGAGAGTAGGATCATGCAACGTTTAAAGCGTGGAAGTACTTGCATTACTTTAACTTTTAGTTACTTAGTAAAAAGTGACAAAACATTAACGTCTGCTGCACACTCTGCGTGGAAGAAAACTTGAACTTTAAATCTGAGCAAGCACCTAGCAAGCCATCACGGGAATGTGAAATTCACAGAGAAACCCCCCGGATCCCCCCACTGACATGACCGATGCAGCACCGGTCAAACCTCCACCCGTCCCACTCCTGCTAAACAGGTGAAAATAGATTTAAGAGCTACAGGATTTAGTGCCGCTGAATCTTTTTTGCTGTGTTTTACTTGCATCTATTTGAAAAGAGTGAGTGTAAACACAAAAAAATATTTAATTTTATTTTATATGCTGGAATATGCAGAAAATAGGGTTAAATGTTAAAGAATTTCATCAAGTCAAAGACAGTTGCATATAATTAAATTTTTGCTTAATGCAATGTGCATAAAATTAAAAGATTAAAACTCATAAAACTATTTTTAAAAAGAGGCTTTCCATTTTTTTTTTTACATTTTATATGATGGATTATGCATAAAAATAGAATTGGGGTGAAAGGTCTATTGCTTTATTACGTATTCAGGTTGTGTATCTTTTTCTTTTTTTAAAAAAAGTAACTAAGTAACTAATTAGTTTTGAAAATAAGTAATCAGTAAAGTAACAGGATTACTTTTTTGAGAAGTAATGAGTAATTAGTTACTAATTACGTTTTTCAAGTAACTTGACCAACACTGGTTGTCACATTATACAATATATATACACAAATCTTTTGGCTTCTTTTTGAATCTAAAATCACTTTGATAATAAATTGGATTTAAAAAAATAGTTTTTCATTGCTGAGGCATTGTACATCGAAACTATTTGCACTGTTTGGATGTACAATGTAGATACAGTACTGGATTTTTTTCATTAATTAAAATGTGTAGGTAAACTTCTTTAAGCTGAGAGGGGAATTTCATTAGATGTGGCCCACAGTGTGAAATTAGTTTCACGTGCCTGCTGCAAAGTGAAAAAGCATTATTTGTTTTTAGGTAATGTAAGCTTCTCGTGAAGAGCAGCACATCTGTGGTGGAAAAGGTTTCCTAGTGGCACTTTGACCAGGACGGTTTTCTAAATAAGGGTGTGTAAAACACACTTATACACTGGAAAAACCAAAATGATGACGTGCTGATTTGGACTTTAGGAATTCCATATATTAAAGAAAACACCTGCATCCGTTTCTTAATGGAGTGCTGGCCCATTATAAACTGCCAAAACAGCTTCAGTATAGCTTGGACTTTAGTGCAAAGTGTGTGACACTGATTTTCGTTTTCTCCATGGCGTCCACTTGGGACAGCCAGGAGGTTATTTCCACTGCAGCTCCAGGGGCAGCCCCTGAGCAGCTGTTACCGGTTCTGAAAGAATTTAAATTGATGCATAGTCCAAGTTCTTACATCTGCTGGGCATTGTTTGTTTCAGCTTGCTAAAACAAGAACCAACTCCACTCCAAGGTTGTGAACTGCATAGTAATGTAAAGTAGAGTGTAGTTGCACGCTATAAAACCAAATCTGCATAGCTGGGCTGATCAGATCAAGACTCGCCCCGCTCCTGCTGCATTGCCCTGTCCTCACAGATCCTGCTGGAGGTGATATCAAATGACACATTCCCACACTCCCAGTCAGGCGTGGGAGAATAGGGTGGGTGGGTAAGACGGCATGATCTGGCCTCACACGTGCCTCGCTGCCTTTGTCAGAACTAGCCCACGTAGATGCAGACACCTACGCAGATAATCCACAGTGATGTCTGTGTGCATGTACAAACTGTAAGAGTATGCAGCGTGCAAAATACGCAAGAACTGAGAAAGCGTGCATGCATACGCACAAGTACACTAAGATAACACCGAAGACAAGCTTAGACTGTTGATCAGATTAGGATGATGATCAGATCCTTTTGAGTAAAGGTATCTAAGCACAGAGAGGGAGGAGGAGAAATGAAAAATAAAGGAAAAGGTGGAGATATGAGAGGACAGACAGTTATGAGAAGGAATGAGAAATACTCCAACTTGCTTTCCTGCTGAGAGTTAGAAATAAAAGCCAATTCTACTGCCAGCAGTAACTTAGATTAGCATAAAAACTAGATTCAAAAGGAAATCAAGCACATTAAAATCTCAATAAGAGACCACATACTTTTGGGAAAATCCTGCCCTGATATGCCCTTTCTCACAACAGGCAGCTGTGTGCTGCCCTGCTTTATTTAGGTGAAGGGTAGTGCCTGGTCATACCGTGCAGGAGGTAGGACACATGACACCCACTTCCACTCTGAATTCTCCGGACAGTTACCTGCTTTATTGTCACTGGGGCTCAAACATTACACAGGCTTTGTACTAAGGAGATGGCAGGTAAAAGCCCATGTAGAGTCGGATCTGATTTATGTGGACACTTCCATTCTTGAACACAGTTTCATCAGGTAAAGTCTAATAAGCTTCAGGACTGCAATGTATGAAAACAGCGCAAGAGACTGTGAAGGAGCAGAAATTTGATCAAACTACTGTGAGGTCATTGAGGTTTGTGAAGAGTCTGTGATGTTCATGGTCCCACTGCAACATTTTCTTGTAAGAACAGTCCTCCCATGTGCTTTTTACAACACTCCCATGGGACTCGCATTTCACAGGTCGACGGACTAAAGGGTGAGAATCAAACGTCAGAGTTCAGAACTGTCATGTGAGTGGACTGACACTGGCCAAAGAAAGGTTTCACACATGCCCTCAATAGTAGTTTTAGTGACCATCGGCCAGTGAGTGTGCAATATTGAAAAAGGAGGGAAGAGAAGGAAATCTGTAACTAATCCATTCCTGACAGGCATCGGGCTTTCTACATCTCAGTATCACCAATTCACCACACCGCAACCACATGTTTAGGTCCTGACTGGCAAGCAAACAAACATATGTTTGTGATGTTTATCGTTTCTGGCTTGAGGTTTTACCATCGAGCATACAATTTCATCATGAAAAGTACCATTGAACCACCCCATGGAGCACATTGCTGATTAAGGACAGATTTTGTCTTGTAACAATAGACAATATCCAAGAAAAAAAGATAGTTGAGCTGTTGTTAAAAAGCACACTGGCAGCAAATTTTTTTTTTGTAAAGGAGCAGACTATGCTGCATGTTACTGATATGTCACTGACTGTGCTGTATAGTCCTTAGGCGTGGAGTCCTTGCTGCAAACCCAACCTAGAAGAAAACATTCCCCACATTAAGTAAGACTAAAGGGATATGCATGATGGAAATTATAACTTTCATATTTCTGGCCATCAGTTCCTTGTGTCATGATCCTGGGTCTGCTGACCCAGCGTTTTGTTTAGTTTATGTAGCCTTCAGGTTTCCTAAGTTTATCATTATCATGCCTAGGTGTTACTAGTTATTTTCCCCTCGTGTTTCCACTATGTTAAGTCTCCCCTGCTTTCATGTATTTTATGTCTGTGGCGTATGTTGTCAGTCCAGGTTGTCATGTTTATATCTCACTGTGTTTCCTGTTTTATTGTGAAGAGGTCTGGTGTTCTGTGTTCATCATGTTCAGTTTTACTCTCCCACTGTGACGTCATTATGTTCATGTGTGCCAGCTGTTTCCCCATGTGTTCCCACTTCCCTCATCATCCTGTGTGTATTTAGTCCGTGTGCTTTCAGTCATTTGTTGTCAGGTCGTCTGCTCATCCATGTCTCATCTCCAGGTACCCATGTCAGTTCACTATGGTTAAGGTTTTTCATGTTTTGTTATTAGTTCACCCAGTTTAGGTTATTGTTTAGTTTTCACCGATGCCCTATTATTTTGTACCCTCGTTGCTAACCTCAATAAACGGCTTGTTTTGTTAATCCACACCACATTTTGGTCTGCGTTTGAGTCCTCCTCTGCAACACATACGGTCTGCCCCAGTCAGACCGTGACAGTACGACCTCAGCCTCGTCTGGTCCGGCCTCTGCCTGTGCTTCTGCTACGCCGGGTCCGGCCTCTGCCTGTGCTTCTGCTACGCCGGGTCCGGCCTCTGCCTGTGCTTCAGCGTCACCTGGTCCTGTGCCCTCCAAGCCTCGGCCGGTACGCCTGACACTTGGGCGCCGCCGCCGCCTTCCGCACGGCCGGCCCCCTGAACGGTTCCCGCCCCGTCGCCTTCCGCACGGCCGGCCCCCTGAACGGTTCCCGCCCTTAAGGGGGGGGCTCTGTCACAGGCTGGGTCTCCGACCCAGCACTCTGAGTTTTCTTTGTATTTTTTGATATGTTATTAGTTTGTGTTATTTCCTATTTGCCTTTAGTTTAGGCAGTTATTGTTCCTGGGTTTTCTATGTTTTGGGGTTTTCTATTTATTTCATCACGTATTAGGTCTGTTAAGTTGTGTTGTCATTTCCTGTTTTATTCTGACAATGTCATGTGTTCTTTGTTCATTGTATTTAGCTTTCCTCTCCTGGTCCTGTCATTAGGTTTATGTCTGTCAGCTGTTTTCCCCCATGTGTCGCCACTTCCCCTGATTACCTCATGTCTGTATTTAAGCCTTTTGTTTTCTTCATGCCATTGTCAGTTCGTCTGTTTATTCTCACCAGAGTTACAGTCATAGCCTGTTTATTTTCCACCTCGGTCATAGTTATAGTTTTTGGTCTTAGTACCTTTAGTGTTTTGCCAGCTCAGTGTTTTGTTTCTTAGTGTTTTGCCTGTTTGCTTTGGTCTCTTGGTTCATTTCCTGCCGTCATCGCAATAAAGGTTCACTTTTCTGTTAATCATTACTATTCCTCGTCATCATCTGCTTTTGGGTCCTGTTTCCGCACACATCGGCGCACCCCGCCGTGACACCTTATCACCCCAAAGGGATCATTACCCTGATTGCACATCTCCACCCATGGGTCCATCTCAGGGTAGTTAGATGGAGGTCTTTTGTTTGCTAATAGGCTTTCATCCACTGAGGAGAATGGCTGTTTAAAACGTAATTTGTCCTGGAAATCAAATTAAGTGATCTCATTCATGACTTGCATATGAGAACAACATGCAGTGTGAATTTCAGAACAAGCGTTAGTACTTTTTTTTTTTTTTTTTTTTTTTTTTTCTGGAGTGGTAGTCGGTGTCACTAGGTGGCTGGTTATTAGTGTCACAGGCCATCACCTTCAGCCTGGATTAAACGTCCTTATAAGAGGCTGAGCAATGTCCTAGACTGAACTGCATAAAGCAGGATTTAGTGAAATGAGTCCAAATTAGCGTGTGATAATACCTTAATGCCTCTGACTTATACCCCCTTATATTATACCCCCTTCTTTTGTCATTTTACTTTCTCTTGGCCATGTGAGAGGTTCAGCTAGCCAATATAAACTGCATCAGGGTAATAATTTCATCACTAATGAATGTTATTGTTGAGTAATATAAGAATTTCCTGCCAGGCTCTGTCATGTGTTTGAAGTGGGATGGGTAACAGTTTTTACCAGAACTGAATTCACAGCAGTTCTGTTTCTGTTTGGACAACGCTGTGAAAAAGTGCTTGTCATCTTCCTGATTGCATAATTGTTACGCTTAAATATTTCACATCAAACTGATTTTAACATTTGACAAAGATAACCTAAGGAAATAAAAGAAAAAGGAAGGGGTTAAATGATTACTTATTTTAGTAAGGGGGAAAAAGTTATCAAAACCTACCTTGACCCATGTAAAAAAGTAATTACCCCTCTTGTTAAATGATAAATTAATTGTGATTAGCCGCATTTTTGGAAAGCTGAGTTCAATTTCACTAGCCACAACCAGGCCCGATTACTGGCAGACCTATTGAATCAAGTAATCACTTCAATAGAACCTTTCTGAGAAAGTGAAGTAGAGTAAAAAATCTCAAAATGAAACACACAAGAAAATCAAGAACACATTTGAAACAAAGTCACTGACCTCTGTCAGTCTAGAAAGGGTTACAGAGCCATTACTAAGTCTTTGGGACTCCAGTAAACCACAGTGAGAGCCATTATCCACAGATGGAGAAAGCTTGGAACAGCAATGAACCTTCCCAGGAATGGCTAACCTACCAAAATTACTCCAAGAGTGCTTCAGCGGCTCATCCAGGAGATCATAAATGAACCTAAAACAACATTTAAAGAAAAACTGCAGGCCTCACTTGCCCCAGTTAAACCCCAGTTACCTGTTGAAGTTCATGGTCTTGCTGCTGGGCTTTAGAGCTAAGCTTTAACATCACTCTGGGTTCTTGGGTAGCTTAGTGTTAGCATGCTATTTGTGCAGATGCTTTGGTCGATAATAATGTCATTGTAATAACTCCATGGCAGACCAATCCACGTGTGTCATGGTCCCCGTGCCTGCTCGGCTGGCCCTGTGTGGCTACATGTTATGTTTTGTCTTTTCTCTCTCTCCTCTCTCTCTGCTCGCTGCCTGGGCGGAGCTCATTGTGAGCTCCCGGCCTCCACCACCTGTAGGCAATCACCTGTGGCTCCTCACCTTGTTTGCTCCCGCTACTTAAGGCAGTGACTGAGAGCACCTCGCCGCTGGACTATTGAATAACGCTCGTCAGTGCTACTTTAGCCTCAGCCAGTTTTGAGCTCTGTCCGTGAAAGTTCCGTGCTAACCCTTGTTCTCTGTATGCAGATTTCTCGTGTTTGGTTTGGAGACTCTGGACGCTTTTCCCGACCCCGCTCTGCACCCCTGGGAACCCTGGCCCCCTTCTCCTTCACCTGTATATAGTGCACCTGGAGTGTGTAAATAAACCTGTTTTTCTGAGATTTCAGTCTGCGCCGAGTCCTCCCTGCTCCTCCGTGACAACGTGTCAATGCTTTTCAGTATACTTTATTTTCTCCCACGGTTGCTGTACAAAGCCTCGGCTGCAGCTTTAAAGCTGACAGCGGAACACATTACCAACAACAACATTCTAATGACATCACAGACTTTTAAGCTGGCGAGGCATGATTGCAGATGCAGCGCAGGTGAGTCCATCTCCCCTGCAGTGGCACCGCAGACCACTACCTCAATTCAATTCAATTCAATTCATTTCAATTTTATTTATATAGCGCCAAATCACAACAAAAGTCGCCTCAAGGCGCTTCATAGATACAGAGAAAAACCCAACAATCATATGACCCCCTATGAGCAAGCACTTTGGCGACAGTGGGAAGGAAAAACTCCCTTTTAACAGGAAGAAACCTCCGGCAGAACCAGGCTCAGGGAGGGGCGGGGCCATCTGCTGCGACCGGTTGGGGTAAGAGAAGGAAAACAGGATAAAAGACATGCTGTGGAAGAGAGACAGAGGTTAATAACAGATATGATTCAATGCAGAGAGGTCTATTAACACATAGTGAGTGAGAAAGGTGACTGGAAAGGAAAAACTCAATGCATCATGGGAATCCCCGGCAGCCTACGTCTATTGCAGCATAACTAAGGGAGGATTCAGGGTCACCTGGTCCAGCCCTAACTATATGCTTTAGCAAAAAGGTCCTGTGTTCCTCTAGATGAAGCCATATTTGACAAAATGTATGCAATGATATCTTCAAGATTATTGGAAACTACTGATTGAGAATATAAGCTCGTAATAGGAGTGTTAACTGAGGTAGTAAATCAAGAGAGAAGTAGAATCGTTTTCTCATATATAATCTGACTTCTTTTTGCAACCAGAGGAGTCGCCACGTGCTGAATGCACATTTGAGACTCTTCTACATTAGATTCACTTCTCAGACACTGAAGCTACAGCCATAATTTATATACAGGATATACATTTTGTTATTTACATATGGCCTAATAATTATCCTTGTTGCTGTTTTAGAGAGGAGTGGTGCTTCAAAGGATAGTTGCAGATTTCTGTCAGAATCTGCAGATTTTACAGTACAAATAAAATGTTCACATTTCTCCAACGTTGTCTTCCCAACAGTTTCACTGGATGGCTAGGAAGCGTTCGCGATGTCTTATCATGCGCTTCTCCGGTGCTGATAATTGGCGTCTGTCTTGTGCCGGTGACGTAAAAGACGGATTTAAATCGACATGACCATTCAAACAGCAGTCGCTTTCTAAAACATCAGATACGTATTGGATTCAGTACCACATACGAAAGTGACCCAGATCGGATTTGAAAATATCGGATTTGTGCTGTTCACACTGTTATACCACGATTGGATATGGGTCGCATAGGGTCAAAAAAGTCGGATTTGATGCGCTTTCGCCTGCAGTGTGAATGTAACCTTTGTGTATCCTGACTGCAGGCTTTTCTGGCCCAAACAATGCTTTATCTTGAGATCTGACTCCAGACTCAAAGCTTACCAGCCCGTTTAAACAAAACAAAGGTTTATGCCAACATATGATATCCTTAGCCGACAAAGAGTGACACCCACACTTGAAAATACTTTGTGCCATTTAAGCACTCACTTTAATACACTTAGTAGGCAGTGTAATTGAAGACACTTGACACACAAGATAAGCAAGAAAACATGCGACATAACTTCCTCAAGTTCAAGGTAACGT
Organism: Rhamphochromis sp. 'chilingali'; assembly: GCF_963969265.1. Lineage (NCBI taxonomy): Eukaryota > Metazoa > Chordata > Actinopteri > Cichliformes > Cichlidae > Rhamphochromis > Rhamphochromis sp. 'chilingali'. The sequence continues at coordinate 8,496,928 of NC_137934.1, read as the reverse complement.
CCTACTTTTTCTCAAAAATTGAAAACACATGTGTACATTAGCATTCCTGTTAAGGAAATGCTTGTCAAATGGTTTATCTTCAGGCCTTAAAAACTCAGTTTATCAACCCAAGTAACCTCAGTGTGTTTTCATTTTGTGATTTAGTATGAATCATTTTGCATTTTGATGAATACTTTGTTTTTTGTTCCTTTTTGGAGCAAAATCGACAGTAAATGCATTCCATCCCCTCATCTTGAACACCTGGCAGAAGGAGTAAAAGTTGATGCAACCAAATAGGAGTCTAAAATTTATGTGCAATTTTAATGATTTCATATATTAATCATTTTACGAGTTATTATATATTTTACTCATCGTTATATCCAACACTCTGCAAAGATCTTAAATTCAGTCCAGTGATTGTATCTAACCACTTTTTGTTAAGTCACATAACACCGAACTATAAATCATTCAATTTTTTTTAAAGTACCAAACTCAAGGAATGAACCAGTGTTGTGCCATTTCTAAAAGTTAGCACATTTAGAAATGTTACAAAGAATCAGTTTTAAATTGTATCTTTTTGACACTTTGTGACTAGCAGCCTGTTACAAAAAGGAATGTTCCTATTTCTTTAGTGGAATTTACATAAATACCTAAGATTACAGTTTGACAAGCAGACATCAGTATTTTTTGGACCAACAAAATCCTGAATTTGTACTTGATAATTTGTTGAACAAAACCTTGAGCTTATAGTTTTCAGTCTAGCTGAAATCCATATGTAACAAATCTCATCAACAACAGTTTTTGGCGTGCCAAGTCAAACCGACAGAGACCTGTCTTTGCACCAACGCTGTCACAGATCCACCAGGGAAAGGAAGAGCATGTCATGACACATCAGCCATTTGTTAAAGGCAGACTTACACGCTAATAGCAACAGTGTGTTGTCTTCTCTCTTTTTTTCGGGGCTTTAGCTGCCAACAGCCATGACTAGTCCCAGTTATCTCCATTCATACCCTGCAATTTCCCAAGGACAACTGAGGTTGTTATTTCCACACAGGGGTCGAACACACATACAGGGGCATCATTTGGAGACGGTGAACAGGTTCAGAGGGAGTTCAAGGAAAGTGGGGCATCATTTTTACAATTAGCCTCGCTCTAAGTACTGAGGCCTTTTGCCATGGTTGAGGCTTTTGGTTTTGACTTCAGTGTTTATTAGTTCCATTACTGCTAGATCACATCTGGTTTGACTCATTGTCTCTATCTGATTTCTTCTTTAACCAAGCTGTGCTTTTGGTGGTAGTTGTATCTGCAGGTCCACACGTGTTTATTGGTTTTAGAATATATAGTTTCCAATTATTACAATGCCAATATCATTAAATGAAGGAATGTTTAAGTCATTTTACATTGCTGTTTTGCTAGCATTGTCCACATCCACAAGAGATGTAGGCTAGCTGTGTGACACAAGAAAGTGTGAAGTTTAATGGACTGATTGGCATTTTGTGACGGTCAGTTTTCCTGGAGAATAACATTTCTGGGGTTTTTTAATGATTAATAATAAAATATAGTTGGATTTTCATTCAAATATGTAACTTATAACACACAAACACTAGCCATTTACTCTAAGCTGAAATGAAAAAGATGATGCAAGCCAGAAACAGAGAACAGTTATGCTTTACTATTAAAATCTATACAACCTTTAGGGATTGTTAGCCAACAAACAGGAATACACATTTTTCCCTAGCCAGGGAGTCACTGACCAGTATCAAGTCCTGTGTGACTAGAACTTTAGTAGTCAGTTTTAGACAACCAGCAACCACTCATTACCAGCTGGCAAATATTTATTTTCCCAAGCAATTCATGGTTACCAGGCAGTCGCTAAATGTTTTTAAAAGAAACAGTTACGTATGAATCTGAAAAGGCTAGAAAGGGATTTGAATTGGTCTGGGTATTTATTGCATTACATCTAAATAAATAAATATTAAAATATAGCTACTTTGCATCATGTCTTTAAACTTGTAAAACACAATCGGGTTGTTCCACAAAATCAATGGGACAATCTTCTGTGGACAGATGAAGTAGAAGTTTCACTCCTTGAACAAAGTTTCATATTTAAATCAAAAAGGGCGCCACCATTGTCGAAACCACATTCCAACAATGGAGCATGGTGGAGGAAGGATCATGATTATGGGCCTGAAAGTATTGCAATTAATTCAAATTTGTGTCAGGATATTTGACAAAAGAAGGTTAGATAATCTAACCAGACAATACCTCAAAGCAAGTAAATAAAAAAATAAAAATGATGGTTTTGGAACAGCAAAGTTAAAGCAAAGAGTGCACTATTTAGTCAAGACATTGCAGCAATATTGACGAACTAAAACAGTTTTGTACAGAGCAGTGCTTCCCACACCTGAGGCAAGCAGCATTCAGCAAACATAGACACTAAAATGATCTGTTGACAGGAATATTGAAAGAGTGCCAGCATCATTATATAACTGAAACGATTCACTATAGTTGCCATGCTATAACTGAATATGCCTCAGAACACTAAAAAAATGAATAAAATCTAAGAAATGAAGCTGCATGCACATAGTTGTAGCAGAACCATAATGTAGGACAATTATGTTATGTTATGTTATGTTATGTTATGTTATGTTATGTTATGTTATGTTATGTTATGTTATGTTATAACTGAACATTAAGTGAAGGGTGGCATGCATTTCTTGTACAAGCCACTGCAGAGCTAGTCGTCAGGCACAGGCAGAAGTAGGCAGGACTGTTTACCTGAGATTTACTTGCTACCTTGGCTTAATATATCACCCAGAGATGCTTGTCCTCTTAGTTTGTTAATTGGTGGAAGGTTGAAAAGGACAAACAGGAAACAAAAAAAAGAGCAAAGGTGCCTCTCTGTCCGTCAGATGTTTTTTTTTATCATTTTCTACCTTAAAACCAGATGGAAGAGGTTTCTAACACAGCCGAGTCATAAATTCTTCAAGACATAAGCATGGAGAGAACAAAATCAAGCTTTTCTGGGTACACTGGCTGTGGAAAGTGTGGATATTTTGTCTTTTTTTGAGACAGCAGGACACGGAGAGAGGTTGATACATCTCTTCTGGACATGGGAGCTGTGCTGTCACATATTTAGCTTCATTTGAGTGGAATGTAAGCTCAGGGCTGTGCTCTGTCCTGTTCTTCTGTAAAATGTTTGTGCGTTCAGATAAAGATAAAGATAACAAATCACTAGGAAGGTAGGAAAAGTACTTAAAGGGGTTACAGGGTGCTCACAGACAGGATGGAGAGGTTACAGCAGCTGGGAGAGCAAAGGGGAGTGAAGGTAGAGAAGGGTGAGAAGGGGAGAGGAGTATGATGGGGATTGGGTGAGGGGTGTTTTAAAGTGTCTGGGACAGATTATCCTTGGAAGGCAATCAATCTTCCCTGGGATTTGGACAGCAGCAGGGGGGTAAATGCACGCACACAGACATCCACATCCAAACAAATACACCGGCGGGCTCACCCCTCTTAACCTCGTCTGTCTCTTTTTTTTTAATCTCGCCATCTCTCCATCCACCCTCTGCCACCATCTCTCCCTGAATGATTGCTCCCTCTCCTTATACACTCAAACTTTAAAGTAAATTGGCGATAATAGTGCTGCTCCTCAAGGTGTAGGCTTGAACCTGGGGTCCCCTCAGACATGTGGTTGCAATTTCTGAAGTATAAGGGGAAGGAATGACACATTCGGAGAGAAAGACAGTGCGGTGAGCTCTGTTTTGGGGTGGGGTGGTGGGGGGACATGAGGTTGCATTTATCTGAGCGGAGAATAGCGGGATCCACGTGAGGGCTGGAAAATAAAAACAATCTCATATGCAGATGGTCGAATCACGGCGCTGTATTGTGTCAACATCTCAGACCTCAATAAACTGTGGCGTCCTGCTTGGAATTCACCACATTTGTAACTCGGCACAAGTCTTTTTTTCTTCAGCTTTTTCAGTAAGAAAAAAAAAAATCTGTTTCCTTTAAGTTGGATTCTATTCTGAGGATGGCAGCTTTCATTCCTCCATGACAACTACCTGTCTCCATAATAAACAGACGTCATCTATGAATACATTAAGCACATCTACTTAGTATGGATGTGATAATGACAGGCTAGATGGTGAAAAAATGTCATCAATCAAGCAGCAGCAGCAGGAGGTGAGACATGGTCGGACTTGCAGTCAAAATATGCTGTGAGGGAGAAAAGATTTAATAAGCCCGACATGTCGAATGCTGGAACAAATCATCTCAAGATGATTGGTGTTAGAAAAATCTGATATGTTTCTGATGATGGGGCAACAGTGCTGCCCTCAATGAAAGGCTGACTCTGGGACTATGCAAAAGTAAAAGCACACACTTACCCAAGAAGGGGTTAAAACTATGAATTTATTCTCCAAGTTTTACTCTAACAAAGTAGGTTGTCTTATCAAATTACTGCATCAACTTTATAGTTAAGAAATGTATTGCTTACCCATAAAATACCCTACAACCACAAACAGTGCGACATCATAAAATTTTAACATTTTCCCTAGAGGTTTTAAATGTGTAAATTTTTTAACTCTTTAATCCGTAGCCCAGATGTTTATTTGAATGGTGGTATGCATTTCATTTTCTGCGAATCACTCTTACAGCATTCTGCTCCAAGGAAAACGGACTCCTTGTCAGAAAACCCGGCCAAGTTTAGTTCCACATGGCGATAAATTGCAGCCATGGACTTGGAGTTAAAACCCAAATCCCTGGATTAAATATCTCTCTTTCTGCTGCATCAGAGTGGCTGATTCCCAAATCAACATAGAGCCTTTGGCAATATCTGGTGGATGACTAATTTTTTTTTCTGTGTGCTCACCTCTAAGTAATGTGTGCTAGTTGATTTCAGGATGAAGAAGCAGGCAACACATTTAGTGCAAGAAGTTGCAGAAACTTTTGCAGGATGTGACGGGAGGCAGCGAACAAAGAAAGCAGGCCTGTCCTTGGCGTCTTGCATGTTTCCAGCTGTGAGATCGTGGTGAGCATCTTTCTGTCCCTCCCCTCCCAACTTGTCTGCCTGTTCTGAAAAGTGTCTTCAGCAGGAATGCTCACACACACAGATGTGGAAACACACAAGCACAGAGATGCAATCATGCTGTCTGTTCAGCTGCCAAGGCTAAGTGCCCCAAATCTGTAAGATCGCTATCAAATTTGAAGACCAACACAGGGCAATTTCTCAGTGGGATTGTACGTGTGTGTGCGTGTGTGTGTGTGTGTGTGTGTGTGTGTGTGTGTTTGTGTGCGTCTGGTGCGTCTGTGTGTGTTTTTCTGTGTCCGTGTTGAGCCACAGTCTGTGTACACACAACTTGGACCGCAGCATTTGTTAGCATGTCTTTGTAGTCAGCCTTAAGACAAACATCTCTTGGCAGATCACGTCACATGCTCTCCCTCGCCCTTTTAGATACACATTACACACACACGCGCGTGCACGTGCTATGGCTCCTATCGCTGATTGATAAGCTGTCTGCTGAGAAGTCTATCTGATCATTTCAGCATGGTTGTGTTGACTGTGGCTTTGCCTGGCTTAACTCTATATTCTCTTTTTCCTCTTCTCTTCTTTTGTTCTCTGTCACTTTCACTCTTAGTTCAAGTTTTATTTTTAGTATCTATTTTTAGTGGAGATTCAAGTTGCAGAACAGATTGAGACTGTTTCTTTAGCTTCATTATTTCTGCTGTAATATTTTCAGCCGCTCTTCTTGGTTATTATAGGGAAACATGAAATATTTATTCAGGCAGCGCTGCCTAAAAAGACTGTGATTCGAGAGAGGAAGGACCTTCTATTGTTCCTTTCTGTGGACTCAATTTGGGGAAAAAGCATCAAAATGACCCGTTTTTGGTGTGAAGGATGAAGCAGGAGCAGGAAATGTTGATGACCCAGAAACTAAACAGCAGTATTCAGTGCTATAGTTGGTATTCAGGTGAGGAGCATGACTGGGCGCATGCTTGTAATTTTTCCGGACAATTACAGGGTTGTGCACCATAAATTCCCCATCCATCTCGTCAAAGTGTCAACACAGTTCTGCTGTGACGTCCTGAAGTGTCTGAGGGAGATGGTTTGGTGTAAATTACCCTGGCAACACATTTTAAAAAATATATAATTAAATTTAAAAAAAAGATTTTTAGCCTCGCCACATAATCTTTGCTTAATATCTTCTGGCAGATTTAGCCGCCAGGAACTTTGTGTTCTTCCGCTAAAGCTGGGCATACACTGTGCAACTTTTGGCCCATTTTGAGCTGACTTTTCAGTCATGCGACCGTTTTGGGGATCGGCACGAGTTTCGCCTTAATCGTGAGTCATGCATCGTGTAGTATACATGGCATAACGAGAAGCGATTAACACCTCACGACCAGCTCCCGATCATCAATCGTATGGTTGCAAGAAAATCAAACCTGTTTGAAATCCTGTCACCCTACGTAAGGGTGTCAACGCAGCCTCTCACACTGCGCACACGCAAACAGAAATTGAAGTAGAAAAACAGAGTAGCACGGCAGTGCAGCGTGTGATCTGGACACAAGAGATGGAGGCACAACTTGTAGAACTTTGGCAAGCTCATCCGAGCCTTTTCGATGTGGCCTCGCAAAATTATCACTACCCCACCAACCGTGAAAAGAGTTGGATAGACATTGCTGCTCAATTGCAGCCGCCTGGTCAATGTTTTTCATTAGCAATTTATCAAAGTTGATGGTGGCGGTGTGTGTGTCTGTGTGAGTCAAAGACAGAGAGGAAGAGAGAAAGAGAGCGTGAGACAGATTTTGTGTTAAAAGCTTCATGTTATGGACGCACAGTGTGAGCACTATGGTCGCATCAGAGCATCGGGCCGTATAGTGTGAGACCATGCATCATGACCTACGGACTTCTTGTTACGGCCGAGACCGTTTTGGACGAGTGACAGGACTCAAACGCAGGACGCCGAACAGCTCGTAAGTAGATTTTAAGAATAAAGTTTAATGTTTCCACAAATATTCATAAACAAAAAGGTGAGAGTAGACAAGTACGACGTTCCACCACTGAAACTAAGTAATGATCTGGTCCGGGTCAGAGAGGACAGCTATTCCAGGGATTGGACTGGAAAGCAAGTCACATTTGATCCAGGAAAAGGTCGGGGTCACTGTAACAGAGTGCAGATGTTCAGATACGGATAAGGAGACATATGAATATGTTGCTGGTTCAGAATCCTCCTTCGTACTGCGTACTTGCCAAAGGAGGTCGGAGATGACGTAGAGGGGTGAGTAGTCCGGGTGTGAAATCCAAAAAACTCCTGGCGTGGAGGCAGAGAGGCAGGTAGGTAATTTGGGTAATAGCCTGTGGGACTGCCAGATGGTCCAGCATCCAAGTAGGTGCTCTTCGACAGGGGTTGACAGTTGGGTGTAGTGATGTTAGCAGAGAATCTGGCGAAGAGAGATTGAGTACGCTGGCCTTATGAGTCCCCGGCTAAATTACCCACAGGTGTAAGCGATCAGCAAAAACACTGAGGCCCCTCCCCGGGGTGGAGACGCCGGCTCAGAGGGAGACACACTGGCACACACCCGGACCATGACACTTCTCACCCCTGCGATTCAGGCTACGTCCACACAATGCGTTTTCGTTTGAATACGCATCGTTTTCTCTCCGTTTTGGCCTCCCGTCCAGACTGAGACGGCGTTTTCGCTCAAGGAAAACGCTCTTGAAAACGAATACGTTTGAAAACGGTGCTTTCGCGTCGCAGTGTGGACAGCAAAAACTGAGACTTTTTGAAAACAATGACACATTTTAGTCATGTGATGCAGTCGACATTTTGCCGCGACATTTCAATGAGCCGGAAAGTAAATAAACGGCAGACAGAAACGAGGCAGGTCAAATCGTCTTGAGTATCACGCATGTGCAGTACTGGAACGTAAGCGTTTTCGGCTGTTTCAATGTGGACGAACAACTCTGTGAAAACGACAGTGTGGACGCGGAGCGTTTTCAGACGAAAACGCCGTTTTCAAATCTATCCGGGTTAGGTGTGGACGTAGCCTCAATTGTACAGTTTGAGCAGGAGCTGAATAACGCAACTGGAAAGAAAAAAAAAATTGCACAGTGTATGTCCAGCTTAACTGGAATTGCCATTTTGACACACTGGAGGAATGCTGCAAACACACAATAGGACTTACGTGGTGCAATCAAAAAGTTGCAGCACTGGTTAAAGTGTCGCCGCACTGACCAAGAAGGCTACACTTAAGGAGAAATCATCTGAATTCAAATCACGTATTTGGTTTTTAAATTTTCTGTGTTTGTGGAACTTCCTGATCTCACCACATAGTTTTGCTGTGATGTTCGTCACCTTTTGCACTGCCGTCATTTTAGGTGTAAACCACTGCAGGATGCGCCGTTTGTATGCACCGTATCTTGTCGGTACAGTTGTTATCTGCTGCCACTCATTATTTTTTTTGCTCTGACCCATTTCTGTCTGTGACCATGCGTTTATTTCTTTCTCTCTCTCTCTCTCTCACTCACACACACACACACACGCGCACACACACACACACACACACGAGATGTAGTGAGGCTGGTTTTGGCTCGCCTTGCTGTCAGTGTCTTTCCTGGGCAGCTGTTAGGGGCTTTGTTTTAAGTGGGAGAAATTCTTGGCAATACTGTGAATCATATGTTGCTGACTTGATAGATGTTTAAGCAATGCCGAGAGGCTGTTTCAGTCTCAGCTTATTTAGGCCTTCTTACTGTTTCTTCTCTCTTTGTCTTCTGTGGCTCCTGTAAGGATATAATGACATATGCTCTTAATGTGACTTTCTCTTCCTCTCTCATTAATCTAAACTCATTCCTCTCTGACAGACAGACTGGAGGGGGGGGGGGGCGATCGCTCTAAAGGAGGCCCAAATGTGTATATTTGTCTGAGAGAATATGACCTGCAGATAAATGACAGCACAGCTTTTTTTTCACTCCCACTTACAGGTTAACCAGAAAACAATTTCTCTTCACCATCATAAATCTGCCATGACAATGAGGTGCTGAACGTTGTTTCAAAGGCAGACAAATTAACTTAATATTTTAATGATAGTTCAAACATTGATGGTTATAATTCTTTAGGATATAAAAAAGTACATTTTCTTTTTTCCCACCTCAGCTGTCAGCATATCAAAAATGATGGTGAAAAATTAAGAAATGACTTTAACCTTTTCTTGGTGTGTCTGCATAATATTATAATTACAGACCATATATATCCTACGAAGTCGTGATGCACTTAATAGAGGACGTCCTGGGTCTTGGGTGTCTTCTTTTAGCAAAAATGCAGGAAATTATTAACAACAACAACAAAAAAAAGTACAACTGGAAGACTGAGCTCACCCTTAAATACCAGCTGGTTGATGCACTGATTAATAACAGGTGTGTCAGCTGACGCACAGAAAGCAGTGGAGTCCACCTAACCACAGGGGACCTGTCAATTGTCTCCAGGAAACAGCAGGTAAGCAAAATCAACAACATAAATAAACATTGTCAGGCTGAAAAAGTAAAACTATCAGAGAGATGGCCAATTAAAAAAATATGGTAACTTCTTTTTAATAAAGAATTCCGCGATAAAGATATATTTCCATGGTTAAGGAAAACGCCTTCACATCTAACAAAATCAGCAACGCTCTTGGGGAGAATCACCATCAAATGTCAACACAGAGAATTTACTAGAAGGTGAAAACCACTCTTTAAATTTAAAGATCAAAGCTCCAGTAAATTATTCTTGGGAGAATAAAACCATAATGAAATTATCTTGAGGCAACAGTTGTCTCAAGGTGTGTTACACTGTAAACCCTACACTATTCTGAAGAAACCCCCAACAATCTAACTCCCCCTTTGAGAAAGAACAACAAAAGCAACAGTGGGAAGGAAAAAGTCTCTTTTAACAGGAAGAAACCTCCAGGAGAACCAGGCTCAACAAGGGGCAGCCATCTGCCTGATGAAATATAATATTCTTCAACAACTGTTGACCTGATCTCAGACCAGTAGAGCGTGCTTTTCAGTTATGGGAGACAAACTGAAGACAGAGAGACCCACATACAAGCAGCAACTAACGGCAGCCATTGACACCAAAAGAATTTCAGCTGGAAAATGAAAACAAACTTTATATTTAAAATTGTTAGTTTGTCCAATTACATTTGAACTTATGGAAATGAGGTACTATGAATAAAAATGGCTAAAAACAATTAACACAATACTTCTGTAAAATCCCAGAGGAACTGCTTGTTGTTTTATGTCATATTGCCCTCCATTAAACACTCTCTTGGTGACTCTTGGTGAAAGGTCGGCCAAGTTTAGTTTTACGCTGAGATAAATTGAAGCCATGGATATAATCCCGAGTCCCTGGATTTAATATCTCTCTTGTTTGCTCTGCTAGTGTTACTTTTTTCCAAAGTGGTAAAGAGCTTTTGGTAATTTCTGATGGACTTTTGAATTTTTTTTCTATTTCATTTTTCTGTTACATTTCAAGTAATGTTTAATAGGGGGTTTTTTTCCTTGTTATTTTTGTTTTTTAGGGATGCAAATGCAGGCAAAAAGTTATCAAAATCTTTCGCCTTTTTGCCTGAAAAGCAGGGGCAGGCAGTGAACAATAAAGCAGACTTGCTCTTGGCTACTTGCATGTTTCCATCTGTCAGATCATAGTGAGAATCTCTTTTTCCCCTAATATTTCTTCCTATTTTGAACAGCGTCTTTAGCAAGAATGACTCATATGAGAACTGAACTTTTGGAGCTAGCTTCAAATGGCGATTCAAGACACTCCAGGCTTGAATGGCCTGCATTTTTTTTGGCTAGTTGTTTTCAGTTTGATTCTTAGTTTGCTTACTGTTTAGTTTTTCACCTTTTGTGTATTTCCTTTGTATTTATTCCCAGTTAAAAGTGATGTTTGCTTTTGTACTCAGTTTAGTCTTTTAGGTTTTATAGTTATAGTTCTGCACTTTCCTCATGTTCCCTTTGTATCAGTGTTGGGTGTTCCTGTTAGTTTAAATTATTTTTGAAGCCTTTGTCTCACGTGTTCAGTTATACTTTCCCCAGTCTCGATGCCTTGATTGTTTACACCCGTATGTTCACCTTCCCCAAGTGTCTCTGTGTGTATTTATACCCTCAGTTTGTTTCTGTTCTTTGTCACGTCATACTGTGTATCCTGTACTGTTACTTCTTCCATCCAGGTAGGAAACGTACACCTGGAAGCTTTATTATTACTCTTATTTATTATTGTGAACACCAGTAGTTTACCAGTTTCCCACGTCAATCTGTTGATTAGTTGCTGATATTTCTCACTCAGTCCCATTCATGTGCTAAAGATAAGTCTGTAGGAGTTCATCGTCTGGTGATGATGGTGTTAGGATATTTCTATCTAAACAAAGTATTTCTACAGCTGATCATTAAACAGCTAAATGTGATGACCACATTTAAACCGCTGTGTTAATCTTTTGAAACTGTAATTGGTGTCTCTTAAGTAAGATGCAGCCTTTGTACAGTCGCTTAACTCAGAATCAATATGGCAGAAATGGAAATATTGTAGCACAGATGATGCTCCCAAAGCTTAAAGGAAGGCATCTAATGTGAAAAACATTAAGTCATTTGTCAGCAGTGGAAAAAGAGATGGGCAGTTTGGATAAAGGCTGCATTGAATGAGAAAAACATTTTCATGGTCTCCTCTAAATGTCACATTGTGGCTTCAGTTGCAGTTTGTCATCCTACTGTAGTCTGAGACCGTCCCTCTGAAATCATGTCACTTAATTCTTTTTCCGGCTCCTTTGTCCTTTGTTTTCGCTCTTTTATCCGACATCTCTTCCTCGCTGCTTCTTAGAATTAACCTCTCTGTATTTACTGCACATCTGTATTTTTTTTTTTTAATATCGCTTTGCTGTCCTCCTGTAGTTCTACTGAGCAGCCGTTGGCCCTTTGTCCCATGTTCTTAAAGTACTAATCATAATGCCATGGGATCGTGCACCATGAATTCACATTAACTCGATGCATGAGGCTATATGCACTTCATCAGAAGGGAGCTGGGCTGCTAAGTAGATTTTATGACATTTCCCCAAGCTGATTCCAAGATCAACTTGTCTACATGAGGAGATGGTGATCTGCTACACTATATCTACCACAATTGCACTCAGACGAAGAGCATCTGAAAATGGAGTCAAAACTGAAGCTCCTCATGGTGCAGTCAAATATAATGGCTGAGATTTAGGCCTATATTCAGTGTATAAAGGGTTAGGGATGAACAGAGAGTATACTATTTGTCTTCAATAAAGACTCTGTTGGTCTTCATTTTTCATTAGATGTGGAGGTCTCTGAAGTTTTAGGTATGGGATGTTACACTCACTCAACAAGCACAAAAAAAGTGAAATAGTAACCAGGTACTATCTAGAGGAGTGGCTGGCTGGGTTTTGCTTTGATTTTAATGAATTTATTCTGCTTTTAAAAAAAAAGAAAAAAAAAAAGAGGTCTATCTGTGCCTTATGTTGTTCTACCTTAAGGTCTGATAATCCACTTGTCAACTAGGCCCAGAGTGGGGTCGCCATGACAGCTGCTGGGTCTATGTGTGTGATGTGTGACATTCCTGCCATACCAGTCGTAATCACGCAGACTACGAGACGCACACACAGAGAAGGAGAGAGAGTGGAGAAGAGGTTAAAGAAGGAAGTAAAATTTTAATTTGAAAGTCACAAGCTTGAACCCCAAAACAACCAGTGTGTCCATACTACCATGTATGTTTGGGTTGTTTTTTTTTTTTGGTTTTTTTGTTTTTAAAGGGAAGGGGGGGGGCAGTGATTTAAGGCGCTGGCACACTGTTAAAAGAAGATTCTGGATTTGAATGTTCTGGCTTGCTGGGGCCTTTCTACGTGGAGCTTGCATATTCTGCCCGTGCTCACACAGGCACTCTCTGAGTACTCAGAGACACTCTAAGTTTGTCCCACACTCCAAGGACATGCATGTTAGATTGACAGGTATTGAGCGTGATTAGTTATCTCTCTCTCCCTCTCTCTGTTAGGGCTGTGATAAATAGTTCCCACCTCTCCCTCATAGCCTTTAACTCGCTCACAGCTCTGATGGAAAGAAAGAGAGCTTTTCTTTCAAAGGTGCAATGTTCTTTAAATTAAACCATTAAAAAAAGTGTTTAAAAACTGCAGTTCCACAATTGGGCATTTGAGGCTGGCTAAAAAAATTGGGCCAATCCCTTTAGAGCCCAATCTATAAGGGGGCTGACCAACTTGATAGGCATACAGGCCTAGAGACCTTCTGGGAAACTCTTGTTTCGAGGGAAAAATGTACATTCCCTTACAGGTTGCCAAGTGTTTGGTGGAGGTTCCTGACTGCTTCCAGGTAAAATTTGTTCCAAACAGGGTGCTCCACCAAAAATCTTGTTTTCAGTTTGGTCACCAGCAGATTGCTGCAGCTGCCGGTGGTTGGCATGGAAGGTCCCAACTGTCTGCAACTACATGCAAACCACTAACTGAGCAGTAGTGAAACTTGGGAAAGTGTGACGCAAACTGGAAACATTTGCTTTCAAAGTAAAAGTTGTAGCATCAAAAGCCACAGTGATAAGGTGTAACTTTTAATTTTTAAACCCTCTGTGCTCTACACATTTGGAGAAATGGTAATAGGCAATAAATTACATATTTTCTAGTATAATTTAAGGGTTAGAGTTAGGATGATTGTTAAGGTGATTACTTGGCCTTTAGAAGGTGAAACTGATTGCACTAGAAAACTAAAAATTTGTGGTCCTTTTGCCTAGTAAGTACATTTTGTACTGTTTAGTTTAACATGCCTGCCTTAAGAGAAACCAAAATGGTACCGGCCATAATGCCATACATGAGATTTCAGAAAAATAGTGCTCAAACCAGTGAGTGAGATCATGGTTGTTACATCCATTTTTACAAACTGTGGTTGTTGCCTATTTTCAACAAAACTAGTCCATTCCAACCAAACCAAACCCATCTTTATTCCTTAAAAACCCTCTTGATCTTCATAATTAACTGTCTCAACATAGCCAGAAATCTCATGTGCTTCTTAAAACAATTATGGGCTTCTGCTTCATTAAAGTAAAACTGTGTTTCAATGTACCAAGCACAATCCTGTTTGATTAAGGTTCGGCTATAAACAAACAAACAAACAAACAAAAAAAAAACAACTGATCGAGCCAATCAAACAGGAGAAAACAGGATCTCAGAATACTGGAGATAATGTCTGTTTTATCATTCACAGCAGAGACACAAACACACACACGTTTGTAAACCCACACACTTCTCAGTGGTCAGATTTATGACATCCTCCAACATAACAGATGACAAATGGTGCATAGTTGTGTGAGTAGGAAGATGAATGATGTGGCTATAAAATAACACACCGAAGATGCTGCTGGCATTTTAGTCTGTCTTACCCAGCCCCGCTATGTGCCTGCTGCCAGGTCAGATGCTGCATTTTTTTTGTTGTACCACTATCACTTTATGTGTTTCAGTGTTTATGGTTCATGGTGTTCAGTTTGCTGGCTCATTAGCTCCAGACAAAAGGGTTTTTTGGGGGGGGTTTTTTGGTTTTTTATTTGTACACAACAGCCTTTGTTGATAGATTTGATGAGCTATTGTTAGAAGCAAAGCCAAGTAATTCGTAATTCAGTTTGTTTAATTACACTGCATAATAAAAAACATGTATAACAACATGCAAGAGCTTGACAACGCTGATCTGATTACAGTCAAACCTGTCTTCATAATCCAGCAGATTTGTGTCCTCGGTGGAATTAAGCTCATCTTTTGTACTTTCTACCAAGGATCTCTTTATTGATTTAAAGTGCTCCTATGTATCCAGCTCACTTTTACTGCTCTGTCATATAAAAACTACATCCTCCTTCCATTGGATGGATAACCACCTCTTAAATCAAAGCCATAAAAAGCTCTTATTTCTTGTTTTTTCCACTCAACTCTTTCCTTTCTACCTCATCTGTTTTTTTTCTTACTCTTTTGCTCTAAAAGATCATTTTATCCACATTCCCCTATATCATTCTCACCCTTTTAATACGTTTTGCTCAAAAGCTTCTGAAATTTAATGTGCACTGCTGACTAAAAGGGAGAATTACTGCTCACCAAAGTGTTGTGCAATGAGCTTTTCCACACTTACTCAGAAAACCAGCGAGAGGTCTGGGCTAAGGCAAGAAGCACTTTCACAACTCTTTCCTGCGAGTCATGGCTCTTGAAAAAACATACACTTTGGTCACCCAGCTGATGTGCCAGAATCACATTTTAGGACAAAACATACAGAATCATATTTTTCTTCTCTTTTATAACACTTTGGACATTCATTTATCAGTAAGAATGTGTAAAAGTAGGTCATGTATAATACATAACAAGCAGATTTCCAGTAGTCACTTTGCAACAACAGAGTTTACACATCCCACGAGCATCTGTTTAACACTGCAGACTAAAAAAAGAGGCGGCTGGTGGACACAAGGCTGAACTCAGTGTTCACACTGCAAGCAACACCATTATCAAGTCAGAGAAAGTCCATTCACTTCCCACTTCAACTCAGCCAACGTGTGGACGACAAACAAATTCATCAGAAGTAATGGAAATGCGCAAACTAAACTTTCTGTGACGTCTTCCTTTCAGAAAATAATCTGATTTCCAAACTTGGATGCTTCTCATTTAGTCTGATTTTGTTTGTTGAAGGCAAATGTCCGGTTAATTTTTAATTTCTACGTCTTTGCTAATTATTTAATATTATAACAACTCGAGGGTTATCTTGTTTATGTTAGAACCTTTCTAATCCAGCAATTGCAGAGCCACAACCCAGTGTACTCATACTACCAGTCCCAAGCTTGGATAAATAGCAAACATGATATCAGAAAGGGCGTTTGTCATAAAATCTTTGCAGATCATAAGACTCAGAGTTACACATTAGATTGATTGGGGTCAGGTTAACAGGAGTGTGGAGGTGAGAGTAGAGACCTTAAATCCAGGGACTTTGACTGGTAAAGGAGAGAGAGATGGATATGTGATATGATGGAAAGATGGAAGGTAAACTGGTGTACTCTTTATACAGGAGACCACGTGGAATGGAAGCAAGCTCAGAAGCATTGAAGGTAGATTCAAACTGTTTTGCCATGGTGTAGATAGAAAGAGAAATGAACTAGAGCAGTGGTCCCCAACCTTTTTTGCGCCATGGACTGGTTTATGTCCAACAATATTTTCACGGACCGGCCTTTAAGGTGTCGCGGGTAAATGCAGCAAAAGAAGATTTATTCATAACACACGGGAAACCGAGTTAACGATAAAAACGCACACAAAAAAAACTATAAAAACCCTGAAAACCATAAATTTTACACTTGAGCCTCAGCTCTCGTGGCCCAGTAACCAAATGACTCACAAACCAGTACCGGTCCGTGACCCGGGGGTTGGGGACCGCTGAACTAGAGGCAATTTTAAAGAAAAATCATGTGGATGGTGTTGTGAAGGTAAAGAGAGTCTGAGACAGGATCCTAAGTTTAAAGCTGGACACTGAACAACTGATGCTGAACATTGGATGTCAGCTAGAAGAGAGAGAGAGGAATTCTGACGTAAGTTAGAAATGGTAGTGGTTGAATTGGTAGAGAGTATCTGGAGTGGTGATTGGAGAAAGCTTCAATATAGATGAAGGAAACAGAGGTGACGAGCAGGTGTTGGGTAGTTGTGTTGTTAAGCACTACTACTAGATTTTACAAAAAGGGTGGGAATGGCTGTTGTGAACACACATATTTTAAGAGTGAAGAACATGGGGTGACATAAGGACGGAGGAAACTGCAGAGGGGTTGACTATGCTAAAAGAGATAGGAGACTGCAAGGTGGTGGCAGGGGAGAATATAACTTGGCAGCATTGAATAGTAGTCTTTAGGCTAATTTTGAAAATCAAGAAGGGGGAGCAAGTGAAGGCAGAGGCAAGGATTAAATGGCAGATGCTGAGGAAGGAAGAATGTTGCAGGGAGGAGTTGAGACAGGCTTTGGGTGGTAGTGAAGTGTTACCAGATGAGTGGGAAAGTACAGCTGAAGTGGTGAGGGGAAACTGCCAATAAGGTGTTTGGTGTATCCTCTGGACTGAGGAACAAAGATGAGGAGATTTGGTGGTTTGCAGTGGTGATGGACAGGACAGATGAGGTGTATGGTGACTACGATGACTTTGCAGATGACATGGTGATCTGGAGTAAGAGTAGGCAGCAGTATGCACTGGAGAGAAGAAGGGTGAAAGTCAGTAGAAGTGGAAGACAGAACATGTGCGTGAATAAGAAGGAAACAGGTGGAAAGGTGAACATATAAGGTGTAGAGGTAGTGAAAGGTAGCGAAGAAGACAATGCAGGGAGGGTTGAGTGTGTGGATGAGTGACGGCAGAGATTTTTGACAGAAGGATTGCAGAAGCAGAGCTGAAGATGCCGAGGTTTTCATTGGGCGTAACCAAGGATGGATAGGAGTCAAAATCAGTACATCATTGGAAGGACCAATGAGCTCATGCCACAGCAAGGTGCCCATCGTCCCTCCAAAATTCGCAAGAACCGCTGCTCCTCTTACAATATTCAGCCGTACATCCAAAAGAAAACATATCACTTGGTTTCCATATGTCACACATTACAGTACAATGTGAGTTACGAAGAAATGTGAGTGAGACAAGCAACTGCATAATTTCTATTTTGGATTATAACTGCTAAAATGGATCCAACTATAAAACTGCAGCTGATTTTAACAGTTATAGCAGCCCAGGGATCGTTTTACACAGCACTAATCAAATGTAGCTTGAATTTTTCAACATGTCTAATTTCTCAGACTGTACATATTTGTACCATGCACGCACTCTGAGATTAAAGATTAAAGATTTAGCATTTGTTGAAAGCCCAATCTCCTTGGGCATTTCTGAGTCAGTGTGAGTGATTTAGTGTCGAGTGTGGAGAGGAAAAAGCTTGTCGGCGAGATGGCATCAGTTCTACCTGCAGACTTCGAGCCCATCAGCATTATTTCATTATCTCTCCCTCTGTCTCTTTTTTTTTTTTCTCTCTCTCTGTTTCTCCCTTTAGCATTAACCTTTTATATGATAGATACTTTGTTTGCCTCCCCTTTCTGGCTCTCCCTTAGTCTCCCTCCCTCCATCTTCTACATCCCAAGTAGCAAACCAGACATTTCTCACTCTCACAATTATTCAGTGTAGGGTCAAACTGGTCCTTCTGCCCACGGCTTCATTTCACCTCTTGGGAAGGAACGATGAGCTCTTGAATGCATTTGCAGTCTTGCACACAGGCAATGTTTCCCACTTAGCTCTATAGCTCTTTGTAGGTATGACCTTTCTCAAGCAATATCCTCACTGACTCAGACTGCTGCTAATAGTTCACATTTGGGGCGTTTACAGCAGTTCAGTGTTATGTTGTTAGCTCTAACAAACTAAACATTTATTTGTGAATTTCCTTTATTTTGTACTATTGAGACCAGCTCCATTTCCTGAAGTATGTGACAATAAATAAGAGCGGAAGAAACTTTTTTTTTGTCATTCAGTGCAAACTAACTTTCCTCAGATACATTGTTTGACAAGGCAGCTGAGTCACACTGACCTGGCTGAGGTTAGCGAGCATGTAATTAATTGAAAAGAGAGTTGCTGGACATTCCCTATCAACAAATCACAGACATAATGGCTACATTAGTAGCATCTTAAACACGGAGATAGGAGACATAGGGCTGCATTTGTCTGGAATGCAGCAACAGCCCAGATAAGGAGACGCTTTGGACGAGTTACAAAGAGAGCCCAGGCTGAGCACTAATCATATCTGTGTCCTTCTCTCCCTTCTTTCCCACACCAGGCTCCTTATTTCTCTGTGCCATTCGTCACATCCTACGCTCTTACTTCAGTCTTTCTTCTGTCATCTCCTCCGCTTTAATTCTTTATACATCCTTAATGTGTTGAACTGAGTGTCGGTCTCCCACTCTCGTGCAGCTGAGAGAGCGGCAAGAAATGCCCTGTGATACCCCAGCTCACAGTGTGAATCCAACTGTAGGAGCAGGCTTCACCATTGATGTGAGTTATATCCTTGTTTCTGCCCACATACTGCCCACTGTCTTCACTCTAATCACGCTGAAATGCAAAGGTATGGCAACTAATAGCTGCCCACTCACTCAGATAAACATACAATCACAGATGAATAATATTGTACTTTGATGTGCAAGATTACCTGAGCTATAGATCAACAGATTGTGTCACAGAGAGGCTACTTCATTCTTCCTTCTTCATTTTTCTTTCTATCTCTGGCTTTTAATCTGTGTTTAATTATCTCACTTTTTCCCCCTCCTTTTTTAAAAATCTTCCACAGGTAATTCTGAGGTCAGCGCCCGGTATGCAGTGCCTGAGCGGCACTGGATAATCGTGTGTAGGTACACCTAGAAGTACATGAACTTGTGGGTCTGTACCCACAGCTGGAGTCTGCACATTGTGTTGGGGGGAAAACATTAGCAAATCCTACCTAAGCAGACCACATCCTCTTCACCCTAAAGCCGTGTAGGTAATGAGATGGGAGGTTATGGGCGGGATGGGAGGCACTTCTGAGTGGAGCAGCTCTAGATGTCGTGGGTAAACATCCGTGGGAACAAGATGCTTAATTGATGTCATTTAAATTTTATTTGCAATATAGCACACAATACTTTAGCACCAGTGGAAACACTAATTTGCATTTGAGTGGGTGAGTGTGCAGCCGCGAGCTGTAATCTGACTGAAAGCACAAAGATTAGAAAGGAATTTTGCATGCAGCTACTGTCGTGTGCATAAGTGACCACAGTTTAAATGTTTCCTTGAAGTTCAAAAAGAGATTTTCAGATTTTTCTCTCAGTGTTATCTTTCATTGTCCAATTTTAGCACACTATTCAAAGCCCACTCTAACCTTATGTGGTCAGCCACTTCATAGATGAGTTGCTGTGGCTTCTAAATGCTTCCACTTTGCATTAATACCACTTGCGGTTAATTGTGGAATATCAAGGAAGGAAAAGAACTTCACACACTAGCTTGTTGCAATGCTAGCATACAATGAATTCAGTGAGCAATTCTTATACAAATGTTTGTAAAGGCAGACCTCATGGATGCTTGATTTTTAATTTATTTTACCTGAAACAATCAGACTGAAAACACCTGAATTCAAAGATTAAGAAGTGTGGCCTAATATTTGTGTCCATGTAGTGTATTTAACACACACACACACACACACACACACACACACACACACACACAACACACACACACACACACACACACACACACACACACACACACACACACACAAAATTCTGAAATGAATGTTTTTCTTACCAAGTTTATGATTGCACAACTTTTTGTTGTCAAAACTGTCCAATGATAGACAATGATAGACAAAAGCACCTTAAAATCTACTTAAAACTTTAGTATTGTAACCCCAAATGCAATCTTTCCTGTTGCCTAAACTTTGGTGCTTAACAATACTCGAGTAGTTTTAGAAACTAAACAGCGAGTAAAAGCAAAAGTATACAAACATTAGTTCTGGAATGCAATCTGACCATTTTCCTCACCTTAACCAACCGCCTCTTCTTACCTTGAGCAGTCTTTGTCACTTTTTCAGGGTTGAAACACTAAAAAACCCCACAGATG